>NW_021939395.1:13148832-13816810 GCF_001715985.3 Manacus vitellinus | reverse complement strand
TTTTCTGTTACTTTAAGGTGTGGTGAGATATTAAAAAAAATCATCCTTATGATAGTATATTGAAAAACCCACAGGTCTAACAAGGACAGGTCACATTTCTAGATAACATGTTCAAATTCGGCTCAAGGAGATTTCCATCATCTATGTTTTTTGTGAGAAAATTTTTGATTTCAGACCTGTTGGGTACATGCCAATTTTGCAAGAATAGTAATGCATAACCACAGTTGTTTCTTTTGTTTGGAGAGGGCATTTGGCTTAATGTTTTTATTCCAAAAAATGGAAAATATGAAATTATGCCATTGGTAGTGCATGTGTTAAAATTAAAGTTCACCTCTAGGAATTAAATCAAAGCTCTGTTTCCCAGACTAGGAATGAGACATATTGTATACTAACCAAATCTTGCTGAAAAAAACCAATAAATCCATACATTTATCTACAGCTTTTACAAATTATCATTAAAGGTTTTGCAAAACCTATAGAAATTTTGTATTTTAAAAATAAACAACATAATCTGATACCTGATTTCATAACAATAACCTGGAAAAGATACTGTTTAAGCCTCTTAGAGTACCACATCCATGTGGTCTCTCAAATGCATGTAGGGTCATTGGTGATATTCATTTCTCAGTGTATTCCTGCACGTTCTCTAGGACCTAAGAAAATAGGGTGAAATTGCAGAAATTCTAAAATTTGAATCCTAATCCACACCTTTTTCCTGCACAAATACTCATTCCATCCACAGTAGAAGGTAAAACTTATATTTTTAACTGTTACAGCAGTGAAAAATTGCATTCACTCTAGGTCTTAGAAACATCACTCTGTCAGTTTAAAGGCAGAATCCTCAGCATTCAGCTTCTAGAAGCCAGTTTTAAATAGGCTGGAGGTCATCCTGTCACTTCAGCGATCACTTCTCACTGGAAAAAGACACCAATTCTCTTCATATTCATGATATTTTTTTCTTGGCACTACAAACATTGACATTTGACCTGTTCCAAACCGACATTTGTATGGAACTGAGTGCAAGCAGGTTCTCACTTCATCAAGGAAAACCAACAGCCAGCAGCTGATGTAGATTTAGATTATGGAATGATCTTCAGCAAGAGTAACAGTGCTATCAATCTGCCTGGAAAACATTGACTGAAGATATTTTAACAGCACTTTCAACTTCACTCCTTTGTTATAAAAATCCACTGAGAGTATATTATAAGGTAATTTGATCGATCTATGGTATTTAGAGACATTCAATATTTTAACATTTTGGTCAAATCACAAAAATGAGATGCAAAGAATTTAGAAATCTCATCCATGGTTACCACACCAATACTGCTCTGTTTCAGACCATGTATTTTGTAGCTTTGTTTAGATTATAATACTATCCTTTAAATTAATCAATCAAATTAATTACACAGTTTTTCAACAAGAAGTTATTAAAAAAATCATGTTGCATTCATTGATTTAAAAAAAGATAAGACAGGCATATAAGATAAAGTATTATATGACATAAAATGCACCATCTCATCATAAATGATCTAAGAGCTAATGATAACTGGGAATTAATTATTAAAACAGACTTTTTTTTTAATATAATACATTATTAACACATGGAACTCAATGCTTCCAGGCACCATTTAATGAAGACGTTTATAAGGTTGGGGGGTTTTGTGTTGGGATAACAAGAAATTTCACATTTAATCCAGAAGGCATGTTCTGCTCCAAGACCAGGAGTATCATTTAAAAGGCTCAAAGGACTTCAGGTTTATAATCCAATAAACCATGAATATGCTACTGTGCATTTTATCGTTAGAAGTCACAAATAGATGCACTTACAAAATTTATCACTGTATTAAAAACACTTCTACTTTAGGTAGGGAGCAAAATGACAAATCATGGCTCACCCCAGAAAGGAGATTATTCTAGGCTTCATATGTCAAGAACCAGAAACACCACTGATAAACCCCAACTTTTCAGTCCAAAAGTACCTTAGAAAGCATTAAAAAGAGCTCAAATGGATGTGATCAAAGAACTCTCAATGGCAAGGACCTGTCTGTCTCTATGTGGACTCTTAAGGAAACACTTGCATGGAAATGCTCCCACCATCCATCAGTTGGAAAGCTAAAATGCTTCCTGACTTTCTGAGGTCTTTTTCTATTTGGAAAACCTGAATAAACTTTCCCTGAAGGAAACTTTCAAGGCTCTTTTGGAATACATGTGTACTTTAAGTATTCTTAACACGATAGTAAACAGATGATTGCTTTAAGACAAACTTCCTTTTCCATATAGAAATATTTCCATTTACCTACATTAAATGTTAAAACTTCATTATGAGAGCTGTACCTCCATTGGAAGATGCAGGTACACAGAATTTTCCACTTCCCCAGGCATATATGCTGGTCTAAACTTTGGTTTCATATGTAGGATCATGTTCCCCCAAAATGTCTTTATTTACTCTTGTACATTTAGGACTTGAACATATTGAATTGATGGAAATAGATACAAAGAGAATTTTAGAAATGTCAAATAGTTGTGTTTTAACAGAAGCATTTGACTATTATTCTAAAAGAAACAGATCAGGCAAAATAACTGCCAAGAAAGCACAGACATGGTTTATCAAGACAATCCAATCACAAAAATAAATCTAAACTTTTGCCTGCAACAGGAAAATAAATATTTTTCTCTAGTACCAATGATATTTTAAAGTATCTTTGGAGGATTCTGAAGCCACATAAAGCCTTGTTTTGCACGTAACCTTGAGGAAAAAGAAAAGTGAGATTAAAAGCACTTTGAAAGCAATGGTTAAATTCAGATCACAGCCAAATAGATGAGAAAAGGAGGAGAGAAGCATGTACTGAGACGTGATACAGGTACGCAAACCTGTGTCTGTCAAATGCAAAGGAATAAGGAGAAGAAATTCTTTGTCCAGTATTTGTGAGGATATGTCTTTTCCAAATTTGCTATTTCAGCTTGAAATGATGATTTCTAACTACAGAATTAAATACATTTAACATAGGGTTTCACTCTTGTGAGTTCCAACTTAAAGAAAAATTCCCCTGAATTACACCATTTTTATATCTAAGGAAACTTTTTCTCTACAATCTGAAGAAATTTTTATTTTAAGGACAGTAGAAATGTATAGATTACCAGATAGGAATGTACAGTGAGACTCTACTTATATACCTTACAAAGATACTTCAAGTATGTGAATTGCATTCAAGGTAAAAACATTTTTTCTTAGTAATTTAAACTATCAGTTCAATAACTGGTTATAATATAACATTATACCAAAACTTGCATTAGACATAAATATAACTGATACCTCAATGTCCAATTAGTCTATGTATATGTTTAGCATAGCATACATTAAACATTAGTAGAAATACCTGTGCTATTTTATTGATGCTGAGAATCACCACAAAAAAACCACCAAGCACAATCTATTGTGAGATAAACAGAGGATTGGGTAAACTTATATATTTTTCTAATACTAAGGCTTAGAAAATTGACCCTTGAAAAATTTTTAAACAAAATGGAAACTATGTGGAAACCATCCCCTCTCAAAAAAAAAAAAAAAATTGTCAGCAAAAAAGAAATATTTTCACAGAAGATTTTTCTGAAACATTGTATGGAATTGAGATGGACAGAAAGTGGAAGAATTTCAAAAAACTGTAAAAAACACCAACACAAATTCACATTGCACTGCAAACACAGAAATGCTCAGAAGTTTGGAGAGTGCCCTAATCATCAGCTACAGCCAGAGCTTTTTTACTCTCTTTGAAGACGTAAATACATAAAATGAAACAGCTTCAACAAAAACAGATGGAAGATCCTCTCTTTTAAAGCTTAACCAGTTAGACTAATATTTGAAATCTGAACTTGTATCTCCCCAACCTTATCTAGTGCTCTTCTCATTTGAATATTAGGAGCAAACATCATCATTGACTTCACAGTTGCACATCTAACTCATTATTTCCTTCTCTTTTCTTCCAAATAACTAAAAATAAAAGGTGTAAAAGTTTCCACTTTATCTTGTGTGAAGTAGTTCATGACACAAAAGACAACTAGAGGTAAAGGTTCCTTTTATTATTTATTATTTGGAAATGGAAAGTACAGTGAAGATAGATTTGAATAAATTTCTTTAACTTCCAGTTTTTTTACTGAACAAAAAAATGCAAATGCAATTTGCATAGCACCAGAATAGATTCTCTCTGACAAAATAAGATCTAAATATCAGCAACCAAGAGCTACAATAAAGAGAAACAAAAATTGGACTATAAACTGGACCCATAGCTATTGATCTCTGCTTAAGGAGACCCAAGCAGAGTTTTAAGACTGCAGGAATTGCTCTATTTCCATTGAAGGCAAAAGAGGAGAACTGAGAATATGCTAATCAGCAAAGTATTCCACAATATGCAGATGGCAAGAAGCTAATTTCCATCTGACTTTTTTTCTCCACTGGGTAATTACATTCTCCCTAGCAGAAGCTTTATGTCTACATTGAAAGCAATAGCCAGTTCTCTGTAAATAACCTACTTCCTAGAGTGGGACAGGGGAAAGGGAGTTTAGCAAAAGCATTTTTATCTTTTTTTGGTTAGATTTTTTGTGCTGTAATTTCACTTCAAGTGGCTACTGTAATTACAGGTTAAATTTGGTGCCTACACTCTACTAATCTAATATTTTCCTAACTCATTTAAGCTGTAACATAAGAGGAGAGAAAATTGGTTTTAGGCTTCTGTAATGTAATTATTACCTTTTATAAAAAAAAAAAAAGCATAGCCAATTAGTAAATAATGAAAACTAATTTCCTTTTGGCAGTTGGCAAAAACAATGTGCAATTTCATTCTTACAAATGTTTAAAATTACCTGCTCTATATGACCAATTTTTCTTTCCCATACTAAGTTTGTAAGGACTTTTGCACAAATGAACATCAAAATTCTATAATTACAAATTAGAATCACTGATTACATGTATTTACAGTAATTACATAATTAGCAATAATTATGTTAATTACATAAACAATAGACTGCATTGAGCAGCAATGGAAAACAAGAACATTCTCACATATAAAAACCTGCCTTGAGTTAGGAAAAAAGGATTTTATCATTAGCACTAAAATGCAGAACTAAAGCAAAGAGCAGCACCACTGTAGCGCACCCTGCTTTGTTCAAGAGCTGAAAATTCTTTGGAAAATGCTGGTTACAAACACGATGAAGTATTTTGGAATACATATATCCCAAATAACATTAGGAGCAATGTTCCACTCAATAGATGTGCAACACATTAAGAATAAGGATTTCTCTTTCCAAGTCCCCTAGCTCCTATTTTCAAGAGCCTGACCCCATGGCTGCACCATCAGCTTAAGCTGATCATGCCATGTGCTGCCAATGAACAGTGAGACCTTGTGTTTGGCACTGGTGCTCCTCCTTCATGCTCCCACCCCTTCCCTTGTGCTGTCTCTGTTGCTGTGACCACAGAGCTCAAATATTCATGATGACAACTATTTTTGTTTGGCCTTGTTAGTTTCCTGCCAAGCTGCTCCAGATCATCCTATGGCTCATGTCAGAAGGGAGAACAAAACTCTCCTTTTGAAAGGCAGCAGCATCTTGGACTCCATGAAGGAGACGGTGAACTTGTAGATTTAGGTGCTTAAATTGGATGACCATGGTATGTAAAATCAAGGGAAGTTACACCTGGAAGACAAAGGCACTCTGGGGACACCTCACTACTCATCAGTCATACACAGAACCTACTGCAAGTGAAGTAAGAAGAGGTCACTGGAAGAAAACAAAGAAGCAGAAACATACGTTTTCCTAAGAAAATTTAAACCCCCATCTTCTTCATAATTTCTTCTGTGACCAAATAGTTTGTAACATAGAGTATTTTTAGTCTGGACCTTGTAAGGAAGAAACTGTGGTTATATCTTCACTGCTAATTATGTCCCTACCGAGGGAATGAGTCACAGATTGCAGACAGCTCGTGCAGAGTGGCCCTGGATTCCTCTGAGCTTCACACCATGGTGTCCCATTCTTTCACCTGGGGTATTGTGGGGTTTTTTTAATCAATATTGAAAAGATGTGAGAGCTGTGTTGCAGCCCACCTGTAGAGAGGTATCTGTGCCCTGCAATGACAGGTGTGCTCTGTGCAGCTGTGAGTTTGCCTTCAGAGCACATGAGCTTCCTGAGAGCATGAAGTTTGCCACAGTGGTGTCCAAGGGAAGGGACAACCAAACCTCAGTCAGTCTCCTCCATGGTGTACCATGGGAGAATTCCCTGCAGCAATTGACTCCCAGAAACACACCTGTGTTTGGGAGAACTTAGGTAGAAAACTAATCAGTTCAAAGCAAAAGAGAGGTTGTCACTGAATTAATATTTATGCAACACAGACAATCAAGGCACCAGGAAATTGGACTGAATAGGGTGATAAAGTCCTTGAAAACATAGTTGTTCCCATTACATGTATCAGAGTTGTAGTGTAGTGGTATAGGAAGAGTGTGAGGCAACCTGGAGTAAGACAAGGCAGATTTTCTGAGGGTTTCATTAAATTCACAATATCTGTATTTTCTGTCAGAGAAGCATGAAAGAATTCAGGCCAAAAATTCTTAAGTTAGCTGGGTTAGACTCCTCTTAAACATTGGGAAGATCTATAAGGTTTGATAAATGACCAAAGCTTCTGGGGTCCACTAGGATGCACATTTTTCCTTATCTGCACTAATCCTTATTCCAAACAACTCCAATGAGGTACAGGTAAAGTGGTTACTGTTTAGAAATTTAGCTACAGCAGTCTGACTAAAACACTTCAATTATGCAGTTCCCATGCTACCTTTGTATTTAGTGAATGACAGCACTGGTGAAGGTTTAATGAGCTGTGAATGACTGTACAAAACTTAGAGGATCACAAAACCTGCTGCTGGTAATTTACATGAACAGTTACATCGAAGTGCCAGAATCTATGTCATGATCCATTGTTAATATACTCTGTGTGTTCCTTCTTAAGACTGGTTGGAATACAATTATTTTCAAGTCTCCAAGCTAAACCTGTCCGTTCTGGTTTTCCTTTATCTGAGTCACTCATTGATACACAAAAAGCCTGCCTACGAACATCACCTCCCTAGAGCTTTTAACAGTTAAAATATTTGATAGGTTCATACTTTTCACCTCACACGAGTTTTTGTTGTTTTTTTTTTTTTTAAGAGAAAATGCTTTACATTTCTGTTTAAATCTGTCACATTCTGCTTGTGGGTTTGCAGGCTGCCAGTATTCCCTGCTGGAATACCTGTAGGCACGTAGCACTGCTCACAAGGCTCTTCAAGAGCGAACTGATGCATTACCTTACTTTGCAAATACATTTGATCGTGTGCTTTTTCCAGCTACCCACAGTGCCAGAGCTTTTGCTCTTTGCACATTGTAGCTGAGAACATGCTATTGCCTGAATGAGGTTTTTTTTCTGGTATTCTTGCAAAGTGTCCATATCAGATATAACACTGCTTACCTTCAGAGATTTAAAAATCCTATCTCAGAGGGACATAGATTAACATAGTAATCCTTTAAGCCTTCAGATAGTGTTATCTCATTATTTATAGTTATTCCCTAACAAAGAACTCTCCATCTCCTATATTCTCATCTGCACTTCTATCTCTACTTCTAAATAGTGGCCACATAATTTAAGAAATTCCTACTATTAAGAAATGCTCTCTTTGAGTGTTCTCAGCTCAGGAAATGACTTGACATCATCTATTCATTAATTACACAGATAATCAAAAGCTACATCCCACATTAACAAGGGAAAGCTGTAGGAAACAGAAAAAAACCAAAACAGGACCAGAACTGATGAATGTTAAATGTGTCCTTCCTGTTAAGACACTTCAATTCAAAATATAAAATATATTAAAATGCATCCAGAAAAATAATTCGCTTTTAACCCTTTAGATACCCATGCATAGGTGATATTACTATGAAAGGATCTATTTCTGTAGTCTATAGAATACTGAAAAAGAAGTTAGAGAATGGCTTAACTGCAGTAACATGGCTAATGCTATGACAATAAAATCAAAAATAAAGACAGAAACACTGGGAAGTAAAACGTTCTGTATTGCCAGCTTGCAGAAGATTTAAGAAAAAAAAATCTGTAAAAAAAAAAAATCAGAACTTTTTTTTACAGTTCTACTTACAGAATTGTTAAAAGCAATTATAGAAATATAAAGTAATTGTCTAGAAAATTAATGCAAAGAATCTTGCCCTTGGTGTTATGAAGTCAGATTCATAAACATACTTTTAAACCAAAATGTTACTACAAGCCCTACAGCACACCTGCTTAACATCTTCTGAAATAACTCAACATGATCAAAAATCCCAAGAAAACAGGAGCACAAAAAATAGAAATTTCATTGTGCAACAGGGAATTTGCTGCAGCCTGGGCTGCTGTGGATATGGAGAAGTGAATGTGGGGTTTCTATTCAATTTCCAAAGATGAATCCAAAGTAAAGGCAAACATTTTTCTTCTTATACGGGAATTCTGCATATCAATCACTACAAACAGAACAAAGATAAAAAATAGGAGAATATACAGTGTACAAATAATTCATCTTCTGGGTGAATTGAATTTAAAAGCCTACATTTTTAATTTTTCTCTGTGTACCTTAAATTTAAATAAAGAATAATTGATTGCAAGTATTCAATGTCAAGTGTCCAACTGTATCTGTCCATGAGCTGTTGCAAAACTCCACATCTACACTGGGATTAACCCCAGTTTATATTGTGCTGTGTAGGGAGTCTGTTTTAATGTCAAAGCCACTTGTTCTCTGGCATCTTTTGCATATTGATCATGCAGATCAGTGAGCAAAACCCAATTAATTTAATATCACAACTCAGTAGTTACAACAGTATGATGACCTTCCATGGTGTTAACAAGTACATGATGATTGGCCAGTAGTGATACACTTGTTCCCAAAGAAGTATTTCATTATCTTGCTACTTTGAAAAATGATGACCATCCTGCTTTACATGATGCTGGTTAGACTCTTCTTTCTTCTCTGTCTCTATGGTTTCTCAGAAGGAAAAGCAAACAAGCCAACCTCAAAAATCACTAAGACTTTTTTTCCATCTAGAGCGTGGGAAAAGTAATACACCTGGAAAACAGTCCAAAATTCCCAGTTGTAGGTTTGTTCCCACGTGGGGAGAACGTTCATCTTTCAGAATTTCAGCAATTCAGGTAATGATTTCCCTACACAAATCATAAGAATGGTCATGAATACCAGTCCAAAATTGTCTAACCAGCATAGCCAGCAGGACACAGTAAGGAAAGGGGTGTTCCTCCCCCCTGAGCTACTGCCTTAATATTATCCATACCCTCTTATTTGGATCTGTAACTCTCTGGAGCTGAGTTCCTGTAGCTGCACTGGTCACAGTCACCCTTATAAATCAATATCCTCTTTACCTCACTGTTGCATCCTCCTTTTTTTAACAGAGCTATTGTTCTTCATTTAATTCAGAAGACATCATTTAGAAGACATCATTTGAATGTTTACTGAACACAAGGCATAGTTGATAAATAGGTAGATCAATTAATCTGAAAGGGTGCTAAATTGTTGTTTCACTTCCCTTGAAAAATTACAATTGATGAAAATTTATTTGAAGACAGAATTCTGCAATAGACTTCCATAATTAACAATCCAATGTAACAATCATTCTGATTCCCAAAGGTCCAGAAGATCGATTTTATAGAATTTTTCTCACTCGAGTATTATTTATTCATATGATAATTTTAAATTGTGTAGTGGTGGTTTTTTGCTGCAACATGATGATTTGTCAAAGGTGAAGCATTTTCCAGTGCTTTTTTTTTCTTTTTTATAACATCAGCAAGGTGCTAAAAAACCAAGAGAATAAATTCAAGGCCAATTACTAACAGAGCCACCAGACTGCTTGAAACAGAGTTTTCTATTCTAGACATGTAATCAGAACTGCCTCTCTTGTATCTCAAGTTAGTGTCCTAAGCTAGTGTCTACATTGCTTCATTTCCTTCCTCTCTCACTCTTAAAAAAATTCCAAACAAAACCCTACAACAGAAACATGCTTCAATAAAGATAGATATTTCAAGAATATTTAAAATGCCTGAGCTGATTAATGTTTAGGAGACAGACTTTATATTCAATTTCCAAAGGAATAAAGATATGTCATAAATGCTCCACTTAAGCTATAGTCAAAAGGAATTACAGCATAATAACTGCAGTTGTGAGACCTTTCAGAGTTCATCAATAAATCTCTCTTTGATGCTATATGAAGATATAAGGAAGTTTAATCAATAATTAATGTTAATCACATTCAGTCTTAATCAATACCAGAACTACTACTTTTTGCAAAGCCCAGAGACAGTTCTGTTGGGTGCAAAATCAAATTTAATTAAAGCTGTGCGTGCAGAAGAGAGTTTTTAAAGCCATAATAATTAGTTTGTTTAACACTGCAATTTCCAAACTCCTCTGTACATTTTTCAGAGGACCTGATTATTAAATTTATTATTTGCACCTGCTGTAAGAGACAGTTGAGCTGTTCATGTGCAGCACTCACACACGAGACTGCAAAGAGAAAGAGCTTCTCATCCTTCCAAGCCCATTGGAAAGTTTACCCAGAAATAAGTAGATAGTACCCAGAAATCCGAGCCTTTCCGAAGATGAAAATAGTCTGTGGAAGACTCATCAGTCACTCACCTGCCTCCTGCCAAAAGCTGGCTTTATATGTATGCTATGGCTATCTCAGCCTCACAGGATCATCAGGTCACACTGTGGAGAACAACAATTTCAGCCACTGCAAGCTATTGGGGAAAAATTTCTTCTTTAACCTAGGGATCAAAAAAGGTAAATGCTGCCCATTATTCCACCTGATCTCCTGAGAGATGTCAAAGTGAGCCTATTTCCCTTCTCTCTTGCAAGAGGAGGTCACAACGTATAAGTCAAATATTTAACAACCCTCCAAACAGTGTATTCAGTGCCAGAGGACCTGAGTCAGGGAAGAGGGGTAAACATTACCTGAACCGTGCCCTTGGAAAGACTGCTCTCTTTCCATCCCAGCTCTGCTGTTAGGTGTCTATTTTCACACATTATAAATTAGGTAAATGTTAACCCATTCACACTGACAGCTGCCTATAATGGTACATTTCACACCCCATGCAAAGAAAAGAAGAAAAAAAATCCTGTTTGTTCTTCCTTTATTTCTCATTCACACTAGCAAATGTCACCAGTCAAAGGACTGTTTGATAACATGGTTTTGCTGAGAAACAAGACAGTGGTGTGCTCTGATTTTTACTTGATTAAGATCTAAATTTTCCTTCTGAAAACTAAAATATTTATATTTTTTAATTTATAAAGATAGACATTCTCCCCTGCATTCAGTCTTAGCCCACTTATGCGTTATTGTAGGAATTAATATTGCAACTCATACCAATATTCTCAGTTTAATCCATTTGAATAGCTTCCTCAAGCTCCCAGGTATAAAATTAAGCAAGTAAGTAGAGATTCGTGAGCTCAATACCTTAAAAACTCAACCACTCTCTAGCAGTCAGCTTTAACTAAAATTAACAGTAAAAAATCCTGTAGCATGAAATAAACAATCAAAAGACAAAATCACAAAATGGAAATTTTGTGAGCAAGTGTGCCAGCACACACAATAAGGAATCCCATCGATTAGCTGCCTGAATGGCTGTTATTGCTCCATTTGTTTTTTTTAAATTAAGCACAGAAAGAAATTTCCTCTGTATGTATTTTTCTGCCTTAAGCATTCCTGATTGCCTCAAGATTCAGTCTTGTTAAAGTGCAGTCTTGCATCATTATATATTTCATTGACCATTTACTGTAATGCTGAATGACCAATCAATTGGCAGTTAAACTGCTCATTAAGAAAAAAGTACAAGTTTCTCTAAACTCAGCTGCTCCATTTTTCTCCCAATCATTTCCTTGGTCTATTAACGGTCAGCTTTTGTCCTGCTGTTCAATAGTTCAGAGTCAGATTTGCCTTATTCTGCTTAGTGTAAAGCACTTAGGCAGTTTTAAAGTGAAAGTAATTTTTGAGAAGCTTCTTTAAAGCAAAAATGACAGTAATAACATACCTCTTAAATGCTAAATTTCCATGTTAAAGCATCAATTCAATAATCTGTGATCTGTGAAAAAGCAAAGTTATTTTCCTGTGATTTTATTTGTTACAATGAACTGAGTGCAATTTCCAGGAACAAATTATGCAGGCTATAAAATTTAAATTTAAAAATTTGACACTAATGGAAACTTCAATACGCAGACAGAAATCTACTTAGTCAGCAGCCACAAATCAGGACCAACATTTTCTTTGAATAACCTTTGCAACCTGTCTTGTAAGTTGAAAGGGCTTATTAAAGAAACCAAAAGCAAATGCTCCCAAAGGTGCAGCCCCTCAATTTTTCAACCCTCCACTCCAGCTCTGCAAGGTGGAGTCAATACAAAGCACAAGAATCTACCTGTGCCTCTTCAGATGATCCCAAGTTATACACATCATATAAACCTCTTTTTTTGTTCTTCTTTACAAGATTGGGACTCACATAAACACAGATGTATGTGTATGTAATTAAGACACATGAGCAGATCTTCAGAACTGAGATATCAATGACTCATAAAACAAAGGTTAGTGCTCATCTGCATAAAAAATCATAAAACTTATGGTTAGATTGAGCACTGTCCTATTTATTACTTCACTGCATACTCCCTTTTTTCCCAGATAAATGGGTTTGCAGCAGTTTGGCTCCAAACTGAAGAACCAGATGCCAAAAAGATGAAAGGCACCTGTTTACTTAAGCTCAGAAGCAATTCATCCATCTTATAACACTGTTACCAGTCAAAACTTGCTAAAGGCACTATTAAAAGTTACATGTCTCCATTCACAAGCCACTGAAAGAACAGAGTTATTGTCTCAAACACCTGCACATGAAAGTGTGCCATTAAAAATCCCCACGTGCCACGGCAGTGTTGACAAGCTGATCTCCACAGGGTGTGGAAGCAGTGGAGGTACGAGTGAGGAAGGATGTATGGAGAGCATGAAAACCTTTGAGAGGAAACCTGTAGGATTCTGAAGAGCCCAGAGAAGGAAGGGGACCATGAGAAACGTGTGTAATGTGCATATCCCCAATAAAAACAAAGACCCAGCCTTCTGATTTAAGAACTAACTGATTAAGTGATGCATAACTGTTTAAATGAATCCCTATCCTGTTTAGTTTTTGTGAGCTGTGTTCCTTCACCTAGAGCTTATTATGGATAAATGCTCAGTCCCTGACCTTTACACTCTTATTTCACTACTCTAGGTAGAACAATTAAAGTAAAATATGCAAGTAGCTGGGGAAAGCATCTGGAAAGGTATTTAATATGTTTGTATATCCAAGCAGCTCTTTACAATAGTAACATGAAGAGATTTTTACCATTACAGATTTTTTGCTCTTCTCTCATTTTGCCAAAAAGCTTTGTTTTACACAGAAAACTCCAGTTTGGCTCCACCCTAATTCACAGTTTTTCTGCATGATTCCAAAACACAGGAACCACAATAGCACTTTATGACATAGTAATAAAGATAAAACAACCACCATAATCTTTACTGAGATCTGAAAACATAACCTCATAGTCACTCTAATAAAGGCAGCATCAGGCACAGATAGCACTGAGTAATTGTGCTCTAAAACTTTCTAAAAGAAACCCAATACGGTTTCTAAAAAGCCACAGAGCTTTTGAGATTCAACTCTATTTTAAAATGAGAACAAAATGTGTGCTTGGATTAGTCACTCCTCTCTCTATATATACATATTTATATGAAACTAGGTATATATTAAAAAGCCTTTATTTCTAGATCATATAAAGTTATAACATAAAACAAATAAATGTCAAGAGGTGGATTTTACTTAAATGTTGAGCCTAAAAGCTATCACTGCCCCTTTAACTTTTAAGGATAAGTCTTTCTCACAATAAAATAGTCAACTACCTCCCCACTGAACTATAAAGAACAGATTTAGTGGATACATTATTAGCACTCTACACTGTTCATAGACCTTTGCAGCAGAAAGCCAAATTAAATGCTGACCTAAGCAAGATCAATTCAGTTGCAGTCAGCAGAGATGCATCACCTTACCTGTGATCACACCACCATTTGCAAATAAAGAATTGCCAATCCTATATAAATAGTGATGAGCATTACTTGAAAGCTTTGTTTCCTTTACATACACATGGCTCCTGAATTAAGTCCAAAAGTAATGATTTTATTACCTAATTGAAAACAATGGCTTTTAGAAGCTCTGCATATTAATGTTGTTGAGAGGGCTCTCTGACAGCAACTGTAGTAGTGCACAAGGAGGAATTAAAACATATCCTTCTGTTTCAGCCACTATACACACACTTTTCAACACAGAAAAAAAGAGATATTAAAAACATATTAAAGAGGTTTAAAAATTAAGTTTTAAAGTGAGAAGCAGCTTTTCAGGATACCATAAAGTAACAACAGGAAAGGTCTTGTTGAATGCAGCAAGATTTATGAGTATCTGAATAAATAGAAATGAAATGCAAGTTCCTCGGGCTGTGTTGTTCTGGAGCAGCATTCCAGTACTCAGAAGCAGCAGAGTCAACATAAAGATCCTAACTGCCTTTGAGATGTAGCTTGATCAATTTATCTTACAATCCCTTTCCTATGCCTGGCTGCACCAGTAGGAAACTGGATTCAGTCATGCAGGGTTTTCCCTCCAGTACTCTTCCCTGCTAAGAGATATAAATAATATCTTAAATGCCTGTATTGTTTAATTTAAAAAAATCAGTGGAGTGAATTTTCTAGTTAGCTGGAGCTCTTATACTGGTACAGAAGGAAGGAGGCTTTGCCAAGGTAAGTATATAATTTGCAGTGACTGCAATTTGAGTGCACCTGGACAGAGATGCCCAAGGAACTCTATGATGAACTGACAAATTCATCTCAAAGTGCACAGAAAGTAAATAGCTGATCCCAGCTGTGCACATGCCTTTTAACCAACAATGCTTTGACATAATCCTGCAGAGATTAACACTGATACATAACTATGTGAAGGGACTTTCTGCAATGGAATGGCATGTTTTCATAGGTACAGTTAAACAGTTTAGCAAAACCATTTACAGCCTTTCTGATTTGATATCTCTCCATGCATGTGTAACCAGCCACAGGTAGACTTGTGTTCAGGCAATTTATATGTAATATCTGAATCCTGGTCTGAGACTGCTTATGTTGTGAGCATCACATTAGGAGCTTGGTTTTACTTCTGGAGGCATCAGCTGGATAAATATCTCCATTCCTAGTTCACAGATCAGAGGGTGGTGATGCACAGTTAAGTCTGGGCGAGGAAATAAAGCTACACCTTAAGTTTAATTTTCTGTGAATACTGAGTGTATTTTTACTCACACCTATTTCAATAAAAATGGAGTTTAGTGCTCTGGGACTTGAGAGCAGCTACCAAGGACTAAATTTTGACCCTATGCCTCTTGCTAATGTTTGAAACTTTTTCTCCACTGACATGCTGAATTCTTCCACAGTTGTTGTCAATACTCAGGGTGGGCCTTTCCATTTATGGAATGGCCATAAAGGGTGATTAAGTATGAAAGAAAGGGTAAAATGCAGATAATTGGTGTTTATATTTGTTAATGAGTTAGTTAGAAAATTAGGAAAAGAAAGGTATTCATTATCATTACCCTTACTTTTATTACTAAGATAAAAAGTTTCTACATTTTATTTTCTTCTGTGGTTTTTTTTTGTTGGTTGGTTGGTTTTATACATTTTGGGGGGGGGCAGGAGGTGTGAAGTGTTTGGTTGGTTGGTTTTGGGTTTGTTTTTTTTTTTCAAATTTATTTTCTAATTTAAACCAAGTTGACAGTGATCACTGGTTTTAAAATGGGTGTACTGGGAGTTACCAGAAAGCCAACTATGAACTATGAAGAGATACTAAAAGTTCATTTTATTGCAATATACAAATTCCATTACTATAAATCCAACAACATAAATATTCAGTTGTTTCCAACAAGTCTTGAGTTGTGCAAAATTTTAACTTATAGCTCATTACTTTCAGAATATACATTTTTAAGTCTTTTAAATTAACAAAATAAATAAAGATCTGGTCTTCCCAATCATAATTTAATACAGTCCTCTTCTAAAATGCCATATCATTAGGTTGGATTACACCACCATCTAGCTTGGATCTTACAAATACATTTTTAATTAATCACAGTCTTTGAGGTCTTTTTTTCCTCATGAACTTCAAAGGTTTATCCAAAACACTGTAATCCAGAAATACTTCCATGTCATATCACAGAGCTAATAACCTTGCTAACCACTTAGTTGCTGACAGAACACACTGTCCTCATTTGCAGAATGTGAAGAATTTAGAATTTGAAAGGGAAAAAAAAGGCCTTTAACAAGGTGCAAAGCACAATTTTTAAAAAAGCTTCATCACCTAGCTACATTTAGACAATAGCCTTCTCTCCTCTAAAACCAGTCTAATTAAATACAGCTGGAGATGGCACAAAAGAATTCCATTAATTAATTGGCAACCTGCTGACACTAATTAAGCTATGAAAATTCAACTCCCTCACACCAGATTTTGAACATTAGTCAGTTACATTTGGTGGGAAGTTTGCCTTGCATCTCTAACACCATCAGAAATGAGAAAATTAACTTTGTGGTTCACATTTGTGGGAACAAAATGACCTATTATTGGAAAAATTAGATATTAAACCTTGCACAAAGAAATGCTACAGAAGCTCTTACTGATAGACTTCCTTACAAGGGGGATTAAGGGCTTCACTACTGCAGCCTGCTTCTTATACAGGAAAGAATTCCAAAACATTAATAGCACAGTGGAGGGTGATCACCCTCATTTAATCCCCTGCAACACCCTCTGTACGGTGCCCAAAGCTTTTCTTCAGCCATCTACCAATCAAGATTTCGTGCAGTAAACAGAAAACATACCACCTCTTTTACCCATATTCTAAATCTCATCTAAAGCATCCAATGGGACCTCACTTAACATTTTAACAGTTAATTACACTGTAACGAGGAAGATTTATTATTTAATGTCTCAAGACCTACTGGTAATGAGTGGTTCTGCTATTATCTGAGTGGACACTAATTAAGACCATCTGGTGCTCCTTCCTTTCCAAAAACCCACACCCATATCGTGAGTGAGATTTCAATGCCATGCTGGAAATGTGCTAATCCTGATCTTTATCCACATTATTTACCAAGAATCTAGACAAAAAGAGGAACATAATGCAGAATAAAAATATTGTCTACTTTTCTTTAAATCCTGACGCTTCTAGTGCCACAGGAACCATAAGAATCAGCAAGCAACTAATGTACTTTAAACTAAAGGAAAGAAGTAATTGTAGAAAAGTAGCATATGACATTCCTGTGTATGGTTTTTTTTTTTTAGTTTTCTTTTTCATATGACATTTAACAGTTAAATCACACAGCCCTCGTATGATACACTACAACACAATTTGCCCACCTCACCATATTTTCAAAAATCTAATTATTTAGAAGCTGTCAATTAATTTTGAATCTACAGGAAAGTATTCTTATGAAATAATTTTATAAGAATTGATTTATATAAAAGTTCTGTAACCTAATATGCTTTCAGTTCTGAAATTCTCAGTTAGTACCTGGTAAATCAGCCAGGAATGTGACAACCTCATGTTAATGAATGACTCATTTGTTAAATGCAAAAATCTTGAAAAA
Organism: Manacus vitellinus; assembly: GCF_001715985.3. Classification (NCBI taxonomy): domain Eukaryota; kingdom Metazoa; phylum Chordata; class Aves; order Passeriformes; family Pipridae; genus Manacus; species Manacus vitellinus. The sequence continues at coordinate 13,799,074 of NW_021939395.1, read as the reverse complement.
CTAAAATAATAATAAAAAAAAAAAGGAGTCTACATATATACAAGTCATCATCCTCCCCTCCAAACACACAGCCACTGTTTTAAGATATGAGCTTTCCGTTGAGGTTGTAGCTTAATGTAAAGTCAAGTAAAATTCATCCTTCCTGTGCGGGTTAAGCTGACTCACTGTGAGTCTCAAGGCTGGCAAGATCTGAAGAACTACACCTGACTGTTTCCTTAAATGCTTTCTTGCTATGGTTGAGGTAACCCAAATGGAGAAAAGAGGAGCACATGCTTAAAAGTTTCTTGAAATGTAGCCAACTAGGAATAATCAGTCACTGAAAAATAACAGAAGTCCCATTGCCTCAGTCACTGTGCTAAAAATCAGCAGAAGCAGTCTCTTTACAATGTGTTGATTACAATGCACAAAGTATAATAAAGACTAAAGAATATAATAAAGAACATTTGCTTTCCATTAAGGGTGAAAAAGAACTATGTTAAGCTGTGTAAAATTCCTACTTCTAAACTTTATTATACTCTCATTTACTACAGTCATAACTGTAATATTTTGTCACAAGATTAGAGTGCAATTGACAATATGTTGGATAATGCATTTGATTAATAACTGAACTAAAGTACATGTTGGCTTTTATCCCACAGTTTTCACAGGGACCCTTTCATTTTTCAGCCCACCTCCTGTTACACTACTTTGGGAACATCTTCAAAATACTGTGAAGTCAAACTGGCAGCAAAGTCACCATGGCACAAGACAACATTGAGATTACCAAGTGCACCAGAATCTACTTGGAGGCTTTACTTGGGTACAAAGCAAGGTCAGACAAGATCCAATGGGATGAAGCAACTTTAGAGATTGATCTTCACATTTAGACACTTGATTGTTTTTCAAGTGAGACTCACAAATTAACTCCAGAGTCATCATCCAGGTGACTGGCAGTTTCTAATGGTACCACTTTCACAAAACTACCAAAAAAATAAAAGGAAGAGAGACAAAAAAGGAAAACAGCATCTTATTTTAATAAAACATTTTTACTCTCTTGTAATCTAAAAATACTTAGATATTACAGGCAAGTAAATCACAATAGTCAAAAGTAGCAAGCTTTTCAATTGGAGACTGGATCCTTCAGTTATCATGAAGACAACAAAATGAAAACTGAGACAATGAAGGTTATATTGACAATAGAAAGGAAACAAGTTCAAGCCATGCCTGGGGCATGAAATGGAGAGTAACAGTTGAAGGAAAAAAAATAATGAAAGATGCATGACTATCAGATTCACATGTATTACTGTTAAGTGCATTCATTAAATGGTCATAAAGAATATATGGCATAAAAATGAAAGAAAAGAGCATAGTCTCTAATCGAACCTGATAATTTCAGAATGTGAAAAGCAGCAGACCATGACAACAATTTAAACTAAGAACAGTAAATCTTGCATCCAGCTTCCACTGCAAGTAAAAGAAAAAAAAAATCACATAGTAAATGACAGAAGTGACAAAAGAAAATAAGATATCAAATTTTAAGGCTACACTGGTATAGCACACAGTGAAGCAATAATTTGTTATGAAAGCATCACAAAATTATCTGGTCATTAACCATGTTGAGAAATGCATTGGTTTTGAATGTACACACGCTGCAAATCTCCTGAAAACACATATCCTAGTAATTGTGACCTGGACGTTCTGCCTTTGAAGCTTTTTCTATTCCATTGTGGTTTATATCATCTGTATTATTTCACATAACAGGTTATAAGAGTTCCTTTGGCCAGGGTTTTGACACCTCTGCATGAGACTATGTTTAACACCTCATCAGTTGGTATACATATGCTAATAGTTGCTGTTTAGCACCTGTTTTCTCCTTTCCTGCTGTTCAGGCACAACACAAAACTACCACAACTCTGCCTTTACAGTGCTTGCGGAGCTTTTCCCTATTTTACAGTGTAAATCAGATCTTTTGAAAATGTAGCAGAGAAAAAACTGTCCCCATCTGAATTAGAGTAGTAAAATGGCTGAAATAACCACTTGTCATTAATTACTTTTTTCCCCAGTAGTTTTGTTAATATAGTAAAAGAAGAGCAAGTCAGGTTTGGAAATGGAATGACTCCTCATCATCTTTGGAACTTCTTTGTGACCATTGTCCACCAATTTCCACTCCATACACACACCATCACACTTGTTAACTGAGCATACTTCATTATAAAATAATTCTCAGATTAAACACAGTCCTCCCATGAGTTTGTAATCAAGGAATTCAGCCACTGGAATAAAAGTAGGTGATGAAGCCAACAGGGATTTCTCAAATGCCCGTTCTCAGGGCTCTGTCTTGATTCCTCAAGGTCTTAGTGGAGTTTAAAACTCACCCTCTCTCATCATCTCACTGGTGTTATGAGTTTCTTCTTGGAAAGTAAATGAAGGATGTGAGCAAATGGAGAGAACGTTAGAATTTCTGACAAGAATTTATGCAGAGTTTTTCATCAGATGATTTTAAGGATAAATTAGAAGATAATCATGGAATTTCAGGGTAAAATGACTGTATTCTTGAGTTTACTCTTTCCTTCAAAACATGAGTGGAAGGCCTGCCTAGTGAGAGTGAAAAGGAAACAATAAGAATATACTAAATGACTCTAATATGAGTAATCCTCTTGAACATTCCCATGATACACACTTCAATACTAGTACTGAAATATTTGTCAATACTAAAAGAATGCTGATGATCTCTCTCATATCTCTGCAGTCCAACACAGCAAGATCTTCACAATGAATTTTGAAGTATGTGGCCATACATATTTCATCTTATGAGATAAACTCTGCATTTTCATAAAATATGATTGACAATGATGGATGCTGTTGTAGTATCAGAGAGAAAAGGGAATATTAAGGCAAGGAGCACTGGGGAGGTGGTCTCTCCTGCGCTCTCCCTTCCCTATTACCAACCAATGGTAATACCTCAGATTCAGGCATCTCATCTAATATTTTTATTCAAAGAAAATCACTATGAGTGGACCTTCAAAGTATCAAGCAACACAATGGGAAATCTTTTCCCATTTACTTGTGGTCAAGTAAAGCAGATCATAGCCTTTGACAAATTCACCTGTACTCTACTAGTACAGTAGAGCTCAGAGAATACATGGCCTTTGACTACACAATTAATAAAAACAAAAACAAAAGCAAAACCACAAAAACCCAAACCCAAACAAACACACTTAAAAAAAAAAAGTGTCAAAGTATACCAAAATAGGAAAGATAAATGGTCTAATTCACATCATTCAACAATCTGTCCTCAAAAAAGCAGTTAATGGAGATGCATCCATAAGACCAATGGAATTTAAAGTATAACACTTTCAACAAAACATAGGCAACCCCAAAGACTGTACTGACAAATCTCATCTCAGTGCAAAGGGCGGCTTTGATGAGTAGCTTAGATGTAGAAACTTCAGTACAAGCAGCTGACATTTATTCAGATGAATCATACCCAAGAAGTCCTTAAAAGTCCTCATTTACCAGCTCCTTACTGTTTGACAAAATATCTAAGAATTTTCCAGACATGTTAGAGTTTAAGATCATTTTCACTTCTAGTTTAGTAACATTTAGTAATAGCTACAAAAACCCACTAATCTTAAATTAGTAGTCATCTGCACATACAGAAAATGGCTTAAAACAGCTCATGGTCACGTAATGATCGAAAGTATTTTCAGTGCATGGAACTGATCAGTTACTGTTTGGGTGTTCATTGCCATCAGGACACTCCAGCAATGGCTGATTGAGGCTGCTTAGAGACGTTGTGGATGCTTTCCAAGAACAGTCTGAATGAGGACCTGAGCTCATTGCTGACCCTGTTTAGAGCAGGAGGTTAGACTAGATGACATCCTGAGGTGCCTTGTAACTCAAGTTATCCTTTGATTCCATATTCCTAATGCATAACAAATTCTGAGTTCTCTTTGTCATAGCTTTCTTAGGCTTTATTTTTGCACTAAATACTGATATGCCCTCAAATTAATTTTGACAGGTAAATATCAACTATGGAAGTAGAATCTCACATATTGCAAATTCTTGCCTTCATAGAATCATACACTGTGCTCTTGAGACATGTTTACATTGTTATATTTACTTATTAGTACAATAGAATGTCTCCTTCAAATATTAGGATATTTTAAAACTCAGAACAAAAGAAGGACAACATCAGTGCTTCAGGCTCTGCTGTTTGAGCTTTCAAGATAACCTGAAGCATAATTTTGCTTCATGTTGTAAGCAGGTCTGGAGCCAAATTCAGCATTCCCTGCTGAGCTAGTCTAGATATCACATGTAGCTGTGGCATAGAAATGTATAAAAGAACAGAAATTTGACCAATTTAATTTGAAGAACAGAATACATTGCATAAAGCTTTCCAGCTCCTTGACATTGAAAATAATGGTGTCTGACAGTTCTAGGGTTAAGTAGCCACTCATTCAGCACAGCATCGTTTATCTGCCAAAAGTATGTGTCTCTTGTTGTTACTTCAAAGAAAAAATTCAATAAAAATTTAAATAAAAACAGATCTGTCAGTATAAAGCTTTAATATTTTACACTAAACTCAATCTTTTTCCTTTGTAAAGTGCTTTCATACTTCCTGAACTTGCCCTGCAGTACACAATTCTCATTTTTTAAAAGAAAGAAATCATGAATCACCTCTAAACATCTACACTTTCCTGAAACATTAACATTTATTTTTAATAGGTATCACTTTGAAACTGGCTTCACTAAGTACTGTAGAATGGTAAAGAACTCTGTAGATTGAGAGAAGTAAGAATATATATGTTAAGTACTTCAGCATCATTACATAGAAGCAGGTTCCTTGATTAAGTATTCATAATTCAGAATATAACAGTAATTATTTCATTTCTAAGCATAAATCTTTTCCTTTGCATATATGAACTATACAACTAATTCCAAATACTGTCTCATACAGCACATTTGTTGTTACAGACTGCAGGCTGCACTATAAATATACTTTGAAAGAAGTGAAACAAAGGATTCACTTATTCAAGTCAATGTCCTCCCTCTATATTTTTGCACATTTTTTCCTTTGCCTCCCACATACTTTATGAAACTAACAATTAAATACTGCAGCAACTACTGCTTATGTCAGACTTTTTGCTTTAAAAGTACTAGATTTGAGAAATCAAAGAAAGTTTATGAGAGATAATTAGTGTCTCTCTTCTATAAGTGCATATGGCAAGATATAATCTCTCAATTTTAAGCTTTCTCCCACATATATTTTAATAATAAAATCATTACTTTATTTAGAAACCTCTCATACTATTTAGCAATTTAGCTCTGGATGGTAACTACTTTGAGAAGAAAAGATGTGAGCCACTGGTCCCATTTAACAGACTCAGATTATAACCTCAATAAAAACATTTTTTTATATATGATTGCATACCCTAAAAGCAAAATTAACAATCTGCCAAAGCCAATATGTTCAAATAAAGAAAAGTTGTAAAATATGATCATGATTATATATATATGCAAACAGTCTCACTTCTATTTGATTTTAAAAGTTTGTTCCAGTCTCTATTTTCTATCCCAGTCACAAGTTTATAGCCATGCCACAAATTACAGCAGTAAAATTTTGTGAAAAATATTACGATAAAATTGTCACTTCATGTAAACTTTACTGGGCAAAATATAGGCATGAACATGATAAGAGGAATAATCTATTACCTTATTTAAGCATCTTCATTATTTGAAATGCTAGTTGCTCCACAGTATTTGCCAAAATACATTAAGTGGGTTGGGAAGCCATAAATCTCTGCCACTCTTTTCCTTATACAAGTGTTAACTATAAAGTTCTATCATAAATTATGGAACAAAAGGGTTTAAGTCAACCCAATAATATTAAATCTGTTCTTTCGATAATAAAATCCACGCAGCTGGGAGCTGCTCATTATTTATTTAGCTTCTGCAAACCAACACCTCTAATTTGTTTCCTTGTAACTTCACTTCATTGTTTATCTTGATTTACCTAGAATGAAAAAATCTAAATGGATTGTAGCTGTATCTTCTCACTCCTGTGTGTGGCACTATTCCGTGGATTAATCTACCTGTGTCACCCCATTTTGTCACTGTTGATCATCACACAGTGATGATCATCAACCCTAGTGATCATCACACAGCAGTCCAATGAACTCATGTTTCTATCAACATCAGCATTAAACATAATCTGTCTGAAATCTCATCCTAAATGTGATCCAAGATACCTCTATGACAACACCATTAATTATGTAAATAGCTTATCTGCTTTTGTTACAACTCATTACATCTCCCCACATAGTAGGAAAAACAAAGATATAGTAAGATAGAGTGAAATACAATCCCACAAATAGTAGAATCATAACCAAATACTAGTCAAAGCTATTGTTTCTGAAATTATTTCAGAAATACATCCACAGTACAACCTGCACATCCAAACTGTCAAAACAGCCCTTCCATTATATTCCAGAACGTACATGGGTTCATCTGCGGGCTCTCTGTTATTGCATTCTCTGAAAACCACCTTCTGAAAAGCTAAAGTAGAAAGGTATAGTAGATGTAAAAAAAAAAAAAAAAAAAAAAAAAACAAAAAAAAAAAAGAAAGAACATGTGGATTTGGAGAAGGGTGAAGGGTGCCCTGTGTTTCTCGGGAGGCTGCTTTCACACTTCCAGCCTGGCTCAGCTGATATTCTCTGGGCAGTCTGTAATTCAGTCTAAACCAGGAAGGATCTGACACAACTAATACTGAAGAAGAAAGCGTTGCAGCCTGCAGAAGTGAAGGGCTGGGATTCAAGCAGTCAGCACAGCTGTGCCAGCTTTAAGGCTCACTTGTCAGAGCAGAACAGGATCAGAACAGAATAGTGTTTAAAACAGAACAGAGCTTAAAATATTTGAGTCTCCTTAGGAAAGTACAGTAATGAGGCAGTCTATCTATAACATCTAATTCCAAGCAATAGGCATACTGGAGAGCTCTGCTCACTCCCACAAGTCAAAGGACAGGAATAATCTCCTTCTCAAAAAGTCAGTAGAGTTTCTATAGTGGAAGTGAAGAAATAAAATGAAGTGGGAGAAACTAAGTTCAGTTTTGCAAGTCCAGGGTGGGATACAAGACCCCATTCCCTATTGGCATATGTCAGCAGCCAGTATGCACCTGGCATTTATTAGTGACACAACCTTTTTTGCTCCTCTGAAAGAAAAATCTTGGACTTCTGTTGGATCATGAGTTCACAAAGAGCAAAGGATATAGCTGGGAGGCTGCAAAATAATTTAGTCAATCAAAGAGCCAAGGAAAATAATGTTGAGGACTCTAAAGTGCAGAAAAAAGCAGCTGTACTCCAGATGTGGAAGGTGTGAGTGAAGGGGACTCCTTAGCCTAACCTTGATTAGACAATTGCAAAAATAATGGCATGGAAGGTCATCTGCTTGCTTTTCTCAACACAGGAGTGCTGCAGTTCTGCAAGGTAAGGTTTTCGTACAGGTAAGCTGACATCCATGAAAGAAATAGTTATGGACAGCAAGAGATTCAGAAAAACTGCTTCTCACGGGAGGGACTGGAGAGAAGGTGTCTGGATGTGGCACTTGAGGATATGGTTTCGGGGTGATGTTGATAGTGCTGTGTTAACATTTGGACTGGATGATCTTGAAGGTCTCTTCCAACCTTGATGACTCTATAACTTCACCTGAAAAGTACACATCTTCAGATAGTCCTCTGCACATATTTGTACCTCCTCCCACTTGCCTTCCAGACAGCAGAAGTCAGCAACACCCAGCTGAGACCTGTATTGAATGCATCCATTTTAAGAGAATAGCATAAGAAACTTATTTTAGCAAATCTGGAACAAAGTATATAAAAATTCTTGGCACTTCAAGGGAAGAAAATTTCTTCCCTCTTCCTGATTTACATCTGACAATCACACCATAATGCATACAATATACAAAATGCTCTTTTATGGTTCAGAAATACTACACAAGTAAAGTCTGAAATCTGCCCGTGGAACTGTAAATGTGCAATCAATGAAAGCCCAACAGTTAATCAATGGTAGTTTCATCAGTGATTAGTTTATGTAAGGGCAGCCTTTCCTGAAGTCTTTGATTTAAAAACCTGAAGTTAATTCAAAGCAACATGAGGCAGCCAGAAAAGCATTGTCTGTCACCTAAAAAGTCACACATTTGAAAGTTACCTTATATACAAAAGAAAGCCTGCTGCTAATAATCACTACAAATGTAGCAGAGGATTTGATAACATACCAAAAAATTAATGTAATCAAAAATATGTTTTTCAGGAAAAAAAAAAAGCTTTTAATATTTGTAGAAGTCTGGTAAAACAGCAATTGGTACAACTAAGCTTTCAACTAGCAAGAAAACAATGAATGGCTTGCTGACTTCCTGTTAATTATCTGTTATAACATTCATAAAATCTCAGTGTTTCAGACAACTATAAATGAAGACATAATTCTCTCTGAAATTCAGAGGCATTATCAGATAAACAGAATTAATCAACACTCAAAATCATTGAACGTTGTAGATTTTAATGCCAGTGGCAGCTTTCATATCTACTCCATAATAATGTAATATTAACAGGTTTGTTGCTGTTCAATGAAAGTGTAGGTCAGTTTGTAACCCACTCAGTGTTAAAACATAAACTTCAAACACACCCTCATCAGAGAAGAGGACAGATGGAAATAGCAGTAGTATTATCCTGCTTGGTTCAAAGAAACCCCTGCCAAAAGGAGGAGAACATAACCCCAAAGTGATGGGCAGACAGAATAAGCACTAGTGCAGCTCCATCTGAAGAAACAGGCCTGCGTCTTCAGGGCTTCTCTGGCTGTTTGTTCACTGTTTGTTCACTGATTAATTAAGGCCAGGATATTACAAAGAGCTTATATAGGATACACAGGGATAGATAACTTCCAGAGCTAAACAGTAAAGTTAAATATCTGCAGAACTCTTACTGCTTCCTCAATTTCCCTTTTGGTTGCCTTTTCTACTTTTCATCACACTTCTGCTGTGGTACAGATGGTAACCCTTGGCTAAAACCGAAGAAGAAAAGATTAGTTTTGCTTTAACAAAGAAAGATTAAAGCTACCTTCAAGCCTATCCACTCTAAGGTGAGGTCTTCTTGACCTATTAGATATATGTTCAAAAGCAGTTCATGGCATTTAGTCAATCATTAAATGTAAAAACACCTATAGTAAATAATGTAAGTGCTATATTTTGTCCTTAATTCTATGTCTCTATATCATTCTGTGACAATAGTAGAGAAGGAAAGCCACTCCCAAACACTTGCAATTTTCCTTCAGCAGATATGACACTACTATGAAAGCCAATTTGTGTAAGTGCTCAGTCTTATTCAGAGAAATAGATTCTATAGTTAAGAAATTAACTTGATTGTATCAGGTAAAAATGTAACATTAAGAAATCTTAATTTCTGGTGGCACTATAGCCATAGTACCACCTTTAAAGGCATAAGAACAGACGCTTTAATAAACAGGATTATTCTTGGCAATGTTGTAAAGATTAATAACATTTAAGACTAAGACTTTAGACCTGTAGAAGACCTTTAAATGAAACTGGTGAACTGAGTTTAATTTATTTTTTCTTCATTTTCTGCATTCTGTAATATGTTTTACCACTTTAAAATGAAGTATTGGTGCACACTGTTGGTAGGTGTGCTTAAGAGCACTTAAACAGAAAGTTGTATTTGTCCTCTTTGGATTTGCTAGAAGGAAGTCACCAGGGAAGTCACAGGTCATGGAAACACACATTGTTATGTGCCCTTCTTCAAACTTACCTCAGGCTGCACTTGCCATTTTGTGCAGCTGAAGGCAACAAACAGCATTGTTTTTACAGAAATAAAAAATAAAAATAAAAATAATAAATTAAAGTTGTTATCTTTTAACAAGATCAACAAGGCAGTTTAAGTACCAGTGAACTGGAGGTGTTACTTCAGAGTCATATTAAACTCTTCAATATACTGCTCTGGCAAATGCCTTAACCTACAGGGTCATCTGGCAACAACCAGCCTTCACCTGGGACTATTTCTTCTTTCCATCTCTTATGGATACTATTTAGCTCTCTGCTTGTAATAGTTCTCCTTGCCCTCCCAAAATTACAGCTTCGACAGAATTTATTCTTCTGATGTTGACTTTTAAAAAAATGTGTTCCCCTTGGCATTTGTCTGGCATTTGCTTACTTCTGAATATATTTTTCCTTTTATTTTTTTTTTTTTAATGGTGTCATGATTGATTTCTTTCTTTACCTGGAAAATTAGAAAAACAAGAAAATCTTTCAAAAAAATCAAGCACCGTTGGTAATTTTCCAATAAGAAGCACTAACTCCTCCTACCTACCACTGGATGTAGCTATTCAACATTATTAAGTACCTCTAGTTCCCCACAGCTAGACAAATCCCAAAGTATCTTCTTTATTGCATTTTTTTATTGATGAGGTTTGTCATTTTATGGGATGTGGTACAATAGAAAGCAATTTAGTCACTGATGCACACAAATGTTACCTTTTTGCAATGCGTCAGCAGCAATAATCTTCTTTCAAATATGCTGAGAAGGAGCTATAAACCTTCTCCTGCCAGAGGCAAGCTCTGGTGAGTCTAGTTGTGCTAAAAGATCCTCAGAGAATGTGTTGTTTAAGGTGCACATTCATCAAATATAGCAATAATTAAGGTGGCACAAGCAGTTGAATTTTTACATGGCTTGAAGAAAATAGTCACTGAATCATCTCCCAGCTTTTCAAAACAGTTTATTTGATCTCTTTTTAGTGGCTCTGTATGAAAACCTTGAAGAAGACATAAGGGTCAGATGCTATTTGCATGTCTTAATCATCTCAGGAAAGAGGTTATTACATGGGTCACAGGAATCAATGAACCTCAGGATTTTAACTTTTCAGCTGACAGCAGAACTCCTGTGAATTGAAAGTTTTCAGGTGTAGGCCCCTGCTTTAGGTGGATCAAAAGCTTTTTCCTTTAACCTTGGTGAAAGTATCACTTTTAACTTTACCAGAAGCAGAAAGAAATGAAAGCCTGATCCTCTCCTCAACCTTTTCGAGTCAGCTAAATAAAAGGTATAACAGCATGCAATTGCATGAAGCAGTAATACTCATTGAAATGAAGAATTTTTTTCCCCAAGTACTAGAAAACACTTGATTTTCGCTAACAGAAATGGAAATATTTTGTGGAACAATTTATAGAAGTGGCATTTCCACTAGAAACAATCTGAACTAAATCATTCAATCACAATTTATATCTAGAAGTGAAATGTTGGACAGATTAAAAAAAGGGAACTCGTCCACAAAACTTGTTTCTGAATAAGCTGGAGCTGTAAACTATGATCATCATTCATGGAGAAATAGCTCCCAGGGCCAGTAATTCCAGGAGTGACAGACAGGCACGGGAGACTCTGCAAGCACTGTTACAGCCAGGTATCAGGCAGGAATCACAAACTACTCAGTAATAATCTTGATTCCAATCGCAGTTTATGGCCCTGTGGAAATCACTTCATTTCTATCTCAGTCTTTTTTCATTTATATAAGGAGGAGGTTGTATATTTTCCTATAAACCTTCTTCAGAGGGGTAGTGGGCAATTACTTATGACTTGAAAAGCTTTCTGAGGTAACAAATCTCTTTTGACCAAGTTTTGTATTTTAAAAAGCCTACCATTTTCATAAATCTACCTCCTAACAGTTCATGGCACTAGAAAAACTAACCTAAATTTTGATTATACTTTCAAACTGAAATAAAAGTGACCTAAGAAAGTATAAATTAAATGTATCAGTATCAAATATTGACCCTCACTGTGCCTGGGGAGAATTTTCTCAGCATCAATGATGATGTATTGCAGGACCACTGCAATTAACACCACTGAAAGCTCCTAACCTAGCAAGTATTTCCACTCCAGGAACTCTGGTGTGTGCATATATATGTGTATATATATGTGTGTGTATATATATATATATATATATACACACATACATATGTCTCCCAGATGAGTTTGTAAATGATTTTTTAAAATTATTTTTAGTACACTCATATTTCCATTTCATGTTTTACATTATGTAAACACACAGATGGAAACTTAAACATGTCAAAAACTATTCCAGCCAGTAACTATGAGATAGTGCTTTATATTTTATACCAACCTTCATTTTTATCATTTCTATCAAAGTAATTAGAAAACAATTGTTTCATAAGCTGACAATAAGTAGCAACAGTAGTGAAACACTACAAAACCTAAAGTTATCCATCAAACTTCAAACATTTAACTATGGAGTTAAAAGGAACTGCAGATTCTGTGCATGGCCAACAGTAAAATGCAGGACTTACAGAGCATAATTCCTCTCCTATCACCACCATTATCCAGATGTGCATCTCTTTTTCTCCTTAATGACTAGAGAGGGACTCTGTGATCATAGTTCTTCATCTGGGAACTGTGGACAGATGGGAGAATGCTGGGTCCTTGTTTTGTCTGTATCATCCAGTCCACAGATATGTGATCACAGATATGGCAGATGAAACACGGCCAATATCAGGAGAAGGAAGCTCTCAGAAGTAAATCTGTAATAGTATTAGAATTAGTCATCATCTAGAAATACTTCAAGTTTCAGGCATAAGCTCTTGCTTTTCGTATTGTTTCCTTATTCTTTATATGTACCATTGTCCTCTAAAAATGCATTCATCTTGCGATTATTTCCTCATTGACTGGAAAACACAATGAAAATAAAGCCTGTAATTTTTTTTCCAGTCTATTAGGCATATTCTAATGATCTTAGTCTTTCTCTCTATTAGCAGCTACCTACAGAAGGCTGCATCAATCAACACTGAATGGCTTGAGAAAGTGAAATGCACTTACTTTGTCCCCCAAGAGCAAAAACTTCAAATTCCTACTTTTAAGTTGCTTTAGGCTTGAGACATGATTCCATTCTCCTAAACAGCAGCACTATACACTGCTGCAATTCCACTGGGTCATTCTTTATGTAAATTCTCATTAAGAGAGGCTTGGGTAACATTACACTTGCAATATCCTTCTCTAGATTCTGCATTTTGCAATCCAGCTCTAAAGCTAAAGCAGCTCCTTCATTAACTCACAAATGCCAGGCAGAACACTTGGCTTGGCAGCCACATACAAGTTTTTTGGAATGTTTACAGACAAAAATCCTCTCCCTTGACCAAAACAATAAAAAGAATTATACCCACAGCTTTGGTCTGAAGATTTATACATAATACAGCTGGAACAGAAAGTTAATGGTAAGTTAGTGTTGGTTGATACAGCTTCATAGAATATTCTGATCCCATTGACCTTCTAAGGCTAATGTGGCTCCATTATTTATTCAAACTGTGGACATCTCAAGAGAGAAAACCACAGTGTTTATTTTTCTTAAATGTTATTTTTTGTGCATTGCAGCACAAAGGATGTTTGTAGAAATGGTCATAATAAACAGATTTAAATAAAAACGCAGTTAGAAAACCATTAATAGATTCACTTTCCACAGATGGATCTACCACATCTTTGAGGTAGGTGTTAAACAGTCTATGGTTCTCTGCCCCAAAGTAGCAAATTAGTCTCCACTACATATTCTACTACTAGATTGCACAGGTTAGCTGTTTGTAAAAATGTGATTATAAAGAAAAGACAAAAAAAAAGTAAATTTTCCTTTTTGTTTATTATTAAAACACAACAGCTGGATGTGGTACCTCATGCAATGGTTTAGTTGACATGCATGGTTGTTCTAACATTTTCCCAAATGAATAATTATTAAAGAATGGACAAGAAGCAACTTGGTTGACCAAATAAAGTGTGTTTCTTGATAAAATTTGTTTAGCATGTGTTTTTGGAAACTCCATCATGGAGACTAGGGGACCACGTACAACCTGATAAACCTCATTGTAGTGCTGGTGATTAACTGATACCACCATGGATTTTAAGCAACACAGTGTGGAATTGCACAGGAAAAAAAAAATTCCTGAGAAAAAGGCTTATCCAAGTTCCCATCACTCACTCTACCATATTTGAGAGGAATGTACCAAGTCCTGGATGGTCTCTATTGCAAGGGAAACTCAGTTTCTTCTTTTATATTTGTTCTGCTTTACAAGAGATTGAAGCCAGGCCTCACATTCTAGATAAGTTCACTAATTAAGCTAATTAGCTCTTTAGATACATTTCTTCCCATGAACTGATGAATTTTAGATTATTTAGAACACATTCATCTGCCAGAAGGCAGTGAGATGATCTATCCCCAGAACAGCCAGTGCAACTCAGGTGGAACAGTAGTTTCACCTCAAATTCTGTTATAAACACAGAGCTGTTATATATAACATTCTGTTCAATCTTTAAAATAGAGTTTTGTGTCATTAACTCATAAATATATATCCTACAAATTACACATTGTATTTTCACATACAAGAAAGATTTAAACTGGAAAATAAAAAATATAACCTCCCAGATCATTCTAACCTATAAGTCAATCTGTTAAACTGAATCAGCATAAAAGCAGTAAAGCCAGCTATCACAAAAAGACATAAAACACGACGCAGAATTAAAATCTGTTAAGACAATTGAAGTCATACTCCGTGTAAGTTATAGTTTCATTCTACTTTTGACTTTTGTATGTAACGTGCACCATGGGTGGCCTTAGACATTTATTATTTGGTCTGACCAATAAAACCAAAATAATTTAAATTCCAAATCATAATAAAATGCCATTTTATAGTCTGCAACTTTACTTATAAATAGGAGTTAAAATATTTTTAGAGAGAATAAAATAAGACTTCCGTACTTTCTGTTAAATTGTAATTTCAACATCTCTTCTAAGAAAAGGGAAAATTCTTGCTCATTTACTCACAGTTCAGAACTGCTATAGTTTATCTGGTCATTTCCCCAAGCACAAAAAGAAGACCTCCCATGACAAGATGCTCATAATTTCCATCATACTCACACACAACAGAGCTGACTGATTGAAGCAGTTCAGGGATCTGAGATGTCTATACTTGTGAACTCCACATATGGTAATAAACACTGTTTTCCCAAAAAGAATGTGTAATAATGCAAATATTAAATTAATTATTTTAATAAAAATACATGCTTCAGGAGGAAATCAGTGTTTATATTTTTAATATTGTGAAGATAATGTTCCTTTGTAAAGGAACATTTGTGGATCTGATCTTTTTTTTCAGTTTTTGGTCTTTGATTGAACTCACCAGCTAAAATGAGAATATTTAGGCTGCTTTAGTATTTGGAGTTTGTTAAGGAAAGATTCTGAAGTTAGGATGGAAATTCTAGTTCAATTAAGAGTAAGAGAACAAAATAACCATAGAATAAAGGGGTACTGGATATAAAACTGAGAGGAGGAATTGGGGGCTCTACATCTTTTATAGTTTAGGTAACTCCTCTCAGTATCCAACTATCACTCACCCGGCACAGTAAATAATGGTTATACAAAATGACAGAGATACACAACACCCATGTAGGCAAAATGTTCACATGAGATTGAAGAGATGAGCTAAACAGTGCTGTAAAATGCCCTGGCTATTCTAAGTCCTCCTATGCCTGCTTTTCTGTTTGCTGGTGTGAGAGAGGAAGAGATATGGATGTTGGATTTAGAGTATTTTTTAAATTTCAACAAACTTCAGAGGATAGGAAAGTGAAGTTCTATGGAATATTTTCAAAATTCATTGCATGTGTACTTTACACATTTTCCAACTGCATTTCTAAGCTTCCTTTTCAGAAGTTCATGAATAAAAACGGTAACCCTATGGGCAAAATGCACACTAAACTGCAGGGTACAAATCCCTGAGCCAATAAATGTACACTGAACATTATTCCTTGGAAAAATGGCAGTAAGTAGTATCAGACTCATTCCTGTGATAGATCCCTTTCCACATTCAGCCTTTGTCTTTTGATAAGTCATTAGAAAAGATGACATGTGTATCCTGGCACAACTGGGTCCCAGGGAAAAGTTGACAGATGTTACAGTATAAATCAGTTCTGATGCACATTGTGTTGCCTCCAGAGGCGTCTTCTGGTCTTCTACAAAAGGTTACTGAACCATATATAATACAGAAATGCAGATACAATTGTAAGGAATAAATGTAAGGGTCTGTTCTACCCCACTTAGAAAGTCTAATGCATGAATAATGTTCCATCTGCACAATGGTCAAACGCGACTGAAATTGATTTTAGCTGTACCACGTGGAGCAGCACAGACCTTAACAAGCTTAGTGACACAGGGGACCTTGTCAGGGATCTGTACAAAATTCATGATACAAGAAATCTCTATAAATGAGAATGTGGGACAATGAAGAATGGGGGTTATACTATGAGAAACTTTTGTACCAAGTAATCAAAACGAATCACATACTGGAGGCATTCTCAAGTAGAATATAACAAAATTTTAGTCACATTAAATTTATAATAAACACGTGAAACATGTCAAATGTGCAGCTACATATCGTGACCATTAACTTTTCTGGATGTATGAATAAAAAGTGAGCAATGGGAACAATACACTCCTCTGCTAATGTATTTAGCTGGATAGATTTTTTTTTTTTGCCTGCAGCTTCAATCTTTCCACCACCTACCTTTGTCAGGATCAAGGTAGTGTGTCTCACCTGCATCTGTGATAGTCTGGAGTTGCTTTAGGCTTCCACATATCTCTCCTAAAATTTTACACACTGATCCAATGACATCTAGCAATTCTGCAGAGGAAAGAAAAAAGATTTAAAAAATTTAAAAAATTATTAAAAGAATGAAAAAAAACTAAGCCACAAAAGCAGTAAAGTAAGCCATCTGAATTTTGGAAACAGCCTATGCCAGAACAGGCACCTTTATTCATTAAAACCTTAGGATCAACAACAATCTTTGGACAAGCACTCAGAAGTATTTTACCTTTCAACCTGACCTATAATTTTCATCAATATGTAAATACTATTGATGATATTTTCATCCATGTGTATTCATTGCACCCTGTTAAACTCATTTTTGGAATATAAAATAATTCTTTTCTTCATCAGCTCTACAAATCTTTTGACTATAGTAGCCCAACACCTAAAAACAGGAACTGTCATAGCCTGATGAGGCGATATTAGTGTTATCATCATTTTCTACATAGAGAAGAGAGTCAGAAAGAATAAATTTTCTTTTTAATTAGGATATCAATCTAAAATACTTAAGAATATTTTTATTTCGGAGCACTTACATTTATAGCACAGTGAACATTAAATTCACTGATTTGACTTGAAATTGAAAGTCAGTGTCTAATTCTCAAGTTGGAAGCCAAAACACATGAGGAAAACAGCACTAATATTTGTTTCAGTGGTTTTAAATATTATTCCCAAACCTCGAAACTGGATAAAATTCAATCTGAACAGCCTCAACCAGGACACTGTGCTCTGAAATCCTCCTAGCTCAATTTCACTACATTTGGCATTGGCAATTCCTCAGCCTCACAATCAAAATAAATTTTTATGTATAAAACCCTTCTACATTCATTGTGTTGGTTCACTCTCAGACTTGGCTTTCCCAGCATGGTAAGTCTCAAGTTGCAGGGTGCATCACGGTTCATTTAAAAGGAACAAAAATCTTCCTCAGTTTTAATACCTCTAAACTCGGGGTTTTATTTTGCAATCTTGGTTTCCTTTGGCAGTGTTTTGGGTGAATAGCTTTCCCTACGTTTAACCACACAAAAAGCAAAACTAAAAAATTCCCAGTAATTTAATCTTTATTTTCTGTCCCTTGACTTGCTGCATCTCCACCAAAACCCACCAATATGGGGTTCCAAGCCTAGGCAGATGTAACAGAAGAAGGATGAAGGAAAGTGATGTAGCCTGAAATAACACAGAGCAGTGAAATGCAAACGGCTGAGAACCAAGACAGCAAGGCCAAAAATGATGAAGTCTGAGAAGAGGCTTAGAACACATCAGATGTAACTGTATATTGAGGAAATCAACCCTCAAACCCAACGGTTTTGGTTTCAATAAGCAGTTAATTTTCCTTACCTAGTCCCCTCTTTTACATTTCAAAATATCAGAACTTTGAAGACATGAATGACATGAGAACTGCGAGAATGTGGATCCAGTTTAGCTGCACAGGAATGATAAATGGGGAGGACCAAAGCTTCTTCCTTACTTTCCTATGAGATGATTGTTTCAGTGCTCAGGCTGTGAAGTAGACTCACAAAATATGTCTGAACAAATATGTTCTGTTCAGGAAGGCATTCAGGCACCACAAATTCATGAACTAAAAGGTCTGTCAGCCCACCAATTTAGTACAGTGATTTATTCTTACATGTTGCAATGGTATTATGAGCCACATAATACTTTGCTTTGAAAGAAAACAAGAGCAGCATTTTTCAAATCAGGTTAAAATTTACACATTCATTCCATAACGTTTCAAGCTGCTTTCTCTAACTCACTTCAAGATTTTGATTATGGAACCATAGAATTTAAAGACAAGAAACTGAAATAAAAGTTAATATAATAAAACCAGTTAAGTGTTTCTTTCTACTGTCAGTCAATTCAATTTTCACAGATAGGAAACAGAAATAATTCAAATAGTCATTCTCCCAGTCTTCTTTTCTGGATTTTAACATACTTTGTTTTGCATTCTTTTAAATGCATCACACTTTAAAGTGGTTAGGGATCATATTCCTTGGCATATAAAGATTCTTCAGTATAGGATTTATACAGAGGGGACTGCAGCAGCTTGAATGATGGAAGCTAATAACATCAACACAGCATGCATATGATTTTATGCACAGAAACTTGGCAAGACTAAGAGTGTTTTTAGTGGAATGGGGCTATGCAAATACTCCCTTCTGTGAATAGTTCCTTTTCAGTGTATAATCAAGATCTCCATGCAGTGATCTGAGATGGCTTTGCACAGAGTTCCTTTCAAAAATGAAATTATCTTCATTATTATTAATTTTATGAAAATAAATTGCCTTGGAGTTTAGTGCTAATTACTGTCCCTGTCATATAGCCCGAGAAGGGGAGGTATAGAATTTTATGCAACAGAGTCTCAAGAATCCGGGCCACAACCTTGCAAAGTAAGAAAATTACTTCTAATAAGCTTAATAGAAACCTTGAGCTAAAATGTCTCTAGTTGCAATTACTTCAAAACAGAACACAACACAGAGCACATTCCCCCTTTATTTTTAACTCCAATTATACTACTTTTATATTTGGAGACAACTGCAGAATAAATAGTACCGTTTCTCTGCTGCGCTTTATAAATTGTCGACAAGCACATATGGTTGACAAGGAATCCACATGTGAATTTTGGTATGTCTGCTGTCTTATTTCCTTGTTTTGCAAATAAGACTTCTTATTGAAATACTATTGAAATAAGTATTAAAAAACACATATGAGAATCCATTAAGTCTTCTGCCTTAACATCACCTACAGATAAAGGGTTCAAGAGCACAGGAAAACTCACTAACCTTGATTCCTGTTATCACTTAAGAGCAGGTCAGATAAGCTCTTGGATCAAATTTAAGATACTTCAGTCTAAAATCACCTGCCAAGTGCTCAACCACGGGCTTAGGTTGAGCTTAGTGTCCAAGACAGTATTGTCTTACATGTCACAACTCAATGGCAGCAGCACATGAAATAGGAGCTCTGACACAGCCCTGCACACCCACTCCCCAGAAAGACTTTTCCAGGATTTCTGTATAAAATTGAGTCCCGAGATGCTGTGAGCAGTAACCTGAAGAGCTCTGCTTGATGAGACTGAAAACCACTCAATAGCTTATGGAAAACCACAACACTAATAACAGTTCATCTCCTCAAAAACTAGCAATTTTGAAAATCACTAGTTTTGTTCTCTGACCTTAAAAGTCATGAGAGAATGAAGCTAGAGACATCTGAAACACATATCAAACCCCACAAAATCCTAATTCATGCTGTTTCATTCAAAGAGAAGCACCAAAAGGCTGTCTGCATGAGAAGAGGTGAATGTGGAAACTCCTGCTGCTTTTAATGCCTTTCTATATACTATAGTCAGCAGAACCAAACAATATGATGCAACATTTCCTACACAAAAAATAGTTTAGCAACTGCTGGGTAAGAGAAATAAAAGTTAAAGGAGAAAATACTTTTTCCATTCTCCCTTCTTCTCTCCCCTCATTCAAAGAGGGATGTATTACACAAAGCTGTTCAATCTCAGGGCTTTAGTAGATAAAAAATTAAGAAGAAAGGAAGAATTCAGCAAGAAATCACTCTTTGGGTACAAATGTAAATACTACTTTAGTTCAATACCAAGCCAAATGCAGCACAAATCACCAACTATATGAAAATAGCTACCACTTAAACAGTACTGCAAGCAGATATGTTACACCGTACACCCCCGAGATTTTTGGGATTAACAGCAAAGAACATATGGATCTGCAGAAACACCACCTTCCTAATTCTTTGGGTTTTTAAACCTGAAGTATTTATTTAAGATACTGTATGCAGTGAACACTTCAGTTTTGTGAAAAACCCACCCTGTATATTTAAAGTGAGTTTTTGAGATATCTAGTTAAATAAATATACTGAATTATCATAGTTTGAGAAAGCAAATGCAAATTCTCATTAGATGTGGAAAATCAGACAAAATAACATAAACATTATATCCATCACAACCTCATTCAATTAATTAAATTCAGATGCTCAGCTGAGTAATTTTAATTAGTAGTACTGGACACATTTTCAAGTTGCCTGGAAGTTTTTAATAATTTATCCTCATTTCTTGGAACTCAGAAATATATTTCATATTTGATTTTAAATATCTATGCCCATAAATTTTTTCCATAGAACATGAATTATTGTAACAGTGTGTTCTTGATTAACAGGTAGCTAAATAGGAGTGGAGCAGAGCTAGAATTAACTGCAGCTCATCCTTGGAAGATGTTATTCTGATGAAGGCAGAGTAAATGATTTTCTCTTTTCTTAATCAAATCTTAAACACAAGTCTTCTGTAAAAGCATTTTTTGTTTTCACGTGAGTTAAGGTTGTACTTCAACTCACAGTATTCCCAAGTGACTTCATGAAGTTGTTTTTCCATCTAGAGTGGTAGCTGTACTTTTGACCTCAGCAAGTAACAAAAAATACTGACACCGACTTTTTCTTGGAAGGAGAAACTGATAATGGATGTTGCTTGATACTCTGGTAATTGAGAATCTGTTGTTTTACAAAATACAACTTCTTGAGAACAGGAGATGTCAAAGCAAAAAATCTTTGTCTTCAATAATATAAGTACCTACACAGGTTTTGATCAGGCAACTGCTCATTTTCAACAGTAAATTGTAGTGACTTCTCATAGCTGTCTTAAATGACATATATCCTACATTCTTAGTTAAATTATACCTAGTTCATAACCACCTAATATAAACCAAATTTTTTCAGAGCTAAAAATGGTGCTAAAATTTCTAATTCAAGCACTGAAGGCTGGAAAATGTCTCCAGGGTTTCCTGTTCAACCTTGGTTTACCTCCTAGGCATCATTAAATACTGTTAATTTTTAATAAGCTGCTAATATCCCAATTTTTTTCGCTGACTACATTACTGGGGAGTCATTTACCCATTGAAGCAACAGCATTCCTGATTTCAGTTGATATCAAATGAGTGGTGCAGAGGATCACAAAAAACAATGCACAGATTCATGCTAAAAGTAGCAGAATATGTCTCAGCCATAAAGGTCCTTGATTTCTTTACCATTATCTTTATATTAAACAAGTCTAAAGCACAAAAGGTTTGTCAGAAATATTGCCACCATGTGCAAAATTCTTCAGTCTAATAGTTGATAGAGCAGTTGATAAAACAAAGCATTCACTATTTACATAATATCAAATGCTAGACATGTGCTGTTGCTGAGATTCTCACACATAATTTTGGTTTATCAGTCAATCTTGTCAACATTTTTTATAGGGAGAAAGTAAAGTGCCACTGCATTAGTCTGCCTGCATGAGAGCTCAACCTGAAAGCACGATGTTCTACTTTTTCCTGTAGAACATCTGTGAAGCATAATTATAATTAAGCACGTCTTGAATATTAATTGTTCTAATGTCACTGATGTAATGTCCTAGGATACACTGAATCAGTTCTGTTTCAAAGTACTGTTTTATTTAAGAGCTTTGCCAGATGTTCTAATCATTTCACTTAGATTTTTCCACCAGGAAAACAGTTGCTGAGACTTGTGAATCTCCTGCCTTTGCCAACTGTCTAGGAAATAATTTCATCCCCAAAGAGGAGGCAAAATCTCCAAATTTTGTTGAGTTTTTTTTAAGAAAAAAGAGAAGTGATGTTTCAGAAACATTTGTGTTGCTGCTACCTTGGAGAAGATTTTGCTGAGAACACCATAATTACTGTAATATTGGGCAACAACGAGCCCTTTTGTTCACTCAAGTCATCAGTTTAGGTTTATATTTCCATCTTTTTTCCCATCATATCATGCAGCAGGAATTCGATGCAGTTTGTTTCTGTGCTACGGAAATTAGAAATGACCATTTTAGAGGACTGTATCCTTAACCAATAAATCACTGTATTTTTACTGACCTGAGTGCCAGAGCAGAGCGTCTGAGCATCTGATCTCTCTCTAAAAAAGAACTTTTGTTATAGTGAAGGGAGACTCAACAACTGCTCAAACTCAAATATATTTTGCAATTACTGGGTGTGATATTCCCAGAACATTGAATCTAAATTCACTTGCATTACTTCACAGCTGCACTACCTTAAACATGTTATTTTAGCTTATTTGTAAAGAACAATAAAAGAACAGCCTTCACATCAAGGTTCAACTGTGACAATGAGTGACTGAAGCATCAAACTTGGCCTCAGTAAGAAGCCTATTTCCTTGACATATTTGTTCTGAAATAGTTCTTTCAAAGTAACTAAAAAAAAAAAATGCTGAATACCACAGGAGTTGAAAACTTGATCTCATAAAGTGTCAAGTGCCTTTCAAAAAACAATAAGCTCTTTATTATGCTTTGTTCTCAGCAAGAATACAGATTCTATGGAGTGGGTTAGAATTTTTAAAATCTGCATGAGCTTAACATGGGCTTGACAGATTTTGGAGTTAGGTTAGATCAGGATGACCTCCAGAAACCCCTTCTAACCTCAACCATCCCAGGACTCTGTGAGTGAGAGGATCATTTACACCTGGAGAGAGGCAGGAGCACCATTGCCTGGATTGTTTCCACAATGAATAGTACTGAGGTAACTGCAGACAGAAAATGAATAGTGACAACAGTTTGATGTGTCAACCACATACACACAAAAGACATGAGTTGTACAGGAGTTCTGAGATACCAGGAAACACAAACATTATCCTGCCCATATTCCTTTCAAAAGGGTAAGTTCCATGTGGCTAAATGACTTCACTTAGAGTGCACCTTAAACAATTAAATTTTGTTTTAGAGAGTTCTAAATCTGAGTTTGAAATAGAGTATACAATAACACATTTTGAATAGGATGTACCTTATTCAGAATACCTTTCTTTCTTCTGATACACTTTGATCAAAATCTCACAATAAATCAGTCTGAGACTGATAATATTTAACAGGAAATGAGTTCTTGAAAGCATCTTCAAAGCAGATTATGATAGGAAAAGCAGGAGAAGTAGTTTATCGCTGTACTCATTAACAGATGGTATTATCATGTGTCTCTTAAATAGAAAGGAAAAAAATAGATGAAAAAAATAGTTTTTCAAAGGTGGCCGGAGTTTCTAATATTAATTTACATGTTAAAAGAAAAAAAGTGAGAAAGATAAGCAGTAACAAAAGTCATTGTGGTGAAATCCTAAGAAAAAAAGGCAAACTTTTACCCAAATTATTCAAAATATCACAATTGTCCTTCAAGTCTCCTATCAGAACATAGTCTTGATATAAAATTTCAAACAGAATTTTTTTTTTTGCATTTCTCTACTAATGTGATACTGAAATTAAGTACCTCACTACACGAAATAACTAATAAAAGGGATGCACATTTATCCATGGTGCAGTAATAAAACATTTAAAAGATTACTGGAAGTTTCTGTAACAAAGTAAAAACTACTTTATTTTGATGTATTTATATTTTTATCCCAGAATTTCATCACAAGAACTCACCAGACCATACCCTTTACTAGACCAATCAGGCACCAGCCAAAGGTAATGCAGAAATACCTGACTGAAGCTTTGAAAAGGCTGCCCTCACCTCGCAAAACTGGTGTTATCAATGAACAGCAACAATAACATATGTTATGTGATTATTTTCACACTATGACTGATTAATTTTGACTTAACTGGTTGTTTATGAAATACTGGGTAAGTGCCAGAGGTAACTGTCTTCTTTCCCTTTTTGTTTCTGGAAGCTTTCTTTTACATAACAATAGAGTACTAGGCAGTGCTTCTCCAGTCTTAACAAATCTCAACTGTCCTCTTGTCAGCTGATGAAGAAAGAAGAAAATTAATTCCATTATCTCTACTAATAGAATGTGTTTGCCAGCTTATAACTAAACAAATGAGCACATGAAAAAAACCATCAAGATTTACAGAGCTGTTCTTTATAAAGCAGATTTGTGTTCTATACCATTACCATAATTTTCATGCAGGTCTGTGACCTTGCAATCTTACAATATGTATTATCAAAATCTATTTTCCAAAGACTGATTTGCAGAAGTTCACAGAATTACCAGCGGGGCTGGGTCCTGATCCTGCAGATCCATGATTTCAGTTCTCTGTAACCGCTCTCCCTCTTTGGGGAGCTTTGCAGCTGTCCTCTCACCAGCAAAACAGATGGGAACATTTTTTATTTCAACAAAGAAAGTGAGTATATAGTGCACTTGCTTCCACAGAGAGCAAAGGTTCCCTTTAATGGGCTCACTGCATCCTGATTTCCATAATTAATTCTGTTAATCAAGAGGCTCAAGTTTAATCCTGAGTTCTCTTTTTTAGTGTAAACCAAAGACTGATGGCTTAACCGTCTGAGCAAACCAGAAGTTTCCACCAACAGTAACAGTTCTGCTTTCATTCAAAGCCTGAAATACTAAAAGGGGCATAATTAAGGAATGAACTCTAATCTAATAACTCCCTTGTTTTTAATATTACCTTGCCATGAAATACATTAATAATCAAAATTTATCAGTCTAGTCATCAACACCAATGACTTGAAAAGTCCTGCTCTTCAACTGAACATCAAAGTGAAAAGAAGTAATTTCTAATTATAAACAATCAGAAGAAGCAAGACTACTCCTTATTAAATATATTTAATGTTAAAATGTATTTTGCTTTTCAGAGTTTAACTGAGGTCACTGCGTATGAGTTTCTTGAGTAGCAGAAAAGCACAAAGAGCGAAAAAATTACAAAAAGAGTTGCTCTAGAAATCCCCTCCAAAATATCTATATTTTTGTAGTTAACATGCTCTTAATTTTTTTCCCTATCAAGAATATATGCAAATTTATTTCATATAAATGTTAGATAATCATAAATATCACTGTGTTCATCCTGTCTTGTGTGACACTTTATTCTCATACAGTGGAAATGTGGTGAATTTTTTTAATTTCATGAATTATTAAGGAGTCCAGATATATAAAGCATTCAAAGAGATGCCATTGTCTTGACACCCCTAGTAATAAAGAGCAAACACCCAAGTACACATCATAGCCAGCAAAAATACAATTTAACTCACTAATCAGCACAGGGTTCTTTACGTGTATTACTACATATTTTAACTTTGAAGCCATGGAGTTTAATAACTATCATTGTTTTATCCAAATTTCCCAAAGCATTTGTGCATTTTGTTGCACAAAAGCTGATAAATTACATCTATTTAGTAAATAGTACTACTGACCTACCTCTACTTCTAAAAGGAATCTCTTATTTAATTTTATACCTGACATGAGGCTGGTTCCACTGAGAAATGGAAAGGTAACTTTGTAAGACTGCCAGTAAAATATATTTGAGTTTGGACAGTGTAAGCTATAAACAATATAATTTGTTTCTCATTGCATTTATCCCATTCAATACACCAATTTTTGTTAATTATATCAATATGCCCTGTGCTGCACAACTCTTTTTTTTCAGCTGAGAAGTAAAAGAAAGTATGGTTCAAACACTATGGCTGGGGAAAATCCAGCTAGGAAATGGTCCTTGAGTATAGTTCAACATGATCAAATTCTTATTGATTTCAAATTGTTAGAGGTTGACAAACACCCAAAATCTCTTTCTCTTGCCTTCTTATTTCATTACTTAATGTCTCAGGCTGGATGACAGTTTTCTAATGTGCTTACTTGCTGCCATCACACTGTTGGACACAGAGTAAATACCTTCTAGAATTCTTTTTAATGGAGGCATAATGAAAATGGAAATGTATGTGTTAATGATAAGAGTTGTTTATTAAATTAAGGCACATTAATATTACTTGAAATATTTTAAACTGTCTAAGCAGAAAAGTGTATTTTAAATTTCCATGTGACCTTGCAGCTGCCACTCCCTTTACTTCAAGACTAAAAGTGGCATTTTTCCCAGTGAAGGCAAAAGATTGTCCATCACTAGAAGATGTTCCATAAGCAGTTGGGTCATAATTCATGCAATACACTTCAGCTGATGACTGCATTAAAGTAAAGTTCCATGTGGGTTTGGTCCCCTACTGATCTGCAAACTCTTCTGGGGACACTGCTGATGACTACAAGCAAAGAACTAAATGCTATATATTTTTATCCACTAACATTAACTAAACACAAAGAGCAAACTTCATTGGACTTCATTGTATTTCCAATTACAATCCACACGTGACGTCTTTCATTATTATTTGAATACTGCAGAGCTTACTTTTCACAGGAGTAAAAAAATTACTATTATTTGAATGATACAACTACTTTCTTTATATAATGACTGTTTCAGTAAATAGAGGTTTATATTCTGACATCAAGTGGAAAGAAAAGCAAAACATAAGTACTAAGGAGAACAAATTTAAAATGCTGATATGTTGGGCTGAATAAGCAACTATACTGCACACAGTAACAGTGTGATGCAAGCACGTGGTCTTCAGTTTCTGGATATCAGACATCTATTTTTTGCTGAACACATTCTCAGTATTGTTAATATTCATATCTCCTTGTGAAAATTCTTAGGACTAAAATCATGCTGAATTTTTGCCCATTATTTTTCTAAACAGAAAGACATTCACAACGATTTATTTCAGCTCACAAAAAAAGTGAAACAACATGTGGTCAATATATATGTCCTATATATTAAGAATAGAGTAACCAAGTAAAATATTTAGGAGTTTTTGGTGTCTGTCTAGCACTGAAGAGGAAAAACAAAACAGATAGATAATTTTTTTCCTCAATTATTACTTTTTTTAAAAATCTAGTCTTTAAATATAATAGTAATCTCCTATTTTCATCATGGTGAGAAACATCTAGAGAGTTTCCCATATTTAATGAACATAGATAAGCATACTTAATCAGAGAAAGGAAAAATACTTCATGGCAAAATAAGCATAAATGTCTCGATCAGAAGTTTAAAAATGTTGGCAAAGAGCTGGAATCCTACCATACAATCTCAGTCATATAAGACCTTATGATTCAACTTCTAAGAATAAATCTCGAATAAAAAGTGATAAATACCTGAGACAGTAAGTTTGACAGCCTGTGCTGTCGGCTCTGACACTACATAAATTACTGTAATCCAAAATGAAAAGGGTATCATTCAATCTTTTCTTTCCTGAAAGACCTTGAGCTCTTATTAGTTTCTTAACAATCTCTACAAGTTACTCCTATAGAAAATGATAAGTGACTTCCCTGCTCTTGTATATAAAAAAAAAGCCCCAAACTAAACCCAAAACCCCAACTGGTTATTTTTCTGCTTTTATTTTACATTGAGAGTCTCAAAACTTCACCTAAAGTTTGCAGAACTTTAAAGTCAAGGGCAGAACAGCATGTGTCTTTCTCCAATGACACCCAGGCAGGAGACTCAACCCTCTGTTTCTTGCCAAGAATTGAGAGGATTTGCTGTGTTCGAACCCTGCAGTGTCGAGTGAATTCAAACTGCACTCAGCTTTGTCAAGTTGCTTGCACATCTATCTGCTACACAGAGATAGGGGTGTACACAGAGTGCTTAATCTGCATTCAAATGATGAATTCCTGTACAGTGAGGCTTTCTTTGAATGAAAAGAGGTGGAGAGTGGTGGTGTCTACTCCAGGCAGCAACCAGTTCTCTCCCCTCTGCCTCTTGAATGATTAAGCCAGGCAGTACTGAAATCAGAGAAGTTCAAGACCATTAACTCCTCTGTGGGAACATATTTCAAATGAATGTAGCCCTACTAGTGCCTAGTGGTAGTGGGTTTTGACTAGTGGGTAATACAGCCCCAAGGGTTTCACCAGTGGGGAGTACAAATTAAGTAACTTACTCCAAATGCACTCCAGAAAAGCTACTGAAAGTAAGTGCATTTATTTTGTAGCACACCTCACAATAACCATCTCTCAGTACATAAACCTGTTATGTGTAATCTTGTGCAAATCACTTGAGATCTGGATTATGCCTCAGGATCCTCCAACGTGCTTCAAACCCTGGCCTAGGGATTGCTGGGGGATTAAACTCAGTCTGAAATTGCCCTTAGATATACAAAATGCTACTTGAATACTGAAAAAAAGATCTTACATTTTTCTCATATTTTAACTTGAGAGCACTGTTTTACTGTAGAATTTGAAGTTTCAGAAAGCAAGTTTTCAGTAAAATGGTTACAGTTTTCTGCTGAAAAAGTCACTGATATTTTAGATTGAAAGGATCAATCATCATCTTCCATACTGAGTTCCTGTGTAGCAATACACACAGCAGGCTTCAGTCATGACTCTCAAATATAGCCTAAAATTTGTTGTTAACATACAGTGTCAGGTACAGAATTGAATTTAATTACCCCCAGTAAAAGAAAAATCTGTCCAATCTCTAACAATCAATTACAATAATACAACACATATGCTCTTTCATAAATCTTACTTATAAAATTAATTTCAACTTGCCTGTACATAAGTCCTTGTAAAAGGGACAGAAAGCACCCAAACCCATAATCAATATGCCACACTGCAAAGTTTGATGTAGGAAATAAGTAGAGATATTTTCACATATCATATGAAAAACATCCTGAAATATGCATAAAGTACACATGAACCAGGAGGAAATAGAGACAAAAATAATGAAATGGGAATAGATTCTGAATGTGAGAAATATATAATGTACTCAAAGAATAAGAAAAGCAGTCTGTATGGTGGGAGAAACTTGAAGAAAAGCATCCTTACAGCCTACAACTCCTGCCTCAGGAAAGGTTGCCTTTGCTGAAAAACATTTTAAAAGAGAAGTAGCATAATCTTATTTCTTGGGAAGCAAAACCCACCATCCCAGTGACTAATATACTGGAGGAAGGGAATTGAGAAAATCCCTCATTTATAGATTGTATCAAATAATTATGAAAGTAAAAAGAGAATACCTTACAGTGTTAACAAAAGGGGAACTTCTTATAATTATTCATCTCTACATTTCCAAATAATTTCTATAACACATTAAAATTATATGTCACTGCAAAAGCACCCTTAAAAAAACATATCTTTGAAAGTATTATTTCTTCACATTGTACTCCACTGTTGAAAAACAGAAATATGTTCTGCTTTCTTATATAACATCTAGGGTTATGTGGGACATCTGATGGGGAAATATGACCAAACATCACAAATAATTTCAGGAAAGAAAACAGACCTCTTGGGCTAAAATTAAAGAAAAATGGAACAAGTTGAGTCCAGCAGCTTTGACACAATTAATCTAAACACCTATTCATACAGACACTGGAGGGATACAAAAATTCCTCAGTGTGTTTTGAGTGGGAGAACAATCTTGTTCAGGTTAGCAAAGTGTTACTGAGCATAAGTGTGTAACTGAGGTAGTATAAGAAGCCTAAAAAAGAGATCTGAAGAAATTTCTCATTTTAAAGTGAAAGCACTGTGGTAAATAGAGAAAGAAGTTATGCCTGAGTACTTTCAGGTAGTTCCTGGTGCTGTCTTTTGCAACAGTAGGAGCAAGGCCAGATTCAAAGAGTTTATCCAGCATCAACTTATCAGAGATGGGCAGTGATATGTTCATGAGACAGTTCATCCTCGAGTGAAATTTCATGTTTCTACCCCTTAACTTCTCTGATTATTGCCAGTGGGGACATAGACAATATTCCCTTATGACTTCTCTCATTTTTTTTTTTGTAAAAAAAACAAACCAACCTATAAATGTGTATGATTTGCAAACTGAATTTAAGCCAGGTAGCTGCAGGTGGTTATAGACACATTCTGAAATGCATTGGACTGAAGACATTGTAAAGCATTCACAAAGCTTTTGCTTCAACTAGGTGGCAATGCCAAATTTGTCAAAGAAACAGATGTTAAATGGTACATGTAAGTGGTTAAGACACTGGAAGTACTATTAGATGACCAAAAACATTTCTTACACAACAAAGAATTAAAATGATCACCACTTTCTCCTCACAGACTGTCCTTAGTCTACTGCTACCTGAACAAGCAATGAAAATGTCAATTAAAGATCATATTTGTACAAATTTTATTAATAAATCTGAATACAAAATAAAACTCATAAAAAAAACCAAAATCAACTATCCACCAACACTTAAAACATAGATTTTCCACCAAAAAAAGATGAGTAACCTTTTCTTGTAAAGTTTTCTTGTATCATATTAAATAATATTATCCCCCCCTTTTCTTCAGCATCATTGACACAAACACAATTAACTACCAGAGGAAACAAGAGGAAAGTCTTATTTCTACCCTTTATTTCTCTATTCTTGTGGGGAATTTGCTTTAAGCGAACTTTCTCCCCCTCTGTTCTCGAGATCTTGGCTGCCTTTACCTTTCATTGCTCCTTTCCATTTTTTCTGGAATTGCTGTATTTCTGCACTCCCTGCTGTCCTTGCTTTCCTCTGCTCCATTCCCAGTGACTCCCCTGCACTTGATTCTCCCTAATCACCAGGACATTGTCCATAAAAGCTCATTCTGTCCCAAAATAAGTTCACAAACTGTCTTAGGGAATGGCACGCTGGAGGGTCCTAGAGCCACAGGTACTTTGAATCAGGGAAGCTGTGCCTGCAGGACAGAATTATTCTTCTCTCATCTTTCTGCACCCAGCACGACAGATAATTTACTTAAAGAAAAACAAAAGGACTGTGCATGCAGGGTACTTCTAGGTGAACAGACT
Organism: Manacus vitellinus; assembly: GCF_001715985.3. NCBI lineage: Eukaryota > Metazoa > Chordata > Aves > Passeriformes > Pipridae > Manacus > Manacus vitellinus. The sequence continues at coordinate 13,767,864 of NW_021939395.1, read as the reverse complement.
GAGGTTAATCTGAGATAACATCCTTTGTAAAGACCTCAGAGATGAAGTCTTGATCCTGCTCCTAAACACACAGGCGGCAGCAGCAGTGCTCTGTGCTGAGCCAACCACTCCTATTAATGTCAGTGAGGACACAATTAGTGCTCTGCACAATGTGCCTAAAAATGTCAACTTTCATTTCTAGAAAAAAAACATTTAAGCTATGAAGTATGTACAGTCTAATACACAGAAACAGAGCAAGCAGCCCAGAAATTAGGAACAAGTGAGTGAATATTCATATCTGCCATGTAAATTATTTTATAGATTCGTATGTCTATATGTAGTCTATATATATGTCGTCATATAGTTTTTAAAAGCCATCCCTATACAAGTCACAAGAGTCAAGCAAAGATTAAATCTGATCTGTGTTTACATAGCATCTAAAAGCACAAGGGTAGTTTCCAAATTCTGTTCTTTCTGGTGATGCTAAGGAAAAAAAAAAACACACTTTCAGTTTGTGTTCAGTGTTTTAAGATTTTCCACAGTGAATAAAATTGAATGAAAGGGAATTTAAATTGTAAGCGTGACTTTCAGGACTTAAACCCTTACTCTGATTATGATTTTGGGTTGCAAAGCATGCATTTATGTGACCCAGAGATAATTAAATCTGCTGCCTTACTCAGTCTCAGCTAACATGGAACACAACCTCCATATGCTACAGCACTGCAGTGATGCAGTGTTATAAGGGTACCAACAATACAAAAACGTTTTCTATGTTTTTCCTTTGAGTGTTTTTTTTTTTCCTTATATATCTTGAGTTGTTCTTGTTAGTCTTTATTTGACTTAACATGAAGATGCCTGGAAGCAGCAAAATATTTTCTCTTCCTTATTCTACTGTCAGCAGCATTACTTTGACCTTATCAGACAAATTTATGTTGAAAATTTTCTCAAGCAGTATTCTCTTGTGAGCTGCTATAATGTGCATCTTTATGTTATCTGGTGTAATTTAGATGTGTGAGGAATTTCTTAATTATTAATTTTGTCCTGTTTTAAAAGTATATATTAAAAATTGAAAGAAATCCCTGGACACATACATCTGTGTTGCACTTTATAAATAATACCAATAAATAAATATTAATGCTTCTATTTCATTCATATTTCAAGATGAAAGCTATGAAGCTTGATATTCCCAATAATTAAAGTCAAAATTGCCTAATGCTTCACACTAAAAATGTTATAGTACTTTTTCAGGTTGAAAGTTACACCACCATAGCACAGCAAGAATGATACAAAGGCACCTCTGATTCAATGAAAAACGAATTATGTAATGACATTTACATCCTGTTAACAAAGAGCTTCTAGTGGCAGCAGAGATCCACAAAGCTGTCACATTATGTATATTCACTAATTATTTCAACAGTATTTTGTTATACAACAAAAGGAGATAAACATGAATGTGGACAAAAAGTTAATGTAAGTTATAAAGCTGCACAAATTCAATTAAATTCCATTTGCAAAAATCTTAAAAGCTCTTCCTTAAAACAGCAGTAATATGATTTAATTGATATTAGATAATTCATTTGAACCAACTTAATCTTGTTTCAAAGTCCAATGGAAACTCTGAGCAGTTAATTTCACATTTGCAGGAAGGCTGCACCTAGAAAGAAAAACTTTATTCTCACATGAGAAAATTACCTGTGGTACATAGATGTCAATCTACGGTTTTCAACCATCTCCATCGTGCAATGCACTTCAGTGCAGTCATGGCTAAGCACAGAAATAATCCACATGTTTTTAAAATAGCTATTTAAATTCTAAAGTAAATAAATGTGTGCTCCATGAAAGAGAGTCCAGGGGAAAAAAAGTATTCAAGGACATACAGGGGATTCTCTCCATATCCTCCCTTCTGGGAGGTCTCTCAGGAGAAGCAGAAGCCCAGACTCAGGAAACCCAGACTAAGAGGAAGCTCTTGAAATTCGATAGTTTCCAGACCACTTTGGCACTGCTCTTACCCACCCTCTGACATCCATAGTGCAGCACTCATTGCCAGTGTCATGTTGGTGTGCAGCAGCTCCTCAAAAACTATGAATAGGCAGTGACCCCAGGATCACGGAGACACTACCACCACTCCTTAAAAAAAAAAAAAAAAGAAAGAAAAAGGAAGAGAAAAAAGAAAAGTCTCCTAAAGAAACACAGCATAGATTTTGCTTATGCCAAGTTTTGAGCACTCTCCCAGGTGTGGCACCCTCCCAGGCTAATGCTCAGGCATTAACCCAAAATACCCAGTGCTCTTACTGAGCACCTCTTCTTACAGAAGCCTATCACTTTCCCAGTTCCTCATGGCAGGCTGTTGTAAACAGGGAGCACTGAAGAGCTCACCTTCTAGTTCATAAACTGGCATATTGTCTTCATCCCACTCACATATATGAGCTCAGGAGGAGTTAGAAATCTGAAAGTCCAATTTTAAGGCTTTTTCTGGTGTTTCAGTTTAGAATAAAATCATCTCTCTTTGATGTGAATTTTAGGAGGGCTGGTTGGGAACCTGTGCTATGCCATATCCCCACTCTAGAGACAATTCTCTCATGAGTATTTTTTTTTGACTTCTTATTCCTTTTTGCTTTGCTTCTCTGTCATCTAAGTGTTTGTCAGGATAACCTCTAAAGAGAGCCTACAGGGATGTTGTAAAGGGGAAACTGAAGGATAAAAATCAAGCTTCATAGTCCATGGAGTCTGTATTTTGTTTCATATGGAAATCTATGGCCAAAGAACAGTCTTTGTGACCCCTGAAAAACGATAGGAGTGTAGGACCTCACAAGGAGATCTGAATTGCTTTGTGCAGCTGGGTTTAGCTGACACTGTTGCCTATTTAGAAGGAGGGAGCCAGAGCCACCAGAGTGAAAATGACCTTTATGATGGATGTTTTACTTCACAAGTAAAACCTCTTGAGTGAAGGAAAACTGCTTTGCTGTGTCTCAGCATAGATTTTGTCCTCTTGCTCTCTAGGTACGACTGGTGGAAAAGAGCTTTGAGATTAAGACAATAAAATTTCCTTCTCACTTTGAAAGCTGAGGGAATAGGTTTCTGTGGCAAGGAAGCAATAGAGAGGCTTTGGAAAAAAATAAAAAATAAAATCCAGCCACATGGCACTTCTTGCATCTCCCTCAGCTGCTGTGGCATGGACTCACCCATCTGTTATCCGACGACACTTTCAGTACAGCTCCAAATTGTTCAGGGTGGAGATTATTCACATGTCAGCTGGGACTCTGTTTCAGTGTAGCCTGCTCAGCTGTCCTGGCAAAACATTTGTCATGAAACATTTGGGAGATGAGTTTCTATGGCTTGTCAATTATGATAAAGGAATTGGAAACGGACATGTTCCTCAAACGTTACTTCGAAGAGGGTTTTCTTTTTTCTTTTTTCTTTTTTTGTAATTTTATGTCTATTTGGTGCCAAAAAAAAAAAAAAGGCTAATGGGAAAAAAAAGCTATTTTACTTCTACAGGGCTTTTAAAAGTTCTGTATGAATTCTTCAGGACAGCATCCTGGACTTGGACATGATGCTGAGGTCAGAATTTCAGGAGTTCTGCTGCAGGACTGGGGCCACCCAAGCAAAAAGACCTCACCTGCCTTTCCTACCACTGCTGGGTTGTAACCAACAACCAGTCACTATTAGGCACCAGTTTTAACTTGATCGTTTCTGTACGGGTAACTGAAGAAGACATATGAGTCCCACAAAAGATTTATTACTGTTATATCATCTTTTCCTTCACAAACATTAATCTTCCTAGTGTTCATTATTGATTTCCATAGAAAAGATGGAGAAATTAATCAGCTGCTTCAAATTATGCCCATAAGCAATGACTACGAGAAAAAGAGTTATTTAAATTTTAATGTACAATCATGCAGAAAATATTTTAGCCAGATAGCATCAAACTAAAGTAAGCAGAATACTGAGATATTCAAGGAATAACAAAATCCTTCGAAAAATCAAACCTTCCCATTAGATATGCAGAATGAATGAGTGCCCATAGTATTCCCCACCTGCATTTCTGCTTCCCAATTAATATTTTGGGTTTGTGGCTGGGCAAGCTGCCAGTGCATATAGTTCCCACTACACAACTGTGCTGTTCTGCTCTGAAAGTGACCTAAAATGACATTGAATTACACTTTAACCATAGTAGGAGATGTCAGAGTAGCCTATACCAAGCACTAGAAACAGCCATAAGAACACAGGTAAATGTTGGACAGAATAAATTCATAATAGATTGGACAAAATTTGACCTCTACTGTAAAACAACACAGTCTCTTAATAAATATAAATTTGTACATTATTCACACATATTAAATCTTTTATGTTTTTTTCTCTCTAAATAAAAATAATACATGATGACAAGTATTCTTTATTAGTCCTACCAGCTGCACTCAAATATGTTGTATATATCAGCACAAACCTGTGACTGGGGCTGTGTTCAGCTGATATTTCACTCATGTAAAATATTCCTACTTGGGAAATGCCTAAAACAAGCCATTTGAAATACAACATTACTATTCATCAAGCTAATCCTAGACTGAACAGCAAGATGCCATATTGTACAGCTGATTTCTCAGTCAGCTTGAAAAATCATGAAAGATGCTGTCCATTCTCGAGTGTTTGAATATGGGAATCAAACCTTACATTTCTCGAGCTTCTCCATCACTTTACTTTGTCTCTCTGGTTCCATAGTACTGCCCTGTAGCTTTTTGCACAATGATACAGCTGAAGATGGGGATGTGCTTTGCCCTCTGGAGCTTATTGCCTGTCCTTGGAGACCTTTGGATACTGGGGAGACAGGTTTAGCACCGTTGTAGAAGCAAAGAGGAAAAAACAAGTGAGACAGTACATCCTTCTACATCAACATACACAGATTATGTGTGGGGGCAGCAGCATTTTCAATGTCAGACCGAAATGCTACATGTATACATAGTTGTAGTTCCTCAGGATGCTCCAGCTGAACACAGGGACCAAACAACTCGTGAACACCTTTGTAAGGCAATAGGAATCCACAGAACAAATTTGCAATCGCACAGAAGTAAATGGCTTTTGATATTGAATCGTTCAAGGCCTGAACACATTACTGATAGCAGGCCATTCCCCTGCAATAATAGAGGATTATAATGCCTGTGATAATGTCAGAGGGCTGGATGTGCTGCATTAACCAACGCAGCAGCCAACAGTAATGTACGACGCCGTTCAACTCATTTTCAAGGCTTACTCACTTCACAGCAGCCTTAGATAAACTGCAAATCCAGTTTTAACAGCTGAGCTGAGCAATCAATCATTCAGAAACAAGATTCAGAGCAGTCCTGGTGAACACACAGAAGGCAATTAGATGCCACCGTTTGTAAAATAATATTGGTGGGAATTCTTCTCCCTCATCTGATTTATTTCTGTCAATCTGTAGTTTAGATTCTGTGTCGTGATTAACTCCTTTGTCCTGAGATGCCATAAAAATGTAACACTGGCATTATTAAATGCCTCTGAAAGTAATTCTGAACCTCACAATTGCTAAGGACATTGATTAAAGACGGTTGGCTAGCCCTGCTAATTTGCAACTGGTTATTTTTAATGACAGACCAATAAAATGAAATGCTAAACTTGAGAATAAAACTCAGTTGATGTAATATGCTAACTTGTACAGAGCACATTTGCATAAACATTTGTAGGATAAAATGAGTCCTTGGGCAGTTCAGACTATTCAAGTTGGCTGGTTTGGAAGAGATGCTGGACAAAAATATAGTGAACAGCACTAGCAAATTACAATGTCAAAAGTATCTATCAAAAGTCATAATCTGTTTAACTTTTTGTCTGGTTTTACAGAGTAAGATTTTGGCTTGTGCTTGTCTTCAATACCAGCAATTAAACTCATCTGAAGGAGTTTAGAGGGTCAATAAATATGATATTCAAGAACGAAAGAAGAGAGTGGATTTGGACAGATGCAATTCAAACAGGTATGAAAGTATGTAGTGGTTTCCAAGAACAGTCTTTTAGGAATACCAGGATGGTATTAAACAGAAAGCTTTTATAAAACATAGGTTTGACTACATAGTATATCACCCTTTTCCTCCAAAGAAAGAGACAGAAAAGTACTTGAAGTAATCAAAAGATAAAAATCTGCATTGATCGCTCTCAGGAAAACAGGGTAACACAGGATGCCTATGTCCTTACAAACACATTGAAGAGATTTCTAAAACCCTCAGAAAAGCAAATTTAAGACAAAGAGAAAAATCTTATTTCTGGGAAGAATTTTGTATACTCATTCCATTTAAATTGCTCCATTAAGAGAAAGTTTAAGTGATCATTATTTTAAAATAATTTAGAATATTATAGTAGTAGAGATATATTTAATGCAAACACTGAAAATTAATCAAGTTTACTGACAACCAACACAATAGAATCATTTTCAGAGCTCTGACAACTGATTATCTCATTTTGAAGCCCCTATAAATCAATTTACCACAACTAAGCAAAAGGTGAAATTCAGTTTTACAGTAATTTTGGAGTTTTTTCAAACATTCGCATTTGACAGAATTTTGAGTGTTTACACGGGGACAAAAGCTAATCTCTTGAACACTGCTTTGAGAGAATGGGACACAGCACTGGTACATCTGCATTCAGACCAGACTTTGGGGTTTGAAAGGGATGTCTGAGCTGACAATATACACAATTCAAGTTGTATTTCTTTCCTGTTGCCAGGCTTGACACCTGAATACTTGATGAAGGATCTATTCCCAGTTAGCAGGGTACAGAGGCTGGAGTCCTAAAGTAAGAAGTGGTTCTGTAGTTTATGAGCTTCAGCACTGATCAGAATTCTACAAGAAGAGAGGTCTAATAGTTTAAAAACTCCAGTTTTCCAACAAAAAGTATGGAAATGCCCATATTGCATTCTCAACAAGTTATTATATATTGTTTCTCAACAAGTTATTACTCTGTGACAAGAAATGGTATGAACCTCCTCAAATGAATATGTTTATACACAAAATTTAGCTGTAAAATCCACACGTTATTTTACATTAAAAGTGGTCCACTTTCAAAAATAATCCTCTAAAATATCTCAATTAAGATAGAACTGTCTCTTGTATTTTGTTTGAACGATTGTATAACTGAGTTTATCAGTGTTGGGGGGTATCTGGGTGTTCTTATTGTTTTGGGTGTTTGCTGAGATCTACAAAAAAAGAATTCCATGTCAAACAGTTATCAAATGACATCTAGTTTAAGTCAGGGCAAGACTGGAAACAGATAAATCACAGTCTGTATTACAGTGTGCTGAACATACATTATGTTCTGTGTAATATTTTCACTGTTGAAAGACAAAATAATTTTAAACAAAAATCTAATATGTCTTAAGGCATAGGCACCTCCTGATTTAAGTACACTGTTTAAATTCTAGTTCAGAAATAGTTTTCATCTACACTCCACCTATTACTAGTGGCATTTTCTAAAGATTGATAGCAGAGTTTTCTCCAGAATCCATCAATCTCATTAAGCACCAGTAGAATCTGGGCTACAACTCAACATCAGAGTGTTTAATGCACATCAAACAAAAGTCAACATAAGCCAATATTCAAATTCAGTACAACACTTCATTGTCTGTCCAGGTACAACTACACTAAATACAGCTCAACAGTCACTGGGAAAAAAACCCACATCTCTGTGACTTAAATGTGATGAAACAGAGAAAATTAGTGGCTCATTCCAAAGCATAACTAAGGTATATTTTCATTTTTCTATCCCTCACTAAATATTATGCTTTTTAGTTTTATAGAAATACATACGGACTTCAGAATTGAAATAATAAGAGAACTACTCAACTGTAGTAACACAATAAGCAAGAAAACCTACATGTGTATCTATATCAAACATTGAACACTCTAGAACCCAATCACTATGAATTACAGGAGTCTGTGCAAGGGTACATCTCATCTATTAAAATAATTCATACTCTTGCCCTCTGAATTTAAGCCCTCACTTTTTCTGCCCCATTAGCCATTTGGGACTAAGTCTTGAATTAGCAAATTTTAAAAAAATTTGCAATGTTATTTTTCACTAACTATAAATGTAATGGCTAAAATAATACAGGCCATCCTTATCTGGTTATACAAAAACATACAAAATTATTCTGGTTGATATCGAAGTAGGGGAGTACATGTTACTGCCTTTGCCCATATTTTTTTTTAACAGTAGCATAAATATATCATTCATGACAAGCATTGAGATTCTGTGGCCAGGGCAGAGAGTGCTGAACAGAGAGCAACTCTGTGTTCAGCAGACCAAAACCAACCCTGATGCATTATTCTGTTTCCATTCAGGACTTGTGTTTTGGCAGGTGCCATAAACCCCAAAAATGTGTATTAAGAAAAGTGTAGTGACCTTAGAAACAAATAGAAAATGGATAAGTTAAAGACAGGGTTTAGCTGGTTTTGAATGGCCACACTAAAGATAGTTCAGCTTCTAGGAGTAAATTAAAAAGTGCTGTCAGTGCCATGGATGGGGATAGAGAGGAAAAAAGAAAGTATCAGTGTCAGTTTTCAATGTACCTGGAATTTGAAATACATTTTTTCATAAGAAAATTGAAAGATAAACAACAGCATAAAGGAAAAATTTAAATCAAAATAGAAAGGAGCACTGCTCAGGCTCATTTCCAGATTGAATGGGGTAAAATTTATTAAAAGCTATTTAAAAATTAATATATATGGAATGAAGAAAAAAAAAGGTAGTAAAGATGTTAGAATTTCACTGGAAAATGAGCACTGCTCATTACACTGTATGGAAAATGAGCACTGCTTCCCAGAAGGAGACCTTGGGGAAAAGGCAAAGCCTTTCACAGTCCCTGTATACAATGAGAAAGGAGAACAAAAGGCATTCATTCATTTTTAGAAAACAAAAAAGCTACCTAAGATTACATTTTTCCCTCATTGGTTCTGTTTGTCTTTTTTTATTGTCGCTTTATGACAGAGAAATCCTTTCTCCTCTAATTGAGAGGTGGCAAGATCCACTCCCTTTTACTTTGGAGAACAAAATCCACTCTTTACGTTTATAGAGTTGTCTCTGTCCAATTTCCATTCAAGATATATACTAGCTCGAAATCACCATCAGTTTTTGAGAATGATCCTTCTAATACTTGTCACTGAAACACTCCTGACACCATCTTTGATCTTCCTTGTGGTTCTAAGTATCCTCATATACTTACATAAATCATTTCATAATATTCAAATCCTTTTTTTGCATACCATGGTTCACCACAGGCACTCCTGCTCCAGATATTTACTGCTCCAGATATGGGCTGTGTGAAAATTTTACCTGTGCTAATGAAACCACAACAGAAATTTCCGTGTATTTCTGAGTCACAGTGTATGAAAGTTTGACTACAATTGACTTTTGTTTAGTTTACAGAGTAGAAAACCTCATGAAATACTCACTAATCAGCATTTCTTCTGGGGGAAAAAAAACCTGAACACAGATTCCCTTAATACAGACAATTATATTAATAAGGCAACAGCACCAAGCAATCCATTGAAGCACTGAAGTTCACACACACACACACACACACACACGAGATTTGCAGCCCTTGTCAAATAGTTTGCTTCTGGCTATCCTCAGTCTTGTAACATTTTCACATTAATTTTAGGCAGCATGAATTATCCCGCTTGGGGCACTTTAAACATGCTTGAAAATAAATAATTAATGCATTGGACACTATTAATTAGCAAAACTCAGAAACAGCTACTGTTACAGAGTCTGAAAAGTTTTTCTAAACTTGTCAAGCTGTTAATAATAAATAGGGTGGAAATGGCCAATTAACATACTTAAATAACAACCTTTATAAACAGTGAAACACTTTTTCTTGTTCTTTTGATACTACAATTTAAAAAAATACAAATTTTACTACTTTAGTCCTGATACTTCACTAACAGAAATGTGGTTGTCCAGTTCTAAGTGGTCTCCATGTGAACTAGACCTGTGAAACCAAATAGTACCTAACCATGACAATTTCTTTCAGATATTGGAAAAACATGCATTTACACTTTTTGTGTGACAATAAAGTTTGTTAACAATAGCATATGAAGGTGAAGTTATATGATCATATTTACCTATTCCTACAAATTTGAAAATCACAGATCTACAGTAATACAGGTTACATTACAGCAAAGTAGGACTTCTCTAAGTCATTAATAGAAAATATAAATAATCTGTTTTCTAGTCTCAACTTTTTCTAATGAAGACTCATTTTTGTTGTGGTACTGGAAATAATGAAATAAAAGCATGACAATGTTTTTTAGTCAGCATGGATTTACAAAGGAGAGTGACATCTGATGAATCCCAGAGCCCCCTCCTGTGCTCAGAGGTGCTCAGAGGATGAAGGGAGAGCAGTGATGATGGGGATCTTGACTTCAGCAGGACCTCCAATGCTGTATCTCATAAAGGTCTCATGGACAAACTGACATAGCACAAACAAGAGAAGTAGACAGTGAAGCAGAGTTAAAACTGACTGAACTGCTGGGCTCAAAGCTCTATGATGAACAGCACACGTTCCAGTTGGAGGCCATACTATTATGGTAATGGAAAATAACCCACAGTACTGTGATGTCAACAGGAAGAAGGAGAAAGAAAGATGTAAAATTAGGCAGCAGTACTATTCCTTTACTTTCCCTTCTCATAAAAATCAATAGATGGGGTAAAAGAGAAAATTATACAAAATTGATTGCTATAGCATTTGAGTCTTATCAATATTCATCTCGAGGTGACCAAGGCTCTGACAGAGTTCATACACCACACTGGTATGGGCATAAACCATCTACTTGACAGTCTACAAAAACTGCAGTACCCTGAGCTATAATGTTGTTGTTGCACTACTAGTTCATTTATTCATGAACTGCAGAGGAAAATAAGCACGTGAAATGTATATAAATTTTCAGTTCAAAAGTTACTGCCATCAAGGGACAGCCCTAAGTTATGCACTACCTTTATAAAAAAGTTTGTGGTTTGTTTCTTTTTCCCCAGGAATGCTGCACTGCATCTAATGAGCACACCCCTCAGCCTCTTCTCTTTTGGAACAAAGCACTGCTTTACTGCTTGGGGCTCACACTCAGCTGACATGTGCACCAGAAATAAAACTGGTCTAAAAGTTTTGAGACAAGTATGTTCCATTTACTGCTTTCCCCCCCCATTTTTCCAAATACCAAAACTCCATCCACATCTTTAACTGTATCCTCATTGGTTGTTCTTGCCCACACATGGCCATGCAATAAAACAACCTTGCATAGCAGAGTAATCCGCTAGAGGACACAGATATAAGATAAAACCAGATAGTTAGGCAATAATCAGAGAATAAATACTATCCTGGGAGGTAAAGCATCACAGAGAGTATTTATGTTCCCTTTACTCCATTGACAATACTTGAAAAGTAAAAAGTTGTGGTTTTCAGACTGCCTTACTATGCAAAAGAACAATGAATATATATAGTTTTCATATAAAACATTAGTTAATGAATAAATGTAATTGATAATTGACTTACTGGCAAAGATGTTTCTACCAATGTTCCTACCTAATGAATTTAAAAACCTGACCTGTTCAATCATCAAACATTCTCAATAAACCCACACTTACAGATTTTGAATAACCATGAAGACTTCAAACATATGAAGTCTTCAGATTTAGTTATGATGAAATTAAAAAATCTCCAAAAAGCAGTGATGGCTTCAGAAAAAAACTAAGGGTAAAGTACATAACTATACACTTGGGATGAAAAAGTAGTAGTATCAGTGAATGAGAAAGAAAAGGTTCAATTTGCTGTTTCTCTATAAAATTCAGAACAAATTAGTTAAATTTAAAATACATTATACACATACCATTTTTCTAAATCTTCAGTTTAGATTTCACAATGCATTAATTATTAAAATGGGTAATTGAGTCAGTTCTTCAAACTAAGAAAACCAAAGTAAGCTGCTAAGAGATGTCATTAGCATTTCCTGCTTTATCCTTACAGTAAAACCTCTTTTACTGTAGCAATCAAAGAGTTATCGTGCTGCTTTGTGCTTTCCTCTGCCCACCTCACATGAAAACAGGCACACAAACCGGGAGGGGGAGATGACGAAAACTTCTGGTGCAGCTGACATCTGATCTGAATTCTGATTACCACCTGCTGGATCGTTTAACTAGAAACAAGACCTAAAATCTCTCTAGAGAGTATATGACTGTGATTTAGCAAACTGACATCTGGATGCTCTACATAAATATAGCTGAAAGAACATTTTCCTGGCAGTTACAAGCCCAACTGATAAAGTAAGCAGTTTGAGCATTGAGGCTTCAGGTGGCTCATTACATCTCTATTGAGAACTCAAATATTTTTTCCCTAAATCTCAAGCCAGTTCCTACACAAACTCTTTACACCATACACATTCGAGTTTTGTGACCAGTTTGGGAGGGGAGGTCTTTTTCTCCTTGGGAAAAACACAGCCAGAAAGCACAAATTACACTGCACAGGAGGAGGCAGCAGTGGTTCCTCTATATCTAGTCCAACTTATAGAAGTTGTGTTTTGCAATGGGGATTCTACAGCTCATCTTCTATTTCATATTTTGCAATTAAAACAACAATGTCTCAAAACAGGTATCTACAAATACAGGTTCATTTCATTTAAATATAGGTCCCAAAACAGAGTAGTATAGGCAGCAAATTCAAAGTTTTTTAGAAGTGCAAATCACTGGAACAACCTGTTTAAAATATTTTTATATTTGTTTGTGAAGGTTACTTGTCACCGTGATCATCCAACATCATGAACAGAATCAGGCAGAAGGCATATTGTTCAGCAGACTCTCTGCACTTGATAAATAAATCCAGAACCAACTTTTTCAAGCAAAAATTGAACACATAAAAAAAGATATTTTCATATCAACTTCATAAACTCTTAATAAGAAAACATAAGGAAAAAAATAAATGAATACTCAGGATATAGGTTAGCTAAAGAAAAAATTAACAACCTAAAGAATAGATTTATTCCAAACACAAGTAAAATTACAAAATGATGCCCTGCTAAAATATAAAAATTGTTTGCTTATTAAAAAAAACCACACTTGGAGCTAGAATTTTTGTGATACAATTGAACTTTTTTTTCCTGGACAGATTCAAAGACCTTTAGCACAAACAGTTTCAATTGCCTAATATATAAGATAAATAAAATAAATGGAATCTACTCTCTTAAATATAAAACCCCCCAAACAGTTAAGTGCATCCTAGAATCAGTAACAACTGCAGAATCCACACTCCATCAAGCTGTTACCCACTTTTTATAGAATTAAGAGATACATTCAAAGCCTTAATATGATAATGCATTAATATAATGGTGCATTGTGTCTCAATATCACTACAGGACAACTTTTAAAATACAAAACAAAATTAAGCTGCAACATAACCCGATCCAATCTAATTTGCTAAATCCCACTTAGTCAAGTTTGCAAACTCTTTTCTGCCAACATCAGCTGTTTCTGTTGCCAGTTAGTAACAGCGTTGCTACTGCTGTGAGGGAAGGTGAAGCCACACACACGACTATAGCACACAGACCTCTTACTGACTTCTGCAAACAGCTGCTTAAATAACTGCTGGATGGAAGGAATCCTAATAGACTGGATATGAGTCAAATACCGTAATCTTCTAATTTCTCAAAAGTTTTCGGAATTTCTATTTTGACAGATGTCTTACATTAATATGATTGATTCGCTTCTTAGACCTGTTTGGAAAAGTCATAAAAGCAGTAAAAAATGTCCTATGAGTAGGCAATAGTAATGGGGAATTTGCTACTTAGTCAGGGGAGATCGTACAGGGGTGCCCAGAAAATACAAATCTTGATGTTTCTAATAGTACAGAATTCACTAGATATAAGTGGATTTTCTCAGGTCTGTTTAAAATTATAATGGGTCAATTCAGTTTAGGCAGATGCTTCCTTCAGTTACAAAGCTGCTTAAGAATTTCCTGTCTCTAAGTTGCAGCTCACAGCTTCTCACAGTTATGGCTGATAACAAATTGACAAATTTGAGTTAAAAAACATCAGATTTGTCTCAGAAGTTCAAAAAATATCACTTTTTTTTTTTTTTTTTTGCTTTGATAGTCCAGAATAGCTCCACTAACGTCTAGATCAACAGAACCAAGCTGGTAGTAATGAAAACATCTCATGTAACAACCTCTGAGTCAGCAGAAACCCCAAGAACACCAGGAGATGTGACACCAGAGTAACCAGTTGTTGAGTCTTGCAGTGAAATGGGAAGAAGAACTACTCCAGCACCATTACTTCCTTTTTAAAACTCATTAGTTGTATCATATCTGTTCCTCAATTCATCTCAGATGGGACATACCAGGGCCTCCAGGACTGGCACACTGGAAGGAATGTACTACCAGGGGTCGGAGGTAGCAGGGCTGCTGCTGGCAGCAGTTTTCAGCATTTGCCAAAATACAGCTTGTGGTGGACCCTGTGAGACACCTGAGAGGATTGAAGGGCTTGCTAATGTCAAAAGGGGCAGTCCCACTGCTCCCAGCTTCTCTTGCACCAGCCACGTGCTCATCTGACCTCACAAGAAAGTGGTTCAGTTTTTTGCCAGCAAAATAATAATTCAGAAGGGAAAAAAAAAGTGACAAGTATTGGAGTTGACACAGGAGAAGCTGGAGTAGTGCCTGGACTACAGGATGAGAGAGAGGAAGCCCAGTAGGAAGCAGCAAGCTGTTAGATGAACTTAGGTGTCACAAAACTTCACGCTTCAAGACCTGGGTTAAAATTGCTGTTTGAACAATTCATTATTTCAGGCACATGGGCACTTCCAGGGAAATGAAACAAAAGCACTGAACTTCATTTAAATACAGGCTGGGAACAACTGCCAAGAGGAACAAGGTCAGTACCAATTCCCTTGATCATATCCCTTAGTGCTGTAAAGTACATGCTGCTTTTATCTTTTAACAGTAGAACTGATTAATGTGACTAGCTAAAATTGCTATCCTCCATGGGATGAAGATGAACAGATCTATGTGAACATGTGTTGAAAATTAAAAGGTGGTAAGAAACGAACAGGCCATTCCCCCAAACTCTGCAGAAACACAGCTTCTGGTACCCAAATTCTGAATTGTGGTTCCCAGCCTCATTTTGGAGGTGCTCATCCTGTGCCAGACATGAAGATAAGCTCATTGGCACTGAAGTGCCTTGTTTTCCACAATACTTTTGTTCTGATGAAAGATAAGATAGAAAAACTTCCATCTTTAGTCACAACAGCACAGCACCTTTACCACCACACTTAAAACCACCAAAACCAGGAGAGAGCTCACGGCTGGCACTGCTGTGAGATAACTCAACCACTGGCTTTTCTTCTTTCAGTTTTCACAGTGTAACCCAGAATACCTTGGTTTAATACTGATTCTTGTCAAGAATACTGCTGAGAGCTCAGAATTTTTTTATAAAATAAATTTACTGCGAAGCCGGGAACAAATCCATTTAGATGAATTGTAAAATGAAGGCTTAGCATTCAGTGACACAAAATGACAGGCACATGCTGAAATGAATTAACCCCACTGGCTTGGATGTAATACTTGGTGTCTTTAAATGTATCATTCCTCCATTTCTAAAACTATTTAAAAAGAAAAATTCCTAAACTCCTAAAATGTCATGAGAGTAAAGGAAAGGACTGAAAGTAGAATTGAGCTCCTCATTCTGGTTTTGATTTCTTAGTGATCTTAGCAAATCATTCTTCAATTTCTGCCTCATAAAATTGAGGAAAAAACCTTGATATATACCGGACACTTTTAATATGAAAAGCACTTTAGGGAAGCTTTTTGACACAGGATGAAAGATTGCACTTTGCCATACAGAATAGCTGTATTACCCGACATGCTCATTACACATTGTAAGAGCGCAACAACTTTAGGCGTCTTTTCCTCTTATTATTCCTCACTATTTGCCTGTGTTCAGTAATTACAGATGGAATTCTGCAGATTACTTTGGTGGCTTAGGAGACTAGTTCCTCAGAAATCCAGACAAACCTATTTCTCAATTGTTCAGAAATGTTTTAAAGAGTTTTGCAGGTGTTCAGGTAGAGGTTTTTGTAGTGCAGCCTCTTCAGTCCACAGAGTTTCAAAGCCTTATTTAAAATCTCTAGCATTTCTTACTGCCATAAATGGAAAATAACCCAAATGAATTGTGTTTCCTCACTGGTGTAACTAAACACTGCACACATATCTACACAAGCAGCATTCACAGCACAAACAAAATTATTTGTGATTACTACGGTTATGTTTTTGGGTCACAACTCAGAGACAGTTTTGCTGCCTCTCTCCATTTGTCTCTGCTGTATGGGCTGCACAGAGGCACAAAGATAAGATGACCACATTGTGAGCATTACATGATCATTTTTGCAGCACACATTAGCCCAGCTCCCCTGGCTGTGCTTACAGCTACTGAAATTTCTCTAGCAAATCAGAATGATTTTTGGCACACTTCAGCCTCAGTCTCCTTCAGCAGAAATTGGCCTGCCTATTTTAGAAACAATCAGAAAGCACCGACCACACATTTATTTGACTACCTGACCTGCCCTTCAAAACAGTCATTACCATGCAGAATAATGACATTATACAAAGAGGAAAGTGCCGTTCTCAAAGGCAGTGAGTGCTTTTGGGAATCATTTCAGCAAGCCAAACAATGCTGTTCAGCCAATGAACTGACATCACTCCTAAAAATACTTCTTTGTATGTCAGTGAAAATTACGCCCAGACACACCAAACAAGGAGGCTGTATGTTACTTGGGGGTGGCAGCCAGCCGAGACTGCTATCTCACCACCCATCTGCTTCTTCCACACTGCCAAATCAAAGGACCTTTATTAAAAACAGGACTTGAATTATGCAATTTGCCAGACTCTGCCCCCATCCTACTCCCAACTCTTACACAGTGGCATACTCATATCTAGAGGAAGGGAAAAAAAATCCTGCTTCTCTTTCACTGGCTTTCACAGGAGGTTCACCAAAAAAGATGAATCACTGTTGAAAATCCCCAGAAAATTCACAGTTCCATGTGTTTTTATACCTTCAACTCCTCATGCCAGTACAATTTCTAATTTTCTTCAGAATGAATGTTACTATAGAGAATACCTTAGCCAAGTACAAAGGAATCCAAAGGGATGTCTCCTAACAAAGGTGGGTCTCCTCACAAACACTGTATCGTGGAGAACTGTGGGGAAATTGTTGCAGCAGAGTATGATAAAAATGTGGGCTAAAGAGTGAGCTGGCCAAGGGCTCCAGGATCCCTCACACCTGAGATCTCCACCTGAGGCTGCCTTGGGCCTGTGAACACATCCAAAGTTTAGTTTTGGCCAAATGCTGTGAATGTTGTCTGTGTCTAACAAGACATAACAGAACCCAGAACTATTCCAGGATGCATTCATTTCCCAAAACTTACAACAAAACAAAGACTTGGGAGGAATTTGGAGCATTACTGTCTGTCTTTTTAACCAAAACTAAGCAAAATAGCTTTAACAAAAAAAAAAAGAAATAGCTTCAATCACCTATTGAGCTGCAGGATGGCTATAGAAACCTTTTGCATGAATTTGTTTGCTCATTGTCGTTTTGGGGAAACTTGACCCCAGTCATTAGATGAAACCTTGTACCTGTCTTTTGGCTTAAATATTTCTGGGACTTTCAGAAGGTCTACGCAACACTTTTATCATTTATAAATGCTCCATAAGTCACAACTTATCTTAATAGACCTTTCTGTACATTTTTACATAGAACATTGTAAAATTTTTACCTTAGAATTCTGCCTTTACGTTTCCTTTTAGATTTCTACCACATAGAAAACATTTTCCTTACTGCAAATTATTCCACTTCAGGCAGTAGGGAAGGTGTACACATGGCACAAGCATGTGTACACTCTGAGTAGCAAGGGAAATTCAACTTTAAATGGAATATAGCCAGAAAAGGAAAGCCTGATAGAATAAAATCATGTCTAACTCATGCATAGCAGAGCCGTTGTGTTCTTAAATACAACAGTATTAGCAAAGACCACAACAAAAAGTACAGCCTCCAAAAGTGATGTTATGTCGTGTATCTTCTCCACGCATTCAAAAAATACTTCATGATTATCAAAACAAACTGAAAGCCAAACAGAGAAAGCTTTCTGAAGATTGCAGAAATGTACAGTAAAGCTTTATATATATATATACTCACAAACTTTTTAAAATATATTTGACTGTTCTACAGAATACACAGTAGTGAGTAAAGACCAGTGTTAGTTATATTATGCTAAGAGTTCATCTTGTCTCAAAAGTTATATTGGTTAATAGTTTAGCCTTAAGGTTCTGTAGGAAAAAAAAATTGTTTAATTTAGGAAGTAAGAGTAACTCCCTGCTATAAACAACATGCACTCTGGGGCCAAGATAATTTTACTGTGCACTTGTTATTTAAATGAGTGCAGTGTCTCCATATGGCCATATGGATACGAGATATATGTTATATACTCAAGGGGCATTGAAGGGTTTAAAGTACATATGTTAACAAATAATGCTGAAATGGCATCCATGCATTGCTGTCATCACTATAACAAATAGTAACATATTCTATTTTTTTTTATTTCTTATTTTCCCTAGAAGTATTTTTAAGAGCTAAAAACCACCTGGGTATTTCACAGACACTTTACTGCATAATCAGGTTATTTCAAGAATTACACTACTGGAAGCATCCTATGGGTTGCAGTCTCTTCTGGAAAGGTAAACCAATAATTTTGTCTCTGCTCTTCAAATTAAAACCAAACCCAAATTCCATATATATAGTTATAAATATTGGTTAAATCTAGAATTCCCAGACAGGCTTCTTAGTATTAACACTTCTCATTTATTATGATACTATGTTAATTCATGCCAGATGGAGACTATTCAAATGTTCATGACTTGTACTTGTCACGAACATATGTTCCCGGAATAATGGAGTGGTATCTTAGCAAACAACATCCCATATTTAAAGACCTATGATGAGGCTCATAAAAGAAAAAAAAAAACATAAACAGAGGAGGGCACAGCTGGAAAATAAAAAAAAAAATCAGGTTCTTCAGTACCTAGAGGGTTATGGAGGGTAATTCATTCTCTGCACTCTCCCAGCTGTATGCTGGGCAGAGAGCTTTCATCTATTCCAACCACCTGAAGAGGAACACTTTGTATTTTCTGACTGCCCCACATCAGAGCAATTCTTGTACATTCAAGACAAGTGTTTCCAGCATAGGGGAAAGCAAGATAAAAATTAGATCTTCAAAATCTTGAATTTCATTTCAAGGCCTACCTTGTAGAAATGCACAGGGTGAACGTGTCAAGGACGTGCTTGGGAAGTGACAATTAGAGCACCTGAATGCAGGCAGAGTTTGAGTCTTGTTAATCTAAACCCAAGAAAGGCATGATCAGGGATAATAAAGGCTTGCTCTCACAGTGCTGTCATTGATTAAGCTATAAGAAATAGGTGCAGTAGAGGAAAGTATGTGCTATTTACTTCTTAGAGTATTCTGCTTATTAGAAAAATAGATTTCTCAGCTTGTTGCCATAATGTCCTTGAATTATGAGCACAGTTCCTCTTCTCTATCCATGTGCCTTATTCATACTGCCAAAGTTAAGTTCTAACTGAATGCTTCCTTTCCAATACTATGAAATGACTGCTTTTGGGGTTTGCCCTACATTGCAGAGGATCTCCAATGAACTTTGTTGCAGATGGGCTGGTTTCTGATTGTGAAAATACGCACTGACTAATTAAATGTTCTTTTTTCTACTCTGAAATAGACAGTGACAGAAATATTATCGCTAATACAACGAAAGATAACAGAACATCTTCCTCAAATTTTGTATAGGAGAGATACAAACTCCAAATCTAACTTCTGTCCAGTTATAACTAGAACACACAGAATTTCCAAACTCTTTGTGCATATGTTTGAATGGGAAAAAGAGAACAAGGAACAGTGGATTAACTTTGGGGAAAAAAAAGCTGCAGAGTTGAAAACGACACATGATGGACTGAGAGGTTCAGGACAAGTACAGCTGGGAAGAATCCATGAAGAAAAGGATCACACACTCCAAATGGATAGAAAAGGAGTGGTATAAGTAGTCAGGAAAATATATTTAGACAAAATGAGCAACAAAGGAAACTTACAGTAAGAGAAACATTTCTTCCACAACACAGAGGTCACCTACAAATGAAAGGAATTGTAATGGGAAAAGGAAAAAAGACACTTTTGTTTCAAAACAAAAACAGTAAGTGATTTGGACAGATTGCATTGCGTGTCACACCAAGAGTTTTAAGCCTTAAATTTCAGATATACAGGGATGTTAAAAATCACAGGAACAAATTTTATCCCTACAGTAGTTTAATTACAATATCTCCAATCTACAATAAACAGGAGGAAGGAAATGTCTGTTTAAAATAAAAAAACATGTATATGCAACAAACTTGCGAAGGCACTACCAGAGACAGATTGCAGGAGGGGAAATTCCCATTTTGGTAGGTTATTCTGCCAGAGCACAGCTGGTTCTCACTCACTGAATGGTGTAGTATCCCATTCCTATCAAACTGCCTCAGGCTCTGCAGGAGAGGCAACCTGGTCAGGAATGCATAGAAAGCTGATCTGTGAGCAGTGAGCTGTATTTAGGGTATGTGCACTCATACTGATACAATTCTGCAAGAAAAACTTGATTTTATTTTATTTTTTTCCAGCTGGGGAAGCGGAGAACAGGGAAAGCCAGAGACAAGAGAAGAAGATGTGAGCTGCTGATGCCTGTGTGTACATGGCAAAAGTTTGGGGTCACACCTGGTGTCCACAGCAGAAGCCCACATGCAATGACTATCCTACAGTCAACTTCACATGGATGGGGTTCCTGTGATAAGCTCACCCTGTGTTTTTCTCACAAACCCCACAAGATTTTACAGTGCTAGTCAACTCAAAATAGAGATCCACATGCTCTGCAGTCTGTATATACAAAACAAATTATTATTCAATCCAAGTAGATTATTAAACTATCAGATTGGTGTTCTGCAGGGTATTAGAAAGTGAATGTAACCAGTTTCTTTAATAGTTATTTTCACTTAATGTGCCTGCCTTATCTTCCAAACTGACTGCCAGAGACCACAGTTCCCAAAAGGAGACACTGGTTGCAGCTGCATGTTTACATTTCAGAGGCTCCACAAATTCATTTGACTGACTGAACCAACTCATAGCCCAGTAATATGTACCATCTTTTAGGCAGATCAGGGTCAGGATACCAGCCATTTTAGAAGGGCAGAGGAGAGAAAGGAAGAGACAGGAAATAAGGACTTAGATTTTGAATTATCATGACAGAACGAGCTTCTGCAGGGCTGAAAAGACTTATAATATTTATCGAGTTCTGCCAGTAGTAATGGCAGCATGTTTCCCCCTCTCTGCTGACTCAATGTGCATAGAAAATGAAAACCTGTTGGATGAGATAATAAAATGTGCATGTGTTCTGCCTGATAGCAGTAGTCCTGGTGATAATCCTATGAATTCCCAAAATATGTTCCAGCATGATTCAGAAAACAAGTATTACATCCTGCACAGAAGAAGAAGGGCAAAACAAGGGGTGGTAGTGGGAATGACCAAAACCTCCAGTGTAACAAACAGATTAAAAAAACCTCTACAGAACCATCTCTTTCAGAAAAAAAACAAAACAAAACAAAAAAAGTTACAAGCAAGCAGACATCCAAGAAGCAAGTATTCAGCCCTCAGTCAAATATAATCTAAAAATCTCCATCACTCAATGAAACACAAGCTTTAATTTGTCTCTGTCATATACATTGTTTATAAGCCCTGAGAAATTCTCCTCAGACCATATAACTTTCTGTGGCTGAGGTAGATCATATATGCTCTTAATTGTAAAGGATAATACTGCTACAAATCCTAAACATTTTGGGTTTCCCCTTGTTACAAGAGTTGCTGTACAAAAAAAGAATCGAGAGATGCAATAACCTTTTCTTATTTGTATTTATCCATTACTTCAGAAAATGACAGCTTCCTGTTTTCAGCCTCTTCGGAGTAGGAAAATGAAGAAAAAGTTGAAAATCTTTGCATGTTCTTTAGAAGTGGTGAGCTAAGGTTATTTACACCTACAGTGTGTACATGTGTTCATATATAAGCCAGATACATACATGGGAATATATATATATGTAAACATAAACACAAGCAGCTTTTTACATAGATAGTGCTACTTATTTTGTTATGAAAGAAGAATTTTTGAAAAAGCTACTGCTAGCAACCAAGCAGAAAAAGAAATGCATTCTTCTTGTTCTTTTTTTAAAATGATTTGTTCAATCGCTTTTTACCACAGACCATTTAACTTGCTCTCTCCTTCAGTGACAGAAGACAAATCAAAAACTGTCAGGCATTTTAAACTGTGATCTGCACTACACTTGAAGTTTGAACTGCAGCTCAAAATCATTGGACTCAGACCTACAATTGCTGCTATTCCTAGACATGTCACAAAATTCAGCTCTGCTAGAGGTATTTGGATTCTGCCTAATTCAAAAATAGGACAAAACGTTGTTCAAGGCAAAGAAGGCCTACAAAGCCATAATGTCTATGAAGAATCCAAATAGTAATACATTCTCCTCATCACCCCAGCACAGCTCAGCTGCTGTGCCCATTCATACTAAGCCTCTTTACCATCCAATGCTTGTTTTACCTGTGCAGCTTTCAAATAGGGAATAATGTATTCTCTGACTTTTCTCTTACTTATTTTCCTGGTCTGATTCATCAATTCACCCTGCAGCTGTTTGTTACACTCACAGTCTTCCCTTTTTCCAGAGTGGATTTCTTGCATCTTCACAGAAAAATGCACCTTCCCCTTCTCTTTCCGCAGCCATATTCAGCATCCTGCTGAAGTCTCAGCCTGCTAACCAGCCCTCCTGAAGGAATGGTTCCCTACCTCATATGCAACTTTTCAATCCTTTGCTGTGCATAGGTGAGGAGTTTCTCTCACCACATCTTTGAATGTATTCAGTCACTGAACAGAACTCTTCACACAGGATGCACAGCTACACCTGGTTGTAAGGATGACATTTGTGGCCAACAAAAGTTGAAAATACAGCTGTCCATAACAAGTTCCATCAGTAAATTGATGTATTTTTCTACTGTCCACCTAAAGATGATATTACTCTATTTGAACATGTGCATGTAGGCATCTGAAGTCATGATTTATTTATCTACACTGAATAAAAGTTCTCAGAAAAAGTAGTTAATAAAAAGATAAATTAATAAGGGTCATAATGAAAAAAAAAAAAACCAAAAAAACAAGCCAAAACACATAATGAGTCAGACTTCTGTCTTGAAACATCCTGGGTACCAATTTAGACATAAGAGATGAGGAAAGAAAAGATTCCATATTTCTGCAATAAGTTTTCTAACTAGTGCCTGAGAAGTAGGAACTCTCAGTGGCAGGAGATCCTGCCTGCACCACTGAGTCTGCTTCAGTAGCAGCCTATAAGAGATGTTCAGAAGCATCTAACATATGCAAGGAAAAAATTAGCAAATCAATGGACTTATTTCTATTGACCCTTCAAAAAGATTCTGTGTGACTTTTCCTGTCACTGCTGAGCATGGAGATTGCACCAAAGGAAAAATATTCCAAAGGACAAACCCATCAGAAGTGGAAATTCTTTATAGATTGCAATAAAGCAAACCCTATACTCCCAGTCTACAGTACATCTTCCATCTTCTATTCAGTGAATAAATCAGTGTTACTAAGCACAATGAAAAGGTGAAAAAGGACACTCTGCACTTCATTTGAAATATACCACCCATACTCCATTTTGTATTCCTTCTGTTATTCAGTGAGCAATGTTTTACTGCACCACTTGCCTAGATTAAGAATGTTTCAATCTACATACTTATCATTTAAAACCACAATTCCCCCGAAGGGAACACAATGGGAGAACATGATGTTAATTAGCCTTATGGCATTATATCCCAATTCTGAGCTCAGTACACCACTGTTGTTGCATTCCCAATGCCTATTCCTTCAACCTCTTATGAAAAGGATCTGCACTTAGTCAACTCAGAGCATATTACTTTCCCATAAGGGAAGAAGACTCATGTAAAATGTACTGGCCTGAAGTGAACACCACTAAAACATTAATGCACTGTTCTTTAAATAGGCTTTCCTTTTATGTTCACTTTATCCCAGTGTCATGTGAAACCACCTGACATGTTTTGTTTGGCTGATTTTTCAAAGACTGCAAATTTTACTCAGTCCAACTTCCAGGCCCCTGCAGTCCATTCAATCCAATTAAAGGACTGCAGAATGAAAACAGAAAAGGTGCTTCTTTGTGGAGCTTCAGAAATATTGTCCCTCAGGAAGGCTGACTGCAAAAAGCGAACAAATCCATTGTGCAAACTGGTGCATTGCAACAGAATAAAATTGCTCCTCAAAGTCTCTTTATCCAACATGGATTACTGACTCCTGATAGCTGTAGGTTAGTTGAAGGTAGAGTCTATTGAAGGCAGGAAAGCTCTTATTACCTTTTATTATAACACATCCTCCCCTCATAATCTATAAAAAAAGCCTCTAGGAGCCCATTCATTTCTACACCTCTTTGCCTCCTTTCAGTTTCAATAATACTGAGTACTCTTTGCAGTCCACTGTAGTTTTCATATGTGTTCACAGGCTAAATATTCCTAAAATGCCCTTGGGAAAGACAGCCTGCCATTTATTATTTCAGGTTTTGGGGAACTGCTGTTCTTGCATCTACCTGGGAACATTGTTTCAGACAGTTCTGCTCAAACCTACAATCTTACCTCTTGACCACAGTAAGTGAAATTAGTTTTCATGCAAAGTGCTATGTGATACCCTTTTACATGTATTAGTAATATAAGTAAATAGCAAAGACATTTAAAATGAGGCTGACAAACAAATGCTAACACCAAGTTTTTATGATTACGAAACTAAGATTTGAGGAAGGTCACAGCAATAACTGCATAAGACTAATTATGCAGTGCTTCATGCTGATTGAAAACTCAGGAATACTGCTTGATTGTCCACATTCCAGATACTCACACACGTGCTCTTCAAAGAGCCAAGAATGAGCTAGTTGCACAAACTCCTTATCCTTTGCATTAAGGAAGAGCAGAAAAAACACAAAATAATGAGCTACCACTCATATATCACTTTAATAGATTTACACAGTTTTGGTAACCCTGAGATTGGTTCATTCCCTTTGCTTTTCTAGGATCAGACAATGCTCCCTTTCACCATGTCTGCAAATGAAAATAGGAACCACTCCAACAATGAATTCACATTTAAATTGGTTTGAATGAATCCCAAACTTCAAATGAATTTGATATAAACTTGAAGAATTTTGCAGGTGAATCTGCTGCAAAAATAGTTTTCTACCACTCACTATGGGATACCTTGGATGATACTGGGGCAGTTTGGATGTTGCCTTTCCACTGTGGTTAGTAAGTGTTTCCAAGAAATGTACTCACATTGCTTTTTGTCTTTTTCCCCTCTGTTCTCATATGGGATTGATGTATCACCATACTTCAGTGATGTAACTTGAAATATGGAGTAGTGATTTGCCAAAATAAATCATATCCTGATATGAAAAGAACCACTCACTTCCTGCAGGCTTTAAACTTGCTAATTATCAACAAAAGTGCTGATCAGAATCCTAGATTTCTCATTTATATGTTACAAACAAGATTTTTGGCAGAATATATTGCAAAACTAACATGAGAGGAAGGAAACCCCAGTGGTCCTGTCTGTATTCCTCACAAATTTGTTCATGGAGTTGTCACATATTGGCAAGGAATGTCTTTTTTTTTTTTTTCCAGTGTATTAGTACAAGTTTTAACCTTGTATTCAAGAACCACTTGTAGCTTCTCAAAGACCAATTCTTCATTTTTTTCTTTAATATGTAGAAGGAAAATGTAGCATTGAGAATATATTTTCTCTTATTTTTTTTTCATATGCTATATCATGAGCATTTCAATATCAGATAATGGGTTTTAATTAATTTTCCAATATTCCAATTGGCAATTACTAACCAAAAGCATTTATTAAGGGAAAGATTAAGCTAAGAACTAGTTTAATTGAATTCTTACTATTACAAATTTTCTTGCTGTTGAAATGTGTCATTATTTTCTATTAACAGAGGGAAGGTAACTTTCTTACCACTGTATCATAATTATTGATTTTATATACATGTCTGGGTTGATATATTCTACAATTTAATTTAAATATACACTAAAACATTTGGATTCTTTTTCCGAAATTTGTCATGATACCTTAAAAAAAATTACTGAAAAAATTATGAAGTGAATCTTACATCCTTATTTTTTCTATGCTGGTACAATATGAATAATTAATCACTCAAAATAATTTACTAAATTCTGAATTCTAAATAACTTTATAAAAAATATGAAGGAATACATATACGTACATATAAATATTTGATTTATAGAATTTTCCTTCTCTGTTCATTTGATGAAGTCCGTGTTTTTCCATGCATCACTAACAACCAATATAAACTTAGAATAGTTTAAGAAACAGCCTAACAAAGGCAGTTTGAAGAGAATTAATTTCAGTTCTCATAAATAAATATCAACTGATTAAATTTGTACTTCAAGTAACTTAAAATACGTGTGGTCAAGTGAGAAACTATTTTTTGTCATCAATGACTATTGTTAAACATGTTCTTTCCATCCAGGTATACATGAGAGAAGCTAATAAATCTTCACCTTCAAATGGGATAAAGTAGATGAAAATAAGCAGCTTGCCAATTAAATGCTTATTTACTTGTTTATGGCAAGTTAAAACAGGATTCTTCCTTAAATGAGGCAAATTATGGCTAAATTACACCCATTAATATCTTAGATGACAAGGAAGTCAAATAAACATACTGAATCATTAAAAAATTAAATAATTTAAATAAAGAATTCATCAATATAATACCAGCTGTCAAAGGATTTGGACAAGTCAAACAGCTGTCCAAGCTAACAGGAATCACATTTACATTGCAAGTTCCCTCCTCCTCATTTTCCTTTTTCAACTTCTCAAATCTCCCTGTGAATCTTGGTCAGCTCTCTTGTTCACCAGCCTCTGCAACAGCCATCTCTCTTTTTCAAGGTTATCTGTTAGATGAACTTAAAAGCAAATGTAATAACTATGGAACTGTTGAATTGCAAGCCCAAGCATTCTCAAAGGTTCCTTAAGAGATGAAACTCTTAGATTCACAGAATCACAGAATATTCTGAGTTAGAAGGGACTCACAAGGGTCATCGAGTCCAGCTCTTGGTTCCACACATGTATACTTGGGAGTTCCTGAAGCATTAGGTCCCTAAGTTAAAAAATATACTTAAATGCCTTTCTCTTTTTTTTTAAGCTTACATTTGTGCTGCATTTAGTGTAATGTAGACATCCTTTTCTTGGGGATAGGATGAAAAACATTCTCCAGAATCAACTGCTAAGTGTATAAGAACTAAATCTTCCTCTGAACTCCTAGAAAAATGATTTGTCTGCCTCACAGTAAAATTAATGACCTGAACAATTTAATCTGTTAATATATGGAATCCTGGAAGTCAGAGCTTTTATTGTCTTCAACTAGACCTGTAGGACAAGAACACTTTCTAAAGAAAGCATGGCTATAAATATAAACTTTGGATGTCAGCTACCAACTGGCATTATCAAATAATGACCTTTCTCAGCTAGGAAGGCCTTCTGACCTCTCAGACTTGGGGGCTGTGTGCTGAGTAGATGGGGTCTTCAGAGCTGACAGTGAAGCAGAAACAAAATGAAGTACTTAATCATATTCAAAATAGCATGATCACCTCCAGCACCTCACAGCAAGCGCTGCTGCAGCATGAACTCAGTAAAACAAAAGAGGGTATCACTACTCTTTTTGCCTCACAGTTTGAGACCACTCTGGATATCTAAATTTTTGACAGCCCCCTTGTTCAAGTTCAGCACAAGTTGGGAATGAGACACCTCAACCATCAGCTGGGGAAACTTCTACGCATCAAGTGGAAAAAAAATTGCTGTGAAATCACTGCAATCCCAGAAGCTGTATGGGTGCAGCCGCTGGCCTGGTTTATTCCTTTCAAACCTACCCAGTCAGTCTGACAATCCTGTTCCTGTTCTCAGTTCTCACTCCTCTCCTGCCTGTTGTGGTCTTAATGCAGCACCACAATAGGGATTCATGCAGTAAAGGTAATCTGTCTTCAACTCCCATGTTGCCCAGGGTTCGCTGTGGATGGGAGAAAAAATATGTGTGAGATGAATTGAAAAATTAGAGTTTTACCCCATCCACATGAGGCTCAGCCCCAGGTAAACTGCTCAGGTGGAGGCAGACAGAAGCACACAGGATCAAGCATTACAGCACACACAAGCCCATGTGCAGTCTTAGTGAATAAGGCAGAGTACTCACATCCAAGGAAAGTTGTTGTCTCTATCGTCAGCTACTTGTTTATTGTGACATGAATTTTCTTGACATTTAATAACTAAAAAACTTAAATCCAATGCTGTCCAGAGAGGATACGCACATCTGTATTCTCTCAGTATGTTCTCTCTTCTCCAAGTACTACTTCTAGCTAATGGATGTGACAACATCCCAGTTCCTGCCAGTCTGGAGCACTGGTTTCAGAAGAAACAACAATTTGGACTACTTAAGTACACTCTTAGTTAGCAAGGAACCAGGTTGTTCTGGGTACTGGACTTTATGCATTACTTTTAAATCAGTAGAGCCAGACTAAATTACTTTAGGAGTAGAAGAGAAAATGAATACTGTACAAGTGTGCAATTCTAAATTATTATAAGAATTACAGTTGTTTCACAGTAATTTCTTGGTAACTTGTTGCGAGAAGCACATGGGACATGTACTTACTCCCTTTTCTTTGACATTATTTATGTCCTCTACCTCAGTTTGAAGCCCTCTGAACTCTCTGCAAGCAGCTGAGTTGGGAATATAGTAAAGAAAATGGATCATGTGTAAAAAGTGCTAAAACTGTTAAAAAAACCAAGCTTAAATACAACAGATAACTTTACTTTATATCAGTATGATGTTTATAGATAAAAAGTGATGTAAAATGTGTTTTTCTTACCTTAAATTTGTAATCTGATACAAGAGAAAAATCAGCTTCTGTGTTGTTAAATGAGATGGAACTTCTAGATCTGTTAAATATGGATTTTATGTTTTTCTTTCCTTTGTGAAAACAGGTCTTAGAAGTTTGGCCTGTAATATTATAGCGGTTAAATGGCAGTGATTAAAAAACCCTGTGTGTTCTTATCAGCTATCCTTCCTCTCTCAGTTTAATCCTGATGAGGGTTTCTGTTAAATTTCCAGGGCTCAGCAGAGTTGACTTGTTCTATTTCTCAGTCTACTGAGAAGGAGATTCTGCTACCTACAAGCCCTTTTTCTCTATCAGAATGTGCAGTGAGACCTCTCCTGGCATCTTCCGCTCCTTTTTTTTTCTATTCTGAAAGGGCTTGTCAGGCTACAAGATGACGTGCACAAGCCATTACATTTCCTTTTTCTGTGCCTCCAGCTTGGAAGAAGGTTTATGCAGCAACAACGGACTCTTTTTCTTTGCATTGTTTTTCCTATTTATTTGTGTTGTGTTTCTGCCACAGTGACTTAATTTGTGCCACTGACAGTATTGTCTCACCCACCTTCCTGCTGCCAGCAGGAAAGGAATTAATGCTTGGCACTGATGCTGGTGGTGAGTTTGTAAGGCTAAACCTCTTTGGGTTTATTTAACTCAATTTTATTCTTTCTGTTCTGTCCTGTAGGATTGGTATTAATTCCCCACAGGCAAATGAAATGCAGTGTTCCAAAACTACTTATTTGCTACATGATTTATGTGCTACATAAACGTTTTTCATTCTTCTCAACCTCTCAGCAAGCTACTCACCATAGTTGGGGTTTTTTTTGAGAAACAAGCAAGTGTTATGTACTACATTGCATCAAAATCTCTTTTGAAACTGCATAAAAGAGGAAAGGGCATGTGGAGGGAGGGGAGAAAGGAGGATTTCACACACTTCAAATTCCTCAGACCACTCTGAGAGCTTGCCTGGGAACTGAAGGGATGGAAGTCTCCATCTCGGTGGGCAATTCACTTGGGCTGTCTGCTGCCATTTCCTAAGTGACTACTCTCCCCATCAATTCCTTGGTTATTTTGAGTAGATGTGTCTTGATTTTCAACCACTGGTTTTTGAATAAATAATTAAAAATTCAGTGGGGGACACACAGAGAAAAGATGTTAACTGTCTTGCTGGTAAAGACTCTCAAGACGGGTCTTGAGAGACTCAGATTAAAAGCTCTAAATCAACAAATATTTAATTACTTTATATGTAGCAGAACAAGGATTACAAGTATGAAAAGGAGCAACTCCAGAGTAGCAATTCAGCATGATGCTGCTGAGATGTGAGAGACTTCTAATCTAAATCATATTGGAGAGTTTGGGGTTGAACTAATCAAAGCTTCCTGAGTAAAACTGCAAAATAATCCAAAGAGCTTTATTCTTTTCCCTCTAGTGTAGGATAGGATAAGATGCTTGCTTGAACCAGACAGTACACATGAAGTGAGCTAATAACAAAGACAAACAAATAGGTAGCTTTGATCTCCTTCCTTCTCTAATTAATCCATTTACCGAATTCCCCATCTCCACTGACTGGGATACTGACAACTTTAAGAGAGATGTGCTTTATAAGCCATTTCCTCCCCATATGTCCCCATCTTACTGGTTTTGTGTTGTCCATGAAGTTCACACTTAGGCAGAGCAGTGCCAACTCACCCATGATGAGCTCTCAGAAACACCAGGAGCCCTTGGAAATGCTGCAGACGGCACCACGACGAGGGAGGGGAAGTGGTGGTGTTCCATTTTCAGCCAAACCAGAGAAGCCAAAGAGACCATCCACAGTACTTCTGCTGATCTCCCAGCCAAGGAGCTCTGTCCTAGCAAGGGCATCGATATGACTGACCCAAAGTTAATTTGACAACAGAAGAGGACAGGTATGCAAGACTTGTTTCAAGCTAAAGTCTTTTGTGTCTTTAGCTGACAGGCTGAGGAGAACTGCACCACAGGCAGCAGAAATGGGTCAAGCACTGGTGATGGGACATCCCACTGTGAAGAAAAGCAGTGAAGAGGAGAATCTTTAACATCATATAAAAAAAACAGAAGTGTCTTTTCTTTAAAACAGAAATGTGATTAGAGATTCAACAGTTGCTTCTAAGGTGACACAGTGAAAAGGCTTACTAAGGATTACACAAGACACACACACACACACACACAAGATGGTTAAAAAAAATGTTTTTCCAGAAGATCTAGGTAATGCTGAATAAACATAGAAGAACAGTAAATATAAAATCCACTAATTTATAATGAAATGAAAAGAGGCAATTCTTCAGTAAATACATTATATACAACTCTGGAAACAATTAGAAATCAAGATAAAGTGGAAAAAAGAAAAGGTACACTTAGTGGGCATTAAAAATATCCCCTAGAAACTCCATGTGCACACAAAATATAATTCCTTGTGAAGAACAGATTGATTCCCTTCTAACACAAAAGTCTTCTTTTATTAATAGACAGAGGAAACTACTGGAATACTTTGAAGAACTCAGACCACCTAATTATGAGTTTTTTAAGCTGAAAGTCCAGCAGAGGGTAACCAAAGATTCAAGGCTTTTAATTATTCAAAAAAATTAAATATTGTAACCCTGTCATCTCTGACAAAGAGAAGCTGAGGGGAGAGCAGCAAGACAAACTATTCCAAAGGGAATAGAAAGGCAAATTGTTAAAACTGCACTGCAGTTAACACTGAAAAGAGATAGAGACAACTAAAGAACACTGAAAAAATAAGACATTAACCTGAAATAGTCAAGATGACACAGGAATATAAACAAAATGCATATTTTGTAGGGCTAGCCCTGGACAGGAGGTGCCAGTGCACAGTCAGTGCTTTAAATCCCAACATCTCAGCAATGGCCTCAAAAAGGAAACAAATTTTGTATTACAAATAATTATTTGTTTAGCTACTGAGATTTTAACTACAATGTGTTTTTCTCACTGCTTCTAAACTGAAGATAACTTTGTTCAAAAGCACTGTGTTATCACAAAGATGAGTGCTCCAAACTCACCTGAGCATTTCAGAACACACTTGCCTCTGATGTGCCTGTATTCCTCCAATGTATATTTCTCCTCACTTCAATTTTAAAAGAAAAAAAAAAAAGCTTCATTTCCTTAATTGCATATGTTAGAAGAACTTCCACAGTAGCAGCAGCAGAAAAGTAAGAGGAAAAGCTGAAAAAACCTGCATGTTTAAAACCACTGGACTCATTCATTACTGGTATTGATATTTACAGAGGTTTTTATTTAGTGGACTGATTTCTTCCTGGACCAGATTTCACCCCTTCTTTGCAGGACAGCACAGAAGGCACAAGGAGGCCAAGGTCTCACACTGACCCTTCTCCTGTCTTTTCAGTGTCTATGCACATACCTTTGTAAGAAGGGCTGACTGATGAATCTTTTTCCAGAATACTGTTTTTTTCATTTAGTTGAACCTACAGAAGACCTCCTTTGATGGTGCTTTTCCCCTTTCAAGTTCATGCAGAAGAAGTCAAGTAAACTTTCCACTCCTTAAACCATCCAGCAGTTTACAAAACGGGATCTAGCTTTTAGTAATTAAAAAAATCTTGCTGAGCTATTTATATTCTTTTGCTGGCCTATGACACAAGTAAGAATGCCTTCCCAATAATTATTTAAAAAATAATTCCTTAGGGCTTGATTTCCAATTCAATCCAACAGTAAATCTAGTAAGAAATTTATATGACTTAATTTAAAGCATCTAATTGAATGATTTAGCTTTGTGTAAATGTAATGAGCCATTTCATAAAATCAATAACATTGTAAAGTATAAACTAAATTATTATAAATGAAGGCAATAAAAGAAGAACTCCTCTGTATTAGTAAGGGTGACACTTGATTAATGAGTTATTATTGTAGGTTGCCACAGAGCAGGCAGAAGAGATGGGGGTGAACTTTCCATAGGTACAAAGGTTGGCTGCCCAGCATGCACTTAGGATGTATGTTAGGAGCCCAGCTTTCACATACATGTGTGGAAGTGTTCCCAGGAACTTAAGCTGCTAGTGTGTGACCCAAGTTCCCTGTGGATGTCAGTCCAGGTAGGGTAGAGAACACACCCTTGTCCCTGAAAGTGCCTCCCCTCCACTCCTGACCCCAGGGACTGATTCACTGCATTGCTCTTTGAAATGATCTTGTTTCGAACTCTCCTTGGACAGGAGGGACAGAGATCACTCAGTGGGAGTTCACTCTGCCTCTGCCTGATGCTGTTGAAGACACCCATCCCTCGTGCAGCAGGCAGCACTCAGATTGCTTCTCACCTCAGCAGGGGTGGCTTCTGCAGCCAAACCTGCCTTGGACGTGTCCAGCTGAGTGCACAGGCACAGGGAGATTGTCTCTATCTGCATATACCTGTGTGTGTTTCTTTGTCTTTGAAAACATAGTCTCATGTAGAGTTTGACCAGAAATCTGTGTTCACACACTGTTACAACTTACAGGTCAGCATTGTCCATGAATGAGACTTTAATAAATTCCAATGCCTTTTTACAAAATACATACTATTTTCCTTCTCTTAATGATGAACATATTTAGAATACTGTTATTTAGGCAAATTACTTCTTTTAAATATTATTTGCTAACCAACAAAAAATGAAGAGCTAAAAACCTCCTACAAAACTGAACATACAAGTGGGACAAGAATAGCTTACTTTATACACAATATACACAGGAATATATATGCCCACACAACCACACATCTCCAAGATGCAAACAGTATAAAAAGTTTAGACTTTTACAAGTCTAAACTCCTGAGCCAAACTAAGAAATTCGACATTTAGAAATGTTGTGTCTATTCTTCTTTCCTTTCCTAAAGTTCAAGGTACTCAGAGGTTTTCAGAAAAGTTTAATGATTAATTACATGGATGGAATTTCATTTGCAAGCATGCACTGCACACTTACACCAATATTTCACTGCAAAACAAAATTTTAATATATACTCATATATAAGTATACATTACTGTATGTCAGTACATGTCAATAATGTTACTAAAGTAACTGGTGTATATTTAATACAAATACATTTTATATGTTACATACTTTATGTAACATACAATTACAAAAGTGTACCCAACCTACCCAACTTCAAGTAGCTTAAGACATTCAGCCATGTTATAATCAAAAGGGCATATTATCCTAAAGGCTTCATAAAATTTCCTAGCAGAGACCTAGTATAATACAATATGTAAGCACACTGCATACCAGCTTTACTGCCAACAATGGAACAAGTTGTCTGAGTAATCTATTAATAATTAATCTATTACTTTATATTTTATATGTCACAAATACTATTTTCACCTGAGATATGTGCTAACATAAAGCTATTTCTGGCTTATAACATCTTCAAAATTTGAAAAGTATGATGTTAATTATACTAAAAACTTGAAAAACTGATTTAAATCCCACGACAAGTGATATATATATATAAAATAATTTCTAGCATTGTACAAGCAACAGCAAACACCAAGGAATAGAGTTTTCCTATGCTCTGATAAATTGCTCTCTTTTAACAACAATGAACAATTTTCCTGGGCCCAGCTCCAAACACCCTTTGAAGAAAATGTTTTTTATGAAAAATTTAGAAAATACAAATAGATATATTTTTTTTTTCTGTCTTTGCTGTCTCATTTTATGATGAGGGGAATAGCAACGTACTTTACTCATTTGAAGTGCTCACTGACTGGCTGGGCTACAATAGCTGGAGGTATTTTAGCCTTAGAGTTAACAGCTTAGAGAAAGACATGAGAGGAACAATATTATTTTCACTACAAAGCAGAACAAAACAAGAACCTTTCCTGTGGTTTCTGTCAGTCATTCCACACCTGCAGAAACAACCCGAGGACAGCCTCGAATAACAAAAAGGTAACACGAGAAA
This sequence comes from Manacus vitellinus, assembly GCF_001715985.3. Taxonomy (NCBI): domain Eukaryota; kingdom Metazoa; phylum Chordata; class Aves; order Passeriformes; family Pipridae; genus Manacus; species Manacus vitellinus. The sequence continues at coordinate 13,732,841 of NW_021939395.1, read as the reverse complement.
TGCAAGAGAAAGCATGAACAAGAAGAAAGTCTTTTAAAATAAAACCCCCCAAATTTTCACTGCATGGTAAAAATATGCCAGGCTCTCTCCAGATTCCAAGTATTCCACTTGGCTTCACTAAACCCAACATCATTTATGACCCTACAGCACATACAGTGTTTATGAGAAAAGAATTGCTCTCCAGAACAGCACACAGAGAATCCTCCTCTTCCACCAGAGATTTCAGTTCTTGCATCACAGTATTTCTGACTTAAAACATATCACAAAATACAAACTATAACATGAAGTGGAAAACCACAGTGATTAAGAGAAAGTAAGAATGCCACAGGCAGAAAGTGTCTCTATCTACAATCCTGCTTGGAAAGCACAGAGGAAGACGAAAAGCAAAAACATAGGTCAGCCTCAGGCCACAACAGATTAATAGAGGGAAACAATCAATGATCTGAAAAAGTTAGGCGCAAAATCAAGCCACATGTTCACTGAGTTACAGATTTATAGCAAAAATTTGCCTCTAAAATGGACAAATGATGGAGGGCAAGAAGTCTTTTCTAAAGGCAAGAGCAGGTCCCCTGCTATTCCTTAAAAACGGAGGAAAGAGAGACATCTAGCTGCAGAAACGAAATTAGCAGGATACACTAAATTTAACAGACGCACCATAACGGGTCCTTGAACCCTGAACCATGAGGGTGCAGTGTGATAGTTTGTAGGGGCAGTTGGTCAGTGCTGCACTCTGGGGAGGCAAAATGCCCTTGGCAAAAGCAGTGGCTCGTGCCGGACTGCTGCAACAAAAGCCAATGGATTTTCACCAGGGAAGATAAAAAAGGTAAGAGATTGCTCGTCTCTGAACCGGAAGACTGGCTTTCGGTTCAAAAACTAAAAGAAAGATTGCCTTCATTCACATGAGTGATGATAGTCAGAAATCTGGCTGGAGAGAGGAGGAAGAAAACAGTCTTTATACTGCGGAGCATTTGACTGGTCTGTGGAGAGAGATAAGAAGTACCCGGTGAGCAGAGCACCTGAACACTCAGCAACACGGGCAGTTTTGCTCAGTACAGGATAGAGAAGTTAGGCAGGGCACAACAGAGCATGATTAATTGCATCTCTGGCAATTAAGCTAAATATTTAAAGCATAAGGAAATAGGTTCCAGCGGAATTTCCTCCTGGGCTGAGTGTTTCCCAATTTGTGTAAAGCAATATTTCTACATGAAGATTTCTGCCAAAGGTGTTGATCAGAGGCTGCGTTTTCACTTGGGTCTCTCTCAAAAAAACACAGCAGTAACACAGGTGGGACACTGCCCCTGACATCTGGCTGTATGTGTGGGGAGGGAAGGAGGAATATGCAGTACTTCCATCCATACAAAATACTGTCTCCTTTCACACCCAATACATCAGTTACAGCCAGGAAATGTAGCTCTATTGTTTTATTTGTCACATATGTGACAGTTTTGCACAGTATTGGCCAGTGCTATGGTTTAATCTGTCTGATTTCCATCAGAACATCCTTGCCTCTTTCACCAATATGATCTGCTCCATGGTCTTGATTCAGAATGTGTCTTTGGTGTACAGAGTTTTTTAAATCTTCACAAGAAATTATGCAGAGTTGAATATTAGAATTCAAGTGAATGATTTACTGTTACACAGAATGTAAATTAATATTCTCCAAAGAAATTAATATGCATAATATATAGAACATCTCCTACTGCTATTGATTTAAGGGATAGAATAGATCTGTGAATGAACTATTACATACAGGAATTGAGCATTTCAGTAGAATAGCTTTTTTCCAAAGCATTTTTGTTGTTTTGCCTGCTTCAAAAATCAGTACATTGACAAATTAACAGGTATGATTAAAAAAAAAAAATGTACCAATCACCAGTGTCCTAGCAAAATATCTCACATTTGCACGTACACCTGATGTCAGTGTAGAAGACTTCTAGCATTTTAACAACTGATATTCAACCAGTCACAAAACTAATACAGATTATCCTACGTTTCTCCATGCAGAGAGATGTCACCAGCTGAACACTGAGTACTAGCAGTGCTTACTTTGGTTTAAATCTGATAACTCCTAAACAGCACTGTTCTTTGCCACGCCCAAAATGTTTGCCATAAATCCTACTACCTACATGTTCAACAAGGACTGCAGAAAGAGACTGAAGTTATCTTCTGCTGTTTGGTTTCTCCCTTAATATCTACTTATCTAATGACATGCTCATCAGTGAAATGACCTGGCTCAGCGAGGCCTGTTGAGCACTGAAACTGTGATGTGCCAGCCAAAACTGCCTCAAAAACCCCCAGAAGTGCCATCCTTATCATCCACTGTTCACAGTATCAAATGCCACAAGTGCCAATTCAACAAGCAGGGCATGCAAAATGATCCTCTTCGCAAACAAGTCACGGAAAGTGTCACACGGATATCTTGCAGAAAAATCCCAGTTCGCGTAACGCTGGGAAAAAGTGTTCTCTGCTCAACAATATTTGTAAAGCTTGTCAGCTTTGATTAAATGATGGAAATGTGTTTAGATCAGTTACCTAATGAGAAAAATCCTAACAATAGACTGTGAAGATCTAAGTATTATATTTGGGGTTTTTTCCTTTTATAAAAATTGTATCCTCTGCAGCAGTGGATATTCCGAAGCCCCAGGCTCCAAATTGCTTTTCAAAGATCTGAAGCTCCCTCTGAGTTAAGGAAATCAGCTTTAAAACCTCACAGGTTTAGTACTGCTTCAAGTACCTCACAGATTTACTATTCCACCCACCTGTTCAACAGAACACTGGAAGGAGTTAGATGCTTGTGACCTTTTCCAAACTTTAGGATATCCATTGTTTACGATGTCTCCATTCAATAATGGCTTGAAAGGATTTTTTACATATGATGTACACAGGTATTGGTATGAGCATCAGCATTGCAGTCTTAATCTACATCTTGGTTTCATCAGTTATTTTCTCTTAGAAGACTTGAAGTACATTTATCTTGCTAAACTATTGGCATCTTGAAGCGTTGGCATTTTTAGTCTACATTGTGTTACGTACATCTGAGCACTAATAAGTGGCAGACTTGGTCTACTTACTAAACCCTTATATTTTAAGTTAAATACAAAAATGGTTCATAAAAACCAGTTTGGTTGTATTTTGGTAGCATGTGATGAGGGGTTTTTAAGGATGAAAACTTTAGATATTATAGAATCTGACCAGTCTCTATCTGAGAAGTCTGCAGGTATGAGAATGTGTGTCTGAACACACAGAAGGAAGAGAGAAGGAGGGAACAGATCAATGAGCTCCTCTGGGGCCAGAAGCAACAGAAAAACTTCCCAAATGTTGAACAAGCCCTGTAAAGGAGAGGTTTCCACAAAACACAGAATTCATAGATGAAAAAAGAAAACAACACATGGAAAGTTCAGTCTAGAAGGTGGCACTGCAGATCTTACAGTGATTGTTAAAATATTCTTAGTTGTTTCAACTGACACACTGATCAGCAAAGTAAAGTACAACCATTAATTGATTTAAGGTGGTAACTCCCCTCTGGACAAGGTTAAACACTGGTTTCACATTGTCATATAGGCCTGTGGAAACAGTGTCACACAGAGAAGAAATTCAAATTTTAACTCACCACCAAAACCAGAAGCCAACACTAACAACCAACAGTGATAACCACAAAGACAACACTCCAGTGCCCTGGAACAGGTTCTAGGCTTAATGAACTCATTGGAGACATCATCACCACATGGACAGAGCAGTGACCCAACACTGCCCAGCCTCACACACACACACACACACAGGGGAGGGCTCTCATTCAGGGACATCCAGGGGATCAGTTCCTTCACCCAAACGGTCTTTTAGGGGGCTCCAGAAGGAAAACAGTCACTCATCATGAGGGACAGGGTGTGAGGGCACTCAGTCCTTGGCAGTCTCCGTGGGTGACTTTGACCACGGACCCATTGATCTGAGGGAAACCAACCCTGGGGGATTTGGATGGGGTCTCATTTAAACCAGGTTGTGTCAGAGGTCATGGTCACATCTGCTGATGGCCCAGAAACTTCTCTGGGATGAGGTCTCTCATGGTCTGGGGACCCTTTCTTTTGCCAAGGGGTCCCACCCTTTGCATTCCTACCACTGGGCTGGGGTTTGTGGTGTATATGCCAGTGTGTGTGCATGATCCTGCCACACAAATCCCTTGTAATTTAAGGATGTGCATAATTCAAATCAGTAAAATAAAGCCCAGGTTAAGTATTAGGTGGTGCAGAAAGTGTTTATTCTGTATCTGATACACGGTGAGGGACAATTCTCTCTCTATCACATAGTTCCACTATGGTCTAAAAGTTATGGGCAAGTGTAGAGCAGATTATAAATTAAGAATCAAAAACCTGATCTTGAAAATTGCCATAGTACCAAAGACTATGAAAAATGTCAGTGACAGAAAAACTAGAATGCAAGAACTCTTCAATCCCCAGTCCTGTGGCTCCAAACACAACTCATTTTGTCTCCAGACCTAAGTTGCATTTCTTCACCTCAAGCAGAAAGCAAGAATAAATAGGAGTTGGGGGGAAAAATGAGAGACGTAATTTGCCTAAGAGAGTTAAATGAGATGACTCTGGTCTATTTTCCTTTGTTATTCCATGCCTAATGAAGTGTCTGGGTAGTTGGAACAGCTCCTGCAGCATGATCTGATTGTTGTAGTTGCCTGTTTGTTTGCCATGAGTTATTGTTTTATTTGGCTTTCATTTCTGAGCTGTTTCCCTGCTCTGTTGGGCAGACGGATGCTGCTGGATTGTGTTTATGAGCCTGTAAATGATTGGGGAGCTGTTTCTCTAACATAAGAGATTACGAGAGAGACAGAGAGAGGGGTTGTGCTGTGCTTGCTGGGAAGAGCACAGACTGCTGCAGCATATGATGGTCTTTCTGCATCCAAAACCCAAAGCAGCATTTGAATGCACAACAAAGTGTGGTGGGTTTTTTTTTTCCAAAAGCAAACTAGTCGGTCAGTGAACTCTTAAAATTACCCAATGTCCTTCGTATCAAACCGCATGTTCAAGGATTCAGCACGGTGAGAGTCAATACCTCCAACAGGGGCTTCTTCATTCACTTATATCTGCCTGTGAAAAGTATGACAAAGGGACTTCATCTTTGCAACTGTAGCTTCTGGTTTCCTATTTAAGTTATAATCAATATTTTTGTTTATGCCAGAATACAACATCAATCACCTAACATCATGACAGATAAATCAAATCTTTTGAAATTAAATTCTCATGCTTTGCTGCAGGTATAAGCTGAATATTTTGTGAGGGTCCAGTACAAACCAGTCAAATACTTTCTGGACATGCATTACTTTGGAAAATTACTTAGCACTTCTAGAAAAACTTGGATGTTTCAGTTTCTTATTTCCTTAACTACTTTAAAACTAAATAGCATATAGAATCGAAGATACTAACAAAATATTCTGAGAGATAAGGAAGGGGGCAGAGGGAAACTGAAGGGGAAGAGAAAAGTTGTGTGCCTTTAACAAAAGAAAAGGGAATTTCAAATGCCAGATCAAAAATTTGGCACAAAACATCAAAACCTTAACATTCACCCAAGCGCTGCAGCACAAGATAGCTTCTATCCTTTGCTAAGGGAATCAAAAATCTGTAATAGCACAGAGGGCTAAAACTTTGCACTTTTAACAAGTGCCTTTTGTGATTCTTTTGCACAAGAGCACCACAGTAAATTTCAGTTCATTACTCAAAGGGTTTTCACCTCATTTAAGGAATCCTGAGAGCTCAAAAATTCTCCTAAAAAATCTCTCTCCCAGGAAACATTTCATCCCAACAGTCCTTTTGAGTAGGAAGGCACTATGAAGGCAATGGTAGGGTTCATGTTACTATGTTTTTTAGATAAAACACAGCACAGAAAAACAAACAAATAATCAGCAGAAACTATGTGATAAAACAAAGAAATTAATGTCATTACACAGAGGTCTTTAGGTACCACAATGCAGAATATCCAGTCATCACCTACTACGCTGGAGGTAACTGTGCTATTTCTTAGGTTGTTTACAATTTAACATTAAAGTTCCTCAAGAGCCCAGACTTTTACTTCTGTGTGGGCTGGGTCAAAGGAGCTGGAAAAATGAAGTAACAAATAGTGACAAGGTTTATATCACAATTTCCTTCCTCAGCTTCTATGAATAAAGCATTACTACTTTGGCATGTAAAGGCAAGTAGAGAGCCAGGGATCCTTGAATACACACCTCAGTGATCCTTTGGTCAAGTACTCCCTTTCCTACAATGGCAATCTCCTACAACATCACTCAGAGTTACTGGGGCAGTCAGTTATTCCCTGTGCCTGTTAGATAAGTGCTGGAAAAACAAAAAAAAATATTCATGAGCAACAAAAAGTACCAGCATACTGATAGCCAGCTGACTTGGTCTCTCCATAAAAGCTTCCCAAACCTGCTCGTAGGCATGGCAATAGAAGGAATTCCAATTCTGATCACTACTGGAGAACCTCTGAGGTTTTAAACATAATAGCTCAGCTCTGCTGCCTCCCAGAATAAAACACATCATTTAGTATTCCTGTACCAGCCTGCAGCCATACTATCTGCATCACGTGGCCAAAAATACTGAAACCAGCTGCAGGGTTTAAATGAACCAGCCTGTGTTATACTTGGGCTTGGTCCATTCCCACCCACAGAACCCCTGGTCTAGGGAACACTTCAATATTCTCTGTGGGGCCAAGGACCATTAAGAGTTAAGGCTAAAATGCACCTGCAAACTCAGTTGGATGGACTTGCTGTAGAATCAGCCCCTTCCATCAATAAATTCTCCGTCTGCAAATAATATTTCAGGCAGTCACTGAAAGACGGGTGACACAGTTGGTTTCCCTGGCAGGGCACACAAGGTTTTATTTGTCAACAAATGGGTCTCATGATCCATCATTAACATTTGATTGATTGGCCCAGCACTTTGGCAGAATATTTTTTTTTATCACACTTTTCTACACAGAATGTATTTCAGGAACTATCTTACACACTGATTTGCTGGCAGAGGCTCTGTTGGCAGAAGGCAGAATGTTTCCTTGCATTCTTTGCTGGTCAGTGTGAGAGTGTAGAGTAGATAACATGAGGGACTACGTTATGGCTTTACATCTGTTTTTGTTATGATCGGATCTGTTCCTCCTCTTATCACAATGAAAACAACTCTCATGATGTTTTCCCATTCATCTAACACAATCCAGATTCTCAGTTGTAAAAAAAAAAAAAAAATTAAAAAAACTCACCCAAAAGAAATGCCCAACCCAACTAGCTATTCTATAACTCAAATTTTAAATATTCACCTTTACATTTTTTTCCATCTCACTTTGTGCAATAAATACATTCAATCAGAAGAAAAATACACTAACTCACTGTGACAGATTGGAGTCCATCTGTCAAGATTTCATGTTTGATATAGACTGGAAATTGTAGATAAAGAGGCAATATTCAGGTACTATTCTTTCAATGAGTGTCCTGGAGGGAGATTAAGAGAATGATAAATTGGTTGTGGTTACACCCTGAGCCAAGCCATTGGAAGCCTAATTAGAATCCAGAAGGATTGCAGCCAGGAAAGACAGATGCTGGAAAGAAAAGTAGTAGGTGGAAAAGGACTTTAGTTTCAACTGGGACAGAACAAATATATAAATGACCTTAAGTGTTAGCCAGGAAAGAATATACTTTGTCATCTTGATACAGAAGATGTTCCTGTATATGCAGTGGAGGATGTTTTTGAAACAGCTTAAGAAACATAAGGGTAGGTTTGCTTAAAATGTATTCGAAAGAGGGATAAACATCCACTAACTCAGAACACTAGTGTGAAAATTAGAAATCCAGAAGCCTTACTTTATGACAGCCCCCTGTATGATTTTAACCAATTAATTTAATTTCCCTGAGTTACCACATATGTGCTAAGATCTGCTATGTGCTCTTCTACGAAAAAAACCCACAAATATACCAGCAAGGGAAGGGTCCAAAGACTACAAACAATTGGACATATGCAGTGCCTTTTGCACTAAGGAGAAAGTGTCTTCAGGTGAGAGCACAGGAACAAATATTAATTTCACCTAATCAAGACAAAACAAAGTACCTGACAAAGAATACTTGTGGAAATTCACTCTGACTTACTGCAGAGAGTCCAGTGACTAAAAGTGACAGGCCAGCAGAGCTAACAGAGGGCACTTTGCCCCTTGGGGACTAGGAGGTGACCCCCTGACAGACGGCAGTGCTGACGAGAGAGAGGGTAAATCCAACTGATGGGCTGAGCTGACCGCCTGCACTTGGAGCTGGACAGGGAGTGAATACAAGATTGGCTTTTATTCACAGGAAGCTGTTTCTCAGTCAGAAACTCCATAAATGCCAGGACTGCGGGAACACATCACACATGAGAGGTAAAGTGATGTTCAGAGAAGCTCTGGAGTATCTTGTTGCTGATTTTCTCAGAGTTGGGGGGGATGTCACTCTGGCTCTAACAATAAAACCTGCATCAGAGGTAACATCTAGTTTCACCCTTAAGTTTCACCAAAAAAAAAAAAAGTCCAAAACCAAAACAGGAATCATCTTATCCAAGGGAAAAGGTGTGAAATAGATTTTTCTCACTTAAAACAAAGGAAAAACTAATCATAATGAGTCAGCAGAATGACCCTGAGCTCTTAATATTGGATTCAGGAGAAGAAGAGCTGCCTGCAGAAAAGGTCATAAACATCTATGACTACACCTCTGCACTTTGTAAGCCTGTTCAAAACCTCAACTTTCAGTCACCACAGCAGACCAGGAGCACGGGATTAAGTATTTCCCTTGTTTAGCAGTACTCCCTCTCTGCAACTCCATCCTTTCTCAATCACTTACGAGCTCTAATGCTTTTGCTTTACAAACATTTTTGCTAACTTTTCTGCTTTATTAGTCTTTGAAAACAAAGATATAAGCCACTACTTCCAGAAGAAAAAAAAAAAAGAAATATTTATTTTGTGTTTATAAAAGAGTTATTAGTGAAATTTTTCATGCAATGCATTGCTGTAAATGAAATGGATTATATAAAAGGAGTACAGGCTTCAGGAAAAAAGAAAACCAGACGCTGTCCTTGACAGACATGAAAAGAGATACATATATGTCCTATTTACAGTACAAAATATTATTAATTTCCATATAAATTAACTCATATCAAAGAAAGACAAATGCTAGTGATGATAAAAATAAGTGCATTACATATGACAAGTTTGGTAGTTAAGACTTTCAGTTAAATTTCATCCAATCCTGCCTTGGGCGTGGCAAGACAAATTCACTTCAGAATTGGGTATAATATATAAGGCCAACAGAGAAACTGTCAAAGAGGACAATGACTATAAACTCATCATTAAGCCACAGATGCCTTGATAAAAGATGCCTGATAAATGTGCTGGAAAATAATAAAGCAAAGAAGTCTTGCAAGCTGTAATATATGTTTGCTTGGCCAGCAAATTACAGTAATTGAACTGTCTGTGCATTTACGGTGCATGAGGAATGGTTACATAGCAGTACTTGGTTCTGTTATTATTGATAATTTTATTTAATTTAATGACTGAAAATAAAATTTTAAAAACTAACCCAATTCCTACCAGCTGTGACAGTGCACTCTGGTACCACTGACTGGTAAGCAAAGCAAATACAGAATATATTACTCCATACCCACTTCTATGTCAATAGCATCTTCTCCCTAATTTAGTATCTCTTCCTACTTAATTCTTGTTTCTGACCAATCAAGCTAAGAAATGGACTATGACACTTATAAAACTAGTCACTAATTTTTTTTTAATTTTCATTCTCTTAAAGGCTAAAGAACTAAACATAACAACGGGAACTCCAACAGTAATTTGTACTTCAGTGCCACTATGTGCCAACTACCTGTGAGCTGAAATACAAACTTTAGTTTAACAAACATCATCAGCTGAATTGAAAAGCCTCACCCTATTAGAGATCATCGTTAGGACAACACTGAGGTTCACATTTTCAGTGCAATGCAGAGCGAGTTATGAATGTTGCTTGCATTAACAACAGATATTGGACATGATTATTGTAAGTACAATCAACTTTTCTCTAACCATTTCCCAAAGACAGTGTTGCTGGTATGATGCAAATTAGAAGAGTATGAATATAAAGGCAGTGAATGAAAACAGTTCAGCAGTTTATAAATTACTTTCTGCATTAACATATATGTGATCTCCAAATTCCAGAAGAGTCCAACTTACCTGTTGCCAGCTCTAAGGCACCGAGGTTGTCAGTGAGATTTGGGTATGAAACCCAAGTTTGCCCTAAAGCTGCAGTCAAGTGTGTGTGGGTACCAGAGCTGTGCCCCAAGCACAGCCAGAGCTAAACCTGCCAAACCCAGGAAACCCCAGAGCCCCCCAGCTGCTGTGTATACATCAAAGAAAAAGTTCAGAAAACAACATATGTGTATATATATACATATATATATGAAGGACTATCCCTCCTGTACCTCACTAGATAACACACAATTTACTACAAAGGCATGTGCTTATCTTTAACTTCACTTGAAGTTAACTGGCTTTAAGCTTTATTGGCTTCCTTAACTATGACAAAAATAATTGGGGTTTTTTTTTGTTCCTTGTTCTCTTTTATAAACGTCTCATCATATTTATCTTGATACTTTATCCTGCATTATTCTACTTAATTGTGCATTAAAGGAACTGGAGGTTTAAGTCTGAGAGTCACCCAGCTTCTGACATTGGTAAGATTTAGGAATGACAATTTGAAGATCAAGGGGACTTTACTGCTGGCAGTGGAGGTGTGCAATTTGGGGATTTAAGTAGCTGAAGCAGCAGTCAGACCACAAGATTTGTCTCCTTGATTTTTAACACTGTATTGGAGGGGAGAGGAAAGATTAATACAGATCTCCCTAGAGTTTAATTCATAGAGGGGTATAGGGCACGCTCACACATTCCAATTTTTGTGTCTTTTTAATGTTCCAGGTAGAGTGTCTTCCAAACATAGATGAAAATCTTTTTTTTTTTTATATCCTTTACTACATATAGAATAATGGCAAGTACAGGACAGTGGGGCCTTGATTCTGAATTAATTTTCTTTTTTCTTGCACAGTTCAGTATTCATCAAGAGAGTCCTGCAATCCTTAGTCAGGGATTACTTCACCTCCTTTCCAACTCTTGCAGAATACTACTGGCTGCTTTCCAGACACAATGATATAATTTCATCATTTTTTAGGATGCCTAAATTTCCATCCAGTGCTTTAAAATGTAATCATGAGCCTGGTTTTTTTGAATTTGCTTAAGCTTAGCTTTCTATCTCAGCTTAATTATTTGTCATGCATGTTTAGTCTCCATTGTCTGCTCCTGTCAGACACCAAACACCGATTTCCTTTTATTTGTCCCCAATCTTATCTAAATTACAGACAGTTTTTATTCAAGATACAGCACTTAATGCTTTAATCACTTCTTTTCTGTTTTAACAAAGGCAATATTAAAGGGAATGATAAATAAATATTTAGGTGAGATGGCTCAGTCGTGATCCTGGCATATGAAAAACAGGATAGTCTGGTCTCCTGAGATTACTGCATTTGTTTCCACTGAATTTATCAGAATCTTAATAAATATTGTGACTACCTTAAGCTCAATCAACCTTTACCTTAACATGAAAGATAACTCACCTATACAAATGCAGAGTGAGAAAACGAGCTCAGTTTGGGAAGAAGAGTGGGAGCTTGGTGTGGTTAATTTTCCTCATTACAGATAATATTTAGGATTCAGTCACTGCTGATATCAGAGAAAAAATCTAGGAAACTATCCTATCTGTGAAACCTACTAATTAAAATTCAGTTTAAGACAGCAATTAATGATGAGTTGTGCAATTGTTCACAATAACCATTGATGGGAAGAGAATATTGCCACACTAAGATATACGGCGTGTGATCAGCAAAATAAAACAAAAAGGCCTTTTTTTGCTCCCTTTTAAAAATGTCTGAAGTATAAAACATTCCTGCTAGCCATTTACAACATAAAAGGGAGAAAAGTGAATAAAGAAAGAGCCTGTGATTAATTTGTTGGCAGAAAAATATGGTATCAATCTATCAGCATTGATCCAGACCACATTCTCCTTTTCTATGGCTACAGGATGTTTAGGGAGTTCAGATTTGTTAAACATTATATCTTCTAGACTTCTTAATACACCAGCAAATATTTGCCTGACAAAGGGTGTTAAATTCTTTCTTTACCCATGCCAGGGTGTTTAACTGCCTCTTGTTTGCTTCTCTATCTTCTTCACTGTTGTCTTCCATCACAACTAACTCTTCTAATTCCCTTTTAATTTCCTTATTCCTCATTCTATTTTTTCCTAGTTTATTATGCTTTATTCTCAGTTGACTTTCTTGGCTGCTCAGCACTCTACTTTTCTTGTCTCCAACTTCATCTCACACAATTTCAATCCCTATTACTGAACTTCTTGGATAAACAGAGTAGTGTAGCAGAAGGACACAACTGAACTACATTATCTTAAGAAAATTTCTCCATTTTTTGGAGATGATTTAACGAAAAATAAAATTAAAATATTACTCAAAAGAAAGGAACAGAAGGAGAAAAAAGAAAACAAGCACTGGTGAGATGTTGTTTTCAATGGAGAAAATACTAGACTAGATCTCAGGGGCTGGGCTACTGTCAAGTCAGGTAAAAACTGAATCACTATAAAAATGTTTCCATACTTTTCTTTGCCTCAGTTTTAATTGCTTAAGTAGTATGAAAATATATTTCCTGCAAAATACTTTTCTATAACAGGATTAACCATGCTGTAGAAGTAGTAGAGACTTTGTGAGGTTGGAAATGTAGATGTTACCATCGCCCTGTGTCACCTCCCCTTCTTGAATCTTAAGAAACAGTCCCCATACTTTTTCTGGCAGCAGGGAATTCAATGCATTAATGAGGAATGGTAAAGAAATTACTTTCATTCATATGCTTTAAATTGATTGGCTGTCTTATTTTGTTAGAAAGTGTGAATGAAGCCCTAAACAAATAAACTAATCTGCCTGGGCACACAATTATTCATTGTGATTTCTATTACTGTGCTCCTTCTTATTCATTCTTTCTGTATGATAAACAGCCCCAGTCTTCTCATGTCCACTGCACATGAGATTTTTTCAAAAGCCCTAGTTAACCATTCTTGAAAAAAGTATAGTATATTAGTTTATATTAAAACTACATAAAAATATTGACTTGCTTAAAATTAGTTGTCTTCAACTCTTTGAAGACAATTAGGGAAATAATAATTATATCTCCGAGATAAAGTTTATAGTTGATGTTTTTCACCACTAAAAAAAGAGGTAGATATCAAGAGGGAATTATATTTTATTTTAAAGTAAATTGTAAGGGTCTGGACTACTCTTGGACTGATAGCTTACTAGACAAAGTCAGGCTTCTCAGTAACATTAGGTATCAGATATCTACAGACTTCTTACGATTTCTATCATATAATGCCCTGGGGAAACAAGCAGAGTCAAATATGTTCAAAGGGGTTTTTGTTTTTTTTTAATAGAATTTACCCGATTGTTATATTCAACAAAAAATGTAAACCTTTAGAGAAGATTTCTGAAGTCCTTTGAAGAAAATTGTAGTTTTGGTCTTGAAGTCTATATTGGTGGGAAGTGGAGCGACATGGACTAACCAAGCAAGCAGCAAGGTGACTGACAATAAACCTCTCAAAAATAATTTTTTCACTAAATGAGATTTTTTAGAAGATTCCTGAACTGTAAATAATATAAAGGTTGGTGCTCAAAGATTAGAGCAAGTTATAAGTTAATTTATTTTCTGTGTGTTTTGCAAAACACAGAAATCCAATTTCCAGCTACTTTTTCCATTACCTGAAATAAATATTAGGGTCTGATCACACATTTAATAAGAATATGCATAACTTTCTGGAAATTTCATCAGGAGAAAGGAGCATATAGACAAACAATCCACAGAAATGAAGCACATTGGCTTTGGGGAAAATTGTTTTCTGTATTATAATAAAAAACCTTTTAGAGTGTTAAGGGAAAATCATCTTCTATAGTTTCTTGAACATTTTTCTTTGTTCTAAATTGACAGATTTACTTAGCATTTCGATAAAATTTATTTCAGCAGTACTGTTCACTTACATAAGTGTTTTAAAACTTATATTCCATTAATAAGTTCAGTTACTGAAACACAGACTTTCAATAAATACAAAAGATTATTTTGCAGAAGTTGGGAGTACTTGTTAAGAAAACCTTTGACATGTTGTGGAAGGACAAACCCCTAACACAACATATAACATATTGCAGAAGTGTGAAAGTCCACTTCAGGCCGTGGCAGAATTCTTCTGCCATTATGTAACGAAACAGTTCCCCAATAGATGGGATTAGTGATAACTCTGATTTCAGAATTTGGTTTCTATTTTTGTCTGCCTTCATGGACTACATCCCCTTTAGTTTGCACTGTAAGGCCTTGCTGGGACCGAGATTGGGTTTTAAAGAAAATACAGCAAATCCTTGATGCAGTTCAGAGCAAAATCCTACAGAAATGGTTCCAGCCCAAATGAGCAAATGTCATGGGACAGCATAAGAATAGCAAAACGGTGGGACAAGAGATTCTCAAGCTACTGCAGATGCTCAGAGCTTTATCTTGTGGTGTGTCCTCAGAGTCAAGCTCCAAAACTCAGTAATAAAACTGAGAAGCTTATTTATATAAGAAAATATTTTTGTGCTTCTTTCCAATTAATTGAACTTCAAAATACTTCACAGTGAAAAGCTGAATCAACTCTAAATCCTAATAAAATGGAACTCTGTCCACAAACCTAATGAGTAGAAACTCTCCTTGCTCTTTAAACCAGTTACACAAAAAGTTGCAGTGGTTCAAAGGGAAATAGTTCAGCACTTAGAGCATTTACTTTGGCAGAATTATTCTAGTCTGCCTCAGTTAATATTGCCATTTGTTAATATAGCACATACTTTGATTTAAAAGTAAAACTAGTTCAGAGATCTCATGTCACGCTATCTCTGTGTTTTTTCACATAGTGACTAAATAACTTAACTGCTTGGAAATGCACACTACAATGAAATATAATATTTAGTCACTTTATTACCATTACTAAATATAGTGTTACAGCATAAATCTTTAAAAGTATGTCAGACTCTACCTAAGCTTTGTGACGGATTGAACATTAATGCTTGCACTGGCCTGGGAAAAATCTAATTTCCCAATATTATGACAGCTAAACAATGTGTAAATGCTGAAGTCACTGATTACATTTGAGTCAAATATTTACTTACCAACTGACAAACTGTTAGTCCCGGTGAGATAGACAAAAACTGATGCTAATTAAGGAGACAGTTTTCTCCTTTTGGCATCCAACACTCCATAATGCAGTTTTTTAGGAAAAGAAAAAAAAAAACAAAGCAGAAAACACAGGCATTCCAAAGATTTTTTTTTCTCTGAATATGTTATAATTACTTCCATTTCATGCACCTAATATTTCATGATACTATTAAGAACACTTTTCACCTTACTTACTCCTTGTTTTTCTTCACCACTGTTACAGAAAATGGTGGTAACTTGTTACCATAATCGTAGTAGTGTGGAAATATCAAAGAGATATAATTGCATTACATTACTACTCCAGGTCCACCAGAAAATATTACTCACCTCATTTGATGAAGATGCAAGGATACTGCATGATGCTAACAGGAAAATACACAACCCATGCCAGAAAGTTTCTGTGAAAGCAGCAGCTGAAGATGAAATAAGTATTTGCAGTCCTGCAAGGGAGGCAGGTAGCTGGGAACCAGATTTTGTGATCATGAGAAACTGAAAGACAAAATAGGCCATATAAAAACTGGGAACTCAGTACTAGATACAACTCATAGGTGAATGAGTACTTTTTCTGTTCTTTCTTCTATGGTTCTCCCTTTTAAATAATTGTTTATTGATGTTTTCTTATTTTTTCAATTCTTTACATTAGATTTTCAAGCCTACAGTTAGTCTTTCTCAAATGTTACCTAGAAGAACAACCTATTCAAAGAAAAATTATATAGCAAAACCATTTTCTCCATGTTGCAATCAATTTTGGAATTGTAATTGAAGTTCCTGACAAGTCCTTCTTCCTGAATTGAAACTGTTCCTGATTATTTTGTTTTTTAAGCAGACAG
This sequence comes from Manacus vitellinus, assembly GCF_001715985.3. Taxonomy (NCBI): domain Eukaryota; kingdom Metazoa; phylum Chordata; class Aves; order Passeriformes; family Pipridae; genus Manacus; species Manacus vitellinus. The sequence continues at coordinate 13,716,675 of NW_021939395.1, read as the reverse complement.
TAAAGTTTTTCTTTTTCCCTTTGAATTTTAAGTTGAGATTCGTATGTAATAAAGAGTCAGGGAGGCAAAGCATTGAGAAAGACACCCAGTTGCCTAAAAGCAATAACAAAAGTATATAGGGAAAAGCATGTTAGAGAAACACACAGGAAAATGACAAAAAGAAACAAAGATGAGGAAATACATCCAGTAAAAACAAACAAACAAACAAACAGAACCCCAAACAAACAAAACCCAACAAAAAAAAACCCAACAGGGAATGTATGAAGCAAAGAAAATCAGAACACAAGGAAAGGTAGGATATGAAAGAATTAAGACTGAGATATATCCATCATAATGTAAGTAGAGATTTTGGAGTTAGTGTTGTCACTGAGTTTCATTAAGGAATAATAGCCACTGTATGATTTCAGTTCCATAACATACCTCACGGTACAACACAGTGATATGCTGTTTGTGTGACATTTTCACTCTTAAACATTCATCTTCTTTCAGCTAAACCAGACTGATTAAACTTTAAACAGAGAAGACATGAGTTAGGAAGGGTTTATTTGTGGCTCACATATGGCTTCTGTCGTTGTTGCATATGACATTCGAACAGCAAGAAAGGGCAACTGTCTAGACCCCACTGAATCACTTGGAGTCCTACATATGGTTTCTATTAATCTTTAGTTTTCTCGAAAACCTGTTCTGTTTTCCACCTTCCCCTCAGTCTATAAAACTCTGCCTGCCTTGTAGGTCTCTCCACAAAACTAATTTGTGAAATTAGAGTCTGATTCTGCAAACATTTGCCAACATATGAGCAGAAAACTTCAGGCTACGTCTTCTTAACGATATCTTCAGTATGACTCAAATAATTAAAGCTCAAAGCATACGCAAGCTGTCTTAATTCAGGATCGAAAGTGACTGCCTTCCATGTCACAGTTGATGAGGACTGTGTGATCTGATCCATGGAAACGCTGAAATTCAAAGGCAACCTAAATGTCTGACGTTCACCTGAGGTAGAACAGCCTCAGGCTACACACAGACAAGGGAAATCAGCCAGAAAGGGAGCAAGGCGTGTGATCAGAGGCATGTTTGCCCCCTAAAATAATAAAGCACAAACCAGACCCAGTTACAAAACAAAAACAGTTACTTTTTTTTTTTTTTTTTTTTTTTTTTTATGAGCAGGTCTCAGACAGTTGGGTTTAGCTGGTTAAACAAGTGCAGATAAAACTTTATGGTTTGGAGGACACCTACTTGAGTAACTCCCTTCCCAGACAATGGTGCACCAACTATTACGCTGTATTTTATAATTCTGTGTTAAAACACATATATACATGCATAAATATACACACACTCACTAGTGTGGTCTTATATGCATATAATAAACTAACCTGGATAGACTGTTTAACTGTGAAATGCATATCTGTGGATTTCCTCAAGAAAAATCCCCAACCTTTTTTGTTGTTGTTGTTTTCCATTCTCCCTCAGGGAAAACAATAGAAAAAAGATAGGAAGGAAGAAAAATAATTGGCATTAAAGTAGTCACTACAGTAGTACAAGACACTAACAGCAAAAACCCACTTAAACTATAAAAAAGTATTATCTCTTATCAATGAAATATGCATAGCTGGAATAGACATTTCACCAGTTAGCTGATAACTTACACTAACATTGTCAAGTTTATCATAATACACAGAAATATCCATCATAGTTAATTTTATTTCACGCTGCAAACATTCTGGCAGCAGAAAGTTTTCTGAAAGTAATGAGTATTTTCACATTTCTTCTGTTTGTTTAAGGTGAGGTCTCAGAAACAAAGATTATACAGGAGAAATATCAGTTTCACAAATTAGAAACCATGTTTCTCAAAGCAAATCAATCACAATAATTTTATGCTTTCTAGGGAGTATATCTGCTACCCTTTAGGAAAGGCATTCCCCTCCAGGTCACTTGTATTGGAAGATAGATATCAGGTTGCTATTAAAACAAGGTAATAGATACCTCATGGGTATCACTGGGCTGGGCTGCCCTTTTTATTATCTCTGTGTGACATCTGGAGCTCAAAAAAAATTTTTTCTCATTTTTCCTATCTAGCACATATTTCTTATATTATTAATAAATATAAGAACACAATTAATTTATTGAGGAAAAAAAGTCTAATAACAAAGAGGACCCAATTTTAGTACCTAAATAATACTGTGTTTTCCAAGTATGACGAAAAGTGACTGTAAGGATGTAGTCTCCTTACTTAATAAGAACTTATCCTATTAGATTGTGAGGCAAAATATTTGAACTCTGCAAGGCAGGATTTCTATTCCTCTAGGAAAGCTGGTGTTAAAGAGCCACTGACCTTTTCTTTACAGACAACATTAATATCTCTTCACAGTTATTGCCTACTGTGTCCAGTGTGCATTGTTTTTAATCATACTTTCTTAGGGAAAAACTTCACTCATTAGACCCCGTGATCAGTAGTTTTACTAATTAGTCTCTTACAAGTTTATTTGGTTTTCATTTTCATTAGGTGTTTTTGGAAAGAATACAGATCCATTGAAGTTTCTTCTTGCATTTGTAAAGTCTGAAGCGTTAATTTTTTTTTTCTGTGTAAAAGTATAACAAGGTGCTGTGTAAGAGAATGAAGACTTCAGGATAGTTTACAAAGTCACTCTCCTAAATGCACATGAGCTACATTGCACTCCAGAACTTAGCTGAATGCCTTACTGCAAGAAAATCACTGTATCCTTAAGCAGGCACAATGACTTTGAGTTGATTTCTGCTGGTTGATTATCTGTACAAAATACTCCCCATGGAGGGTACTCGGCTGATATTAAAGTCCATATAAAATTAAACTCCCAATAAAATATTAAGCATTGAACTAGTGATTCTTGGAGCTTAGTTGTGCTGGTGTGGGCACTCAATGCATATATTGGACAAATACTGCTCAGGGCTGCCTCTATATGCCTATTTAAAATACAGAGAATGACTGAGAGATAGGCCCATCAAATATTACAAGGACATGCTCAAGGCAAATTTTCGAGCTGTGTGGCATTAATTCCACAACATGGACAGCAGAGTTGAAGTCTGCCTGCAGGGTCAGAGATTATACACTGAATCTGTCAAAGTTTATGAGCAAAACAGTATTGACACTGCACATCACTGCAGATGCCACAGAAAAGCAGGTGTTGTGGATAAAGAAAATGCAACCTCCGCACCCACTATGCTGCTATAAAAATCAGAGCAGTTTCTCAAAGAAACATCAAAGGCAGAATTTTTTATACATGATGGATATAAGACTTCATTCTTCCCCAGTTCTGCACTTCTTCAAAATATAATTATAAAATGAACTGGACCACATTCACTTATGATGCAATTCCAGTAAAGTTATTTCTGGGAGAAAATCTAATCCATTAACGTAAGTCTGCAGCATGTTGAAACTTTATAATTAAACAAACTGGATTTCCCTTCATCTTATCTGTTATGCTTGAGAAAAATTATTGTTTTGAAAAGAAAATTACTACTTTTCAGTGTGAACTAGTTTTAGACTGTGAGGGTGGTGAGGCCCTGGCACAGATTGTCCAGAGGAGCTGTGGTTGCCGCATCCCTGGAAGTGTCCAAGGCCAGGTTGGATGGGACTTTAGGCAACATGGTCTAGTGGAAGGTATCCCTGCCCATGGCTTGGAGTGGAACTGGATGATCTTTAAGGTCCTTTCCAACCCAAACTATTCCAAGATTCTATGATTCTATGACTAGTAATGACTAGATGTGTCAGGACAAAAAGTTCAAATTGTTCATCTTGGGTAGAATTATATCACCCTTTTCTTAAACAAGAACCTGCTTTGAGATCTCATAGAACAGATTTTAGCAAAATATTTATTTTGTAGCCCAAATATTAACATAGTTTAAAGTGAAACTTGGATGTTCATTTACTGTCTTTTCTACAGGATGTAGAGACCACTCTGCTCAGAATCTGTCAGCACAGCACAGGACAGGAAAACAAATAGTCATATCTTACCAACATAAGCCCATTCAACATCTGAACTCTTCTGATTGCTGTTTTTAATTCCACTTATGGTAAAAATTCATATGAGTTACTAATTTTTTGTCAACACTAGCAATTCTTGTGCAGCCTCTGGGGAATTTCTACTCACACAAGTAGTGACATAAACGTTTCCACCTGCACTGAGCAGTGCCAAAGCTTTAACACCTCTTTCACTTGGCTTTGTTCACATATCCTCTATGCACACATCCCTTTTTCCGTTTTCTATACTTGTCCTTGCATATGTTTCTGTATTATTCAGTAACAAATTCAGTCCTCAGGCATAAACAAAACAAACAAATCACATATGTTTCATTAGCTACGGAAAGGTCTAATTGCAATAAGCAGAGACACAGAAGTAAGAAAGCAGAAAATGTAAGGGTCTGCTCAGAATTGTTATGTAGTACTGCCACAAAATGCATATGTTTGAGATAAGCTTTGTAATATAGATTAATAGATATAAACTTAATGAAAATGAAAGAACAACCAGAAATAGTATATATTAAAGCATTAGCATCCAATGGAAAAATATATTCAGGTATAAATGTGCCAAACACAGTTACAACTTCAGGTTCTTGATGGGGACTGTGGGGTTAAGACCTTTTTCCCACGCAGCAGAAACAGCCAAGATTTTATGTAAATGAAGAAACAAATAAAACTCACAGAAAAATAAAACTGAATTCCCCAGAATTCCAGGCTTAAAAGAAGAGGAGGGGATCACAACATAATTAACAGCTACCAGATTGCTTTTCTGTGCCCTGTGTACTGTAATTATTCTAGATATTCCTTCAAACCTCAGTTATCTTTTAAAAATTACTTGTGTACCTAATGCTACCCTCAGCTTCTCACTTTTATTTCGTGTTGCTTGATTTTTCTCAGTTTGGCTATGACTTACAGGTGGTAATAAAAAGCTATTAATAAACTTAGAAGATATATAAGCATTTAATGAACTTTCAGGAAACTGCAGAGAAAAAAATAAAAATATATTCTATTTCTGTAGTGAAAATACATATCTAGAAATAGCCTTAAATATGAGAATTTCAAAGAATATCCTAGAATAGTATTTCCTGTGTTAATTCTGGAACTTTAGCTTTTAAATTAACTAGCAAGAACAAAACCACAATCAGCTTTCAAGGAAGAGAGTTATTCCTACCTTATCAAAAAGAAACAAGTGTAGCCACCAAATATTTATAAGCTTGACTGACTCTGAAAGAACTTATGTAAAAAAACAGTGGCCCAATTCCAACCTGAAGCATTTTTTAAAAAGAAAAAGAGTTTTATTACCATACAGTCTCTAGAGTCAACAAGATGTAGAGGCATCTCCTGCAAAATCAGAAAGAGGAACTTCTGTGAGTGTATAAACATACGTATATTGTATTTTTGTCTACTTATATGTACATAAATATAGAGGGATAAAATAAATACCTGCATTGAAACACATGCAATGCTAAAAAAAGAGAATGCTAAAAAGAATTATCATAACTTAATCCAATTAATAACTGCAAAGTTTGGACCATATCTTGCATCTGTTGTAAGAATAGACAAACAGTAAGTCAAACATCAGCAGTTCTCACAGATGTACAAAGATAACCTTTTCTTCTCTATTTTGCTGGGAATGACTAAGAGATAGAGCAAATATTGCACTTGTTCACTCATCTGAAACTGCAGTGCTTTCTAGTGTGAGATGATCACAAAGCTCTCTTGTTGGGAGTGCTGCAGAGGTATTTCCCAGCTGCAGGCTGTATTCAGGACTCTGGACAATGCTGTGCACTGACTCGTTGCAGGGACTCATTCCTGTGCTTTCAGAGCCCTGTACAGAGTTGAAGCGTCTCAGTCTTCTTGCACAACCCGTGCCTCAGTTATATAGTCCTTAATTTTGCCTGAGAACATCATAAAGGTAAGCGATAAGCCACTTACACTGGCTTTGTTACCTGGCTTTATCCCCACGAACAAGCTTTTGAGGTGCAGCATCTTATGAGACCTGAAGAGTGGTATTCATGGATGACTTTACAAACATAATTAGTGGCTTACGAGGACAAGTCATGCTGGAGGTAGAAGGACCTGCACTCCTGTGACACTGAACTGTTGAAGTTCCCACCTCCCTGTGTCTCAAATTCATATCACTAGAAAACAAACCTGAAAGGAATTTCCTATGAGAGATGAGCATTGGTCTAATTTACCATTTCACATTGAAACTGAGAGGGAATCTGATGTAACTGTGAAGAGGAAAAAGGTAAGTTCAGATGAAGACAAATGGGAGCCAGGCACTTCCCCTGATATCTCCTTATAATTAAGAAAGTGTCAGAACCTCTGTCCTAAATTTGTTCTGTTAAGGTTAATAGAACAGATCATTGTTTCTGAGGCTAAGATGCATTAGAATTTTTATTAGGAATTCCTTGTAAAAGATGAGAAATACAAGAGCAAAACTATTATTTGAATGTCACTGATTCTTCAGGTTTAATACATCTAATTTTCTCTTTCTCTTAGCAATGCTGCTGGTTGAGCTGTCTGCAGCATTATCCAGAGCCCAGGCACAAACACAGAAGAGCCAGTGGTTTGCAATTGAAATGAGATTTCATAAATCAAGAGAATACAGCATTGCCTGTTAGCAGAAAGCTGGCTCTGCACTATTTTAAAACAATATTTTAAAGAACACTTTAATTCAAGCAGAAAATGATTTTATCAGTAGTGTTAGCACCAGTTATTCTTTTATATATTATTGGTGTCTTTTCATATCTTGCACATAAAAATATACAGTCCTCCCTTTCTTCTTTCAACATCCTTTCTATATGTATTAAAGATGTTATCCAACAATTCTTGTTTCTAAAAATCTTCACCCTTATTTGATTGTGCAGCTTTGCTGTTAAATATTTTTTTCACTCAGTGTTGATTTCCTCCATGCAAAGACTTCAGATTTATTTTTAGTGTCTTATATAATTGTTCACTAATGCCTTATTAAAGCTGAACACCTGTAGCTTCAGTTATCTTATAAATGAGTTAACAAGGAAAAATACTCCCCCAGGGAAGCTTGTGTTATATATCTGAACCAGGAGAATTAAAACATTTTATACCTCCTCAAAGTTAGCTGTTCTGTGGTTCCAGCATTTCAAGCTGTTATTCATGCTTTTTGGCAACGAGGAAAGAATCAGATTAACACTGAAAAGAATGAACGTGGCAAAATGAATTCTTCTATGGGAAGCTTCTGCAAAAGCTCATGACTTTGAATATGTTAGTCCTTAATAGAGATGATGAAAGTGTCCTTTTCAGAAGCTTGGCATTCTGCTCTGCAAACACACAAGAGATACCATCTGAGAATTGTAACATTATTTCCTCACAGTTGTTCCTTTAAAATACTGATGCAGGCAGTGGCAACAGGTTTCTTGGCTGCCCCTGCAAAGCCTCTATTAGCCAGAATATCGCCAGGCTCTGTGGACAGCAGCAACCAGGTAGTGGGTTATTTGCACAAGGCAGTGTTGGACTAGGTTAGACAAGCAGTCCTGCTTGTAGCTGAGCCTACCAGCCACCCCAGTGTCTCATTGCCCTCACTCCTCTTCTGTGCTAGAACTGCCACTCCTCCAAATTTACCTGCGCCAGCTGTGTGTCCCAGCAGGGGAGCAGTCCAGCCACATGTGCTGCTGCACCAGCAGAGATGAACAGGGGAGAGGGCAGACCCATTCCCAGAGAGCAGGGAGAGAGCAGTGACCAACAGCTGTAAGCAACAATATTTTCACCCACCTCAGAACCTCACACTGACCCAGTCCAGCATAGGAAATGAAGTTTGTCACTTGGACTGGCACAAATGTCTGCTCCCTGGAACCACAGTGAGGAGGACAGACCATGCTAATGGGACCCCAGTACGGGCTGGCATTTACAACAGATTAGCTATTCTGACAGCAGCTTGTCCTTGACTGAAACGGAAGCAAATCGCCAGTATAAACAAGATCTCAAAGAATATACGTGGGCAGAAGCCAAAGAGCAAGGACAATTTTCTGGCACCCTAGAATCTATTGCTTTAATTTGTCTATATAGCTATATAAAACTAGCAATTTATCTTGTCTTTTTCTGAACAGTCTTTTATAAAACAAATCAAATATTCTCACAAGTATGATTCTAGTGTCATTTCTGAATGAAAAGCTCAGGTCTTTTTAGTATAACTTGATAGTGTGCGATGTAATTGGCCCCTGGCTGATATCTTCATTTATTTCATGCATTTTCAGATACACATCAATACTAAAATCTGGAGCAAGCCTTGCCCTCTTAAAGGAAAGAGCTTGTAATATAATCCCAGAGAAAGAAAAGTAAATGATCCAAAGTGGGCATGACCTGAACTCCAAGTTCCTAGTAATGTCATGTCTTCCACACTCCACGCTGCTGGATGTACTTCTGTGCTGTATCTCTATTTAAAAGAGTGACAAAGGAAAGATATCTAGGTTTGCACCTCTGTACTAGATCTGTAATACATGATTCACAATAAAAAAAATAAAAAATTCACCAGATGAGCACTGAAGTAATTAAAGCCTACCAAAATGATCCTCATTGCACCATTGGTAGGATATATCCAGACAGGACTCTATTGAATTCCCATTACCTTAACTGAAAGCATAATAATGCAGATCCACTGCCTTTTCTAAAAATGGTTCTCTGAGCTTTTTCACAGCTGATCGTAAAATAGACTTATTGGAACGTCGTAAAACAATTCTTTGTTTATTTACAGGTATGAAAATAAAGCCCCCAGTGACAATTTGTCAGATTTTACCGAGTATCACAAACCCCAGAATATATGCCCAGTTTAAACACTGTAAAATAAAGATGACTCACTTCAAATGATGGCCCAAGGGTCTGTACATTGTAAAGTTGACACATTTGAGTTATAGGAAAACCAAAGTGTCCAGAGCTAATTAAATCCATTCATCTTGGACTTTAAAATTTCAGACAGATCTGTAATGAATATTTATTTCAATTTCTTTCTGTTGCTTATTACAAATCTCTCTATAGCTCTGCTGAATGACCAGATGTTTAGAAAATCCTGGATCTGGTAACTGGGAAGGGGTTTGTGGTGCTGAGAGCTCTGTGTTTTAACAAAAAGAACTATGATTCTCCAGCATTGATCCCCCATGAATCTGACGAAAAGCAGATCTATAGAATTATACTGGTAAATGAGGTGCAAACTCCTGACTGTACTAGAGAACACACGACCTCTCCTACCTGCCCAGTGCCCCATTTTTGGGTGTTCAAGGGAGCTGTAGCACCCACGGATCACAGCACCGGTCAAGATGATGTAGAGACTTGAACTTATGCAACCAGTCTGTTAGACAGTAGCCCTGCCATGAGACTGGAGGACACTGAAGGACAGAACTACAGAAACTCTTGGGCATCCAGAGTGGAAGTGAATTCAGAAAACACAGATTCAACTCTCTCACCTCATACCAAAGTTTTCACTAGTTCACATCAGGCTTCACAGGGCTGATATGTATCCCATGGCTTTCCCATCCCGAGGTGCTCCTGTGCTGTCCTCCCTTGATCTAGTCCTCGTTCCCCCAGTTCCCCATTCTGGAACCATGAGGCCAAGAGCTCCATCCATTACTCTGTTGGCATTACAAAACCTGTAAACCTTGAAACTGTGGGTCGAATCCAGGACTCTTGGGGCTTCCCTGCTGCAGAGCTGGAAGCCTGGAAGTTCTGGGCTGGGTTCCCAGGTCCTGCAGCGCACAAGCAGTCTGGATGGCAGAGCAGCCGTAAGGCACAGATCCTGAGAGCCCTGCATCTGCTCCAGGAAATTGATATTTGGGTAGAAACAGAGAAACTGCAACACACAAAAAACAATTTTACAGAGCAGCTGGGGTACGGAGAGCATGCATATTTGGAAGCATTATATTTTATTTCTTGAGTTTGGGGAAGAGAGTTTTTTTTTGTCATTAGTTTGGGTTTCATTTAATCCTTCATTCAAAGAAATGGAAGCATCAAAACACTTTAGGTTGGTCTCCTAGCAAGTCTCCCCTTTTCTCAATATACCCGAAACACAACTCACAAGACGAAAAAAATCATGACGGCTCTGATAAAGAATAGATGAGACAAAGTGGAGACAACAGTCACCAGTTCAGGGAAAAGCTCTCAAAACAATTATGACATGAGATTGCTCCCTAAAGTTACAGAACAGCTAAGTAGACAAGAAGATTTCAGTGCTACCTAGCAAAAGTAGCACAGGAATACACAACTCTGACTGGATTCTGTGACCTGCAGTTATTAATCACCAATTTGTCTGGGCTTCAGTCACTTCCACTGCACTTGGATGCAGATCAAGAACACCGCAGGACATCCAGGAAGCCCAGAGATGCATCTACCTCAGCACTGGTGACAGTTTCTTCCCCTAAGTTACTCCTTCTACTTCAGGTATACCAGGAATGATTACAATTGTGTTCTGTCCATCTCTCATCATGTATAATTTAACGCCTGTAATCTTCTTCCTATGAAAAAAAAAACCAACAAAAAACCGAACACAAAAAAGTAGATAGGCACATTTAAGCAAAATGCACAATTTTCCGAGACCTATTTCTATTATTTACCTGTTTGTGTTCATCATGATTAAGTCTTAATCACTATTTAGGACTACGGCCCTAATTATATTTTCCTCCACTACGTAAACCATGAATGACAAATAGTCCTAGGACTAAAAAGTAGATCAAATCTGTTGAATAATAACAGATGGAGATTGTCTTTTATATTGTTGTGACAAATGAGTTTTACAGTTGTGACTCTGACTTGACTGTTATCATCTAATCAATCCATCAGTGAAATTCCAGGGAAATGAAACTCCACCTCAAAGGTCAGAAATGGTTATCACTAGTGTACTTTGAGCTGCAGAGCATTTTAAATAGTTAAATGGCACTGTACATGTGTATGGCTTTATTTGTAATTTATGCATGATTTTACATTAATCACTGACATCCTGACACCTAATTAGTAACACTCACAGGGAACGTGGGGAGAGAACTACCATAGGTATTTTAATAATCAAAGTTGAGACAGCAAGCTCAAATCAGGGCTTCAAATTGAAGAGTGACAGGTAGTATTTAATTAGTTTCATCTGTACATACTCTATCCTATTTCACTACTGACAGTTCAGGCTCACTCAAAGTCAAACAGAAATTGAAGCAAAAAAGCTTTCAAAAACACTTTATAGCAAGGCTACAAAATTCCATTAATATATGAATAGTGTAATTTATCATCTACGGCTTGGAAAAATACTATGGAATTGTGTCATCAAGCTCTCTGTAGAAATCACTGACATCATTTTTGGCTCCAAAAAGCATTTCTGCCATCCATACACTAAGTCACAACCTGAGGATTTAAATGTGAGCATTTGGAAGATGTCTGAAAACTAGGCCCTCTCCCTTATTCAGATGGTGTTTCATGGCAGTACTTATTTGAATAGAAATTAATTTCAAGCTAGACAATTTTTTTCTTTGCTAATTAATGACAAATCTGTCAAGGAGATTTACCTGGAAAAACATATTTCTTATCTTTTCATTGTGTGGTGATTTCTTTTAGTGTTATTTTGTTGTGACATGAAGTTTCTCTTTTAATTTGGAAAAAGTAAAAATCACATCATTACACTTAAGCCAAAATATATTTTCTGTGTTAAATGTCATCTTCTCCACCCTTCTCAAGGTTCAGGCCATTTTGGACTATTTTCTTTTATTTTACTTTAGCTAAAAAACCAGAAGAATCAGTTATTGACAGAGTTCTACTGCTCTGTAGCTTCCACATAAGATTTTGTTTCCTCAGCAGAGCTATAAACTCTTTAAAGAGTGTCATGGGCTTTTCAGCTGGAGGGATCCTTCAAATGCACTTAGCTGAGGCCTTCTTCCAAACACTCAACATTAAAGACTTCATCTACTGTTGTAGCAAGAACATATAAAATGTAAGCTAAATATCTGACTGGGGTAATTCATGAAGCAAAAACCCTGATATCACGAAGATAACCTCTCTCTTTTTTTATAGCGAATTTAAAAGAAATTTGTTCTTTTATTTGGGTCACTTACAACAGCCCCGTTTCTTAGCAACAGCACGTGGTAGAAGACTTTGACATAGAATTAGTAACAATCACTGCATTCACTAGAACAATGAAAATTGGAAAAAAACAGCAAAATCAGATTTAGTTAGTTTGATTTCCTCCCAGACAGAAACACATATTGGTACCCTTTGGGAAACCACTAACTCCAGACCCAAGGCTTTCCTCTTCTGCTTGAGACACAGTGAACTCTGACATAATTCATTGCTTCTGCAATGAATTCTGCAGAAGTGCAACTTCAAGTAGATGTAGAGAAGGAAGAGAATTATTAAGAAAGTGTTATCCCACAGTGACAGAGGGTATGGAAACTCTGAAGCTTCTAGTTGTATTTTCAGGTAATTAAAGTGCTTCTCCCACATATATATTGATAGAATCTGTTTGGATCATGATTTAATCCTTGAACTGAACTGGTGAATTATACAAAAATATTCATGATCATGTCTTATCAAGAGCAGAGTAGTAAGCACTTTAACAAAAGAGGTAAAAATTATTGCTCCCTTCCTTCTCTTCTGCAGTGAACAACTTCATCCACAGAAAACAGATACAGCTTTTAAAAATCACAAAATCATGGGTAGAGCCAGAAAGTCCAGATTAAAGTCAGCTTTCACACTTAACATAAATTCTGCATTTTTTTTGCCCAAACCACTCACCCACATCCTCAGAGCTTTCTCCATGAAAGATGGGAAAAATTTTGTTTCCCCGGATTTATTTATTTATTTATTTATTTATTTATTTATTTATTTGTGGCAGCAACTAATCCAATCATCTCATGGCAATACTTAACATATGATCACAAAGAGCACTTCTTCAAACAGTGAAAAAAAAAAACATAATGACAATAAAATAAACAATTGCTTACCTTGAGACTGTTATGACTGAATGACTTCAATATGTAAGGGGTTTGGAAAAAAAAATATTTGTCAGTTATGCTAAATTATTCATAATAGGTATTTAAAACAAGGTAAATTCTAAGTTGTATCACTGTCAGGTTGTCATTTTGAGCATTTCAGCCACCTGTTTTAGTAAGTTTCTCCATTGAAAAGCACCCTCACATCTGCTTTTTTCTGATGGCATTTATCCTCCTTTTTCTCAGCAGCTCATGCCAGACTCCAGTGGTGCAGAATGATTGGAAATTTTTTCTCCTCCTGTGAACTACAAGTGAACCATCCATCTTAAACAGCAAAGACTATCACCACTCCCTTCCAGCAAACTGGAACAGAAAGGCAGCAATTTAAAATGTTCTGATCAAGACATTCAGTTGCAGATGAAGAGGAACATGCAAATGGCTGGAGGTGACTGTTTGTGGATCTACATTTGCATAATATTGTGTAAACTAAGGCTAATCTGAGTTGCCATGTGATCCAGCTTCTCCTGTGGACAATCCAAAAATCCAAGAAATATTATTTTTCTTCAGCAAACAAAGGTGTTCTCTGAAAGCACAGTTAAAAATGACAGCACTGTCTAACTGTGCTGATAACATGAGAAGATTACAAGTTATGTTTTTGCAAGCTGATAGATATTTCAAGTGCCAGAGTCTACATCCACCCCGAAATTCCAGCACTCCAGGAGATGGTTGCACTCCATACACGGCCAATTACACAAATATACAGATTTTAATATATATAATGTATATAAATATGTAATATATTCACATAAAAAGGTATTTAAGGGAAAATTTAATATACTACTATATCAGTAGTTTAGACTATTAGGGGACTTAAAATGCTCTGGAAAAATAAGAAATACATAAACACTTGTATTCAGTGCTCGTGCACTGAAACCAAAGAGATAAGAGAAAAAAAGGTTGGAAGAGTTAAAAAACAGTTACAGGATGTAGCAAAGGCCACTCAAAACACTTTTAACACCTCTTGAAACATCTTAAGATCTTTAGTCCACTCATTTATTTATGATTTCTCTCCTAGTCTCAGTATTAAATGAAAATCCTGCTGTGACCTTTGCCTATGGAAAAAACCCAAACCAAACCAAACTTGCAAAAAAGCCTCCACACTGCAGAAGCAGTAATTAAGTTTTTCTGAGGATTCACAGACTCTGCTTTATAAAGAGCCCAGGGTGTTAATACAAAAACCTTATTTTACAGCTTTTCACCCGTGATGTTCAAGTTAACTAAAGTAACAGCTAATTATTCAAAGGAATACAGCTTCAGTTCTTATTTCTCTCTGCTGACCACCTGGCCTACTTGCTACACTTACTACATCAGATAGTTTGAAGAGTAGATTATATTTAAAGTTTCTATTCATGATGTATAAAATAGTCTTCTATTTGTTCAACATATTGCTTTATACCTCAAGAGCTTAACTGATTATTGGAAATGTTTTGTAGTTCTTCCCCTGTGCTCCCCCACAGAAACAAGTTTACTATGTTATCATCTATACTGCATTTCATTCAAAAGCGTATGAAATACATGAACTCTTTCTTGCTTTGGAGTTGTAACATCATTGTGACTTCTGGATGTTTTCATTTTTTATAAGGTGTCTTTTTTAAATAACCTCTATTCTTGGCAGGAGTTTTGAATTCCTATCTGATGGCAGAAAACATATTCTGTAGCTCAGGTATAGGTTCTCTTTTAAGAGAAACCCATTGTGAGGCGTCACTTCACAGGCTGGGACTACTGTGCATTTTGCTCAGTAGGCAATATGATATGTTGCTTTTTACCCCTTATTTGAACAGACAGGAAAGAAAGGAAAGTGTTTGATTACTGTCCAGCAGCCTGTTTTCTATATCTGCCTCCCAATCACAAAATACCTCATGGATCTGACTTCAACTCATGTATGAATGCAAGAATCTAGAAATACCTATCAACATTTTACAGCCAGGCATACCATTCTGAAAAGGATCTGATTTCTGAGAGAGCAACTAAGACTCCATGGAAATAATGGATACAGTGCTATAGAATGGCTCAGAAATGATACAGAACCAACATACCATGCAAGAAAAGAAATAGCAAAAGGGATAAAAAACCATAAGAGAATGTCTGAACAAGTTGGGAAAAAGACAATCTCCAGGTTTCCTGGGTTGGATCGTGAAGGGAAGCGTAGGCAATGCTGACTTCAGAGATCTCAGCAAGGAACAATATTGTATACAGTCTTTTAAACTGGCAGGTATTTTTTTTAGCTTACAATGCTCGAATGTGTTAATCAATTATGAAAACAAATTAAGAACAAATCTCTGCTGAGCAACAGGCAGCATTGCTTTACCTATTTTCTTCCTTTTTTTTAAAGATCTGTTCCATTCCTGTCAACATTTCAGACAGAATATCTTCCTCCGAATTGAATGGTGATGAGGGGTTGAAAATTGGTAAAATGGGGTTTTGCTTGCTGGTTCTGCTCCATGTCTCAGGTCCACTGAACACAGTACAAGTTAGTCAGTGCATCACTCTCTTTTTCTCAGTGTTAAATTAACCCAGAAGACCCTTAAAATCAACATCATTTCAGCACAAAATGGCAATACTAGAAATGAAAAGGTAACACTACTTATTTCTTTGGTAGAAATAACAAAATATGAAGTAAAAACCTCGAATATTAAATGGGTGGCCAGTGAAGTTAAATATAAAGTGCTCATGAAATTATGGTGATTTAATGGTAAAATGCATCTGATTAAACAGAGAAGGTTTACCAGGAAATGCCAAGCAGGATGTAACTCCCTGAAAATTGATGTTATTGGAGATTTATTTGTTTGTGGACAAATGCAGTACAGGAAGAGAAAACACTGCTTCAATTAACAATGAAGTGTAAATCTGAGATTACTGAATTAGTAATTACAAAAAGAGAGACTTCTTTTTTAAAATTTCAAGTAGGTGAGTATTGCAATTTCTATTCTCAATATACTGCTACCCGGATCAGTGGTTTTGCTTACATAAATTGCATTGCTGACAAAACTCAATGTTGTTCAATTTGTATATAAGTAGACCTTCACATAGAGAGGTTCTTCTCTTAAACAAAGATGGGCTGAACAAATTACATGGAATTTGGGACAAATACATTGCATTAAGTTGATGAGAAGTGATGCTGCCTTGACCTCTGTACAGGGTGCCTTGATGAACTTCTTTCTTGATGCAGAAAGGATAATTGTATTTGCAACTTGAAAAAGATACACCCATATTAAGAACTACTTTTTGTACCTGGAACTTCATTTAATTCCTATGAGCATTGATAAAAAAATGGTCTCTGAAACCTCAGAGCATTGAGTGCAGAATGATGTAGTGATATGTAAAAATACATTGATTTGCACTATATAACAAACTCCATTCAGACAGGTGGAGATTTTGATATTTTAGCTTAAAAATGTCAAAGAGTGGTTTCAAGTACATCAGGGATGTATTCTACAAATTCTGTAAGTCTTCTTTAAAACATGTTTTTCATAGGCTCAAGTCTCTTTGATTTTGAAGATTATTTTTATAAGGGTATGGTCTACTTACAGACAATTTTTCATAGACAAGTACAGAAACATTTCTTCTGTCTTCCTATTGAATTTACTTTAAATGTAAAAAATATAGGGAGTTCTCAATTGGGTCTGTTGGCTCAACAGCAGGAGACCAATACTATAATGGAAACATGCTAAATATGATAAATAACTCCAGCCACTACAAGACTGAAAATAAACAGTCAACCCTGGTGAACAAAATTATTTGAAGTGTCTTCCTTCCCAATTCACAGAGATCATCTCCCACTGTACTATAAATCCTCCAGAATCTTGCCACCACTTATTCCTATTCAGAATCAATTGTCACTGTCACATTATATGATAGCCAAAAAGGGTACATGCAGTAAACAGTACACCTGAACAGACAAGGTGAGGTACACATTGCAAGATCCTTAGCATTTTTCCCATAAAAGCTTACAAAAACAGGAATCCAGAAGCATTTAGTACTCCCCACAATCCAGTTCTAGCCTCGAAATCCTCTCAGCCATTCTTGGAAATCTGAATTAAAACATAGCTTCATTATCTGGAATCTATCCCAAGCAGCTCATCATGATAATTTCTATATTCCCACAACTGATTCTCTTTGGTTATGCTACTTCTTTGTCTGATTCCTGAGAAGCACAACAAAACTACATTAGTTGAAAACGGAAACAGGTGGGTTTTTTGCATAAATATATATTCTGGATATCTATCAAATTCTTTTCAAGCAGACTGTGAAAAGCCAAACTTGATGATTAATGTGAGTATCAAATACAAACATGCTGAACTCAGGAACAAACTGGATAAAATCATATGCATTTAATGATATTGCAAATGGGAAAAAGAAAACTGATCTGTCACGGATGCCTTCCTAAAACTTCATGTTGAGTTTCAGCAGGCTGAGTATTTGAAAATCATAAGGTATTTGTTATCTTGTAATACAGAGACGTCCTTCTTCTATTCAAACAGTATGAAAACTGTTTACACCTGTCCACTGAATGCCCGTTTTCTTTTATATGTTTCTAATTCACCTGTTTGGGTTTTGTTCACGTGGAAAAAAAAGGTTTTACAAGACAAAAGTATTTGTTAGAGAAAACTACACTGCTTTCCTGACTTTCACTGGAAATTGGCCATGTATGATGAAAATATTCATCACAGGTTGAATCACATTCAACTCAAAAACACATTTATCAAAAAGAACATTTAGAGCTTTATGAAGAGGGAATAATATATTCTGCTTTTTCTTCCCATCATCTTTAACATGTTTCATATAATCAGTTCCTGATTATTTGAGTCATTTAAACAGCAAATCTTGCTTATAAACTCCACAATATAAACAAGGTTCACTGCAGAAGTTGATAATGAACACGAAAGATGTGTAAGAAACGTAGTACTGGATAATATAACATGCTTCAATGACACCATCAGGAACTCAATTTGAATATTTGTCAAGTAATACTATTATAATCTTTTCATCAGAAACCTCTTCAAGTAACTCTTCAAGTTATTTATAAAAAACTTCCTTAAATTTTATTTTATGTACCTTTACATACATATCTATACTGGATTACACATAAAATTATATCACCTATTTTCTTGAAAGTAGTTAGAACAACACTGAAATTACAGTCCTGAACCTGCTGTTCCTTTTGTTCCTTACCTGGGTAATGGATTGGACATAATTTAAAAACTAGTTTTAATATGCATCATAAATCTACCTGCTATAATGTCATTGTTCAATACAGGTATAGCATTTTTAACCATAGGATTAAAATAATATTAACTTTTTGCTAATGCATTATCAGAGTAGACTTTTTCACTATGGAAACAACACTCAGACACGTACTACTTTGACATGAGCTCTTGTCCCAAGGAAAGCAGAGACACTGACAGAGATCATGCCTTGACCTGCTGTGATTTTGGTAATATAATAATACAAATCAGGATAAACTGGGTGGCTGTTTCCCCCAACTCTGCACACACAAATCTTAAATGAGATGGAATTAAGACACAGCCAAAGACTCACTCAGTTCTGAGGGCATAAAGAACTTGAACAGACCACTATTTATATTTAGTCCAAAGATAGATCCCAAAGGGACTTAGAAATGTAGTAAACCCCAATTATTTCTATGTTCTCAAAACAATTATAACTTATTATTATCCCTTTATGTATTTATAAAATACACTGTAACTGATAATTTAAATTCATGGGACAACATGAAGGCACACATTAGTCACCTCAACTAGATTTGTTTAAATCCACAGTGGTGATGGTGCTGAAAAGCACAGCTCAAAAAACTGAAAAAAATTAAATTATTATCATACTCTAATTTTTTCACAAGTTCTTTTATCTTGAAACAAGAACTGAAACACAGAATTATATCCTGTCTTAAACACCAGTTGAACTTAATCCTATTCCTAAATCTTAATATTGTATAGTATTAAAGTATACAATAGTATATAATAGTATATTCTATATATAATATATAGAATATATATAATAATAGTATTATATGACTGTTTGTATATAAAAATACTAGTTTAATATCTCAGCTGATATTTTTCATTGCCTTACCCCTAACATAGTGAAGGCTTAGTACTTCAGAAATAAAAACATTCCACTAAGTTAGACATTCAATAAAATGTTATTTTTATGCTGCTCTATAAATCAAAATATTTTGTGCTCTTGCTTAATATAATAATTATGCCCAGTTAGTTTATTCACACAAAGTAAGTAAAGAAAGATTAAACAAAAATCAACATTTTTTATCTACTGTTAGTGTCTATGCTTAAAATTAATATATCATTTCTGGAAGCTCTGCTCACTGTAACTGGCAGATGCTTCATGGAAAATTGCCATTAACAATTAACACATAATGAAGAATCAACATGCTAGGGCACCTGGGATAAATTTAGTTTTTTCTATGCGTTATTATTCCACTTGAGTGAGATAATAGATTATAATTTTAGGGAAAGTGACATATGGAACATTTATGAGACTTTGCAAAAATCAGTTGAAGCCCTTAACTTAAAACATTTATCACACACTCTTGAGAGGGGAGGGGAAGGACTTTGACAGCGAGATTTTGGTGGGCCAATTTTCTTAATGGAAGATTGAAAGACTTTTATCTCAAAGCCACTTCAGCTATAAAGCCAAAACTCAGTTCCCAGCTCATGCCTGACAAAACTGCTGGATTCCAGGAAATACTCTTGTTCTTCAATTTCGACCCATTCTCACATTGCTCTTTTAATCACCTCCTTCTGAACCTGTACCCAGATCCCTCTGCCAAACTGGCAGCTCAAAGGAGGGCACGTAGAGTCTGCACTAATAAGTTGGATGAGAGTAGTGCAGCCGTTTTGAGGAAAACCCTTGATTGGTCTGACTCCCCAGGCATGAGGGTCAGGCACACAGTGGGTTTGGTGGGTGTAAACTGCCATCCAAAGGAGGCTGAACTGTGCTCTGCATTCAAGGAGTCCGTGGGAAAATATGGACCACATGGAATCATAGAATGGTCTGGGTTGGAAGGGACCTTGAAGATTGTCTAGTTCCAACCCTCTGGTACAGGTAGGGACATCAGTGACTGGTCTGTCACAGTTTTGAACCCATATGTGATGGTGCTGTTGCTCCAAGGGAGTGAAGTCCCAAACTGTTTCAATTTGCTGTAGAGGTCTCAGTACCTATTGCTTCTACCTAATGATCTGATCCTTTTGTGCCACATCACTAGCTGTCAGGGCAGGGGTAATACTGTAACAAAATCCAAGAGTGCTCAATCTATTGGAGAGAGAAATTACTGTTCCAAACACTAATTACAATTATTTTGAAAAATATCAGGAAAAAAACAAGTTATTAATTTCCAATGGCACAGAAATTCATATGCCGACATTTGTAAATATTTTGCTCCTCCTTCCTCAGAGAGAACTTTTGACCAAGTGTGTTTGCTCTGAGGTGAGGAAGACACGGCCCCAGAGTTATTTGAATAATAGTTCCAAGTACAGCCAATCTGACCTATTGCAATATATTCAGAGTTTTTTCATTTTCAGATTTCTTACTTGTTACTTATAATGGACTATTGAGTTATTCCAAATTTGGCTGTGGTACAAAAAAGCTTTCAGACATACTGGGAGAAAGACTTAAAAGGAAACTGTAAACCACATTCTTAATTCTTTAATTGCTAACCTATATTTATAGACTTCAGTATTTATTTGTGAGAGGTACAGCAGTCTATAAAATAATTTGTAAAAAAATCCACACTGAGTAGGGTAAAAATTTGAAGGAAAAATCCCTTTGCTGATGAGAAAACAGCTGTGAGACTGAAAAGTACAAGACAGCAGTGGAAGCTACACGAGTTCTCTGCATGAGCAAGCGAAATCCAAGCACAGAGGGTTATATTCTGGCTCTTACCTTTCTGGATCTATACCCTTATTCACCTTAAGGTGCAAATGCACATCTGCTGGGTATTTAGTTATGTTACTTGGACACTAAAAGACAGAAAAAAACAAGTTAGGTACTCTAAATAACTAAAAAAAAAAGGTATTTTTTTAGGCCTTAAAAGCTTTAAAGTGACAGAAGTGGTGATTAAAAGAAAAAATTCTCTTGAAAACACTCTTACTAAAATAAGGTATGATTAAGCGTGTAAACACTGTTTATATCTAATTAAAAGGTGAATATGGAAAGGAACGTACAAAAGTAAGATTTCAATTTAGTTAATTGAAATCCTTAAAAGTATTTGAGCATCCAATTTTAATGAAAGAGAAGAAATGCTCCAAAATATCTAATTTTTTCTTAGTTCCCACATAAAGATGTCAAGAATAATGGAGTAATGCCCCAGTTTGAGGTTTCCTTCCATTTCACTGAAGAAAAATGTCACCCTGTGATGCACTTAAGCATTCAGAAATTGGGGACTTTTGAGCAAATAAATAGTATCATTTCAGCTAAAAGCAACTTTCCATATCAAAGAAGAAGAAAAATGGAATCCCAGCCTACCAGTTACATATATTTGCATATCAAACTGTGCTACAAGACTGGGGAATGGTGCAGTTCTACAGCTCCTTCAGTTAACCACACGAAAATAAAACAGGTTAGTTAGAAATGCTTCTTCATCTGGTTTTTTTGAGGTTTTTTTATTAGAGAAAGTTAAGAATAGTTTGGCTTTCTCTTTTAATACAACAGAGTTTTATAAAGAAAGAATGCTGACTGCTCTTCATATATCAGACCATGTAAGAAGATCAGATTAAAAACACACAAGTCTGCTGTAAGAGTTTTAACAAAACCAACAAGACTAGGTTTATGAATTTTTTAAAGCATATTCCATCATGAACTGGCATATTCTCTGTATTGAAGAGCTTCCTTTGCTGAGCTTGTATCCGTGGTCACCTTGTCATGTTGCAATTGAAGGAAATGTGCAAAAAGTTTACGTTTCTGAGAACAAGGGGAAATTTGAAAACAAAAACAAACAAACAAACAAAACAAAAACAACCAAAAAAAAAAACAAACTCAACCCTGGCAATAGCTCAGTGCTTGAAACACTTAAACACTTAAACAACTGCCCTAAAAATGCCTGCCTCCAGTTACACTAAAAAGGCATTCAGAAATAAGAACTGTGATCAGTTACTGCCCAAATCCATACTAAGAGTAAAGGTGGACAAAGAAAACCAGTCACATCTTTCATTGGTTAGAAAGATGCAAAACTGGCCCAGCAAAATTTTTACTCATTTGTCAAATTGACGGAATTCAGTTAATAGAAAATTCAAACACACACAAAAAAAATTCAGGGTTATTCTCTTCCAGAACAATGAAATAAAGATAGAACATACTTCAGATATATTAGAGAGTGCAATATCTACATTTTACCTCTGATACAATATCTTTCTTTGAATTTCACCTGTACCTTTTTAATTTTTTTATGTAAAATAATTAACCACTAAGTATCTGGAAACGTTTTTTTCATAAGTGAAAAACATAGTTGATGAATTTGTTTTTGTGATAAACTGGAAAATCTCTAGTTCATTTCTTCAACATAGTTGGGGTGGTTTCACAAACCAGCATGTATTCAGCAGGGAGGAGACCCTTAAAGTGTGACAGAAAGGTAGGGAAAAATCTCACTTTGCACCCCAAAAGAAGTGGTGACACTGGTTGACTCAGAGCTCCCACTGAACAATCAGATAGATTAATATGTCACTGAGAATTCATCCTCCCTTCAAAGACATTCACAGCAGGGTATGCCTCCACTAAAATGTGATTTATAATTCTGTAACTTCTGTCTCAGAAATTCTCTACAGGTTCCAAGATGCCCAGAGCCCTGAGGTGAAACAGTCCTGATCCTCACTGGGGCCTTGCAGCTAACATTCCTGAATACAACTTACTCTGTGTCTCCCTGCCAATTCTATCCTTTACTCCAGAGAAGTACTTTGAGCTGAATTATGGTTGGCTGTTTTCAGGAAATAACCAGTTTCTCACCTGAACACACTTTCCCTGTCTCAAACCCTAGAAGCCAGGGCAAGGAAAACAAGACCTTCCTGCTACTGCCCAGCCACTTTTGAAAAATGACAAACGCAAACAATATCTAAATATTTGTAAGTTATCAGCTCTACTGCTTTTACATAGCCCATAAGTTCTACTGATACTTGGAATTTGAAGTAAACATATATTTATAGACATTTTACACATGCAAATACCTTGTATATTTTGGATGTATGCTAGAGAGTTAGTTTGTCCTTTAATATGTCCTACAGTAGTAAAATTCAATAATGTGGTAATCCAAGCATATTTTTCATTCCTGAAAATCTCTACTGCAGATGCTTTTTCTTTCTTTTCCTGCTTTTTTCTAATGATTGTCCCTTCCACAGTAGCTAGAAGCCATTTCTCTCTTGGAATGATGCTGAAGCTTTGTTTCTGTGTTTTCTCATTTTTAATAGACTAATTTCCTTTTTCAGAATGATTTTGTGAATTCTATGACATCGAGGAAGGCTAAGAATGAACTGTAAAGATTAGACAGTTTGTAGATTTTTCTGTCTGCTTATTAGGCACAGTGAGTTTGATCTAAATGAGTTCTGCCTTCTCCCTTTATTTTTCTCACTATAATCTCTCTTACTTGCACATAATTCACATAAGAAAAGAAAAAAGCTAACAAAAGAAAAATGTAAAATCATTGTTCTGCTTTAGATTCTCAATCCCTTGAGTGGTTCCCAACCCACAAGTGCTTCTTTATTCCTTTCATTCCAATTACTGTTTAAACATCAAACGAAACAGCCAGCAAAGGAAATAAGTTATGCAATAGATGGCATTCCCCTGGAAATATTAAGTAGCTTTTACAATAAGTTATTTGACAATGCTGAGAAACAGATAGAAGCAATTAACATCAAATTGTTACTTTTCTCCAAAGGAAAATATTTGTTTAATTCCACCGTTCAAATGAGAAGAGAAATATAATTACAACAGTGTTTTGCAACTGCCTGTCCAGACTTACAAAAGCACAGTCATATCTCTCTGGAGTCCTATTCAATATTAATGTGGAACATAGGTGAGTTGGGGGAAGAACATGTCTTAAATATCAATTTCCCCACATTCCATAAAAATACCACCACACAAGATTTTAAGTTCTGTAAACTACAAGCACTGGGGGTTTTTCAGTAAACACATAACTATCTGAGGATAAGCTAATTAAAATATTAATTTTCCCATCTTTCATATTTAAGCTGCCAATTTAGTATATATGCTCGGTCTGCAGCAGGTCACATTGCAATTTTCCATACTCTATTGCCAGTTGTGAATTAAAACTGTACCAAATGGGATTTTCACCAGGACAAAGCCAGCAAATCAAGACTAGTACCAATAATCCCTAAAAAGCATGGTAGAACAGTAAACTCTTGGTTTAGTCTGCGATGAATAAGACAGTTCCACCAAATTTTCTTCTCTCACAAATAGTCAACCGTGATCACACAGGGAGCATCTGCATTTTCCTAAAATCGGACAAGAGCTGTCAGATTGGAAAAGAATAATGAACACACACACTAACTGGCACCTCAGTTCTTTGCTGTTGAGAAAGTCAAATTACATTCGGTTCAAAAGGGTTGAGGGGAATTTCTGGCCTACTGCAAACGTTGGTCATCTATGATGAGTCAGTTATATTCTACTAGCTGTATCAGCTGTTCACAAGCCTTCAAACATGATCTGATACCTAAAGGAAATTATATATAAGTTTTGAGTTTGGTGTGACCCACAGGGACAACTCTGTGGTCTGGGACCTGGTCACGTGAAGAGCAGCAACACTGGTAAAATATATGATTCAGCAATAAAGGAACTACAGTACTTTTTAAGACATATTTTAAAATTAGGAACACTAGAACTGTAGATGTGACAATAGCTAGTCCTCCCCATTTCACTTTTCATTTTGATCTTGCTGTCATTTATTTGTATTTCCAGAAAGTAGCTAATTAATTCAGTGTACGCTCACTGTAGGGCTGCAATTTCTTACACACTGAATAACAACATAGAGATGGGTGGAAAAACTACAAAGGGAGAAAAACCAAACAGAAATAGGTTATGAGTCTTAAAATTCTTGTGTACTGAGAGAACAAAGAATGAAAGTTGATTTAATATAAGGAATGGGATTTCTATAGACAATTCAGAACCACCAAATACACAAAGGTGTCTTTCAGTGAGACTAGTGGAGTATTCATTCCAGGGCTTGATAAATCCAACTCTTATTGTACTTCAAAATTTGACTGAAGCCAGCAGCTTATCACCATTAGATAATATAATACAGGAAAAAAACAGGAACACATTAAAAGAGCTGGTTCAGTTACAACTGCAGCTGCTTCCTGTAAATTCCATCTTTTCAATAATAAAATTGTTGGGCAATTAAAAGAAATTACCACTTCTGTTTTCCTACTGATAAACACTAAAAAACCCCTCAGAACCACTGCTTTTTCCTGTTTATAGGAAAGCTCATCATCATCCAGTAAACTGCTCTGTGTAGGTCACACTGGATTTGCAATGCAAGCTTAAAAAAAGAGCTGAAATAAGACTAGCAGGTTAAAGAGCAAATAATCCACACTGGTAAACCACAAGATTACAAATACCCTGCCTTACTGAGCAAGTTCTCAACACCTTCATGGGATACACTTCTAGTGAAACCTGTTGTCAAATTACAGTGCCAAATTCAGTCCATGTTTGATATGCCTAAGTGAAACTACTGTATGTAATGGTACACTGCTGGGAAAAATCTTCCAAAAAAACAGGCTTTTTTTGTTTTTTTTTTAAGAATCTTGACATATGTT
This sequence comes from Manacus vitellinus, assembly GCF_001715985.3. NCBI lineage: Eukaryota > Metazoa > Chordata > Aves > Passeriformes > Pipridae > Manacus > Manacus vitellinus. The sequence continues at coordinate 13,690,894 of NW_021939395.1, read as the reverse complement.
GTTCAGCTTGCCTTTATAGATGGAACCATGCAGCCCTGCAGTTCAGTAAGCTCAGTACTGCCACTACCAGCTACAGGCCACGACTTTGTGCTGGCTCCATGTGGCCACGGGCACCAGCTCATCAGCCTAACTCTGAACTCGCCAGCCTGCAGCTCTTTTAGCTTGCTCAGTCGTACAGGGACTTTTCCCTAATGACCACTTGGTTCTGTACTAGCAGCTGAAATGGGGCTGTGGGTTCTGGAGGCTCACATACCCAGGTGCCAGCAGCTGGAAGAGCAGGGATGCAGGGACCAGCCACAAACCAGCCAGGCTAACGCCAGCCGCTGAGGAGATGCACATTGCATACATAGATACATACACATCACATTCATACTCCAGCTCAACAACAGACCTGCAGCCTGATCAGCCAGAAAAGGGAAGGGGATAAGGCTTTGGATCCTGGTTTGTGGATCCTGTTTTTGGCTGCATGAGTGCTGAATGTTTCAGCTTAGAGTCGCTCAGAGACGTGTGTGTGTGTGTGTTTACCCTCACCCATGGCATCTCCACCAAACTGCCACACCCAGTGACTTTCAACAGCAGCCAGTCAGTAATTAAATTCAGATTTTTTTTTTTTTTTAATATTTACTTGTTCACTAACACTTTCTGCACTTTTAAGCAAATACATTATGCAAGAAGGTCTGAAGTCCTACCCTTCTTCTATGCATAAAGTTATTTGCTGCTAAGCCAGTTCAAAATGCTTGTGCTGCAAAGGAATAGGGCAGCATTTTCACAGGTCAGTAACTGTATGACTTACCTGACAGAACACATGGAAGGTAATGGTGATCAGCCATCATCAGGTCAGTAACAAAACCTCTTCATCAGCCACAGGCTCCATTGGAGTGTGTGTGATAAATTTTGTCACCTGCAGTGGGATGAAAGGTAATGTAAAATTTATTAATACTAGATATAAAGAGAAAATCTTTGGATAAAAATTTCAGTGTGTAGGAAAGACTTGATCTCCCCTCCCATTTCAGACTGTAACACATATTTAAAAAAATTAACAACTTTTTAATCCCTTAGTATAAAATCTGTATAATTTATCTGTGATAATTTCTATCACTTTAAAATTATATAAAATACATCATAGTGGCAGTGCAGAATGATAGGGCTCTACTTCTGATCATGGCAAGTTTTAATTGAGAATAAATGAAGAGCAAAAGCGAGCAAAAAATTTTGTGGTGATAGTAAAAAATCACAAAAAAATTTAAAGAAATCACACTCCTTTGGGGAAATTTCTAATGGGTTCACATTGGCAGTTGTTTAGGGAGGTGATCCACTGAAAATTTCAAAGATCTTTACCCTCTGCTCTGACTAAAACACAACCCGAAACTTTCATGTTCAGTATACACAAAAACAAATGAAATGAAAATTCAGACCTTAAAACAGGAGGGATTTTCTCCAACAGTCTTAGCAACTAAAAATTTGTAGAACACCTCGCATACTTAAAAAAATAGTAAAAATAAAATCTTCTCTTAGCAATGTTACAAAGCAGATCCTTATTCTGTAATTCATTATATTTGAACAGGAACTAATGTCGAGAGTGGGAAGAGGCTGACACCCATCACACACAGGCTGAAGCAGTTTCTTTACAGTATCATCATAGGGAACAGAGAGTCTGAAAACCTGTTCTCTCACCAATCTCCAAGGTTACTTCTGCTTCATGCTCCTAACATGCTTATGCAGTGAACTGCACATTTCTGGGTCAATGCAGGATTAAGGTGTACATATATATTTGAAATATAAAAGATATTCTGCATCTCCAGTTCCGAACTCCAAGTTTCAGATCAGATCGACACAGAGGGACTAAAAGAGGTATCTGACTAATATTGGAAAACAAGAAAAACAATAATCTTGGATTGTGAAGTGCATATTGTAGGGTGACCAGAGGTCACACAAGTAACTGATTTCCATATGCAACACAGAAATGTGCTTGCTGTATGGCCCATTTCAAAGCAGCAGCTCTTATCTTCATTTACAGTTAATCTGCTAAAACAGACATAAGAAGTGTTGGAGAAGTAAAAACCACTGAGTGCTACAGTCATTTTACAAGCAACATTTAATTTTTCTGTGGTAACATGTTAAGCTGAGCAATGGAAGGAAACACAAGCAAATGCTCATTGTATTTAAAGAGCTTCAAAAAGATCAATTATCTTTATAAGGACAAGAAGCTACTATCGATTTCAACAATGTTATTCAAATTCCATTTAAGCAATAAATTGCACTGCTTTTTATCAGCAAGAGTAATGCATTGTACTGGTGCAACCCAATACTTAACACTGTTCAAGGGTATCCAGCAAGCAGAGACCAGTGGCTTCTCTAAAACGGGGAAATCTCTCTGACATTGATCTTTCTAACTGAATGGAGCTTAAAACAGAGTTCTTTTTCACCATTCCTACTAAGAGACTGGGTGGTAATAATGCATCTCTAAAAGATGTAAGGTAAAACATACTTAGAGATGCCAGCAATTCAGAACATGGGTCAGACCGTATCCAGCTGTACAGATGTGTTTTCAAAGACAAAGGAGAACCACTTTCATCAAATCATAGGCAATGCTGACTTCCTTCCAAGGAATTTCACTGGCACCCAAAATATCTCAAAGAATTAAAAACCCTTGCTGGATGTCTGATCAAGCCAAGCAAGTCTTTACATATTACCAAAATACTTTTCTTCCCTATTTTAGTCAATTGAAACAGGTGATTTTGTGGAAATCCTGATGTTGAAACCATTCCAAACCTCTCCACATTTTGATAAGAACTTTAGGAACTTTTGATAAGAAGTTATTCTCAGCTTAAAAGGACAGAGTTAGGTCTAGAAAGAAAATTAATACAAATACAAGACTATTTGCACCATTTCTTTAGCACCTACTGGTAGCCTGCTTGATTACAGCCCTTTTTGTCAGTAAAAACACACCTATACTCCTAAAGAGTTGTGTGACTCTAGTCAATCCACTTTGTGTTCAGCAACAGGGAAAAAATAGGCACAAAACTGGGCTGTAGATTTTTACTAACATCTACTATATGAAGGGAAAAAGTAAAATATCATAAATGATAATATATATCTCCCTGTGTAGAACACAGCATCAGAAAAAAAAAAAAAAAAACTACGGAGAGAATCTCAGGTTTCTAAGATTACCTTGGAAACCTTGATAAAAAAACTACTACAAGGGAAAAAAATAACCATTTTGCATAAAATACTGCTCTCTAGGGGGAGGGCAACCAGGAAGCACAATTTAAAACAGATTATTTAAAACTTGTTATATTTAATTTAGACACAAGGATAGCTTTCAAATCTGGCCACTTCCAAACTGAATTCTAAACCTTATCTCCCCAAAAGCTCTGTTCAGATGGACAACTGCACCTGGATCAGCAAGTCTGTGAAAATGTAGATATAAGGTCCAGTGCTGCACAGGACAAAATACAGTGAAAGGATGACAGCATTACATTTGATGTTAGGATTGTCTACATGCTCCATCTGCCTTTTCCAGTTCACCTCTCTTTCCTCACAATTAAGATGAATTGCCCATTCTTTTTTTATTGGCAGTAAAAATACACAACTGAATTTTAAATTGGGATTAGTATTCAATTACATTTTCTTCATTGTTGTGGTTTAACCCCAGCCAGCCATCAAGCCTCACACAGCCACTTGATCCCCTCACCACCAGTGGGATCAGGAAGAGAATCAGAAGCGTAAAAGCTAGAAAACTAGATAAAGACAGTTCAATAGGGAAAGCAAAACCCCCCCACACAAACAAAAAAAACCCCAAAGCTTAAATTCCCCACTTCCCACAGGCAGGCAGGTATTCAGCCATCTCCAGGAGAGCAGGACCACATCACACATAACAGTTATCTGAGAAGACAAATGTTGTCTATTCTAATAACCCTCCTCCTCCTCCTTCTTCCTCCCACTTATATACTGAGCATGATGTCGTATGGTCTGGACTATCCCTTCGGTCAGTTTGAGACACCTGTCCTGGCTGTGTCTCCTCACAGCCCCCCCATGAACCCTCAATTTCCTTGCCAGTGTGGCAGCATGACAAGCAGCCTTGGCTCTGTGTAAGCAATACAGCTCAGCAATAACAAAAACATCTCTATATTATCACCCCTGTGTTCAGCACAAATCCAAAACACAGCCCATGCCAGCCAGTGGGAAGATTAACTCTACCCCAGCCAAAATCAGCACATTCATCTACCTCCAAAATCCCCCACTTGTGGAATTTAACTGGTTTTACAAGTTTTACAAAATTTTCAGCATGAAGGATGTTGACCTGCAATTTGGAAAAATCAAATACTTGCTTGCATAAGAGCACTCATGATAGGGAGGAGGCAGCATCTTACTTCACTCATCAGTACAGAATCTTGGAGAACATTCACCTTCAGCTGGAGAACTCTTACACTGAAGTGGAATGCTTTTTCCAAGCCCTTCACACCCCTGAATCCTTCGTCTTGGATAGTCAGCTGCCACAAGTTACTATTTTCCTATTTGCTGTCTAATAAATCTATACTATGGAGTTTGTAATTGTCCAAATCTATGTTACATTTTGACTGAGTGCCTGTAAATAACCCCGCTGTCAATAGCAAACACAGCAACAACTGCATGTATGCAGTGGGTTTGATGTGAAAAATGAAAAATCAATATAATATGCCCTTACTGTAGGCACCTGAAGATAACATCCAATAGAATTGATTAAGTTCTACACAATAGATAATAAAGCCAATTAAAACCCAACTGAAACACTACAGTGTAGCTCCACATTTAAATGCAGTGCTAAAGACAAAGGAAGAAGATATTAAAATAAAACCTTAGATATGACTAATGGAGGAAGGCAACAATTTGCATCTAGATAAAGGTTTATTATTGCCCCACAAAGGAAAAAGACATACACAGTGTACATATTTTACTTACCTGAACACTAAAAGTATAACTCCATACACTGGAGCATAGCTTTGACACATTTTTTTAATTAAATAGCAATTCACGTATTTGTGTAGCTCTGCTGATTTAGAATAATTTCCTATTATTCTGCTCCTAGATAATCACAATTTTAGATTAAAGATTTAATGATTTTATAAGCTTCAAGCAAAGTACCCAAAATAATATTTGAAACAAAATGAAAATATAGTAAAATTAGCAACAGACAATCTTTAATGTGACATTTCATGCATTCTCACCAATTCTGGGACCCCATTTAGGTGAAAGTTTCCATACTGACTACATGTACAGACTTATAATTATAACTGTCACTTTAAAAGGAAGAATGTGATGAAGGAACAAAAGGAAGAAAGCAAGGGGGAAAAAAACATTTCTTATTTTAATTGGGTATTGCAGAAGAAACTCTATAGTGAATGTGTTTCTAAAAAACAACTAATTCTCAGTTTCATTTCTCTTGTCTGTTCCTACAAGCTCATTCCTTAAAAGCATTAACCAAACAGAATCCCATCAGAACAATCTAGTTTGCATAGGAGATGAGACTGGAAACAACATATGCCTCTCATTAGCTAGGAAAACTTTCAAAAGAATAAAAAGGTCACAGTTTGTAAGCAAGACAATGTTAGAGACTTATCCAAAATTATAAGTTAGAAAGTTCAGCAATAATATTTTTCATTTTGTTATTACCAAAGAACAGTTAACACAGAAGTAAAGTTTGGTGCCCTTCAAAATAAACTTCAGAACAGCAGGGACAGAAGAAACACTTCTGTGTTGTGTAATTCTCACAGCAACTGTGTCAGTCTGCGATGCCCCATAATCCTGAGCAAACACAGAGGGCTCTCACTGAGCAATTTAGCAATTTACTGAACAAAGGGCTTCTGGATTAGAAAAGGCTACACCTGGCTTCATTTTATCTTTGTTATACCTGGGTAATCTTTGTTGTTCTCTTCAAGATGCACCCGTTCCTTTGGTCACACACAGCATTCTTCCAGTGACATTTCTTGATTAAGGTTCTTGATTCAAGTCACGTAGCACAGACAAGCATCAGCACTGACGATCAATGCACCTGGTGGAGTCCTGCCCCTGAAGTCACAGCAAAGACTGATGGCTTCAACTCATAACCACTTAGTATCTTCCTTCTATGTGCTTGGTATCCTCTGTCATACATCTATTACACATTTTTAATTGGGTAAGTATTTAGCCACAGTTTAAAGAGGGATCAGAAGCCAAGTGGAACCCTGTATCCTTATTTTGAAGCACTCACATTTGATTTCTGTGTTCTGCTTCCTGCTTTGACCACCTGTGTTCTGGAACTGCCTTTTTGGGGTCAAACAAACTGCAGAAGAACTGAGGTCCTTCGTAAACTGGACATTGGTAACTGGCCTATAAAATTTCTGCCTGGCCAGCCGCTGGTTCTGTTGCCATCTTGAGCAGCCCAGTAATGAAGTGCCCGGCTGAGAGGACTGTGCCACCTTCAGCCCTCCTGAACTTGACTCCATAACCAGAACCTAATTCTGGTTTTTGTTGGAGTGCTTTACAACCAAGGACTAACCCCACCACATGCCAGAGGGGTGCTGGTGTGTAACACCAGGAAGACACAGTACAGTGCAAGTGGAACAGGAAAGTGAACTTGGCCTGAAAAAGTTGAAACAGCATTTTAGTTGAGGTCTGGTGCCTTCTTATATACAAATGTTGCCACTCAACTTCCTGTATATGTATGTTGTCACCACCACTGCTCAGGACGTGGTATGCTAACTTGAGCATAACAGTAAAAGGTCTTTTAAATCAGTTAAAAATTTAGGATAAAATAAATTCACCTAACAAAAAAACTAAACTTCCTGTATTTTGCTTTTGTGCATAAACTCCATAAGGGGACAGGTAAAACACAGTTCTATACAATATATCCATTTCTTGTGAAAGGATACTACGAGTGACAATTCTCATGTGGTCTTGAGAGCAAGTTGCCTAATGAATAGCAAGAGCTCTTTAATGTTAATGAAAACATCCTAACTCTTCTTCAGACAATGTCTTTCACTCTGTGACTATCACCTTTTAAGTTGCCACAATTCCCTCATCTGAAGGAACAGCTGAGCTTGTCAGCACTGTAGTTACAATGGCAGAGATTAGCTGAACTGCTCTGGTTACTGTTAATGGAGTTACCTATTAAATCCCTACATGTTGGGTTGTCAAGTTTTTATTAAGCAATAATATCTTAGCAGCTATTCCAGCTACCGAAGGTTTAAAATGAGTGGTCTGGATTTTTCTTCTTATGTTAGACAAAATGAAGTCTTCCCTTTGACATTTTAAAAATCTATCTCGCATCTATTTCCAATAAACAGAATTTTCAAGGGCTTAGTGGGTATCGTGGTGACATCCAAATACCATAAGAAGAGATTATAACTTTCTGTGATTTGATGGAGACTTTTACTAGTAGAATAACATGCAAAACTATGTGAAAAGCTGTAGATTTTTCTATCCCACATGCACATATGTATCAACTCTTACTGACATTTTAGGTATTATGTACAAAAGAAGAAAGCAACAGACTTCAGATGAATTAACATTCTGTCTTCCTGGTAAGGAAGAATAAGGAATCTTACAGTCTTGTTGTATATCTACAGAATTTATGCTTTTCCTACTAGATTTAAATCTCCACTACCCATATGTAGCAAGTCCATCTGTTTTTACTAAATTTGACTATGAAATCTTGCCATGCATATCATAATTACATATTGATCTTGAATATATTCTTCCACATGCAAATATTCAACTGGAGCTTGTTGGACAATCTCCTTATGGTAATTAGTGATTAGAAGGGCTCTGAAAATAATCTCCTTATGATAGGAAGGACAATAGCCTTTTCAGAACATCCCCAGTTTTGGTTTTGTTGTTTCAGAATTTTTTTTCCCCTGGTTTTCAACAAAGTAGTTATCAATGCAGTAAATAGAGAATATAAAATTGTGTCTATGGCAACCATATTATAGCTCTCTACTTTGTATGTCTCTGGCTTTTCAATAGATTCTTCTATTCACACTCATTTTTCCTGTAAACGGGTCAATTAAAACATATCTCAGAATTATTTCAGAATTGTTACCAACTACAAAATTCAATCTGTAAATTCTCATCTAAAAATACAAGTCTTTTTAGGAAGAAAAGTGAAAACAAAACCTCTACTGAGCTAATTACTTCCTAGAAAGCATCTGCTATTGCTGCTATCAGGCACCAAACTTTGTAGACAATTATTGCAAGAGGAAGAACCAGGGTAAAGAAGAAAGAAAAAGAGAATGAAGTTTTTCATTAACTTGTAGCAACTCAGAATTTGGGAGAAGGCAGAGGGAGGAAAGTCACAGTGCAAGGCTTTGAGTATGAACCTGCAAAGACAAGAAGCCTTCAGCAAAGCATTTTAGTGTTGAGGGCTGAAAACCTCTGCTGTTGACTTGACTCTTCCCAATTCTTCCAGACAAACACTGGATCTTCTAAGTCCTTCTTCTAGGAAATTAAGAGGTGAATTTGCCTCAACAACAGTCACCAGACTCCCTGAGTTCTCTACACACGTTCTTCTTCCACCGATGTTCAAGTTTAGTTATGCAGAATATAGGACATGAGATCTCATGTGAAATAAAGTGGATTTATTCTGTGCTGGCAGGGTTGAGATCATGCAAATCCAAAGCATTTTTTCCATATTATAGTTATGTTCACAGATCAATCATGCACCATGGCTGCCACAGATACAACATACACATAGAAATATATTTCATAATATAACAAAGAGATTTCAGCTTATGTGGGGGGGTTTTTTTTGGTTTTTTTTTTAGGTAAGTTAAAAAGCAGTTGTGGAGGAATCATATTTTTTGAGAAGACAAATCCTTGTCTATGTTTCTTTCCACTGATATAAACTTAATTTCTTAATTTAAATTGAATAAAAGTTGTGTGTCTTTTGTTGGAGGGGAGTTTAGTTTTGATTTTTTTTTTTTTCCCCATTAGCCAGAAAAGTGCTATCAGTGCTATCCAAAATAAAACTGATCCATTCTGGCTTCCAAGAATGAGAAGCTGTCCTTAATATCCAGATTTACTACTGCTGATGCAGTGAATTGTTGCGTTATGGCACCGCACAACAGGTATAAAGTAATTTTAAGTATTAGAAATGTCAGTGCTTTTGCAGATCATGCTTCATTCATACTTGTCACAAGAGACTTTTAACACTGGCATTTAGGATTAAGAAAATAAGAATTTGACGTAATAAATAAAACATATTTAGGAGAATGTTTGCAGGTTACTACAGGAGTAAAAGAATGCATTGTTTTCATGCAATAATTCAATAGCAAAAGGCTGCCAACCTGCCAAGGAAACTCTTTTAACTTGTCATAAATGTTTACTATCTATTTTCAGTGAGCTACTGATTTCTCAAGCTCATTTTTTCCAAGGAACTTTCTAGAGACCTTCCCAGCATTTTTTCCATGAGGTGAGCTCTGCACACCATGTCGGTTGAGCATAGCTAAACCTTAATCTAGATTTACCCTTATAAAAATAGTAGAGCCTCTCTGGTGGTGCTTTCAATAAATGATTCCTTGAAGGAAGGGATAGGACAGAAATCAATGACTTTATATTAGTTTTTCAGAGTCTCATTTTTGTATCTTTTTTTATTCCTTTAAAAAACTATGCCAGGTCATTTTCATTTCAGTGTTTTAAAACAAATCCTCTCTCCTGGCCCCTAAACCATATAGAGAATTAAATCTTTAGTGTTATACAGTCTCCTCAGACTTCTCAATGCTTAATAAAAAATAATGACAGTTAAAACTGTTTTAATACTCACATTCCAATCCCCTGCTTACCCTTTTGCTCTCCTGGGTACTGTTTTAAACATGTTCCTTATCCTGGGCTTTCTTTTACACTCCTTAATGAGCAGCAGACTAGTCTCTTAACTGTCCTCCACATAAATAGATTAAGTTTCACATGAAGAGAGATCCCCAGGTATGTGTTAGAAAAGCTGTAAGCAGTTGTGTGAGATGGGATGAGAGTGGAAACATAATTCACCTGTTCCTGACAGCAAAAACACCAACTCTCTGCAGCATTTATTTGGACTCCCAATGAAAGACCCTTTTAACTTGTAGCATCTTTTATTCAGTAACTCATTTTCTGCTAAGTATTAAAAGTCAGTAGGGTGTGAGGGTTTGTTCCAAGGCTTGCTGAGATATTACTTACACAAAGGAGTTGCAGATCATTTCTGCTGAGTAAAACCATTGGGGATGTTTGAAATTCAGATGCATCTTACCCCCACCCAGCACAAAGAATTGTTTCTTCTTCCTTCTCTTTGTTTTTCCCCCTCACTCTACTTTGCTATATATATTTTCTGCTACTTTTATTCTTTCCATTGTAAGTTTCAAAAAAATAATAACTATTTAAAACATTTGAGATAATTATTTACATTACTGTGTCTATATCCAAGAAAACAATGTTTCATTATTACTGGTTAAAATTTACATTGCCATTTAACATAATATTTTCAAGCAAAAATGATCAAGGCTGAAGTATGTTTTCAAGACAAAGCACTATGATTTTGGGTGGTTCATTATTGTATCAGTCCTCTCAGATATGTAGAGAGAGAGAGAGAGATGGATGTATATAATGCCTCATAATTCTTACTCTTGGAAACCTGCATCAAAGACAGCACTGTTGGCAGCTGTACAGGTAATGTAAGAGCATTATAACTCATGTAACAGCAAATCTATCAACACAATACAATCAGAAATTTTTCCTCAGTATATTTATGGCAACTCTTTCTCACAAAATAAGAAATTCCTAGACTACACGTAGGTGGAGAGAATGGTATTATGTGAGAAAAGAGAAGCTTTTCTCTTATGAACATTCACACTACAATCAAAATCTCTCTAATTGTTTATACCAACTCTCAGTGACTCACTGGTTTTTACACTCAACTGGAACATTCCCATCCCTTCCTCTTGTGCAGTATCAGCTCTGTTTAAGGTGAACAAAATCCAGTGTCTTCTGTAGTTCTGAAAAAGAAGAATGTTCAAAGCAGCAAGACTGAAATATCATATTTAATAACTGCAGTATTACAAAATATACCTATTTAGACATCAAAAAAATTTTCAGATGTAATGATGTGCCTTTCCAAAGCAAGATACACTGTATAACAAAAAAACCAGAGCAATTTGCAGACATAATGGCACAAATCCAGATTGGCACGAATATTTTACTAGAGTAGACAGCAAATAAGCAAATTAAATATTACTTGTATCAATTTATTCAATTTATCAGTGTTTTAATCACTGGTCCTCTTTCGCTGTCAAGCACAATAGGAATGTCAATGCTAACAATGAGATCAGAGCCAATTATCCTGGTCCTGTAGTGGCTATTGGAAAACACATACTAATGAAAATTATTAAAATATATGATTCTTTCAGCTCTCTATTGAGCTGAAGAGAGAACAGTCTACACATGGAAGACATGTAAGCTAACTTTCCATTATCTATAAAGCAAACTTTGAATAGATTTCTTATAATATAGATTTAACTGAGTTACACCACTCTTGTATTTCTGCCTGTGTTGTACAATACACTACACCAGTACCCAAAGATGCCTATGGTTCATGTCTAACTCTTAGACTTTGGTACTTCAATCACAGCCAATTGGGTTAGTCAAGCAACTACTAGAGAAAATACATAAAAGGACTCTGGATCAGAGCAGAACTGAACTCTATCACACAAGCACATATTCTTATTTCTTTTTTATTTGTTTTTCACCTCAGCAATATATTATATTTCTTTTATCAGCATCACAGTACCTTTAAAATTTTGGCTCAGTCATTCTCCAAGGAGGTGGAATATGTGAGTGTGTGTGCTTCTAGTTGATTTAAACTGAACTTAAATCTCTCCTCCTGGGAATTTGTTCTAACTGGTACCTCAGCAGATCCAACGCTGTTTTAACTGGTACACTGCAGAAGGGCAGAGCACAAGGCAGTAAGCACCACCATGATTTCCTGGTTCCTTGCAAGATTCGCTATTCCTGGGAGCTGGCAGCTGCAAGGATGTGAAAGCAAAGTAAAGATGTAATTACACCCTTATTCTAGTATTGCTTGTGCCTCTTTGCAGCACTGGAAGTCTGACAGAGACACAGGAGAGAAGCAGAATGGGAGGCAAAGAGGCAGCATGAAAAGACCAGGGAGAGTGAAAAGGCTGTCAAACACTGGGTATGAAGAGATTAAAAGAGAAAAAGAAAATAGAGAAAGGAACACTGCCCAGAGAAAGAGAAAAAGCAGCTTTAATTAGTAATTCCACCAGCCCAAGACAGATTGGCAACTGCTGAACTTGGCAATCACTTAAGACCCATCTGGAAACACCACCATCTACCCCTGTATTTTGAAAGCAAAGCACAGAGCAGCCTTCCGTGGAATATGGAAGAACATTAAGTATGACCCAGGCCTGCAGTAATCCCTAGCTGTCCAAAAGTCCTCATTCAAATTTGTATGGTCAGTTGGAATAACATTTTTTTACAGAAACTCCGGCTTTTGTTTGGAAGGAGTACAGCCACCCCAGTGTGGCACTGCCACCAAGCCAGGCAGTGTATGAGGTGCACAGCTGAGCTGATCTGACACAATGCTCTCTGATCTGGAAGTCACCTACAGCTTCAGGCTCTGGTCACTTGTGCTGCCTTTAGTCTCTCACCAAAGGTTTTCCAGGTGGTGAAGGTAGTTCTTCTATGGTAGATGGCAAGCACCAAAGTCCTGGAGAGCAAAAGGATTTGGGATTGTTCACCCTGGGGAAGAGAAGGCTCCAGGGTGACCTTATTGCAGCTTTTCAGTACCTGAAGTGGCCACAGAAGAGCTAGAGAGGGACCTTTAACAAGGGCATGAAGCAATAGGATAAGGGGGAACGGCTTCCAAATGACAGAGAGCAGGGTTAGACTGGACATTAGGAAGATATTCATCCCTGTGAGGATGGTGAGGTACTTTCACAGGTTGCCAAGAGAAGCCGTGGCTGCCCCAACTATGAAAATGTTCAAGGCCAGGCTGGATGGGGTTTGGAGCAACCTGGTCTAGCAGAAGGTGCCCCTGCAGGAGGTGGAATGAGATGAGCTTTAATGCCCCTTCCAGCCCAAACTATCTATGGGTCTGTGATTTCACATGTATATCTTTTGCTTGTCTCTTGCCAACTACTCCTGCAGCACCCAACTCAAATCTCTTTTCCTGAGCATCCGTGCTCAGAGGGAAAATATGCTGGGAACTTCATGCAGGAAGCCATGCTCCTGAAGCATTTGTGAATCTGGGCCTTTCTGTCAGGAAATTCCATGGAAACTGTCATGTGCCATAAGCTTATCCAAAATACAGATTTCAGTGAAAAAAACAGAGTATGATTGTCTGATTCTTTGTGCATGCTGACAACAGAATGTCAGTGTTCCTTAATACTAAGAAGAATTTCAGTTTGAAGCATTCACATTATCAGATAGATGAGCTTAAAAACAACCCTGAAGAATAATCACAAGTTTTATTTTTCTTGTGTTGTCTGATCACTAAAAAGCATCTTTAAAAATTTATCTCATGGTGCTGAGATGAAGAAAACATGCCTTCAGTGATATTTGATTGCTCCTTGGTAGATAATTATTTGTTCAAACAAAATACAGCCAATTTCCTTTTCAATCCTTTGCTGCCATCTGTTGGCAAAGAGATGATGTTGGTAAGAAGCAATTTGTTGTCACAAGTACCAAAAAAATGAAATGCTTGCCTACATCACATGGAATGAATAATTAGATGTGATTACAGTTGCATAATTGGGTCTACCGTATTCTTCCTCTTGCTGCAACCTTGGATTACAAAAAAGGTGAGATAGGTGCTGAAACTTAACATTCCCCAGATTCCCAGATTTTATAATGCTTAAAGAGTTTTTCTCAATGCAGAAAAAAAAAAAAAACCAAGAAAAAAACAAACCAGCAAAAACACAGACACAGGTAATGGTCAAGTTTTTCGTGTTTTCAAGAGACTGAAGGTACAGATGACATTTTTTTTTTCTTTTCTCTACTAGACCTTCATGATGAGCCTGTATTTATTCCAGGGAGTCAATATTGTACCTACCTGCTTTTTAAGGTACCTTTTGCAAGCCTAGTCAATAGAATTTAAAGCACATAGCCTAGCTCATCTCTAGCTAGGTAGCCTAGCAGGTGAATTTACTCTTATCATCAGCATCATTACACTGACCTTGACAGAAACACAGCCTTTTTCACCTCTCTTTCCATGAATCTCAAATGTGACCCGAATGAACAAGCACCTAAACCTTTACAGCAAGTCAGGTCACACAGTGACAAACTCCACATAGAAGGAAGACTTAAAGATTGCTCTGAAGAGGATTCAGTTGCTGGTGAAAATAATAATGCCTGTGCAGCAGATGTGACCTGTACTAACAGCAGACAGATCCAGCCATACAGCTCTCATTAGCTCCTTGACCTCAAGCTCAGTTATTGACCTTGGTAACTACTAATGATGCAAAGAAAGGCAAAAAAATGAAGCAGGAGTAGGTTCTGATCCCATTTCAGCCTAGAATACAAACATCTGTGCTTGACTTTGATGGATAAACTCTAGACTGAGCCCAGAGAAGCCAATCAACAGTTCATGTTGATGCTTAATCTCTGAAAATGGTCTGACATTCTGGTGTTATTTCTTTAATTTCTCACTAATCAAAAAAGGCCATTTTAAGTCAATCAGATTACTCCAACCACAGATCTTAAAAGTATTAAGAATCAAGGTAGATGTCTTCCAAGTGCTAGCATTTCAGAATTAGGCATTTTCTGAGGCACAGCTTGATGGATACATTAAGGATAAATTGAAAGATACAAAGGATTGGGTCAATCAGTTCAATTAGAAAATCTGCTTAGTAAGTTTTTACAGTAACTTCAAGTTACAGTTGTACTGAGATCCAGTTTTTGCACAGGCAGCATGTCTTTTTGACCTCTAAAATACCATCTGCTAGATTCAAAATACAGCAAAAAAAAAAAAAAAAAAACCACAAAAAAACCCCAAAAAACACACAAACAAAAAACCCCCCACAAAAACCAAATCAAAAAAAAACCAAACCAAACAAAACAAAACAAAAACAACCACACCAAAACAAAACCACCCTATATGTTTTGGTTTAGTTTTTATTAACTGCAAAAGAACAAAATTTTTTGAGACCACAAAAAATTAGGGAAAATTCTCCAGGTAGAGGTCTCAAATTATATTAGTGCTTAAGTCCAGAAATATGGCATGTCCAAGTTGGGATGAATCTTAGTGTCATCCCACTACCCCAAACAAATATTACCAGCATCCCAATCTTACAAAAGAGTAGAAGTTTCTAGACAACATTTGAACTCCATTTGGTCGACTGCCATGAAGGGATATTGTCCACTGTAGCCAACGTGAGCTAACAATTTATCTGCCTAGATAATGCATTACAACATCTTTATATTTAATCTAAACCTAAGAAAAATATTTTGGAATAATGAGGGTTCTGTCACGGGTATGATTTTTGTTATGAGACTTTTACTGCCAAAGGAGAACATGAAACAATCCATTATGGTTAGAAGGTGTTCTCCCACATGCAAAAATTCAACTAGATGTTCATGTCATATATATTAAAGCCTTATATATACATAAATAAATAAAACCTTAACTTTTAATTAATATTTTAAAGTAAAGAAGAAAAGTGATAACATTTTGTTATCTATCTTTCAGGTAGAAAATTTTGTTTTGTGGAAGGTAGAAACTGAACCCAGCAACTGTAGTGCCATAAAGCTATTTGCAGCCCAAGTTAAAAAAAATCCAAAATTACTTCTACCTTCCACAAACCATGCTTCCCGAATATTTTCTAATGGTTAACACAAAATAGGACTAACCATAATTACTTCAAAAGAGTATTTGATAAAAAATTATAAGTTACCTTGATTCTATTTTAAAAGTCAAGTCCCCCTTTTTTTAAAAATACATGTATAAGAAGCAAAGTTTACACTGTTCTTAAACTCAACATCTGTTTTACTTTTCCATTCTTTTGCTTTTAGTTTTCAGCTTGAATACTTAGAAAACAAGGCTAACTATTCTTTTAATTGACACCAGATGGCACTGCAAAAGATGACCCAGGATAAATCCTGGGATCTCAGTAGCAGAATCATCGAGTCCTAGAATGATTTGGGCTGGAAGAGACCTTAAAGATCACATAGTTTTAACCTCACTGCCATGGGCAGTACCTTCTGCTTTGAAATAAGCTTCAAGCCAAGCAAACTGCGTTTTGAAAGTATAGAAAACCCATATTCAGGTTGAAGAGCACAGCAGCTGCAGACAAATTTGACATGCGAGGTGATGAATTAAAATCAAAACTAAACTTGTGGAAAATCCCAATTGAAAAAAACCCATGCTTATAATCTGCATATGCCTGTATCTAATATGAAAATTTTTTTCCAGAAGGGTTAAATTCTGTTTATTTTACATCTCACATACTTATAGCTAGCTGTGGTCTCTGGTAATGTTGTCCAGAAGCGTCTGCAGATTTTATTTTTTTTATAAAAGTACGCATGTAAACTAAATCCTTGCTTACAGTGTAGATCTGAGCTCTGAGTACCTGTCAGAATTGACACCTCCTGCTTCAGGAGATTCTCCCTCCAAGACTGTTTTCACTTCCAGTTTTCACTGTATTGCTTAAATTAAACTTTCAGTAATCATCTGGATGCCAGGAAAACAGCTAAAAGAAAGCAAGCTGGATTATCACATTTGCTCACATAGCTTGATTTCCCAAGTCTATTGAGACTATTGACACAGAAACAAGAGGAAGGGAAAAGGAAAGAGAAAGGGAACTATGAACACAGAAGTGTTTTGAAGAACAGCAAAGGTATTGATACCTGTGTACTACTCACATATAGATTATATATATATTAGGAACTAAGGCTAAGCATAAACCCTTACCTAAAATTTTTATTGCCATTATCATCACCACTGTCATCAGAGGAAGGATCTATCAAAGGTCAGCACAGCTGGGAAACTTAATTAAGGGCTAGCAAATAAAAATGTAGAACATAAACTAACACTGCTTGAGTTTGATAGAAGGTGGGAAAAGCTACCTGGTAGCAACAATAAATGTGCTTATAGGATATTAAGGTGTAAGGTCATTTGGCCTCTAAGAATTTGACTGAAGAATTTTTGCCATCAGTTTTTTGCCTTAAAATTGTAAACTACAGGAAATGACAAGAAATATTTCGTGGTCTTGAGATACAGTTCCATTTTTCTGAATTTTGCTGTATTCCTCATTTTCCTTTCACTCTTTCAGATGGAATCCAAAGCCTGGCTGTTGCAGCAGGTCCAAAGGATGCTGTGAGCTCAGTGACACAGCTCGCTGACTGTGACTCGTGCAAGTTGCTTAAGATGGTAATTTTATTTATTTATTCAAGACTATTCAAAGGTATAATCATTATGCCTCATGTCAGCACAGGTAAACCTTCACTAATTTTTTCATTAAATGTTGATATAGAGTCTGTCCCTGGACTTTACATTTTCTACTGCATAGGGCCATAGGCAAGTTTAATCCTTAATACATTTAGTAATCTGCTTTCAAGACAAAATTGCATTGCTGTCCACAATGAATGTCTGATTTGGGAACTAAAAACTGCTCCTAATGACTACACCTTAGTAATACTTTAAAAGTATGCTTCTTAGTGACCCCTTCTCCTCTCATGAATTCAGCACTGCTCTCTCAAGGCACCTTTTTGATATTACAATATCCACCAGAAAACTAATTTTGTTACTGTGAACCAGCCACAGCACATTTTGTATTCAACCATTCAACTGCACTGACAACATAATTGCAAGAAAACCAGGACTGACTGTACAAGATGCATTCAGTCTCTGGTTTAAAAAGTAAATTTACCCTTTCAGAGGTATTATCCTTTCTAAACTTGTAGAGCAGTACTATCACATGAGTAATCAGAATTAGTAGCATGGGGATAAACTTCTGTGTCTTGAGGATCACTACAGATATTATTGAACTTTTCAGAAATAAGAGAAGTTTTCCTTCCTTGTTATAATGGTAAGAGGAATTGTCCATGAGATATATTCATGACACTCATTCCTTGATTGTCTAAAATATCTTTTAAACATTGTCAAATATGATTAACAGACTTGATGAGCTATATGCAAATTGTTTAGCCATGAACTGGATGAACAAAAAAAGTTCGTAAACAGAAATATTTTGTTCCAGATGATGGTAAGCTGGATGGAATTAAACCTTTTATAACAGTGGAGAAAAAGAAAGACAAAAAGGGGGGGGAGAGGAGGAGAAAAATAACCAAAAAGATACACAAACTAAAAAAAGGACTCAGGCATCAAAAAAAAAAAAAATAGCCTTGAAACACTGAATAATTAGTACCAACTAGCACAACAACCACAGAGAAAAGATGACAATAAAATGTGCCACTGGCCTAATGATGAAGTGTGTGAGAAAAGCCATTAAACTTCATCTCAATTAGGCCCATTATTATCACACCAGTCTATTATGCCCTACAGCCTACTGGAAAATAATAAAAAAAAAATTAAGAATCACAGGGACAGCTTCAAAGCTCTGTGATCATACAAAATCCTAGGGAAAAAATGAAAATGGAGAGATGAGTTTAACTAGCTTTAAAAGAAAATAGAGACACTGAAGGAAATAAAAGAGTAATCCTATATATTGACTATTTCCTGATTGTTTACTTCCTATAAACCACTTTTTCTTTTCTTAATGAAAGGTTAGAATAGATTTCAATAGTCAGATATGTGTCCTTGAAGCAACCAAAGTAGAAATAAATGTGTGGCCGCATTACAGCATTATTAGCACTTCTTATTTAAATGTAAAAAATGAGGAGACAAAAAAAAATGCTAACTCTTTCTATCCTACATAATACCAATATATCAGCAAGTATCTCAAAAACAAGGCCACTGGCATGCCTGGAACCTTCTCATGTTGTCACCTTCACAACTACCAGAGAGTTTTATTCACACTGCATGATTTGAGACTAAGGTTTTATTGCAGCAACCTACCTTCCCCATCAGAAATTCTGTGAAAGTTAGCAAGCCCCACTGTGGGGTATATAAAACTACCTACCCTTATGGTATAGAGTAACTTAAACACAATCCATTATACAGTTCTACACATCTATTTGCAGCCCACATAAGCAACAAAAACAAGCGCAACAGACACTAGGTCACAACATAAAACACTGAAATTGTCAACTAAGAGACATATTCTATTCCTGATAGATAATGAACTATGCTAAGTAGAGCAGAATAAAAAGACAAACATTGATCACAGGTAGAATATTCAGTGGTACGACTCTTACAGCTGCTTAATCTTATGGGAAAATAAAATATTATATTTTTTATCAAACACAACTCCACTGAACTTAAAAGCTTCCATGAATTTATGGGCTTCGACAATCTCATGGAACACTTAAGCAAAAGTTTCTTTACAAAGCATCTTTATAACACATGAAAAATACATGATAATCAGAAAAGTACCCAGTATATTGTCTTTCTGTCACGTCTTTCAACATTCATTCTTATGGGGTCAAAAGTCCAACTATAACACCATTTTTTATGTAACAGCATTTTCTTCTACTCCTTATCCAAATCATGGTACTTCTAACATTAAAAAAAAATTCAAGGAAATCTCCATTGTCTGTCAAGTTGGATGTTCAAGGTAATATGCATCTACTTTACCAATAGGTGAGAAAAAAAGATGAACAAAGGAAATTTGATTATTTCCAGAGAAAAATCCGTACATGAAAGTCAAGTGCTTCAGTAGAAAGATGTTCTTTACTGTTTTGTTTCTTTTATCCATTAAAAGGACTGGTTGGTACAAGCTACGACAGGGAACATCAGATTGGCTGACTTATAGAAATTTATCCATTTACTGCAAATCTCCCTCTTCAGAACATTTCTCCCAGTATGGATGATAACCATAACCCTTCCTCTTTGTTGCTTAGAGAACAAACTTACCTACTTAATTTGGTCAAGCAGGGCAGATAAAACCTGATAAGTGCAAAAGAAAGGACAAAGGAATTCAACTAACCTGAATTCCCTAAAAAAAGACTAGAGAAGTACAAACACTGTGAAAAAAAAAAAGTTCCTTTGAACCAGGAGAAAGGTTCATTGGAAGAATCAATTCCACAACAAACAAGATTCCTGTTGGAACGTGCAGTGTTTATATTACATAAAACAACTCACACTGGTCACACATTTATGGATGTTTGACTGATTCATGCCTTATAAGAAAATGATAAGTTAAATAAAAGAACCCAATGCTTACTAGAAAGGAATTGTAGTGAAATCTTGTAAAAAGTGCATGCCAGCTCTAAGTCTATTTGGAGACCTCATCCCTGCTGGTAAATCATTATGAAAGGGGTGTGTGGCAGAAGGTGATCAGGCAGCCTTGCAACAAGTCAACTCACCAGTCTGTTCAGTTAAATCTCCAAACAATGCAGGTGGCAAGAGCTCCCCACTCCTAAAATCTGCTCTGGCAGCCTTTTCCCCTGTCAGCAGAGCTGCCTGCGAGTGCTTCTCACCCGGTGATGTACTTGTGAAACAAAGCTGTTGAACTGGAAAAGCAGACTGGTTTATCAGTCAAGGAATGGGAGAGGTTGGAGTTCACACACAGTGAAAAAAGTTGGAAACAAAACACTTATTTTCTGAAGCACATGCAGAAATAAGGTAAATTTTGACACACCATGCTATGAAATGCAGTTGATGAAGAGTGGAACTATGAAAAGTGCAGTCCTATTAACTCCCAGATCATTTTGATTCTGAAGCAGTTAAGAAATACAGAAGCAAATTAGAACAGATAAAGTGACATTTAGCCCACTCCCAACAAATTTCAAAGGTTGCAAGGAAATGAGGTTTTATCTCCTTGATTTGATCTGCTTAATTTGGTCTAGAAAAAGGTAAAAACCCCAGGAAATTATGCATAATGATACAGTAAGATATGATGCTGCAAAAAAGGCTTCATTTAATGGCAATTCTGTGATAAATAGCAGTAGTCACATGGTGCTGCAGCTGTTTCAGCAGGGCCTGTTGCAGTATGACAAGTTTTAACCTTGTCGGACTAGATGACCTTTAAAGGTGTCTTCCAACCCAAACTAAACTATGATTCTATGATCACGTACAAATAAGCTCTTACCAGACAGGGTAAGAGTTGGTTTTCAGCTTGCAAACACTGACCTTGCCTTTCTCTGAGAGGTCTGAGAGCCAGTAGCAGAGACTTACTGCTCTTCCAAACTCCTGGCACTCTCACTTTAGTAGGTTACACAGAAATTTAGGACCTGTCATTTAGGTCCCGTTACTTGGTGATGTATGTTCATGTCCATCTCCCTTTCAGCTAAGAGATTAGAATCTTATTTTGCTCTGTTAATACTTTCTCCAGGGTGGCATCCCTGTCTGAAGGCAAAAAACATGAATCCTTTGGAGTTATCAGAAGGCTGATAAAGGATCAAGAGAAGAGATGGTATCCTCAAGCTCAGGACTAAGAAGGACAGATTCCAATTATACATGTTTTTTTAAAGTCATAGTTTGTACTGTCCTAGACCAAAGACTGTGAGTCTAGTTCTTTTATTTTAAAATATGCAAGGAGTGGAAAAGTAAATATAGGGGTAGGCAGACATTGATTGCCGGATAACACTTTGCTGGAATTTGAGATTACCAGGATGTGCCTGTGGTGTCTAATGGGAGACTGCAAGCAAAAAGAAGGCAGTAGAATGACAATGTACAAACAACAGGATTAAAGTGCTCTGTGCAGTTAGGACTATAAAATATTTGAATAATGCTTCCAAAGTTGACATGGAGAAAGAAGTAATTAGATTTCTTAGAGAATCAGAGTTTCTAGAAATACTATCACTTTCAAAAATGCTATTAATGAACACACAGGTTTCTGAGGAAAGAGGGAGAAGATTACATATTTCTATTTGTTTATCTCAAAATAAAGTTCTTCTAAAAAAATACCCCAAAAAACTAGAATGTTCATTTCATTTTGCTGTCAACTGCAAGTATAAGGCTAAACTTTCTACACTCAGTGCCAAAAGCAGTCATTTATACTAGATGGATGCTTACAGTGTGTGCCAGACTTAACTCCCACCGAGAAACAGGCCCTGTTCCAAGGAGAATGGATCAAAAGTGGAGGTCAGTTACAAGTGAGAAAAAGGAACAGACTTAATCTTACCTGACATCCTAGGGTACAGCTCAATTAAATCAAGAATCAGAACAGGTAGCACTGGAATAAATTTTTTTGCTCATTATTAACAAAACTTCAGCTCTTACCTTTTGACCTGATTCAGTTCATTTATCCAGAAAAAAATAACACAGAGAAAAAGATGTGGTTATGTTGCTCCTGAGTTGGTTTTGTGAAGGGTTTGACAAACACCAGAGTCAGTGCAAAGGTGAGGCAGAAATGGAGAGCAGGCAGCACACACAGAGGAAGAGTAACAGAGGGAAGCTGAACATGAGCCAGAGTGTACCCAGGTGGCCAAGGCAGCCAAAGGCATCCTGGCCTGGATCAGGAACAGTGTGGCAGCAGGACCAGGGAAGTGATTCTGCTCCTGTACTCAGTGCTGGTGAGACCACCCCTGGAGTGCTGTGTCCAGTTCTGGGCCCTCAGCTCAGGAAGGACATTGAGGGGCTGGAGCAGGTCCAGAGAAGAGCAACAAGGTTGGGGAAGGGACTTGAACACAAGTCCTATGAGGAGAGGCTGAGGGAGGCTGGGTCTGTTCAGGCTGGAGAAGAGGAGGCTCAGGGGAGACCTCATCACTCTACAACTCCCTGGAAGGAGTTTGTAGCCAGGTGGGGGCTGGTCTCTTTTCTCAGGCAACCATCAGCAAGACAAGAGGTCATGGTCTCAAGTTGTGCCAAGGGAGGTTTAGGTTAGGTATTAGAAAGAATTTCTTTACAGAGAGGGTGGTCAGACATTGGAATGCGCTGCCCAGAGAAGTGGTGGATTCTCCATCCCTGGAAATTTTTAAAAAGAGACTGGATATGGCACTTAGTGCCATGGTCTAGTAACCGCAGCGGTAGTGGATCAAGGATTGGACTTGATGATCTCTGAGGTCCCTTCCAACCCAGCTGATTCTATGATTCTATGATTCCCCGGAGGTTTTTAAGATGAGACTGGATGTGGCACTTAGTGCCATGGTCTGGTAACCATGGTAGTGTTGGATCAAGAGTTGGACTTGATGATCTCGGAGGTTTTTCCCGACCCGGTTGATTCTATGATTCTGTGACAAGCAGAAAGGGATAGTTATAGCTGTGTCTTTTCATGGTAGGAAGTTGTTCAACTGAAACATTTTACATAACTTTAAACACTGCAAAGAATATATTTCATTATATGTAAGATCAAGAATTAAGAGTTGTTTAGGAATTTCTCAGCCATTTCTTTTCCTTACTAAGTCCAAAGGTAGTCCCCATCACTGTCTTCCTCCTGAGATAAACCTCCACACATTACAGCCTGCCTAAATCTGTACTAAACTAAATGCTGCACTAAAAATACTAGGTTTTGGTGGGGTTTTCACCTTTTTTTTTTTGTCAACAGTTATGTACCAGGAAATACTGCTTTTGTACACACTATTTTTACACATGCATATGCTGCTGATATCATACATAGCTCCTACCAGTACACATTTCCATGCACTGGGCAAAACAGGAAGAGCAGACAGACTGCCCCTCTCACATAACTCAGGAATATCAGCCATGGATGTCCCACAGTGCAAAAGCCCCTATCAGGCTCAAATGATTCAACTGCATTAGGACACGTAACTTGATAATAATTTGTAAACTATTTGCAGTAGAAATAACTTGTCCCATGTCTGCCAGTTTGCTAATTGGTTTTTGAGCTCCACAGTGCCCTGAGCTTTCAAAAGCTTGGATCTGTAATCACTGTCATTTCAGTCAGTGGAAGTTCTTGCTAATGAGAACTTCTAATTGAGACAGACTATGAAAATGGGGAAAAAAACACAGTGGAGGGAACAAGAGTGGTCTGCAAACCTCATGACAACTAACACATCAAATGAAGGTAGACCTGCTCCTGTGTTCACTCAGACTGTTCAGACCTCTGAGTATCTCTAAGAATGGACATTAATCGACCTCTCACCAACCCATGAGAAGTCACATCTATTAATTTATTTGTCAGTTACTGGTATTTCAAGTCTCAGAAGTCCCTAAGCCAAAAACATCTGACATTTGGAAGAACACCTGGAAGTAGTATGAACTATGCTTACTCTACGACAGGCACCTACTCCTGGCCTCTGCCACAGAGAAGACACTCAGTGCATAGACCTTTCATGGAATCCATCACAGATACTCTTAGTTTTTAGCCTGTAAGCAAACAGTGCTATTTACTTCAGTTCTGCCTTCTGGAATTTGGTTGTTGCTGAAGTTTTAAGTGATATCCCATATTTTTAATTTTGCTTTTAGGATGTTGTTTTGTTAATAAGTTCCTTCTAAATGTTAAAATTTCTCAGGAAACAAAAAATGTCATTATAATGTAACAGTTAGGACTGCTGGTTTTAGACACAACTGTAAAATGTGATCAAGATCAGAATTTGGCTTTTGCATTGCAGTAAATAGAGATTTCAGGTGTATACAAATTAGAGTTCTCATTAACATGTGCCCATGTGATCCACATCTGAAGGAGGACTAAATATACAAGACTACATTTAGCTAAGAGTACAGGAGGAAATTTTAAAACAATTCAGTGATGTTTTTGTGATTTTTTTTTTGCAAAAGAATGCTAGTGACAAGCACTATAAAAAAATATTATGTCTCAATCATGCTTCTGTCCTAAAATACAGAAATAGACTTAACTATACTATTAAAGAAATGTATTTATCTGGAGTTGCATTTCTAATTATGGTTTGTTCAACACTGGAGAAAATCTTTTAACATTTTCTCCTCATCCAATGTATTCAAAATGCAAATTGGTTCCTTAGGAACAGAAGCTTTTAAATAGTATGTATTTGATAGCAGAAAAATTAGACAATAAGTCCATTTTACGTTTTATTTTCAGAGGGAAGGGATGTTCTTCTGTTCCTGCCATAAAAGGCACATTATCTCTTTGTATAAACACACATGAAAACTTAATTCAAACATAATACACTTGTATGTTGTCAGATATGTACGTGCCAAACTGAAACAAGAAACACCTTTTGATAAAATTAAATGCTTTCACTCAGAGCTTTGTAACAAACATTACACTAATGTCTATAAATGTTCTAAAAATAATAATTTAAAAGGAAGGAGGCTGTTCTTCAAGAAGCAAGTCCATTACTCCTCATATATACATATATATATGTGTGTGTGTGTGTGTGTATATATATAGAGAGAGAGAGAGAAAGAGAGAATATATATAAGCAAAACATTATGAAAGACTCTTTGTTTTTATATCAACAGACACAAATTATCTCATCTTTCAAACCAGGATCACCATTCATTACTGAGCAATCATTAGGATGACACCAAGCTGACAAATTAGAACTCATATGACATTCCTAATGGCCCAATACAGTCAAACAAATATTTAACAAAATGACTGATCAAAATAATATTTTGGCAAATGCAAGATGACATTTAAACAGTATGATTAATTATTAGACTTCTAATGAACTATAATTTGAATGAATCATTTATATATTTCAAATTATTTATGAGCCAGAGGAAGAGCTGTTTACCAAGACTGTTCAAAATACTTTGTCAGGTTATTCAAATGACAACAAGCTAAATCAAACTTAAAAAAAGGAAAATGAGAGTTTCTACAACTACAACCTTAGATTATTTTAAAATGCACTCAAAAAGAAAACATCCTCTTTTGAATTTTCCCATCTTCAAAACAAAGCAGAGAGCACGTCAGTTGTTGTATTCCAACGCATTTTAGAGTCAAAAAAACATCATAAGGAGAAAAAAATTATTAAAATTACTTAGCTGAAGAAAGAGATGACAGACAATGGAATGGATCACACCAGAAAGTCAGACAAAACACAGCATGAAACATGAATAGGAAGATAGTCAACACCGAAAAGGAAAACAGTAAAACCAACAAACGTCATTCCATTCTGGCAAAATTAGTCTAACCTATCTCAGATAAACATTAAAGATTTGACCATATAAAAAATGTGAGAATTGAAAATATTAACATAAAAAAAATCATTTCCCTAGATTTTTCAGTGAGTATATAACATGTGCTCCCGACTGCTTCAGAGTAGAGTTCAGTTACAACTGGAAAAGGAAGTGGAAAAAGTCTTGATGCTTCTTTTCCCAAAAATAGAGCTAAAGACTTTCTGTAAGCAGAACTAAAAGAAGTGGTTTGTTGGTGCAGCAGCATATGCTGACTTGGAAAACAGAACAACCTCTTGGAAAAAAAGTCAGTAAATTTCTAGGGAGGCCTGGAATAAAACCAAAACAAACACAAGCAAACAAACAAAACCCAAAACATTGCATCACCCCAGTGCCTTGCTGTGAGCTCAAATGACTGCTTTTGTATTATGTGACCTGCTTCAAAGCTCTGGAAATTAGCTCAAGCTCAACTACAACACTAAAACAGGAGCTTACCTGACTATCATTTTATGTAATTTCTTATTAAGAACTCTCAGCTAAAACTTTTCACTCACTAGTAGTATGTAATATATTGCTTCCTTGAAATTCTTCCTCGTGATACACATGCTTTCTATTTAAAAGATATAAAACTAGTCTTTAATTTCTCTTAAGGATGGTTTTGATCAGTCCCTTGGAAGGAGACAGAGTTTGCTTTACTGTTAGGTGAAAGACTGAAAAATGAGTAGCATAAAACAGAGTTCCATAAATTACATAAATCAAGTGTAAATAATGAAAACTCCATCCCCAGACATACTTATCTAATATTAAATCAAGTAGCTCTAAAGGTTTTTATCTTGAACAAATCAGAACAATAGAATTTTGACTATACTGGTTTACACAGAAAAATAAATTACCACTGTTTGACTGCATTGAAAGTCTAGATGTAATAAAAAGTAGCTAATTAACCCATTTATCACAAATACCAAACAGGCCAATGGTTTTTGTAATTATCAAGACAATTCAATTTTTGCTTTAGTGTGCAGGCTTGTTTGTCCAACTCAATTGGAGATCATCAAAATTACTTACAATACACTGTCTAGCAAAGCATGACAAAATTAGTCTGCTACAACCAATTAATTGAACTTAATAAAGCTTTTAAATTATTTTTGTTTATTACCA
Organism: Manacus vitellinus; assembly: GCF_001715985.3. Lineage (NCBI taxonomy): Eukaryota > Metazoa > Chordata > Aves > Passeriformes > Pipridae > Manacus > Manacus vitellinus. Next base: position 13,663,674 of record NW_021939395.1, on the reverse strand, counting down.
TTCCTTTGGGGTTAATGATGTAGTCCTTTTTGGCTAGAAGGAATAATTAATATTTTTTTAAAAGAAAATTAGATTTTCAGTGTGTTAAGATAGACCAACAACTCTCCCTAATGGGTAAATAATAAATTATTTTTCAAAACCAATACTTACAACATTAATTTATTCCTCTAATAAAACCTTCTGCCTACATAGAGTTGTGTGTACATATACAGATAGATTATAGGCAAGATCTCATATTATTAAGGATGATTGCTGAATTACTTCTCAACAAATATGTACTAATTAGAATTAATATTCATAAATAAATTCCTGTTGTCTTTTGTAATAGAGAGCAATCTGACCATCCTCATGTGAATATAGCTCTATAAAACTTCACGCCACACTATTGTAGTTGATTAGCCATAGTCAAAAATAGCTGATCAGTTAATTGGCTTTAATAACAATAATGCAATTAACATTCAGATATTCAAATGAAGTCATGCCACGTTCACCCAAATGTAATAATCCTTAGAAATTCTAGTGAAACTGCTCATCTTCTTTCTGCTTTCTTCATATAAAGAAAACAATGTATTTACTAATTTGAAAAGTTTTTGTTGACTAATGACAGGAAAGATCCCTATCCTCTACACCCTAACATAGAGATTCCTACCTGAAGAGTTTATAGTTTATTTTTGGAATGAGTAAGATAATTGTAAACATTGAGGAGTTGAGCACGACCCCATTTAGGAGGCAACATGTGTCAATTCAGAAAGAGAACTGTTATGAACATTTTTATGTCCCTTCTGAAATACTTGAAGCAAGAGGTAAGTGTTCCAAAAGGGGTGTCTCTAGTCACAGCTTCTACGATCAGTGTCCAACAGGAATTGCCAATAGGGTGACTCGGTCATCTTCAGCTCCACGCCCTCTGAGGAGAATGCATTTGGGCAGTCACCAATTCCTTTGTCCAGGAGTTGCTTTTACAGGCTTTTAATAAAACATCACCCACCAGCTGAATCTCAAAAAATCCTGCATGGTAGGAAAAATTCACTGTGTTTTCCTCAATTTGCCTTTATACACTGCTCAGTGCTTAAACTGAACTGAAAAACACTAACAGGATTAACTTCAATAACAAAGTACACAGACAGCAAGTGAAGTTAAAAATCAAAGCCTTGTTTACTTTTGGAAATGCATTTTTACACAGACAAGAACAAAATTTACTCTGGTCTGTCATCCCAGACTATCCAGAATAAAAAGTTTTATGCCCTAACAGTAGGAAGAGAGGTGTCAAAACTATATTCAAGTATGACAACAATGCCAGATGCAACAACCATTAAAACAAGATGATTTTATTATTTCTAATGAATTTTTTTTCTGCAATGGCTGACTCTGAAAATCACTGTGTGACCTACACTCTGACTGCCTGCATTCATCCCACTCTACATATTCACTTTGCATATGGACACATATCCTGCATGCAGGCAGCAAGTAGACACAGAGGTAACCAGCCAAAAAATACCTTGAGCTTGTGCACCCTGAGCTGGACTCTCCCTGCAGTACCACATGGACTCTGCATTGAGGCATTTGCTTACACACCTGTTAAAGGAATTTGAGCTGAAGCTTTCCCCATAATTCCAACATGAAGAAAATTTGGTTTTAAAAGTGGCTTTGAAACTATACTAATAAACAGGTTGACTGCAGTTGGAGCTGCATCATGTACCTGTGGCACCTTTCACAGCAGTGGCTGATAAAGAGATCAAACATCAACCAGAGCTTCCCCTTGAGAGTGCTCTTTTCTTCCTTCACTTTGACAAAATGGTTAAATTTAACATCCTGTGCAATGCAGTTTTTATCAGCTCCTATCCAGCCTCTGAGTCACGGTACTGAACAAGACAACAGGATGTCACAGGGTGGCTCAAAAATCCCTGAAAAATGGTGTTATTGATACGAGAACTATACCAGAAAGTTCTGTTGAAATGAAGAACAAAACTGAACTGAATTGCATTCAGCTCTGGGGCCCTCGACATTGGAAGAACATGGACCTGTGTCAGCAGGCTCAGAGGAGACCATAAAGATGCTCCAAGGGCTGGAGCTGTTCTGCTCTGGAAATAGGCTGGGAGACTGATGTCAGAATAAAAACACACTGATTTAATTATCAGTCTAGACAAAACTGAGTATTTGAATTAACTGAACTAATCATTAGTAGGATCAATTCCAGGTTAGAAGTAGAATGTTATGGGTTATTTGAAAGCTATCCTGATAGCTACTAGTTATTTTTGAGATACTCTAAGGTAACACTTAACATTTTTATTAAATTAAAACCAAATATTTTACATCTCTTATTATAAATACTAGAAAGACTCTCCTCAAACACTGAATGAAGACAAACACTATTTGAAAAAAATGCTAATAGATGGTCTCTTCACCAAAAACTGTCACGAATATCTCTTACACAGTCATCTCAGGAGTACAGACCAGATATCACAATCTCATGAATAGTTTTGATTTAAAAAAATTAGATCTTTCCTTCAAAAGTAACTCAGTGTTGAAAAGTATTATTTTTATAGGAGGTAATTCTTTTTATGCATCAAAATTAATAAGTAAAAAATATTTTATTTAAAATTGTTATTCTCAGATAAAAGTTAATAACATGCAGTTCACTTTTTTTGTGAGCAAACCTTGAAAGTTTATCATCTTATTTAAGAAAAGAGAGTCTTCAGAACCGAGAGTTTTTGTGTTAACATTCAACTAATGTTGCCATGTTTCTTATGTTACATAAATTCATTGGCAAGAACACTTCAGAAAGAATTCAGCCTGCCTTTGAAAACTGACAGGTATGTATTTTAGATAGAAAATTAACATTTCATTGAGGGGGGGAGAGAGGAGGGAAAGGGTATGACTATAACACCTCAGAATACAGCAGTACACAAGGGGAATGATTTCAATCCATTCACAGTGCCAGCCCTGGATACAAAGAAATAAGAGTAACACAGTGAATAAAATTGCAGTGTGGTTTAGTCTTATTTACTAGCAGACACCAGAGAAAGCACATAATAAACTGATTCTCATTACCAGTACATCAGAGATGAGTCAAATGTATTTTGTTGATCACAATCTGGCCCACAGCAGTTTTTGACCAGTCAGTAAAAAAAGTCTGCAGAGCTTGGCAAGGTGACTGACACAACACTAACATGTATCACCTGGAGCCAGTCAGCTACTGGGGTTACTCTATTCCCCCACCTCCCCCTTTTGAAATATCATACACTGTTATGTAATTTCAGTGACACTGGTTACATAGAAATACATATATAATAAATAGTTACATTATCTGTAATTTATATTATAAATATATATGGATATATTTACAGCCGTAAAGCTGCTTTTCTGCAGTCCTTTGGCAGCAATTCTACATTTTCTGTTCAGAAATTACTGTTAAATCTGCCTGTTAGGAACTGGCCTCAATATCTACGGACCAAGCCTCCTCTTCAGATGAACTTTCTATTCAGAGTGAATTCTGACACACAGATCCAGTATTGGTTTATTTTTCAGGCTCACACTCAGATATAGCCTTTCTGGCTCTAATCCAGAGTGTCCTGGCAGATCCTGAAAATCAGATGAGTGAAAGAATTTTCATGGAATAAGAAAAAGCAGAAGAGAATTATTCCTACTGGAGAAAATTGGAACACTTAAGTCTTCTATCTCCAGCTCAGTTTATAACTTGAAATATAACTTCATTATAACTTTATAGCTGAAATATCCTGTTAAGATCACCTAACTACTGCTATATTTGTGGACTATTAAATGTTATAGTTTATTGTTTGAAATATTGATTCTTATTTACAAGATTTTTCTCTTCAGTAAATCCCATCTAGGATAACTGTGTCATCATCTGCTGTCTGTTATCTTCAGTAAAACAATTCTACTGTTTTCTACCAACTACTTGAAATGTTACATTATGAGAATAACCCAAAATGATGCATCACAAAATGATTCATCAAGTATAGAGTAATAAACAAACTGGTTTTTAGAAAACAGATTCAAAGAAGGGAAAAGAAGTTAAGTCTGCCAAGAAATGTGATTTTAGAAATAAATGTCTTCATTCAAATGAGAGAAGAACAATTTGTAGGAAAAAAAATGTTTCTCAATTATCTTACCCGTACAACTACAAAGGATTTCATATTGTTATTTTTCCAAGCATTTGACAAATGATTCCACCCTTGTCATGGCAGAAAATATCATGGCAATTATATTAAATAGTTTTCCAGTGAAGAGCCATTTCACAAGTAAAATACTGAAGTGTGCTTTTACTGGTTTTGTATTACAGCTTTTCAAATTCTTCCTCAATCGTTCATAACAGCTAAGCTTGATTAAACTTTGTGTTATCCTTAGAAAGCTATCATTGCTATCATGTCACTGTATTTTGCCAGAGCCCGGGTCAGACAGAATGACCTGAAGGAACCCCCATGAACTGAACACATTCCTGCTGTCTCAGCACAGGTTCTTTCTTTTAGACCTCATTCACAGATTGGTCTCAAAACTTAAGTTGCATGAAAAGCTGTTTGTGGGTTTGGGGTTTCTTATCCCTATAAGGAGAAGTGAAGTGAAGGAGGAATCTATTTGCTGTAATCCCAGACATCTGAAAATAAGGCTCACCCTTGAAAAACCCACTGGTTACTAAACTTTATGAAGACAGATAGTTCTCAAAGAACACTGACATCTTTTTGATGAGTTTCGTCATCTGCATGTCTCTCTACTCTCAGTGAAAAAGTCCAGGTGATTTGCAACGATCAAGGCACCACAACACCTCAGTTCACAGACTGTTATTGACTTGGTGAAAGTTAAGAAAGAAAGTCAAAGACCTCCTAAAAGCTTGAAAGCACTGTTTATACAGACTAATGGTTGCTAGTTCCTCGTTTCCACAGTTTTTCATGCATATACTTCTCTACTTCAGAAAGAGAAACTCTGAGCAAAAAGGTAGTAATTATCTCTTCAACCCTCTAAACGGGCACATTAACGACTTGTGACTCATGACCTCACCGGCACCCCGTGAAGAGAGAGCACCTCACCACTTCTGTTGTGCAGGTTTTGGGAAAGGGTAGAACAGCAGTTCACACAAGAGTGGAAAAATAATTTGCCTTTTTTTTTTTTTTTCTTAAGCGGAAAACAAGGTGTTCCCTAGAAGCTGGGCTGAAAGAGAATTTATGCTTATGTTGGACGTGGTTGTTCTGCTGTCAGGGCACACAGAACTCTGTGCCCTGTGTCACACTGCCAGCAGCACAGCCTCCAAAAGAACATGCTAACAAAGGAACTCCTGCCATATTAACTCCATAATTAATATACCCCACATTTCTCTATAGTGCAGTGGAATAAGATTAAATGCCTGCAATAAAAATTTTAAATGCAGACTTCCATAGTTTTAGTGGAGATGATATTACCTACATTTTGACTAGAAGATCATGACAAGACATCTTCAGAGCTCCCACTATAATCCATTATATTTCCAAAAGATCTGAAGGCATAAAATTGGTTCTTAATGTTGGAAATCAAGATGCTTATTCATATCACGTTCACAGCTTTTCTTTAAACAGCATCTGTCAGTTCTTGAAGTGGGGTGGAAACTGCCTGCATTCCTTGAAATACTTGAAGGCCCTGCACCTTCAGAGAAATGCTTAAGAGACAAACCATAAAGGTTGTGATACTCAGAACAATAAAATGAACGTTATTTTTTAAAATTACAATAGAAATCTAACTGTAGAGTTCAGAGTATTTGAGATAAATAATCCTGACAATTTCAATGATCACCCTTTAACAAGAAAAACTTGAGTACAAATTATTTGGGAAATTAGTTTGCAACATACTCATCAAAATTTTTGCAAAGTTTTAGAAAAGTCTCTGTGCAAGTGAATTACTGGCTTGTACTAAGCATAATGAGATATAATTTAAATGATTTGTTTCTTCCATTACAATGATGTGTATCACAGAGACACACTATAGATACAAGCAAATGTTTAAATTCTCAATCAATAATGTGCTCTTACTTCATTGTGTTTCATTAGATATACAGTCACCTGAGTTATTATAAAGCAAGAAATTACTGAGGCTTAAACCCAAAGCAACTTCAATTATCCCTTTATTTCAGGCATTTGAAGTGCTTAGTTATTCTTTCGGATTCTATTAAGACATTATTGCTACTTTATTGCCAGTAAAACAGTATGTTTTCAAGTCTTCATAATAAGATGCCAAAGGAACATCTGTATGTAGAACAAGCTGTTTGGTGTTTCCCTGAGAGATTTGTCAGTTGTGCTGAGTTCAACAAAAACCATACATCTGTGTATAGAAATGTTTATGCCAGTACATACACTACACTATACTGAATTCATATTTATAAATATTCATTTGGGAAATTTCCATGCAAATGTCATTAGGAGTGGTCTGTCTTCTGTAAATAAGCTTTTAAAATACAAATCGCATTTGGAGGGTTATTACAGTTTCTAAAAGCAAAGACATCTCAAGGTTTCTTACTTCTTAAAGACAAAACCAGATTTAAATGCCAACATTTATTGGTCAGAACCCTGCTACAGCTTGTACACCAGCTTCAGACTCTGATGGAGTCCCATCACACAATCATTTTCCTAATCCACTCTTTTTCTCTAGTTCAATACCTGCTTCTCCAAAATGCTTTGGGATAATGGCAAAAAATAATGCATCTAACCAGTGTATCTATCATCAAATGATTTATGGGGTACTTTGGGGGTTCCTCTTCCATAAGCTAGACTCCAAGGATTAAGAATTCATTTTTTTTCTTTAAGAATGACTTTCTTTCCTAATGGAACTAAGACAGACAGATGACAGAGGTATATTATTGGTCATTGTAGAGATTCTCTGCATATTCAGGGATCTGGAGCATGACATATACCACAGCTTCATAGAGTATATAAAGAATCATTCAAGACAGAAGTATTCCTCTCTTTAGAGAAAACAAAGTACATCAAAGCAGTATTTCAACATGGAAAAATGCTGAAGAGTCACAGTACTGCACCACAATGCTCCTTTTAAAATGAACTTAGACAAGTTTGATGGGAAAATGCTTCCAGCATACTTGAATAAAAATCCTATTTATTCTGTCTCAGAAATTTGTAAAAGTTTACTCATGATCATTAAACAGAAGCATTTAAGAAGATAACGGGCCACAACATGACAGAAAAATACATCTTGATGCTTATAATGGAATGAGTATTCCCTGTTCTCTGGTAAAATAAAATCAAGTTGCCTCCAACAGAAACTAATAAAATACTAACACTTTGGGGATTTCCTACTAAAAAAAAAAAGCCAGAGAGTTTCCTAAAAATTTATCAGTAACAACAAAAACAAACAACAACAACCCCACCACATGCACCAAAACCCAAACCCAAAAATGTGTGTTGAAATCAGAGCACCAGATTTGAAATGCAAGCACAAGGAACAAATTTATCAGTTTTGCTCCTTCTTTGTATTTAGAGTTTGTCTTGGTTGAATGCTTTTAATATTAACCACAAATCCAGAGCAGTAACCAGATTATACTGAGTGATGAACTAGAGAAACCAAGAGTTGGGGCTTATCACAGCTACCTCAGCTGAGAATAAGCAAGCTCCCTTTAGATAATATGGCAATCCCATATAGTTTACCCAAGAATTTTTGTCCCAGCAATATTTTAGTTTTACCTCTCTCTTCCCATCCATGCAGAAGCAGCAGAATCCAAAAAGATGCAGTGATAAATCAGTATAAAAATTCTGCACGTTCCACTCACTTCTAGTCTGGCTTTTGTTGCTGTTGCTTTTCAGTTACACAATTAATTACCAAACCAGCTCTAACACAATAATAAACTCTCAATAATCCTGAATATTTGCCAAAAATTAACTATTTCAATCCCACACAAGCTATGACTTACTTTATAGTCCCTATTCCTAGAAAAAGTAAAATGTCTACTGAGTCACTCTCATTTTGATTATAATTGGGAAATGAAAGTACTGTGACTCTAATTACTTATTTAAATAATTGCCTTTAAGGACCATAATGATTCAGTGCCTGCTTATCTAAAAGTATGTTTCCATGGCAAAATCATTTGTGCTAACAGCCAGTAAACTTTAAGAATTATGAACATCTGTCCACACACTTGCCGGAAAAAAAAAAAGTGATGTAAAATTACCATTGCACTCTCTGCCAGTGGTAAAAATAAAAACTTAACAGGTTAAGAAAACAGCACAACATGCTGCTGTTGTAAGCATTTTGACTGGGAATCCATCAGAATTACACTTAAAGAACTTAAAAATTTCTGTTTCACTCAACAGGATTGCGGATGTTCATTCTGTTTCTCTCACCTCAAACACCAATGACAGACTGCTACAACTGCCAAGATCTTTTAAGCACCTTGAGATTAATGGTTCTGCTGTTCTAATCTTTCTCATCCTTTGTTCTGTTCAAATTGATTGAAAACAAGCTATTTTTACTCATTTCTCCACTAGAATATACACATGCTAACAATTTAGAACAATCACAAGGCTGAATAAAGTAGATGGCAATGGAACTATAAAGAAAGGAAAAGAATTATATTAGTATAAAGTTTTATTCCACTATCAATTTCAGGGCTGCAAGTCCTATCAACTGTCCTAAACTATAATATCATTGTAATTCCTCTAGTATTAATTGTTAGATACTGCCAGCATGTGGTCTGCACATGGTTCATGCTTAATTAGTTCGTCAAAATTTCTATTGCCCTGCAGAGCAGACATAAAGAATATTCCCAGAAGACGAAAGTATTGTAATTCAAGAACTCACATGAGATTGTTGTAATTCTTGTGGAGACCAATTACGCTAAGGAAAAAAAAACTTATCTTGAATAGAGTATGGTAGCATGAAAAATTCACTTTCTAAAATTTAATGTAATGAATGAAAATTTTTTTGAAGTTAAAAATAACCCCTGATATCCAACTGTTTTCAGTGCATAACCAAAATTACCGTCTGCCCATCGTATTTTGAATATATATTTGTAACACTGATTATGAAAAAGGAGTGTTTTACACCATTCAGAATGTTAATTTTGAAATGGCATCCATCCCTCCCAAACCTGGTTGCAATTCAGAAAACTGAGGGCTTTCACAATCGAAGAGAGTCTGAGAAAGGAGAAAACAAATACATTTGGTTGTCCTCACTCTCCAAAGCAAGGACACCAAACAGCATTTTAGCTGGCCTTTATCTCAATTTATTATCAGAGCAATCCTTATGATTCAACTGTGGAGTGCTAAAGGTATCTCTGTAACTTTATTACTGACATATAAAATACAGCTAAACATTTGAACTGATAACAGCAATTTCATTAAGCTACTTTCCTCTGTGTATTTTCCTAATGTAAGGAGAGCTAGAACTCCATTGGCATTATGGGTACTTAAAGTCTTATGATCTAAAAAATAAAATATCCTTTTATTTTATTTTACTTTGAATGCATTTTGTCATCTAATGGCAAAATAAGTCTATAAGACTGGAAAAAATTATGGCAGGAAAATCCATGCCAAGACACTCCCCAAACAGAACATCCAGTTCACATTTAGTCAACTCATAACGAGATCTACAGCACAGGTAGACTGATTTCTTGCAGCATAAACCTAAATAATGTTTTTCTCTGAGGAGAATAAAAAGGCCAGAAGGAGAATGTCAGTCGTTTTGTCTCACAGATCTCATTAAAACTCACATACATATACTCACAGATGGATGTATTTGCGAACAGTGAGCAATCTAAAAGACACCTAAAGTTATCAAAATGTGTAAATATTTGGGGGGGGGGAGTAATTAGCATTATAGCATTATTAAGCTTTTTTATTATCTGATACAATTTTCCCATCCTTCCTAATTTAGTATGAACTGCACTCTCTTCAACTGGAAAAGATTTTTTGTAAAGTTACAGGTCTTATTTTTCTATTTCATTTTCTCAAAGAAAGAAGTATCCACTGAATAATTACACATATTTTCCAGCTGTAACCCCCTGACAATACAATCTACTTTCACATAAAATTTATTCCTCCTATTCACAATTTCTGGTTTATTTTTTTGTATTAGTTGTACCAGACTAACCAATTGTCAAGGAAACCATAGCTTTTCAGGCCCATAAGAAATAAATCTCAATTTCACTGTGGATTATTTTTCCTTCTCACCTTAACAGAGAAATATCAAATCACTGAAATTTATTATCCAGAAATCCTTGCCTATTGAAGACACTCTAGGAAAAAAACCAACAGAAATGAAACAAAAAGACAATCAGCATTTGTCAAACAGTTTTTCAAACCTTTTATCAAAGTAAGGTCAGTGCCAGTGAGGATATATAGTCCATTTGTATGTTTTCATATTTAAAAAGCTTGAAATCCATTTATATCAATAAACAGAGCCAGTTTCCATAAACTAAGAACTAACAGCCCATGACAGTAGTCTTAATCTCAGAATTTCTCATATGGGAAGCATTCACAAGTCAATAAAATTTATTTCATAGAAACCGTGTGATTAAAATTGACTAAAATTTTTTCCATACTTCTGTGCTTCAGTATGAGACTGTTCTCTAGTGCTTTTTATCTCCTTCTGTAGTTCATTTCCATGTCATGTTTAGAATTTACATTACTAAAACAAGCAAACTTTACAACAGAACACACTGAGCAAGCACAATATATAATTGGAAAATGAACATCACAAATGAGCTGCTTTTTGAAGAGTTGTAAAATACAGCCAGGTAGTACTGAGTCATTTTATACAGACAGAGACACAAGTAGGTCTGCAGGACACACAGGGAACAAATCATGTTGTGTAAATGAAGAGAAATCGCCCAGAGAATTGTGGACTCCCCATCCCTGGAAGTGTTCAAGGTCAGGTTGGATGGGGCTCAGAGCAACCTGGTCTAGTTGAAGGTGTCCCTGTCCATGGCAGGGGGGTGGAATGAGATGATATTTAAGGTTCCCTCCAACCCAAACCATTCTGATTCTAAATGACTTAAAAATGCTCTGCTACTCTAACTGGCATAAAATTTCACCAAGACACTGCCATGCATATTTCATGTAATGAAGGGTCTGAAGATTCTCCTCCATCTGAACACCCAGAGCACTCCAAAAAGATGCTCATAGACAAAGTGAGAAAGCTGCTGATGTTAGATACAAGGGAGAACACATCCATCAAGACAGAAGCAGTGAAGAATTAATCAGACATGGATGAATGTTTCTCTTTTAACTCCCATTCACATTTTCAAATAATTTTGCACATGATGAGTCTACAGCCCCTGCAGATTAGCATTTTATACTTAATGGACTAAGAATTTAGGGCACCCCAAGGGCTTATAATTAAGGTTAATAAGGTCTATGATCTGCTCCAGCCCATCTCCTTCAAGGTAAATAACTGTGTTCATACTGGTTTATATTACATTTTCCATTCTGTTGATAAAATTAGCATCTTATTATCTATGTAAACATCCCCTTAAACCTATGGGGTTTGCTAGCCACTCTTGTATTACTTCAAAATCCAGATTTCTACCAATGAAAATTGTTTAAGACTTGCAGACGCAAATTTTAAAACATCTGTGTTATAACAAAATCCAATTCTTGACATATCCTTTTGAACACGGATCCCTTCTCTGGCATCTCTAAGTACAGAGTCTACTCTAGTTTTGCTATTAACCCTTCTGCTTTTCTGATTGTTATAACATCTAACTGATCAAATCATCTGATGCTTACTGTTTCCAAAATCCAATTACTGAAGTTCAGAATAGTTTCCTTCACTTTATTTTACATGAGGTTTTCCAATGAACTTCTCCTTCCGGCTCCATAATGCTTTGCAAGGACTGCAAGGGCTTTGGAAGAGAATATTAATCTGTGCATTTCCCTGCTTAATACACTGTAATTCTTGAAGGTTTTCCAAGTTACACAAGACAAACTAAAAAAAGGCTATAAAGCCCTGTCCTAATGATTTTTGTCATTGCAAGCAGAAAGTCATTGGGCTCTTTACCGACCTGATAAGTTAGTCTTGATTCTGACCATTTTGGCTGTACCCTCTGTCTGGTAGCCACACAACTTCCAGAGCATTATTTAGACTGATGAGAAAGACTATTCCATATCTATATCTATTTTTCTATGTGTGTGTATATATTTATGGGGTGTTCCCTCCTTCCTTAGATTTCGAGTTAATGAAGTGGATGATACAGACAAATTATAGTTTCTCTTTGGAAAGAATCTGATTGCAATCAAAATAATCAGCTCATTCCAGGAGATTACCTTATTATTTCAGTAAACCACAAATCTATAAACTTGTAATATATGATCAAGACTGTATTTGAAAAGTATTTAAGCATTTGTGAATGTTAAAGGTTAACTATGCTGTACTTCCCAAACCTGTCAGCATAATGAGCTGACACCCCTTGAATATGCTTTACGTTATGTTCTTTTTGGTTTGCAGCTTTTGAAGCACAGTGTTTTTAGTAGATCTGTTAATCTAAGAAAAACATCAGGGCTAATTATGTGAAAAATGTTAAATTGCTGGGAAAATAAGTTACTGAAGTCAGCAGTTGTTCTTTTTCACACTCTCAGCATATCCCAGGATGGCATCTCGAGGAGCAATTAGCTTTGTCAGGCCAGTTGAATTCAAACACACAAAGATGTCATTTTTCCATTATAAGAAACATTAATAAAGAAATTACAGCAAGTTGTCATAGACTATCCAATTACTGTAAAAACAAACCATTTCTCCCAAAACTCGGGGGAAAGTCTTCACAACATTAAGGTGGCAGAAGAAAACACTGTACTGTTTCTTAAAGTAAAAAGGAAGCCAAATAGCATCACTGTTACTGACTGGGTGTTTGGGAGTGTTGAGCACAGATAGAACAGTCATAATACAAAATTCATTTATACTGTGCAAAAACTGGTGTCAGATCAAAACCAGTTAGAGCTAAAGCTTTATATTTTATTCTGCTTTCAGAGACACATTAATAGTAATGACTAGGATGATGACAAAGTGTCTGTCATAATGTGACATAACGAAACTTCATATTGTAATTATAAAATATCAATGGTGTTTCTTGGCAAGAAATAATGTCTTACCTCAGCAAGCTTCCTGTAAGATTTCTCATGTTTGCTATCTGTTTATGCAAAGCGAGGCTATACAGAAGCTTAAATGTGACAAGATTATCTGCCCAAGTATTTCTTGCATATTGATCACTGCGACATCCATCTGTCAAATATTAATTATCTCTAATCCTGTTGCCAATTCCTTATTAAAATAACAATTAAAGCAATTATAAATTCCAATGAAATAAATAGTGAAGAAATTTCTTACCAATTAAAAGTTAAAATAATGGAAGCAACTTCAACAGACATAAATAGAAATCATTTCACCAATTAATAGCAGAGTTCAAAATAGTTTAAAATACTGAGAGTTTCTTGATATCAAGAACTCCACAAAACTAGCTGTGACAATCATATAGAAATCACTGCCTTTCCACATTACACAGAGGAGAACGAAAACAGATTTCTTGTTGTGTTCAAGGCTACATAGCTCCTGACAGAGCAGTGGTTTATCTTTTACTCAAACAGGTTTCAGGACAACAGGTCACAACAAAATCAAATCACAGTGAGTGGGGAACAAAGATCTTCAAAACCAGCCCAGTCAAAGATGTTAATTTTTTATCATGTTCCTTAAGATGTTTTGCGTCTATTTTCCATCTACAGTGAGAAAAACTCACCAGCTTCCCTGAGGTATTTTGAGGCCACTGTGATGGCTCTTAAACTTCTAATTGGTTTTGAAGTTTGTATTATTTTCTCTGGTGCCTCCTTTTCCCACTCAGAAATAGTTGAAAGCCTCAGTCCAGCAGGGACACAGCATTTATGAAGTGCTGTTGGGTCTCTAGCTTATGGAACATTCCAACTGGGATTATGGGTCCATAACACAATTACTGTTGGATATTTCATCAGATGTAGCTACTTGAGAAATCTCACCAGGGAAAAATTTAAAGTTCTATAGGCACAGCTGAAGTGAAAACTAGTCAGGACACTGTATTTCCATTTTAATTATCCACTGCTATTGCAGAGCTTCACGACAAAATAACAAAGATTAGGAGCTAAGTGAAGACTTCACATCAGGAGAGATGATCAAAGGTATGCATTTCTTAACAGGTAGATCAGGATGCCAATTCTTTTTACTAACACTAATAGGAACTTTCTGATAAAGTGATTTTTGCATGAACTGGTAACTTTGGGGGAAAAAAATGTCTGAGAAACTGAAAGATTGCACTGAATTTCTGAAATATTTTTAGACAACATTTCAAACATTTACATATTGGACTAACTTAAAAATGCAAAATATTTTTAGAGAAACACATTGACTTGGAAAATAATTCAACGAATTCAAGCCAATATTCTTTGGAGTGGGAAGGTAAGGAATGGGGTTCTGGTTATAAAACAAATGTCTCATTGCTGGCACCTGCACTTTAGAAAGCTTTTTACCAAGACTTCCCACACTTCCAGGTTCAAAGTTAATATAGTAGAAACAGGGGTCACCCTCATCCAGTAGTAGATAAGCTCTTAAAGTTTCACACTGATTTCAATGGCTGCTCCCTACGAGACTAAAATTAATGCCACTTCCCCCCTTCACTGGAGTTAATTGTGTGTTTTGCTCCCATAACTTTCCCCTTCTCAGTGTTTCTTTCCAAAGTATGAAAAATGAGTATCACCTGAATAGTTCTCAGCAATATACACCAACGGCAATGACCATCTAATTAACAACTCATTTTCTTCAGTTTAGCCACAGTTCAACCAATATTGATCAAACACATGCAAAGCAGAAAAAGATCTATGAGATGATTCCACTGGATACACAAAGAGTTATATAAGAAATACTTTTCAACTTCACTAGTGATTACTCCCACAAAGGAAAATTTTTTTATAAAAGTTCTTCTCCTAATGTAACTGTGCCAATATCAGGGATTCAAAGGAATTATATACTTAGAAGAAATAAAATATTAATGCCAAATTTCTCTCTCATCTTGGCAACTTCTCAAAATGTAAGCTAATCTGATAGCACCATGAATATTTATATATTGCTCAGCAGGGAAAATTAACGTCAATTAAACAACTGATAAACTTGGTAGTGTTTGTGGTGTCCATGTTTTTCATAAATCATTCCTATTTGGCAGTAGCACAAACACCAGGAAATATTATTATTGGGCTGTCACATGACAGTGCTTGTTTGGCATCTGCAGGTGAGATCATTTACTTGCAGGGAGTTGCAAATACTGGCGTTTCATTATAGCCTTTCATAAATAGAAGTGGCAGCCATGAAGAAATGATCCTATCTTTTGTATGCAGTAAAGCAGATAATTCCTGTTAGCTTACACATCCTCCAAGATTACAGTTAGCACAGACAAAATTATTATCTAAGGCAATGTAAGTAAGAAAATAGATCTTCTGGAATGGATATTAAAAATAGATGTGTTAAACCACATTCAAAACACCATGGAAACCAGCTTTTAAGAAACTCAAAGAAATGCTACAGTACTTTCCTTCAAAATTATTTATCAAATTTTTCAGAAGATCTGCATTTTAATCACTTTTAGGAACACTTGACTTTGTTATGCACTAAAGAGCCGCTAATAATTTAAAACAAAGATGATATCATTAAAGATGATAGCCAAGAATATAGCCTGAATTTCTGTTAGCCATCAATATGATGATATTCCTGATAGGATTTGCTTGATCCCTATTTAGGTTTTTAGCAACCACCATTCTAAAAGGTCACTTATGGATCCCCTCACTGGAGCACAGAGTACACTGAATCAAGTTGGATGTTTCTATAAAAATTCTCTGAAGGAAGCAAGGTAAAATTTCACTTGTTCTAAAAGTTCATTTAGTTTTAGGAATTGTTTTAGGAGGAAAATTAGTTTCTAAGCACTCACCTTTTTATCTTTTGTTGTTTTCTTCAGTAAGGGTTCTTAGCCAGGACAACAAGCAATACCTGTCTTCTCAACAACCCCCATGGTTTTTTGTACAGATTCAAGTATCATCCATGCAAGTTGATTCCAAAAGCTAAACACTGGTCCAGCCAGATAAGACATTCTCTGTGCCCTGCAGTCCAAGGAATGAAGTATGAACACTCACCTAGTTTTCACTTGGAGTTCTGCAGTAGAATGGATATCTGGGAAAACTCGTGGACTTAAATTCCTCTTATTTTTGAGGGAATCCAGCAGGATGTGAGGGAGACTGAACAGCACTTGGAGGATGGAAAAACATAGAAAGAGAGGAAAAGTCTGTCAAAATTATGAGTTTGCAGCACAATATATAATACACAGAAAAATATTGTATTAAGTCCTTCTCCCAAGCACACCCTACAAGGTTTCTATAAAGGTAATTCTGACGCTGAGGGGTGAAAACTGTAAATCTATTATGAAATACAAACTATAGGAAAGCAAAACCACAATTAAATGTAAATACCAGAACAATCACCAGAGGCTGGGAGAAATAACCTTAGCTTGGAGATATGGCCACAAGCATTTATCTTAAGGTTAGCAGTGCTAAAACCAGGGAAAAAAGGCAAAAAATTCAATTAGTAACTGTCCTATCTATGGTCTGCCTACCTTAATTTGCCCTACAGACTAAAAGAGTGGGACACTTGAACAAGACACGTTCAGCCATGCTCTCTACATGGGCTGTTCAACAACAGGAAACCAAATCATTTGGTCCCCATAGTCCAAGGCTTCTTGAAATGTCACTTCATTCCCTCTGTGTGACAAAACTACCCAGTCTGCTCCAGGGTAGGCCTCTGTCCTTGTCTTTCACCATTCACCTTTCCCTTAAGTGGGTTTCCCTGTGAACTTTGTCTAAACCACAATTGTTACAACCTCAGCAATAGTACTCCCTTTCCATTACATGGTCTTTGAAAGACTTTACACAAAGTAAGACAAATAAATTAACCGTTGGATTTTTCCTGTTTCATTATAAAATATGAAACACTCATGTCCCTAATCACTGGAGAAATTGTCCAGGAATATTTCTAATCAAGAACCACCTGAATTTCCGCATAGTCCCATGGTGATTTCTTCTAAAATGCATAAACACATCACACTCAGAGTGTGAGCTGGGTAAATGAGAATTCACATGTGTGAAATGGGTTTGAAACACTACACAAAGAAAATTCATGGATGAATTTCTTTATAATGTTGCAAAGCTACTCCACTGGAATTAAGAAATACAAGAAAAAAAAATTGCATTATATTGTACTTAAAATTCCCCATTATGAGATATTTAAACCAAGTTCTTATTAAGACAGAGTAGTAGCTAGACAGATTATTCATCACAGTATTGAATAAACTTTTAATAACTTCTTAAATGCATGCTTTGAGACATAATAAAATTACTTCCTGGCATTAGAAAGAGACTTACCTGATGTATAGATAATCAATAACTGCCTATTCCACAAAGGTAGACACAAAGTTACAGTTGATTTAGACTTGGGTTTTTTACAGCTTTACTCCAGCAAAAGCCACTGAAGAAAAAAGTATTTATCTGAAATGCTAGAGGAGTACCTTTCTGAATAACTATGTGGAAAAAAGCAGTAGGCTGGATACCAAGTGCCTTCCTAAACCTTTTCCATCTCCAACTCCCAGCTCTGTTTGAGAAGGCACTTACTCTTGCTGTGTTCTAGGAAGCTCAGTACCAATCTTCACACAATCCAGAAATTAATATTTAAAAGCAGCAGTGTAGTAGAATGCCACTGTTAGTACATTAAAAATTCCTACAGCTTTCAAGAACTTTCCTTTTACTATTGCCACAAATGTGGTCCAAAGGATTGAGCAAGCTGAAAATGGAGTTTTGTATTTGAGAGCCAATTGTTAGTGATGAACAAAGGCCAAAACTACGACAAGCAGGTCAAAGAGAACACAATAGAAATCGATTCTTTGAAAGAATCACTCTCAAAATGTAAGAATTAGTGAAAGAAAAACTCCCTGAGCCACTACCTGTTAAGGCAGAAAATGTGTTTCCAAAAATACTGAAAAAAGACACATCAATGACTGAACACTCTGGAAGAGCAGAAGGTAACTCCAACCAGCAAGGAGGATGAAGATCTGCATTTTGTAATCTGTACCCGACACACAGAGAGTGGGCTCTGCTTCTGCTCTGTCCCTGTCTGATACAGCCATGAAAATGTATCACACATCCTCAGGAGAGCTGAGCAGCTCTGTTTGATGTGTCAGTATCTGCTTCAGAAGTAGGAGCTCAAATAACTGCCCATCAATATTAGAAAGGAAGTTCCCACTCCATCCTGCTATGTAATTCCAACAATGTACAGTGCTCCAGGCCCTTTGTGAGCAATTTAATTCTCTAATATGGCAGCAAACAAACCCAGCTGAAAATTGCCAGGGTTTATGCTATTTTAACAAGTTAAGTCATCCCACAGAGTGGTCCAGAAAACACCAGGACTGGAAAAAAAGAGAAGTATAGAACTGCTCAGTTTGCAGCATAGAGCAATGACTTTCCAATCACTAGTTTTTATGTATGCACTTTGGGGAAACAATTGAGAATAATGGATCAATCTATTCTCAAATTATTTATTGCATTAATGATTACTCTTGAATCCCAGCATGGTTTGGGTTGAAAGGGACCTTTAAAGATCGAGTTCCACTCCCTGCCATGGGCAGGGACACCTTCCACTGGACCAGGTTGCTCCAAGCCCCGTCCAATCTGGCCTTGAATATGAGAAGATGAGAATGAAGGGTTGCAGGGGATATGACAAATCTGGAGTGAAAACAAATGGCATGATTTGGAAGAGTCCATCAGTTCTGTTAACAGCTATATATATATTTTTAAACAATATAATCCAGCTAGCCTATTTCCCTTCTTCTGTGCTAATCACAGTGGTATTCCTGCAATGGAAATTTAAAAGCTAAGTGTTCCAACTAATTAATAGATAAACCCCTCTACTTCAAACATAAACCATAACCAAAACACTCCTACAGTGACTGTTTCACCATTTTCTTGCCCCAGGGTACAATCTTTTCTTTAATGCACAACATCTTCATTACGCTCTGCAATGGTGCTGCAGGTGGGGATGGTGCTCCCAGGGACTGTATCCTGGCACTGTGGAACCCCTGCAGTGCTCAGGAATGTTCACCAGCTGTAGGTCAGATAAATAGTTTATACAGTGGGGGGAAAGTGTTCACAACTGAGCTTCTTTTACTGCCACTTCATAGTCCAACTAGACTGAGGACTGTACAGAGTTCTTGCCACCCTCAGTTGTAAGAGTTCTTCCAGAGAAGAAACTCATAGGACAAATATCTCTTTAATACAGAATCACAGAATATGCTAAGTTAGAAGGGACCCACAAGGATCACTGAGTCCAACTCTTAGCTCTGTGCAGTACCACGCCCAAGAGTCACATACAAGAATACTTATATGTCCCCACAACATTTAACCACTAAAGCTTCTATTTAGTCAGAAACATAGAGGTACAAACACATGGCAATCATTCCTTCTCTTTGCTTAGAAAAATCTGTGGAGAGCAATGAAAAAAATCCCAAATACCCTGTAATTCTATTTGATATACACAAAAACATTCCCCTAGTGTGGAGTGCTTAGAATTTAATCTGATCCCACAGCACTTTGCGTAAGAACAACTTCCAGAGATTATATGTTCCATATAGCATCATGACCTTAGATATCTAGTGAATGAATAATGGAAGTAGAATCACAGATTAACCAAAAAACAGGTAGAATTAATGCAACTCTCTGGGTAGGAGAACGCTTTATGACATATCAAGTTACTTACATTAAATTAGCTAGTAAAGTGTAAGAATGGTAGCAGGAAATTATGGTAATGTATGGTAAAGCAGAACCTAGATAATTTGTTTTTCTGTCCTGTAGATAACACAAACATCTATCCACTATGATCATTCTGAAGTTAATCCGTTATGACTTGGGACAGAGCATCCATGTACCTCCTTTAAGAAAACCCACACCTACTTCAGTCAATTATACCTTTAAATTATGGGATTTTATGATGGAGCCTGACTTGGAGCTTTTATATTTTAAAACCTAAATTAAAAATAACATTTTCAAGTGTCATAAAGACTTTAAATCTTATTTCGGTATTTTTGTCTTTAAAAAATTTTAAGGAAACTTCTGTAGGTCCAATGAGCTTGAGAAGGCTCTGTAATATTTTAACTCAAAAATTAAATAAGCTGAATGAATAGTTTAATGAAAACAGAATGAGCCATGACAATGATGCACAGTGAGGCTTTAGCTGAGGTTAAAACTCCCTAGATGAAGTTATGAATAAATATACTGTAAGGTTGCTTAGTGTTTGAGGAAGGACTTCATAATTTTTTTCTTTTCCCCTATCTGAACAGACTTAGTAGAGGTTAAAAGAAGAAATTGGAGTTGGACTCACTTTATCAGAAATAACATACAATTTAGCAGGCCATGATACCTCTCAAACTGATGTTAAAGTGCCAGATTATATAAGTAGCCCACACTGTAAATGTATCAATGGTTTAATAACAAGAAAATTGACTTCACTGTAGATCTGGAGTCCAAGAGCCTTCAGTCTCATAACAGATGCTTGGAGAACAGCTTTTGGCTTTTTAAAGGTCATCTGTTTTATCCTGCCAGGTTCTAAAATCAGAAGATAAGAAGTTGTATAAAGAAAACAGCACACCTTGTTCTGAGATTAAAGAAGCAAAACAATGATAAAAAACAAGGCAGATCTGAGTCTTGTTTCTTAATATACCGTGTTAGATGCCATGCATCACTTCCAGTTTGAATGAATGTACTCTCATCAGGTGCAGAGAATGGAAACATGTATGCCTTGAAGTTGTTTCACAGAGTTGATGACATAATATCTCTATAGGGGTGCTCTTCTCATTTTGTCACATCCCAAAAACGACAATGTAGAAATTGTTGTTGAAGAGAGACTTGAGCTCATTCTGTATGGACTGGAAAAGTAAAACATGGCAGACCACGATTTGTTCAGTTACTTTCCTTTGCACCAAGGAACACAACTGGTGCAATGCACAGTGTCCTGAATCCATGGACAACACCACTGTACAGATCCAGTAACAGGTTCTCCACAACATTCACAGCATCCAGAGATACTCTGATGACTAGCATAGCAAAAGTGGTAAATGTTAACAGCAAAGACAAGTCTATATCCTCATTATTTTTAACTTCAGCACCACTCTGGAAACAGAAACCCTTGTTTCTGTAGAAATGCTTAACATCTCTTAGCAGAAATTTTGTGTCCACTGCACCAATGGGGCAAGAATGGAAAACAGAGCCTGTACTGTCATCATGCTACCTCTATTTCTGCACATCACAGGTGTATTATTATTCGGGGATAGTTGCCTTTCTTTAATTCCCTTACTGAATGTTTATGTCTTGACTGCCTGTCAATGAAGCCTGACATGTCCTTGAATTATCCTTAAAAAATTATTTTATTTTTATAGTCTTGTCTACTAATGGGCTAAGTTCTTCTTTCAATCAGCTTTCAAAAACTGGAAATGAGCATTCCAACATTCAGACTTTCTAGCAAAAGCAACTGATTTCATACCATTTTTATCTGGTGTCTTTCTGCTGTGAATTGCCCAAGTTTGTTCACCAGCTTCTCTGCTAAGGTCCTGCATATGAAAATGGAAATAAAAGAAGTCTGATAACTCACTGTATGGTAACTGCTCATATTTTATGTTAAGGAACAGGAAAATAGAAGCAGACTTCAACACCATGTATGATCATCAAGCCTCTATTACATTAAGTTTCTCCTGACGAAAGAAAAAAAAGGAACATTTATGCTTTTAAAAACTATAACCATTTGAAAAGGTCAAGATAAGAACTTTGACAAAATATAGAATCCTCTATTGGGCAGACCTATGGTTTCAGTTACTGAATTGGGTATAAACCATTTGCTGCCACAACAGCCTCAGTGGTCATTGGACCAATGTGTTTTGTGCTCTCTTTTAGAAAAAGATGAAAGACAAAATACATTTAGCAATTCTAAATGTCACTTCCATAATGCCCTCTAAAACTAAAGTTTGCACGTTGTAGCCATCACCTTCCCCAATATAATTTATTAAATAGTGCCATCCAGTGGGAAGTGACTCTTAGCACAATGAAACTCTCTAAAAAACCAAACCAAATTAACTCCAAATTCTTACTATTGATGCAATCGTGGAGAGTATTTCAACAATTTATAAAAATGTTTAGCTTCTAAATAATCTGAATTGTATAGTAACACTAACTTCCTGATGGTATTTTGGCATGTTTTACGCCAGTTACAAAGACAGTAGTAAGCAGGAATTCTCTGTAATAGGAAAGGACACATTTACTGGGCAGGGTAAAGCAGCAGTACCAGTCTTAGATCCTTTCAAATCCTTGATAGCATCTAAACGCTGGACAAAGGAGACTAAATTTTACTACCAGAGGGTTTGAGTGTGCAGAAGGATAGGTAAAATATTGAAAAGGAGTGACCCGACTATTATTTTTAATTCTACCAATTTGCATGTAACTGAATTGCCATTGAAGAGTAACAGAAACATGATACAATTTTGTTTCATTTCCAAAGCATCTCTGTATAATCTGCTGCTGATGGAAGATAAATACTTAACACACATAGCATATTAAAGAAGCATTTAGAGGGATACCAAAATATGTTTTCCAGACTCACCTGTTGCTACTGAGCATTTGCAGACCTGCAGAATTTGGTGCCAAAAGAAAGTAGAGAAGTATATTTCTGTGTAATAGGTAGAGCACTGAAGAGCCATCAGCAACCTAAGAGCTCATTTCTCTCCTCTGCTTTATATTTCTCCATGAATTTCCAGCATAAATCACAGTTCTCTTCAGATAATGAAGTCTTAGAAATTTCATTATATAGTGTAGCAATATAAATCTATATGGCCACCCCATTAGAAATGCCTATCAGGAAACAAAATGTACTTCCTGGAAATAATTCAATTCAAATCCTCCTGCTTTTTCTCTTTTTCTTGACTTTTCACCAAAGAAACTATAAGATTATATATATATGTCACATGTAACAGCAAGAACTACCAGACAGTTCTATATGCAAAGCATTATAAACAAAAGATACTTCATGTTCAAAAATGGGCTTTTTGTATGTAAACAGTCCATATCAGTACAAAGGACAGAACTGAGAAATGGGTACATGTTCAGATATCCATTGGAATTATATCAGAAAGGGTGAAATTACCATGTTTGCTGTAAAGTACCAAAGAAAGAAAGAAAAGTACCAAGAAAGAAAAGCACCAAAGTACATCACCCAAATCTTTTCAAATTTTTACACTACCTGGTATTTCTTTTATTACAGCCACGAAAATCAAGTGATGAACAGTGGCTGGGGATTACCAGTCATTCAAGGTAAGAAGAAAGTATAACATTCTTCTAAGCTGACATAGTTCATGAACAAAAAACGCTTCCATCACTTTTGTTATTGCCTTGTTTTTTACCCCGTATAATAGAGATTTTAGTGGAATTCAACTCAAATGATTCAAAAAGTTCTTCATAGATGCTTTGAGAACAGTGAAGTTTTAAATTATACAATGATATATAAAAAATTTTCTGTAGATATTTGGAGACAATTAAAGATAATATTAATTAGGTATATTTGTAGATATAAAAGGAATATGAGTAAATGTAGAAGTTTTCCAATTACTATCAGCTAAATTTGAAGAGAAAAAACTCTTTTTGACATGTGCAGGTCCTTTTGTTTATGTCCATTCATGGTTGTTTAATAAAGGCTAGATAAAGTAACAAGAAAATAAAACAAATAAACCCCTAAAACACCAGCAACTAAGACAGCCCCTAAAACAATCCTCCTGCAAGAATTTCATACAGAAATAAACTTGAGTAATGTTAGCAAAAGTTTACTCAGTCTTCACAAAACCCTTCACAGTAATGATGACTTCTAGTCACGTAATCAAACAGTCTCAGCCCTCTAAAAGGTAACAAACTCATTAGTATTTCACCTGATCCAGTTAGTAAAGCTCTCTAATCCCCTTGTCAACAAGAAAAGTCTTCAGAATATTTTATTGATCAACACAGGTTTCTACCCAATGTCTACATTTGGAGCCTGATAAAATAAAGGCAGGATAAGATCCCATCCATAACACAGGCCATACATTTTGGAGATCCAAGCAAGAATTTTTAATGCAGAGAGCATTGCTAATAATCAGACTATAAATACCCACAACACCTCCTGTTCTTACTGATCAAAAGGCTTGGACTCTGCACCAGACTCATGGCAACATTACCTAATGACACCTCTGCCAGAGGTGACTCTTCAGCTCAAGACTGAGAGTCTGTAACAGTTTTTCCTACCTGGAATTTCCAGAGGCCTGGCAGTGCCTACAAATCTTTATAACCTGGAAACTGCAATTTTGTTTCACACAGTCAGGCATACCAGACATAGGAATCTCCTCAAGGATATATTGCAACATCCCTGTGATGGAAAGTAGCAAGGGAAAGGGCTTGCTCTGGGGAGAAGAGAAAGAACACCCCTCCCCTACCTTGTCCCCATACAATACTTTAGAGTGTTTAAGCACTTAAAACTTCTTTGGTA
Source organism: Manacus vitellinus (assembly GCF_001715985.3). Taxonomy (NCBI): domain Eukaryota; kingdom Metazoa; phylum Chordata; class Aves; order Passeriformes; family Pipridae; genus Manacus; species Manacus vitellinus. The sequence continues at coordinate 13,639,086 of NW_021939395.1, read as the reverse complement.
CATGAAGTAATATGATGACTTCCCTGAACTTTCTTCAGCTCATATCTTTGAGAAGTTTTGCTCTAAGACATCAAAACTAGCATACTGAAATGAACAAAAACCTTTCTGAGATTCTAAAACGTTCTGTGCTACTGAAATTTTTCCTCATCTGTGTCAGACACAGTGGAAGCAGGAGCTAAGTAACCACAATCTCCACTCTGTCTTGCTTCCTGGTTGAAATTGAGAGGAAAAGTAACTTTAGCAAACAAGCCATCCAATGAGTCAGCGGTTATAAGGCAAAAATAAGAGAGTAGGACTCCACAAAGAGAAGCCTGAAATTAAAGGTAGAACAGCAACAGGTAACTGAGGTGGAAGTGGATCACACAGTCATGTTGATGTATCCCGGTCTCCACCTATTTCTAGCTGTCTTTTCCAAGCTCTAAACTTAATAGAAGATCTAATCATATAAATTGTGCTGGAAACTGTTTATTTTTCAGCTATGTGTGTGTGTGAATGCACACATGTAAAATCTTTTTAGACAAAGGATAGGATTAACACACTGCTATTACTGACCAAACTGAACATGCACCCATGTTCCTGAGGAATAGTTTAATGCATTAAACCACATTAGTGCTGCACTCTATATTGGTTGAAATGCATGTTGCTTAATAAACTTAGGATTTAAAAGTGAGAGGGAAGTGGAAAAGTGATATAATTTCACCTACAGCTGCCTATTTAAAGGTTAAAAATTGCAAAACTTACAGGCTGACAGTTTCTCTGTTATAGTGTCTAACAGTCCTTGTAAGAATCCATTCTGCTCCAGTATAATTAAAGAATAATATGTTGGCATTATGTGGAGAGCACTGTATTCCTTGCTTATGTTCTTCCACTTGATGGAATGGATCTAAAAAAAAAAAAAAACAACCAACTGTCTACAAATCATAAATGTGCTCATTACTTTAAATTAGTGGGCACTGGGCTATCATCCAGGTTAAGTCCCTTCCAACATCAAGTACTCTGTGATTCTTTGAACTCTAGCAGAGCCCTCTCTCTTACACTGTCCTATCATTAGCTCATCACAAAACTAATTTTCAGTGTTTCTTTCGAGCTTAGAAACCTTAAAGGAGAGAAAGAGAAAACTATACAAAGCCTACATGACTTTCTGTTAGTGTTTTGTGTGTGGCACAGCACCTGTACCAAAAGATGCACAGGATGGTCTTTCCATCTGCTAGATCACAGCAAAGAGATCCTCATTTTTAGGGGCATATTCCCTCACATGTCAACAAATATTACACCATTTTGACTCCCCCTACCCTGTGTGGAATATTCAAGTTGCCCAACACAAAATGTTGCAGAAAGTTCTGGAGAATAATTTTCTCAGGGGGCCTTTCATTACACAATGTCAAGTCGAGCTCAGTATCATTAAGCAGAGCTCCTAATCTTCAGGCCTCCCTAAATCCTCGTCACTGTCTCTTCTCTTTACCATTCCAGGTCCAATGAAGTGTCCTGACTCTCCCTATGGTCAGGAAGTTAGGTGTCCCAAGGCAGAGCTATCTCAGTTTACACAGAAATATTTTAGAATTTTACACTTATGCCTATGCTAACATTGGCATAGTGATTCACAAGTGAAAATTACATCATCCAAACATAGGTACTGCCAGAAAGTATATTGCACCTATGCATACATTAGTAACAAACTAATCAAACATGGTAAAACATTTTGGAATAAAAACACAACTAGGATTTTCATGTATAACTGTTGTGGTTTAACCTGAGCCAACATTCAGTCCCACACGACCACTCTCTCACTCCCCACCCTGTTGAGATGGGGGAGGGACTCAGAAGAATAAAAGGTAGAAAACTTGTGAGTTAGATAAAGACAGTTTAAAGAAAGCCACATGTGCAAGCAAAGCATAATAAGGATTTCATTTCACTTCCCATGGGCAGGTGTCCATCCATGCCCAGGACATCAGGGCTCCAGCAGGTGTAACAGTGGCTGGAGAAGACAAACACCATCGCTCTGAACACTCTCTGTTTCCTTCATCTTCCCCCCAGCTTTTTATGCTGACCACGATGCCACATGGTCTGGAATATCCCTTGGATCAGCTGGGGTCAGCTGTCCCAGCTGTGTCCCCTCCCAGCTCCTTGTGCACCCCCAGCCCACTCACTGGTGGGGTGAGGAGCAGAAAAGGCTTCGACTCTGTAAGCCCTGCTTAATGGTTAAAAAAACATCCCTGTGTTATCAACATCATTTCTAGCACAAATCCAAAACACAATCCCACATCACCTAATGTGAAGATTAACTCTATCCCAGCCAAAACCGGGACAATAATATACTTGCATTAAGTTAGGAATTTTCTTTCTGCATTCAACTTCTTAGAAGTTGATTATCTCTTTATAAATTCTTTTTTTTAAACAAGAAAATAAACCAGAATATTAGTTACCCCAAATCCTGTACAAATTATTCTAATGGATATCTTAATTAATGTAATCTTTTTATAGGCACAAAAATTCAAGTAATTAGTTTCTTCTATCTATGCCAACAGAATTAGTAATGTATTCATTATTATACCATAAAAGTGGAATAATGTAGCTTAATTAAACTTAAAATATTGTTAAGTAATTATTCTCAAGAACATAGATTTTACAAGTTAAAGCATTATTACTATACAATAATTTCTCAGGTTACTTTATACAAATAATATTCAATTCTTAATTAAATTATCAGTTGAACAGAAACAGTCAGATGCTAGAAACTATGCAATTTGGAAACAATTATGTTTAGTTGCCTGTATATTTCAAAAGAAAATGTTTTGGCACTTGATAAAGGTTTATCAGCAGCACCTTCAATTAATTCAATGCATCTACTCACCATTTAAAAAAAAATCAAGAAACAGCGTATAAAAGTACTTTAAGCTGGTATAGAACCAATAGACTATTTCAAGGTGGACACACAAGTCTGCAGGATGAAGTTGATGGATTGGGAAAGAATCTGCATGGAGCAGTTCTTTTCCTGCAGTATCTCCTTCCTGCCTGCAGCTGATAGAAAGTTGATATATAATGACTATGATATGCTTGGTATACCTTTCATAAAGGTACTTATTTCATAGAAGTCACTTTACAGCAAGACACAAGAGAAGGTAAGGAAGGGAAAAGTTTTCTTTGCAAAGGCAAGTTTTCACCACAGCTTGATAATTAATATTATCTCCATTCTTCTCTAGGAGGTTCCTCACATTCAGTTCAGTCAATATCAGAGTTAAATTTATTCAGGAGTTTGATGGCACAGTCACATACCTCCACTTTCCAGAGCTTTTTGAATTGTTGAAGTGTCCTGTTTGCACTATGAGAGACTTGCCCTTTCTCTACAGAAGTTAGTGATGATTTGACATTCAGTAATAACAAGAGTCTGAGCATCCTGAAAATTTTTGTGTAACTTTAAACACCTTCTGCAAAGAGTTCATCAAATAATTCCAAAGTTAGTTAAAAATAAAGTTATGAATGTGTTTCAGTATTTTATTGCCTATAACACTGACACAGAAAACCTCTTTAGCATTAAGTATGAGTCTAAGTCTTATTGACAGGACTGAATCCACAGATAAATATTTGAAAAAGAAATACTGTACAAATTAAACTAAATTTTGATGGTAATTTATATCCAGAGTTATGTAGTTTCAACCCACAGCAGCATTAATCATTATCAAAGTGACATCAAATTCATTAGACCACAGCACGTGCTTGTGTGTGGAAAAGAAATAAGGTACAAAGGGGAAAAAGTAGCAAGGGAAGGAAAGCAAAGCCTCAATGTGTGTAGGAAGAGATGTCCTTGATTCCGAGCAAAGGAATAAAGAACATACATTGAATTAAAAGGAATAGAACTTCATGGATGAGATAACCAACCTCCACTGACTTCTTCTCTAACAGGGACAAATTTGAAAGGTTCTACAGTTTGGCAAAGCACTTCAGGAAATAAACAAACAAACCACAAACTAACAAATAACAACCAAACAAACAAATTCAACCCAAATCCCCAAACATACAGTGATGACCCTTTCCTGGAAAGGGTCATAACAATCTTTTGTTTGGTCTATGTGAATCCTGATGGGAGTTTCCTTAGAGGTTTAAGGTAGTACTTCTGCTTAAAAGGAACATATCCATCCCAAAAACAATCTTACCAATAATAATACAGCATAGCATCAAGTATGAGCATTGTTGTAATTTTATTCTGTAATTTAAACATGCCGTGTCTAATATGAAGGTAGGAAGAAAAAAAAAGAATCTTTGCTTTGGATGTCTTTTCACAATAAATATCAGCAGTGAAGAAAGACCTTTCAAACACATAAACACTGTTTTAATTATCAAAGCACAAGCTGCACTGCTCCTGCCAAATTGAAGAGGTTCCCTAAGTAACCAGCATCGTATTCCAAAATGACATAGGAGGCTTAATGCAAAGCTTGCTGAAGGACAGCAAATTCCCTATAGTTTGGGGATTATAAATACACAGAAAACATTTCCTAGAGTCATGAGGAGTTTCCAGACTTGGCAACTCTAAAAATAAAAGGTCCTGGGTGATTTGCTAGCCCAAAGCCTCTGAACTTGGTGGATAAGAGCAAACACGAGTATAAAAAAAAAAAAAAAAGGTATAAAATTGCAATCTAAGCAGGAAAGAATATTGAATCTTGATGCATATTTATGACTAGTTCTTCTGGAAAGAACAGAAATAAACCATCTGAAACAGTGGCCATTCACTTTATGTCACTATGTCCCTTCTAGAAGGCTCCACAAAATGCTGCTGTGTTGCTCATCATAACCTGTTACAGAATCACCCTGCTCAAACGGTATTAAAAGACTTGGTACTTGTGCCATCAGGTCCTCCCAAGCCATAGAGATGTGAAACATCCTGAGGTTGCTACTATTGCCTTGTGAAAAGACTTCAACCATGTACATCCACACACCTCTGCAGACTGTGATACAATCTTTAGACAATATTTTCTCCTACAGATGAGCGTCTTTGTTCAAAGCAGCACAAGAACAGACTTATCTGGTAGAGGTTGTTGTAACCCAGCACCCTGAAAGAGACCAAGAGCAGTTGCCAGGAAAAGTGTAAGTGCACACTGCCAGCATCAGTGATACTTGAGATCTGAAAAGCTTTATGAGCCAGAGAGACTGCTCTCTTAGAAATCAATGATGGATTTTCCTTCCACAAATCCTCAACTCTTTGTTCAATATTCAGTTTCAGCCTTTATTTACGACATGCTTTTCAAATCCACATTTCAGATATGATCAGACAGTCTTTGCAGTGAAAGCTCCGGTTGATAGAGCAAGCAATCTACACTTCAATAACTTAAAACACCTTTGAGAGAACATGTTCCAAACAAAACAGACTTTACAACATCAGCAAAGTTATTTTTCACAAGTAACTTATTTTCATCATCTGTGAATGCTGCAAAATGATTGCTGAGAAGGAAAACCAAGCACTGAAACTGCATAGTAAAATATCTGAATGCAAAAGCTGAGCACAGGAGTACAAGCAAAGAGAACTCCTTTGAGCATCTCATTGTTCCCACTAGGAATAAGGTGCTTCTGAAATTTTAAACATGACAGTAGTTCTTTGTATCTATTTTGACATGGATAGTCCCTCCATGTAATTGTGCACTGCACACAAAAGCAGCAATTGGAACACTATTTATGCTACTCTTTTGGTTTATGGCACTGCCAATTCTTCTAGAAAAAGGTATCTATCAAATTTCTACAATATAAAGGTGTCATTTGTGCTAAATAGATGCAAGAATTCTGTCACTTAAGCACTTATTAGGTTTGCGGGGATTATTTCCTTTGGTTTTATTAGGTTTTTTTAAATGTTACTGCAGAAAGCTTTTGTTTACTGCCATTAAGATATACTTCCTTAATCCTTTCACCACAGGTGCAGAAATACTCTGGAAAAGAAAAGTGAAGCAAAACAATACATAGAAAACAAGCAAAAGAAACACTCTTGTACCTCAGAATTTCTGGCACACGTGTAATGTGCTTTAAGACCACCCTGCTTGAGCAAGGAGGTTGGATTAGATGACCAACTCAAAGGGAGTTGGAAGGGTTGTGATCCCTTCCAACCTTACCCATTCCGTGATTCTTCTGAGTGGAAACTGCTGAGAGACACGACTCTTTTAAGGAAAAGGCAGAATACTTAGAACACAGCTTCACATGTAGCACACACATCATTAACAGAATACATTCTATAGATCAACTTCCTGTGGGTATACAGTGATCTGAATATAGGATTTTGGTCAACACTTATAAAATTTACAAAAAAACCTAAAGAAAAACAGGTAATCAGTTAAGTTCCTACATTCCTCATGCATATTTTTGAGCAAACAGTTCTGGCATCGAAGCGCACACACACAAATATATTTAAAAAAAAAAAAAAAGAAAGAAAAACATCAAAGAAACAAACAAAATCCCCAAAACAACACAAAAATACTGAGCAAGACAACTAATAGGAAGCTATGACACAGCTTCAGGAGAAGCTGCTCAACAACAGCCAGTGTTGCCACTCAAAATTCTGTCTTGCACCCTCAGAAGCACAGGTCAGGAATTGGCCTCTTTCACCATCCTTGTGTCAACCAAAACTGTTACCTCACTGCTGTCATACAAAAAACTGATCACCAAGGTGTGATCACTCAATTTAAGAAATGCACAAACTGATAAAGCTGCAGTACTCCAGAGTGGCACAGTCTGAAAGAAATCAGTAGGATAAAGAGAGAAAATGAGTCATCAATGGAATCATTAGAGTTTTTTTAGCTTTACTTCAGTTTAATAGGGATTAAAAGGAATTAATTAATGCACAAACTTAGCAGTCCATCCAGAAGTGATTCCACAGCAGATTTACAAAGCCCAGAAAGTTCGGGATATACTCACAGTTAATATGTTTTGTTTTAAAAAGGATTCAAATCTAGGTCAGGTGTTCATAACAGCTCCTTTTTTTCTTTCATATAATTTTTACATTCCTTTGCGCGTGAGAGAATAAAACTGTCGACATGCTACCAGCATGGCATACATGGTGTCAGACAAGAAACAGCTTGAAAGCTTTAGAGATTAAGAGAACCATCAAGCTGAGAGCTGGTGATAAAAGTGGCTGAATAAGTTTTCTGTATTGATTCAAGTTTGGAAGAAATTTACCGCAGATCCGTCAACTACAACTTCACAATTTTGTGAAAGATTTGAGGGATTCTTGTATATGGAGCACTGTAACTGCAGTGCTTCATAACCATGACATTATTCTCATTATTTAATCTATTTTTTTTTTTTAGGTTTTAAACTTCTTTTTCATTAAAAAAAAAAAAATAAAAAATCACAGAATAACTTACTTGAGGCTTGGTCTTCAAATTACTGATTCATTCTATCAACAGTCATTTTTTCTACATGTAATTTTCTCAGTCCCAGATTGAAACACACCTGTATGTTCAAACTTCCTTGATATAATTCTTACGTTTTAGCCCTCAGCAGGTGTTTTTGGCCTTTTATATACCTGGAGTTAGTGTTACAACTTAACATGAAGATGTGAGCACTAAAATCCCCTTGTGAACCCCAAGTTCTTATCACTGCTGACAATGTGTTTTCATGCATTTGTAACTACGCTGTTCAACTTTCAAGACTGAGTTGAAAACTTTGGAAAAAGTTGTGGAATAAAAAAAAAAAAAAAAAAAGGGAGGAAGACAAAGCCTTGCATGATTCATTTTTTGAAGAATAAGGGCAATCAGATAATTTCTCAATCCCTCATTAATATACTGTACTGAAAAAAAAGTTACTTTCACCTATATTTTTTATTTTCATATCATGTATTATGATAAAAATTGTAATTATTCTGCAAGATCCAGCTACAGTATTCACTTTGAAATGTTAAAAATTACACTCCTTTGTAGGAAATAAATCGATCTGCTTAAAAAGTATAGGCAGAAAAAAGAAGTAGTTGATGGAAAGAAATCTACAAATTCAAAGTGTTTATCATTCTCTGCAAGCAAACTAGTACTGACCACTTACTTGCATTAATGGTTTAAGGTTCAAGTACTCTCTGACCTTCAAGTCCTCAGAAAGAAAACTTTTCACCCTTCAATTCCCATCCTCACTCTATAAATTATAGTCCAATCCTTTCTTTCTACAAGTGGTTTCCACAGTACAGTTTCTATGTATATTTGGGTTTTCTGACAGCTCCTGAGACTAGAAGGTCCACTTCCTTATGGGAACATGAAATGATATCAGAGAGAAGATAGAAAATTCCAGCTACCAGAGATGAGTGCCTGTGATGATCATATCATTTCTTCCAGCTCTAATTAGGAGAGACCAGAACTGGCCTCTGGCACTACCAGACACTCTTCTTTTATGACAAAAATGCGGCATCAAAATGGTTTACTCTGAAAGTCAGTTTCTTAAAACGAGCTTTGGGTTTTGTCTGGATGCCAACCCTGACATGAAAGGCAAGGTTTCAGGGATGAAAAGCAGAACTACAGGTCTGAACTAGGGAGAGACCTAGTTACTAAGTAACACAATACTCATCTAATGATACCAGCTTGAGAAAAAGATACTATATTCCATTTAATTAGCCCTGAAAAGCAGCAGAACATAGATACTCCTTCTGGACACAGAGTACTCTGTTCCAACCCTCCCTCAGCAGTCTCCTCACAGTCTATCACCTCATGATCTGCAGGGATCATCCCTCAATTGGTGTTTCAGCTTTTTGATGGTGTGATTTCAACACAAGGATTCCCTGACTCCTTTTGTCCTCCTGTAAGAGGAAGAGAAAAGAGTAAATTCTTTCAAACACAACACCAGCTTAAGTGTTCAACTCCTGTGAGCCATTCAACAGCATAAAATCTTCAAGCAGGGTCAATCCTGTTTTGGAATATTTTTTTCCATCACCACCAGATGCCAATTTCAAGCCTAACAATGCAGCAAGCACGTGTTGTTTATTGACTTTACTTGTTTTTATCTCTTGATACCAAAGGGGTCGAAGGCTACCACTATTAGAGGAAATGCAGCACATCTTTTATTACCATAATGCATCAGAAGATTCAGACTGAGCATTAACTGTAAACATGGGGACAGAGGGCCAGCAATTTTTAAATGCTGTTTACCACTTAACAACTGTTTTTCATTATGACTTGTCAATAAAACTAAACCTTTATAGTCTAAGTAATAGAAAATCTTTCTTTGTTTTACTTCAAGATAATCATTTTGGTAAATGCAAAAAAAAAAAATCACTCCATGCAAAGCTATTTGATAAAAAAATTAGATTATATTAATAATTAAATTCTTGTGCTCTAGCTATATTTAGAATTTTATTTAATAAACATATTTCTTGAAAGAAATTATTCTTTTTTGAATAAAATAATTGTAAGGTAAGAAATAAATTATGTCAGAACTTCACTAGTTTGATCAAATAACAATTTCATCACTTTGGTTATCAGAACATAAATTACCACATATCACATAGTCCATAGTGACTACCACTTCCCTGTGAAAGGACAACTTGCAGGTGATGATTTTGTGTAACTACTGATGTAAGAATGTGGTGCATTAGTGAAAATATTCTTTAACCTTTTGACTATTCCAGTGTTCAAATGTCAAAGATTAAAAAAATACTGAAACACGAAATACCTGGTATGCTGGACATGAGTTTAATATGCAACTATTTGCTACAATATTTAGCTAACAAATTACAACAGTAACTATTAGAACAATATTTAGGTAAAAAATAAAAAAAAAGTATAATCTACATTATATATATTCTGGGGTTTGTTTGAAAATTCTTAAGGATTTCTTTCAAAGTCACACTGATGGCATTAAATGCAATATATAACTTCTTGTTAAAAGAACTGACAAGTCACTAAGCTTCAGTTGTTGGTTTAAAAAAGGGAACTTCCTCTCTCCCCCTAAACCCAGATTTTCACTAAGTACAGAATATTTTCTCCCCACTTGAGCTAGTGAGAAAAAAGTGATCTGTGGAAGTCATACACTTGCATCAGTTGGTTCTCATCGACCTCAGAAACTTCAAAACTTGCCTAGAAACTTCTCCCATGGGTTCATGGACCTCCAGCTCCAAGGTTTTACAGTTGCTGATGAGTTAATTGCAATGATAAAAACATCTGCAATTTTCACATAGCTGGGTAACGGGCACACATGTAAGATGTAAACTTCCAAAATATGTTGTGTCACAGGATTGCCTCTTCCTTAAATTTTGTAAGCAATGTTAACCCCAGGAATGCTAGAAAGTATTGTAATAGATATCTCTTCTCTTTTATCCCCTACTGGAAATCTCTCAATATTTGGGGGGAAAGAAACCCCAGACATTGTTATCTCCTTTTTGCAGGCACTTTCAAAACTTCAGCTGTTTTTCAGATGTTTTGTTTGGAATAAATAGCATTTAAAATAGAAAGAATCTGATTTAGGGACAGCTCTCCTCTCTACTCATTGTATACTTACAATTTCAAGTGTGCTAGAATTGAATCTCAGTCAAAAAAGAAAGGAGCTCAATATTCTTCTTACAGTAACCAGAAAGTTTAATGCAGACAATGTGGGATGATTGATGACATTCTTCTTCTTCATCATTACCTCTGAGAACCACTGTTAGTAACCCTGAAGAGGATAATAAACCTCTGGAAAGTGGGGTTTCTAGTCAGATAGAGTTTCTCCAGTCCTAGACAGCTTGACAGTGGATTAAACAACTATTTTCTATTATTTGATATTGTCTTATGTTATTGTACTGATTTCTCCAACTTATTTCTCTGTGGACATTACAGGATGAGAAGGCATTCAGTCCTGAGTAGTGGACAGAAAAATTAAATACAAAACCTGTTTTTCCTCCTACACTCTGAAATAAACAATTCCAAAGCTGTTCCGTTTCACCACCTCTTTCTTCTCTGTTTCCACTGTCTGTGTATTAAAACTGGCCTTGATTGAGCAGCATCATTTTCCTTCACCATCAGAGACAAGATAGTTAACAACAGAAAGGTTATGCAGAACTGCCACACCATTCCCTTGACAACCACAGTCTGTCTAATAACCACTGCCTGGAATGATACAACAGGAACAGGACCATTCCCTCTACCTTGCTCCTGTGCCAAGAGACTGACAGATCTTGTGCTGTGTATGGAGGCTAAAACCCAACAAAAACTGTAATCCCATAAATGATCCAGCCAACCCTGTGAACACTACCATCTCCTTTCTGATTTTTAAATGGTACTAAACAAGATTCTGACTATTTGAGCAAAGTTGAATTAAACCTTAGTCTGGACAAACTGCATGACAGTGGGAATAAGAAACACAGATTCTAGTTTTGTCTTTTCTCTTCCATTTAAAAGCGGTAGTTACACTTTTTTCAATTTTGCAATAAAAACCACAAAATCACTGCTGAAAAAGGAGATCAGCTGCTCTTCTGCTACAATCTGAACGCTAGTAAGGAGTAATAAACAAAGCAGAACCAACACCACTAAGTTATTTTTCATACAGTAAAAAGGCCTACTCCTTTCTTTTGAAAACAGAAGCCTGCAATCAGTAGGTTTGGATTTTGCATTGATTCTGATCTCTATCAGAACATTTATTTCCAGGTTTCCTCCTCTTAAGCTGGCTGTTCTCTGTGGCTTAGTATTAAGTTTTCTTTGGAATACAGTAAAATAAATCCAGTGTGTGCCCTCAGACATCAAAAGAGCTCTGCCAGTAACTGGAAGCCTGGCTTATGCAAAGCCTGACACTTGGCTACATTTGTTAGAACACACCTCTTAAGGGAGGACAGCGTCATCCAGGGAAATAATCCTTACTCTAAGAACATTAGGTTACAGCCTACCCTGTTCCTTATCTTTTCATCATTAACATTCTGGATTCTACATTCTGAAAAAAGTAATTGTAATTTTTCCCTCTTGAAAGACACAGTTTCTCTCCTGAGTTAGCCCTTCGTTAGCTGATCATCTCTAAATGGAACACTGTGCTCTAAACCCTAAAGAAATGGGCAGACATGCCAAGGTACCATTAAACATAGTTATTATCTGAATTTTCCTCCTGTTCTGCAGCCTAGGGCAAAGTCTGTGTGTGGTAGTTTCACTCACCATCTACTAATTGGTGGAAAAAGAATGGCATTACTTCCCAAAGGACAAGAGCAGGTTACTTTGATTTTCCAAGTAGGTCATTCACTCTTCAAAAGAAGAATGGCTGACATTCTGAAGGAACACTAATGCAGCAGTGGCAGCTCTTGTCAGAAATGTCAGCTTTTCCCAGCTTTGCAACACCACAATGACATTTCACACCTACCTTGCTGTGATCTATTGCAGATTTAAAATGAGTCCAGTACCTTCATGCCGGTACCTTCCCACTGGGATGTCACCAGTCACCATTACTTACAACTTAGTTACATCAATATCTGTCAGGGTGCAGCTCAAGAAAGTTCATGTTTTCCACTATTGGTTATTACTTTCTCTGTTTCCAACTTTCAGGTAGTAACTTCTACTTCTCAGGCACACGCGGTCAGTAAACTTCGCTGTGTGCAGTCTAACACATATGCCACAAAAATGATGGGTAAGAGTGACCTGCAGAAATTCAGCAATTTCAATGTTCAGATAATTCTGCCTCTGATACTTCCATATAAAAAAAGCTATTTCAAACCTTCTGAAAATTTATCAGGACATTCTCTACCTCCTGATCAAACACTTTCCCAGAAAGACTTGTACAACCAGGTTTAAAGCTGTAAGGAAATGAACACTGTTCCTGTTATCAGTTTTCCAAATTTCAAATATTTCAAAGAGAACATTTTGTGGAAACTGGAGCTCCTAAAGAGGAATATAATGTAGACTAACCATTGTGCTTTCCTAGGGAGTGAGGGGGAACAAAGCAAGGATTTTCAACCATTTCACTAATGGTTTGTAATTTCTGCTGCTTTCAGCAACTCATGAAACAAGGGTTCTGTTCTCACTAGTTATGGTATGGGAAGGAGAAGACTTATCTTGTCATACACACAATAATGTAGAATATTAGAGTGAAACTGGATACACTAATTTTACTCATGTGTACAAGAACTTAAATGGCAAAGTCATCAATTTGAGCAAACACCTATTGAAGACACCAGACAGTGCATGCACAAGCTGTAATATCTGTTCTGCAGGTGACAGCAGGACTACAGTGAGCAAAAAATAGCTTTTCCAAGCTCTGCATTCACTATAGTGAGAAATTCTTTATGCACTTAAAACTCAGACAAAACTCAAACTGAACAGAAAGGTCCTGCTTTTGTAAAATGGGTCACTGATCTACTTAATCCTGGGAGAGCAAGCTAGTTCTCTTGCATACATCCTGACTGATCAGACTTGATGGCACTGAACTATGAAAGGCTGAAAAAGGAAATCTCCCAAACCTCTGCTGTTTGAGCTTATTGACTGGTACTAGTCTTTGCTATTTCACGAGTGTATCAAGGAAAATTCTGTTACTCTGATACATGGCCATTATCTTGACATAAACTGTGTTGTATTTCCCTTGCTGGCATACGCTTCAAAGACATAAAATACATTGATATTTTATGGTAAATAACACTCCCCAACATTCTCTTACATAAAATTACATATAGCAAGCACCTTACATAGCAAGTAGAGTCTGCCCTACTCCCAGAACTAGCACTCTGTTGGAAGATGCCTCACAACAGTCCCATTCCCTTTGCTAACTGATATGTTCTTGTAATATTTGTAACATCTTCTTTAATTGAGCCTTGTGTCCTTTCTACTATTAATCATTATTCTGCCATATGATGACAGTGTTCAAATAGATTTTTTTAGAATGATGTTACTGTCTCTTCAAAAATATTAAGCAACCATTAATACTCAAATGTCTTAGTGCTCAAAGGGTGCTTAAATCTGGAACTATTTGAACTCAATGGTTTACAGGGTTAAGCTTTCCTTCAATATTATTGCCCAACATCCCCTACCTAAGCAAGAGCTGTCTACCAGAGTTGAAAAATCAAGATGATTGCATTAGTTATGGTCTTAAAGTAACTGAGATACACAACATTCTGGAAAAAACAAAGGTTTTTCTTAATTCTTCCTATGTCTGCCTTCATAATTTGTAATTATTCAACAGAACTACTATACTGTTCACCAAAGATGTTACACTCATTCAAATGCAAGATCTACTAAAATAAATATACAAGCAATTTGAATTAAAAATAATAGGTTCTGACTTTCTAACAGTTTTATAAACTATTATGAAAATATTCTTACTTAAGAACGGTAATAAAATGTTAAAGCTCTCTGAAGACTTCAAAACTTATTTTAATTGTGTGTGCATGACTGATAATTGCTTCTCCTCCAACAACACTATGTGTGTAATTTGATTATCTTAAACCATGAAGGACAATAACCTTTACTTTAACACACTTTAAAAAAATATGGCAAAATAACTCCATAAATAATTAGATCTCATCAACACATAACTCCTGGCACACTACACTATTGATAATTGAACTTATGACTAATGCTAAAATAGAAATATTATGTGAATCATTTATCAAAGAACTATCCTCATGCAACTCTTTCATTTCCTAGTGGAAATAAAACTATTCCATATTTTTAATAATACATTATTTCATTTCCTGCAAGATATTCCCAACTGATGCTACTTGTAATGTTTATAATATTTCTCTAGCACACTCTTTTTTAAGTGGTAATCACAACTCGATATTTTTCTCCTCTCTTCCACCAAGACTTTTTATTCCCCTCTGACTTTTACCATAAGAAAATTCTATAACTTGCTTTTAGAGTTGCATCTAAAACCAGACCAATATTATATGTGACTGATTTATAGAATTCATTGAAGTTGCTCAAATATTACGTCAGGACTGAGTCTATGATCGAGCCTGTCAAGGTCCCTCTGAATGGCATCCCTTCCCTCCAGTGTGCCATTGGCAAACTTCCTGAGAAAAAGCTCAATTCCCCACTGCCCACATTGCTGACAAAATTGTTGAACACCCTCAGTCCCAATACCAACCCCTGAGGAACAACACCTGTAGCTGGTCTCCACTTGGACATTGAGACGTTGACCCCACAACTCTCTGAGTGCAACATCCAGCCAATTGCTTATTGCTCCATCTGTCAAATCCACATCTCTCCAGTTTAGAGGCAAGGATGTCCTGTAGGACAGTGTCAAATGCTTTGCACAGGTGCAGGCAGTTGATGCCTGTTGCTCTTCCTTTATCCACTGGTGCTGTAACTCCACCATAGAAGGCCACCAAATTTGTCAGGCACAATTTCCCCTCAGTGAAGCCACTTGGGCTGTCACCAATCATCTTATTTTCCATGGTCTTTAGCATAATTTCCAGGACTATGCAATCATACAGTATTTAAAGATCATGTATAGTCTGCACTTTGGCAAGTCTGTTGAAAGCAGACTTGAAAACTCCTAAAAAGGACAGAAGAAAACCTAGCTTGTACTTTTAATGTCTGGAGACAATGGAAATAAGGGTAAATCTAATTCATGAGGTTTTTTTCAGTGTATACAAAGAAGCATGAAAAGATCCTTAATTTATTTCTTCTTACAGCTTAGTGTAAAGGTAAATAGACTATCCATTAGGTTTAAAATTGTATTTCATCAATTCCATTGGATAGCCAAGACCTTATCATCACAATATTGGTTAAAGTATGGCAGCAGCAAATGTCATGTCTGTCAAGCTCTAGTGTCCTGAGCCAATCCATGTTAGATTTACTCTGAGTAAATGTCAGTGCTATCGAGAGCTCCCAGAAAAAGCAGATTTTTCTTTACAGACAAGCATTGAACAATAAATTGTCTGGCCAGTACAACAGCAGCAAGCTAATGACTAGGTCTTGCTTCCTGGGATGATTTGGAAGCTGTTACACAACTGATTTTTCATCTCAAGGCAGGTTTCACACTGTTACACAGCCACCACTCCAAGATGACATTTAGCAAATGGCTGCATATCCTGGTCTGTGTGTGTCTAAGCTTTTTTAGCCACTCCAATATCCTTCTTAGAGGTACACTTTGTCAGTTACCTAAGGCATGAATTTTCCATATAGTAAGGTCAAGGTTTACACAACCTGACATCTCATCTGCTTACAAAGCCTGTCCCAAGCAAACACAGGCACTGACCAGCTGTGCCAGACATGCAGAAATACTTGGAGCTGAAAAGAAACAAGAGAGCTAAGTTGAAGCTGGGAACTGCCCCCCCCCCCCGTGATGTCATGCATGTCTTGCCTCTCCAAAAGCAATTCTTAGAAAGTTACATTCATTGCTTGAGCCAACACAGCTGATCCATTTTCCTATCATTGCCCAGTGTTCTCACTGCAGACATGCAGAAAGGTCAATTCTCTGTCACTTATCTTATTTGTAAGTAAATGTCCCTGGGTTTATGTAAGTTCTGTTGTCTTTAAGGCCTGACTCCAGTCCTCATCCTGACAGACTCAGTCTAAACTCCCAGTTGCTCCAGGCAAGCTTGGCAGGACTCATTCACTGATGTCCCAGGATGTCCTCACTGGAATGGAAAACACCTTCAGTTACTGTCCTCCATTGTTAACTCAACCCTGGAAGTGCTAAAGGCCAGGTTGGATGGAGCTTCAAGTTCCAGCAAACTCCAGAAAGTAAAATTACTCACTGCAGTCACTGACTGCTTAAAGTACTTTGTGAAGGAACTGTTCATTTCAGCTAATCAAAATAAAAGTTGAATAAATAAACCAAAATTACCACTTGAACAACCGCCCTCTAAAGTCTCATTCTAGATACAGGTTTGGTCGACTGATTTCCACACAAGTTGGCTTCAATCATGAATGCACTTCAAAAACAAGAAACATCTTTCCATTTTAACCTCAGTTTCGTGGCTCCTTGAGAAAAACAGAAGATGGCTGTGAAAAAGACAGAGAAAACAGCACAGATTAAAGAATGAACACTGGCACCTTAAATCAAACCCACATGCCCAATATTGCCAGGCATCTGTCCAAGAGGTTTTAACAAAGAATCTGCATTAAGGAAATGTCCAGCATCCATCTACTTCTGACTTGTTTCTAAATTTCACTGATACCAAAGGAACCAAATATCTCTTTCTTATGGTTGGGATCCAGATGAGTTGGGTTGAGTGCGTAGACCTGGTCTAAGAACAGTACGGATCCCCTCTGCCCCTCACCCCCTGGTTGTTTAAAAGAGTACAAGACCTCTCAGTGCTTCCACAGCAGGAATAAAACTGCAGGTAACTGACAGTATCAGACCTGCCAGAGGTTGGGTTTCAGTAAAATTAAAGCCAATGCATTCACTCCATCTTTTGAGAAAGAATTCACCTGCAGACTGCACTTGAGGATTGGCACATTAGTTTCCATTGCTTCCATGTCCCAGACGCTTGAAAGACTAAAATAGGAATCTTTCTCTGAAAAGGTCTTTGACTGTGCTGTTTGAGGAAGAGAAGATCCAACATCTCGGGGTTTAGAGGAGTGTGTGCTTTGAGGAAAAGACAACCTACCCCTCTGGAGTTTAGAGGAGTCACAACCAAAGTCCTCTTTCAGGGTATCAGAGCTTATTCCATCTAAGAGTTTGCTGGGAAGGCTTCTTGTTAGCACTGTCTGGCAGAGAACAGTCAAGCAGAGAAGGAATTTCACTCAGAGCTCAAACAGCAGCTCTGGGCCTTGTCTGGAAATCTGAACAGGAGGTAAAAAGTGAAAACAAAGACAAGTTGGGCAGGCTTATAAAAGACATGGTTCCCTGTCATTAAGGGGAGAGGCACCATAAAACTGACATCCTCAGCAAAGAATCCTGTCATCTTAGGAAACGTGGCAACAGAAATCACTCCAGGCTCTAGAGCTGCTTCTTCCACCTTCACTACCATAAAAAACAAAACAAAACAAAACAGAGTAATTTTGTAATCAGAATGGTACTAGGATTGTGGCACGTGATGCAGGATTTAGTCACCTCCTCTGCCAGGGAAGCAAACTTTGCCTGATGAAAACTCCTACTTTTTTCATTGCTGTACAGACACACTGCACCTCAGCAGGGTCCCACCACACAAGGTGTTCTGGCTACAGTTTGAGCAGATGAATAGGATTTCTGCTTTCAGCTCTCAAAGCTACATATTACTACAAAGTAGTTTTCTACCTACCCCTGGCCTTTCCATACCCCTCCTGAGAAACTGGTGACTTCTGTGTATAGATTAGAAATCATCTTTCATTCAAACAGCTGTTTCCAAGTGTTCTGTTATATCCTGCTTCATCACCACTGCTACGTCTGGTACACAAATTACAATGTTACTTAGAAAAGGGAGTTGATGTTTTAGCCACAGGGTGATGCAAAAGTCACAGATCTTTCAGCTGCATGGTGGAGAAGATTATGGATGTCTACAAATTTAATCAACACCAGATTGGGCAGATTTCTTGACCATAGAATATTTTTTCTTACTATACTCCAGGAGAATGGATAAATCTGTAGCCAATGTTTCTATAAACTCAAAGGTCACCTGTTATATACATCCCTCTCTTTAAGAAATGAGCCTCAGGAGGTAAAACTTATTCTTAAGCAAAATAGAATTAGGAAAGTAGATCTCACAGTATTTCCTTTTACATTGTATACATTTTATACATTACAACAGAAGCCTAGATATCTCACCTGCATAGTCTTATTTTTTTTGAACTTTATAGCAAATCCTTTTAATCTTGTAAATTTTACAGCTGCTTTAATGATGTTCAACTACCCATGTTCTCTAAAAATTCCCACGAAGATCTCCTCCCACATTCTTGTACATTCAACGGCAACACAGAGAAATTAAAAGTTTCCTATTTCCAATACAACTCAAAAAGACATTTTAGCTGAAGTCCCTGCTGCTTGTCAGAAAAAGCTGAAGAGGTGAACCTGAAGTCATTAAGTACAGTCCAGCTTTTAGTTCTCTAATCTCATGAGCTACAAGGTATTATTTCGGGAGGAAAATATACTATAAATATTTGCACATAAAGACAATAATGTAACAAGCAACAATAATGTTACAAGTCTGTGAAAGGACTAAATGTAGGAGCTCAGAAATTACAGGTGAAGGATGGGGTGAGTTCAGCTGTTTGTTGTTTTTTATAGAGAGAAATTTATCTTACAAAGGACAAAGTTATAGCCACAGGATTCTGTACAAAAATATAAAGGCCCTGAGTAACTGCCTAAGCTCAACAGGTCAGAAGGGGGTAAAGGGTTTATAATACTTTAAGCAAAGACATGGCTGTTAGATGTCTAAATGTAACTATTTATCATCTCAAATAACTCCTGAAGAATGAATTTATATAATTTCTTCATAGAACACAAGTGCAGTCACAAGTTATAAATACAGACAGAAATCTTAATGACCTTATAGAAAATATTAGGAAGTAAAGAAATTAATATCAGGTGTTCTTTACCACTGCCATGCATTTCTTAGACCAGATTATAAAACTATAAATTCCAAATACATTTTCTTGAGTGATAAGAAAAATAAATAGTGGATGACATGTGGAATAGGCATCCAATAATTTGTTAGTTACCTTGCTGTAGAAATTGTTTTAAACAAATTGCTTTCTAACATACAGTTCAGTATCTCATGGAAATGAGGAGGGCCAAAATTAGTCCCAGGTAATGGAAAGTTTGAGAAGAGAGAGAGAGAATTAGAGACAATTTTTGATTCAGATAACTGTCAGCACCTAGTAGCTTAGAACTCCTCCCTCAAGTTTTTCTGTTTCCCAGTAGTTTATCTCCGGAAGTGATAAATCACAATCAGTGGAAGACAAGGTTTTCTCTTGAGCAAGAAGAGAGGAAATAAATCCCTGATCTCTCATCTGTAAAAAGGACAAGTGCACTGGTCAGGCTTAGCCAGCTCAGGACTCAGTAAGTCCACTTATCACTACTCACAGCTTGTTCAAGATCCAAATTTATGATTACAGTGGCTCAAAGTTTTCCTTTAATAGTATTTGGACTTAGTGATGTTCCACAAAGGTTGCACAGAAATAACTACAGCAGTTTGAAGAGTGCCTTTTTCTTCTGTGCCCTTCTACTGAAGATTTGAAGCTATTGAGCACCAATCTGCATAATAACTGAGAAAAATCTGCTCTAAATATAAAGTACCCTGCTCAACAAGACTGTGAGCACCTAATTTACTTCTAAGAGAGAGGTAACTGGACAAAATTATGAGACGTTACATCATTTCAGAAACCCACATAAGAATCTCAGAAGTGGTTGTTATTTTCAAACTGTCTTGTGGATTTATGCTGTTGAACAGGAGATAAAGTCTTTTGGGACAGGATTACTTCAGCTCACTGGGAATGAAGGGCTATTTCTGACATTCTTCCTCTTATTCTGAGACAAAAACTTGAATTGTAGAATTTAGTCTCTATTTATATTTAATTGAATGTCTTCTGACCCACTTGCAGAAATCAAGATAGGTCACTTCTCATTTCCAGCACATTGATACAGCCATTTCACTACTATTTGTTCAGGTGTTGAAAAAGCTTCTCACTATATTTATTCATTTTTCTGTTCTTTTCATGTATGTTACTGCTCAATAATATCCTTATAATAATTTTGACAATAAGAACCACGCAACAGCAAGTTCCTTCATTCTGCTTGTAGCTGTTGCTCCATATAATATACTTTCTGATCACCTAGGCATTAATACATGGCAACCCAAAGTTGGGTTTCTTTACTATAGCTGATCAAAATTGTAAAGAGTATTCCAGATCAGGAGGCATAAATATTTCCCCCTCAGAAATTTTTTCTTTTTATTATCAGCTTTACAGTGACAGCCCACAGTGATCAGATGAGGTCAGAAGCCTTTTCATCCATTATTACTGACAGGTTTCAGTCCTTACACACATGACCTCTATTACTTATGTACATGTTATAGTATTGAATTTCCTTTTATTTCTCCTGCCTGCAAGGTCATGAAGGCTTCTCTACATGGTGGATGACAATCTTCTGTCCTGACTACATGTCCAAAACTTGTAACTTAGATTTGGACACAACTTGGCCTGAGAAAGCTTCTCACAAGAAAGTTTTCTTCTACCTATAACACATTTGTTTTCAGACAGTAGCATAACCTATTGATACAATAAACAAGATCCGTATTTTGTTACTTTTCAAGTCTTGAGAATTTCTTTGTTCATGTTATTTCCACCTACAACAGAAATTTTACCAACTTGTAAAACATCTACATTAACCTCAGAGGAATATTTATCCATAGGTTTCCATCTCGCATTTTCTGCCCAGTACAGAAAAGTAATTAACACAAAAAATTGTAGAAGGTTCAACATTCATTTATGTACCATTCTCCTCCATGTGCAGTGAGGTAGCTAAGAACAATTAAATAAACTTAAGTCTCTAAATGGCTGTGATAGAAAATATTACAACCCCATTCCCAGAATATATTTGCTCAGTTTTTCAGGATGATTTTTACTAGCCTTTAGACTGCCTGTTTTCCAAAATTGCCTCTCTTAGATAGATTTACCTCAAAAACTTGGTATGAACCAGAATTCCCAGGGCCTTGCACAGGAAAAGTTCTTTAAGCCAAGATGTTTCAAAGATAAGACTTCAGACAACAAGATCCAAACTTCCCAAAAGAAAACACTGTTTTGCTGAAAACTATCTAATCAGCCCTGTAAAAAATGATCTATTTTTCTGATGTAGAATAACCTAGTATGATTATCTTTGTTGCTCTTAATGTTTGCTATCCTTTTTGTTTCTGAACACATACCCTACCTTGAAAAAACTGAGATAAAGAGAGCAATCAGTGCTATTGGGCAAAGATACAGCTTCAAGGCACAATGGCAGACAAACCACCTGACATAGTACATGCCTTTTCTAAACTAATTTCTAAATACAATTTCATATAGATATATAATTAAACAGTTACTGACACCTTCACTAAGAATATGGGTCATACACAAAAGATCAATTGGACTATCAATAAATGATTCTTCCTATTCTGCTTCTTTTCAAACTAATTCAGAGATATCAGGGAGTCAAGCATTGACATTCAATCAACTCCCTTCTTTTTTGTAGTCTTTCTATTTTAGCCAGACTATTGTATCCCGCTACCATGAGGTGATACTCCCACCTCTAAAATTGCCACTTGCTGAAATTAAATACAAAGACACCATGGCCAGACTGTCTTCCTGGGACATGATGGCCCTTGACCAAAAGGAAGGTCTTTGCCATCTTCCAAATTTACACCTTTGTCTCTACTGGGCTTTTGCTAAGGACACACAACCTTCAGAGGCCACATCTAATATCATAATTTTGATCTATAACTGCAATAAAATTAACTACTTAGTTTACCCAGAATCATTGTTTCTTTCACTCTGCAACTTACTTATTAATTAATATTTTATTACAACTCATACTTCATAGTACACGAGAAAGGGATGAGTGTTTAAAGTATTTCTACTTAAATATTCAAATGTAACAGTCACACATCAAACACAAACTTCAATCTATTCAGACTGGAAATTAATGAAAAAACAGTAAGCCATTATTTTTAAAGTTGTTTGTGGATATCTGGTGACTTCAGGCACTGTAGACTTCTTTCCTTGAAAAGGTCATATCATTCTTCAGAAAACTAAAAAGAACAAACACGCCACTATTCCTTTTATGTCTTTTGTATATCACTATTCTAAAGCAGGACTGAAGTGAGAAACTAGCCAAGGTTTCAGAACTCCAGTGGAGACATCTTCCAGTTAATCTGACCTCTTTTCTAACAGTAATAACTCAAAAAAATTTAAGAGTTCAGACATACCCTTGATTTGTTTTAAAGGGCACATTCTGCTTTTGAAAACAACATCAGTTCAGATAACTTCTAAAGCTTTCTGCAATAAAGGCATTCAAGAAAAAATATCAGGAATTTTACATCTACAGCATTAACTCTTATGCTTCCCTGACTGTTTTAAGAATCTTTTTTTAATAAGAGAGAATATGTAAAAATCGAGATTGACTGACTGACAGAATCTGAAGTCTGCTACACTGTAATATTGTTGTATATAATAACTGTGATACCAAACAAACTCTCAGAGACTATTAGTCAGTAAATGTGACAGCACGGGGTAGAAACATCAAGAAAAGATGATTCCACCTCTCCTTTAAATCTAGTTTTTGCAGTTTCAAATATTCTTACCATAACTGATTTTTTAGGGGAGTTTGCCATCATCTCTCATAAGTAGGATGTGGAGACAGAATTTTTTGCTGTACTTGAACTTATTTTAGACAACTTTCTAACCACACCCATTCAGGACAAGGGATTCTTCTTCTTATGTGCTTGTTGAAACAGCAGATTACAAAGTTATTCACTGTATTCCTTCAGTGACTACAACTAAACAACTTAATATAACTACAAGCTGCTCTAGCAGCAGCTTTTACAGAAAATATGTGAGCCTTGATAAAAATTCATCTTAGTTTTTCTTTGTGTCAGAAGGCAAATTTCCTTTGTGTAGACACTAACACAAACCCCATGAAATCTAAAGTGTGGAAGTAATCATCTCAACAAACTTAATTCTGACAGGAGTCAGCAATACCATCATCAAGAGAGAAACTGAAAAGGAACAGCAACTCAGTTAACTCACCGTTGTCACCAAAGAGTACACCCAGAATCCACAGTAGGATTACAGAACAACAGAGGTTCTGGACACCATGGAGTCCAAGCCTCCACACTCAAAGCAGATTCCACCAAAGCAGCTTGCTAAGGGTGTTGTGTATCGGTACAGAAAGACACTCCACAACCTCTCTGGGCAACATCTTCTGGTGTTTGACCATTTTCACTATGAAAAACCTCGTGTTCAAATGGAATTTCTTGTGCTTTAATTAATGCCCATTGCTTCTTGCCCATTCCCTACACACCATGGGAATAAGAGTATGGCTCCATCTTCTTTACTCTCTTTTATCAGTTATTTATCACAGTGTGTGTTTTATACACATTTATAAAATCTAGCAGTCTCCTTCTCCCCACTCTGAGCTTTTTCTTCTTTAGGCCAAGCAGTGAAAACCCTTTTTCTCCACCTCTTCTTTAATGTCAGATTCTCCAAGGCCATCATTCACTTTGTGGCCCTTTTCTGGGCTCGTCCTGGTGTCTGTTGTGTACTGAGAAGCAAAGAATTGGACAAAGCACTTCATATCTGTCTCAATTATGCTGCACACAGGGGGAAGAACACCTCCCTCAACCTGCTGGCTGTACTCTTCCTAATGCACAAGGTGTTCTTGCCTTCCTTTACCATGAAGGTGGGTCATGCTGAACTTCACATACACCGAGACCCCCTGGATCCTTTTCTAAAAAGTTACTTTCCAGATGGTCAGACTGAGTCTGTACTCATGCATGGGGTTATTCCTTGCCAGGTGCAAGGCTTCACACTTCTCTGTTAGACTTCATAAGGCTCCTGTCAGCCCAAATCTAATCTGTACAAGCAACCATCTGATCCATCAACCACTTTCCCCAGATTTCTGTCACCTGTGAACTTACAGAGGGTTCACACTATACTCTAAATCCAGGTGACTAATGAATGTGTTAAATACTTTTGGCCCAAGTATTGACAATGGAATATGTCACTACTGACTGGCCTCCAGATGGACTTCATCCTATCCATGGCTGCTCTTTGTGCCTGACAGTTCCACCTACTTTACCTCACTGTTCACTTATCCAGTATATACTTCATCAATCTGTCTATAAGGAATTTGTGAGAGACAGTGATGAAAGTATTGCTGAAGCCAAGTTCAAAATCATCCCCTGCTATCTCCTCATCTCTAAGCTAGTAATTTTATTGTAGAAGGTTCCTAGGCTGGACAAGTATGATGCCTGCTGTTCTTCTTTTCTGTATCAGGATATTCTAATTCCTGCCTTAAAATACTTAAATGTGTGAACCAGCTGTAACACAAGACCTTTACAACTCTTCTGGAGTCAGCTGGAAGAGTCCAAAAACTGATTTCTACAATAAGGTCTACTATGATAACCTGAAGAATTCTGTGCTGAGAAAATTTCTGTCTTCATATGCATGACCCCCACACATTGCATTTCAGCTCATCTCCTATCTGAAAGAATGCATACCTCTATCACAGATATAACATTTTCTTGGTGTCAGGAGCCAGCTAAAGAAGTACATTATTTACACAGCTGTGTGTCATAGTTCAGAATATTCAAAGAAGTCTACAAAATATTAATTCAGATGACAGAGATGTATCTTCTGAAAAGAAATACATTTTTACCTTACAAAGATGGAATGCTATGATTCAGTTCTGAAACTGATCTACATAGGTAACAGATAATAATACACTTAATAATACACTAGAAAAGATAAAAACAGCATTTCAGTGCTACATGTTCTCAAACAGAAATGTCTTAAGCAACACTCAGGGATATAACTATTCAAGTACACAACACTTAAAAGTCAGATTATAGTCAAGAGATTAGCATGGTGAATGCCTGATGACAACTACAGTGCTTATGCCTGAACCAGAGGTGAGGGTACCAGAATGAAAAATAAACACACTTATCTTAAACCAAACACATTAAAAAGTAATTAAAAATTTAAACATAAAATGATTAAAAGAAGATGCAACCTCTGTTATGTGTTTTGGAGGACTATTTACCAGCTCTTTATGATTTCCAAAAGCCAAAATCACTAGCATATGTGTATTTTTCTTTCTCAACTGTCCTTTGGGTTTCTGCATGAAGTACATGCCTTTGTCCTCTCTGCTACACTTTTCAACTAGTTTTCAATTTTACTACTGTCACACATGCAGTTTATTGTAGTTCTTGGTGTTAATCTTTCATCTTAACTAATTCTTTGATTATTTCAGTGACATCTGAGCACTGAAGAAAAATGTGTTATTTTTTAAAAAAATTACCATAAAAAGTACATAAAAATAACAATTTTTATGAAACATCACATTTTCTAGTTTTCCAGAAATGTAAATACAGTGCAAATCCCATCTCAGACATTTTAATGTAAATATTTTAAGAGAGAAGTGATCTTATCTTTTCTCTTTGGCTGAGAATATCTTTTGGCAGTAAGATATAGGTAGACCTTTAAGGAGAAAGACTGATGTATTTTCACGTATAAGCTGTAAACTTATATTCTAAGCTCTGGAGTCTTTTTATGTCTCCCCAGTTCGGCATCAGAATTTCCAAATACTAAAAACAATCTTCCCCCTTTCATTCTTGATATAATTGTAACCATTTAAGTAGTGTCTAAATGCCTGCCTATCTGAAGGGTACCTGCACTGATGCAATAAGGTTAACAGCTCTGCACTCTAATAACCCTCCAATTTATTCCCCTGCAAAAGCAATATGCTCAAAAGTGCCTTATTCCAGTAACAAGCCTGAAAATGACAACTTTAAAATGGCCTCATCTCAGCAAAATGAGTTTCCCAGTGTAAAAGACTTCTCTGCTCTTCTACAGAATTTCTGGTCAAACAAGAAAGAAAACCCACTCATCTGCCCCTTCATTCATTTGAGACACCTTTGTGCCTTGGTTTTTGGCCTGGCAAGCCAGGACACTCCACTCCCTTGTTCCAAATAGGTGTCCTAACTATCAGTTTGTGTTCAGTTTATTAATCTTTCTTGACCTATATCTCCCATACAATAAAAATAACTCACTGGAAGAAAATTTAAATCAGACACACACAGTTTTTTCAAGAGAAAAGAGCCTTACAGACTGTACGTGTGATTGGACAAAAATACAGTTTAACTCCTTTGGACAAGGAAAGGGCAAGCAATACCAAGCAGGCTACACAATTCCTACAATACATGGCAGGAAAATGTCTTTCCTGATTCATCTGGACTGTTCTATATATAGATGTTATTAATATGTGACCATAAAATTGTCTACTCCCTTTCAGATTTAGCCATAGAAATTTTTAATAAGTAATGTGTCTAATGTATTAGATATTAAACTGCCCATTAGCTGCCAGATCTCACTAAGTTGTGCAAAATTATTTTAGCTACTTATCAAGGTGATATCTGCTGCAGTCTAATTTTAACAAAACACTGTAGAAAGGAAAATTTCTCATGCAAAATTCACAGAAGGACCTTGTCATTGCCCCTAATCAGAAGGGAGTAAAGGAATGCTGCCACAGAAATCCATCTCTTTCTTCCTACATATATAAAAAAGGAATTTCTGTTTCAAGATGAATCTTCAGAAATCAAGCTCATCATTTTCTTACTGACACAAATCACTTCAATGACAAATACACATAATAAACCTTTGTCTGCCCTCTTCATTTAATGTTGCCTTTGCACAGCTTACACGCTACTAAATTCTGTTTCTTAGGAGACAAAAACTAGAGCTGCTGCCATACAGGTTCTCAGCTTTTATATCTTCAGCATTCTTTGTTTTATTCCCCTTACTTGCTGGGCTGGTCTTTTGAAATAGTAACATGAATTTGTGCTTTAAACCAAACACTAAGTATGTTCATTTAAAAACATCTTGTATGTGTAAAAAAGAAACTTGCAACGGATGTTGATGGATATCCACTCAACAATACCCAGCTAAAAAAAACCAAACTAACAAAACAGTATAAGGATAAACCTCTTCATGAGTAAATCAAATACATGCAATTTAGCCCAAGGATCAGTATCCCATCAGATGGCAAGAGAGGGGCTTAATTAATTGCCTGAACCTAAGTAGACATTCATACAATTTTAGCTTTGTAGTGCAAAGGCAAGTTTAAAATACTTCAAGACAGATGTCTCAAAAGCACAAAAAAAATATTCAACAGAAATGACAGTCCTCTGCAAGCTCTTGCCCATCACAGGGGAAGGCATTGCACATTGCATATTAATTGTTCAGCAAAAAGCTCTTTGTCTGACTAAGACAGAAGTCTGGACATTCTTATCCAGTAATACATTAGCACTCACTTATATGTAAAGACTAAAGAATTATTCATTGCCAAATATGTATGTTTGGACTGAATTCATATCCACTGTTGCTATTATTTCAAAAACCATCAACATTGTCAAATACTGGACATTGTAGAAACACATACCAATCCAAAACAAGAATTAAAACTTGAAGTGATCCCCAAACTGCTTTAGACAGCTTCTTAGGTGGTTATAACTTTATTTTCTCTTAGTCTGGAGCATTTCTAATGTTCCCTGATGAAAATCATTTATCAGTTTAATGAACACACCAAGGAAGGTTAACCATAGGGGTGGAGGAGGAGGATATGATTCCTTTGTTACTCACATGATCTAACTACCCATCCTTCATTAAATCTGGCAGACTCCAAACATTAAAAAAACTGAAAGGAAAAACTCATTTTGAATTGTTCTTTCCCACACATATCAAACAGCCTGTGAAATGCCTTAGATTTTATGTCTGAATCCATTAAACACACTGGGGGAAAAAAAAGTATAGAAAATTCACGGTTGAATATGTGCTCACCTTCCATACTTTGTTAACTTCAGAGCTGAATAGATCCATGGGGTGCAAAGCAAAGCACTTGAGCACACTGAATAGTACATAAATGGAAAAGTGAACCAAGTGAAATATGAATATTTAAAAGAACATGCCCATGTAAATTGGTTTCCTCCCAGGAACCAAACCATATCCACTGCTCTCCTCTAGTGCTCAGTGCACGAGCAAGCACAGGGATGTAGGGCAATCAGCAAAGGATGCTCATGGGAAGTCAACAGATATTTAAAAGAATGATGTTGCAGAGCAATGAAGAAATGTGATCATGGCCTGGATGAAGCTGCTTGGGTCAGTGTGTGTCACAGGCAGCAGCACACACAGTGCATCACTCAGCATTCGGATGCTGCAGCTCTGTTCATGTAACAGGGTAAAAGCCTCCAGCTCAAAACAGAGCCTCAATTTGCACTCTCCTGATAAAGCCCTACACATAACTATGTAAAAGTCAGTAAGAGGAGGTTAATGGCAGTGAACTAGAATAAAACTAAATGTCACTACATCTTACTTTTCTGTAAAACCTTCTAAGTGGATAAGACATGTTCAGGAAGCTGTAAAATGTGCCCTTTCCTTACAAGAAAAAGGTCAGTTCTGTGCTAACAAATTGTAATCGGTTAGTCATAAAAGATCATATCAGCAGCTGAAATATGGTACCTTACATGTAATTTAAATATTGTTACAACTACTTGAGTCACAGAGAAGCCCACTTAGCACAGTGAAAACTCCTGCGTGCATTAAAATGATGCAATTCATGACAATATGAACACAATATCATGAAAAGGGAAAAATTACCAATTTCACAGCAATAAAACATGCTTAAATAACCAACTGAACAGTTGCCTTTGGCATAAAAGAACAGTACAGGAAATGCTTAAACATATTCTGTGATTCAGTGATTCTCTGCTGCTTTAAGAGACCAGCTTCACAGAATAATCAGCTCTACTGGTTTCAAAGCAATGAAGAAGCAGAGGTTCTGCTGCTCCCTGCATTCATCACCCTGGGAGAGTTCCCTTTGTATAATTCCCCGCACACAGCTTTATACAGAAGAACCCAGAACAGAGGGCAGCAGGATATTACCTTTCTCTTCTCTCTCAAGGAATAAAAATGACCAACAAAGCCAATATTAGTGAAAATCCAATACCAACAATGCAATGTTGGGATAGTTTTGTTATGATAAAAAAAAAACAAATCAGATTTTGTCTTAAGTCAAGATAAGACTTTTGCTACGCACCTATTATTTTTGTGACCCTGTGTTATTATTCAGAAAGTTTTTATCATTTGTGTGGCTAGTTCAGCATTTCTTTCTGTTCTGATGTCCAGATTTCTGTTAGGTCCTTAATAACAAGTGTCCCATTCAAAGAGGGTTCAAAGGTGCAGTCATACTTTACCAAGAACAGTCAGTCCCCACCTGCTGAGAAATGTCAAACTTCATACTCTGTTCAGAATAATCTTAGGAATATTTCACAATTTCTTAGGTTGGTGCAGCACATAATGCACTCAACATTAAAGGCTAATTATTGATATTATTTTAATGCATAATCACTAGCAAGCTTGTACAATAAGGTTGTGGGTGTTTTTTTTTTCCTTTGAGCACTACACTGAATCACGTATTTCAAAGCTGACAGACCTCTCTAAAGCTCAAATGCATACACAGAATACTAATGCTTCTGAGGTAGGAACAAGTGTTTTCAGCTCTAACACACATTCATAGTCAGTTCAGTAAAATTTACTCATGCTAATACCTTGCAAAATGGAGGGAAAACATATAATCAGTGAGCAGAACTGCTATTACTGTCAAAACAGATCCATTTAAACTGAAACACTTTGCTCTGAAATATCCTTTGGAAACTGCATTTCTAGTGTAGCAATTGCAGTGCTATATCTTGCCAGGGTCCCTGCTCAGTCTGCCTGGTTGGCTGTGCTAACACCTACCACTCCCAGGTGTAACAAGCCATTTGTCTACTTATGACTTAGAAAAGATGATACAAAAAGACTACAGTAGTTATGGTTCTCATGTCCTTTTGAAAAATTAAGTTCTCTATCCTTTAAGTCAAAGCTCACTTTGATTATGCAGAAAATGTTGGGTTTAAGTTTACATTTACATAGTAAGGGCAAAGGAGGATCATTTATAACGTTCATTTGATTCATACAATGCTGTATTTCACAGGAAATATAGTTCTTTACGAAAAGGTATAAGTTGTGTTCAAGTAAGAAAAGAAATAAACATAGTTGCCATTTTCAATTGCACTTCTAGGGTTATTAAAGGAGAGACTAGAGAAAGAAATTATACTAATGAAACTTCTGCTGGCATTTCAGTTCACTTTTTATCTCTAGTTATATGAATGGTGAAAGTCCGAGTTGTATTGAGACCAATGAAACGTTCAATTTCTCTTTAGTTAAACCAGGTTCTGAATGACTTGGATTTTAAATACTTGCTTGAAATAGCTTAGCACTGAATCTTCTTTTATTTCCTAAGGTTCTATTTCTTTAGTCTCTCTTTGTTCAAGTTAGTTTTCACACAGTAGCATCACACAAAAACAGTACTAGTGCTACTAATTATACTTTAAATGACATTGTCTCACTTAAATTTGTAATTCTTAAAGGTAAGTTTACTATTCAATCTGTAATTTTGTAAGGCAATGAGCTGCCTGACCTCTCCATTTGAAAGCTGTCTTTCACTTAAAATTCACTTTTTGTTTAATATGTCTACATTTCCTATGGATTGAACACTGTAAAGCTGCAATCAAGCTATTGGTACTTCACATTAGAGTTTGTCCCACAACTATTTCATGTTTGTTTGTGTGACAAGTTGGCTTATCCATGGAAAAATCCAAACTGCCTCAGATTTCAGTATTGTCATTTGATAATAAAAACAATATTCTAGTATAAAGCAATAAGTTGAGAACATTGTCTACAATTTGAAGGCCACAGAAAATGTCCATGCCATCCTTTCCTGAGCCCTTCCTAGAGCAGTTGGGACTGCAAATGAAACAGAGGATCTCTCAAGGTGGTAGCTCTGTAAGGAGCATTGCCCATTTCCTTTTTACTTTAATCTTTTAATCCTACTAATCCCTATTATTTACTCTGGTTTTTTCATGTGACTAAACTGATGCTTCTGTCCTCGCTGAGGCACTTTCTGCTCTTTCTTGCTTATTGTTTACTCTGTACTTTTGAATGGAGCATTAGAACAATGTTTGCAATAAGTCAGCAGTTTAGATAGACCTTGAACTAACCTAAGCTGAAAATTTAAAAGGCATTTTCAACTAGTAGTGAAGTTTTAGAAGAGTTTCCTTGTGACAGTGATGACTTTGTGATAGAATTTGTGAATTTACTGAAAGCATTCCATGTTGCAAGAATTGTCTATGATAACAGCAATGAACCAAAATAGGAGATATTTCCATTAGCATCAATAGTCTTACACAATTCCAGAAAATCATAGTATCATAGAATGGTTTGGGTTGGACAGGACCTTAAATATCATTTCATTCCAAACCTCCTCCCATGGGCAGGGACACCTTTCACTAGACCAGGTTGCTCAGAGCTTCATCAACCTGGCCTTGAACACTTCCAGGGATAGAGCATCCCATATTAGAGATGAGTGCCTTATTTTGAATAAAATCGAATATCTATAACTTTATAACTTTCTTTGCAAAACAGTGTTTTCCAGCTACTTGAGATTGTGACATGAGTCGAGGATGGTTTTTTCAATTAAAGTTTGTATACACAAGTCTTACCTGTGAGTTGGCTGAAATCACAAACTTCAGTATTTCTTTACAAGGAGATCAAATGAAGTGTCTCATGTTCATCCCCCCCCCCAACACACACAAACAAATAAATTCACTAGATATCATGCCAATTGCCTGTGAAGCTCACAAAGCGAAGTTTATCAAGACACACTCAAGACTTGCTAATGGATTTTCTTGTCATAAGACACTTCATCATCTTCATAAATTTATTTTCTGTAGACAAAATTTAATTTGTTGTAGACAAGATTAAAAGGTCATAAACAAAACATCGTCATTCAGTTTGCCCTTTAAAGTCAGTTCAAAATATGATATATGATCTGCTTAATTATGTTAAAATTTGGTGTGACTACACAGCTTCTCCAAGATATGCCTGTTTAACATGGTAAGCATCACTGAGCAGCTTAAAGCATGCATCACTGTCACAGTGAGAAGTCTAAGAGTACAGGACTAACAGCACACTGGGAAATAGCTACAAGCTAGGTATGCTAAAATTCCCATTAGCTCTTCTGGATTGTAAAATAAATACAAAGAATTAGCAAGTACAAACATAAAATCTTATTGTTACAGGGGATAACATAGGGCGCAGAAAGGAAATGGAGATTAAAAAGGACCACTTTTTTCCTTCCCATCACCATTTTCTCACCTATCTGCTATCAACACGTTGTGAATATTTTAAGCCTTCAAAGGTTCAAAAAGTAAATAAAATCCCAGAAGATAAGCCCAGAGGCAAAAATACTATTTCCTGTACCATCTGGGAAATGAAAGAACAGAGAACAGGAATCAGGTAACAACTTAGTACACAAAACAGATTTTTCTCTAGAATTTTTCTTCATCTAATACATATTTGTGGAAACAAATGTGCATCATTATATTTTTCACACACAACACTGTGGTGAAAGTGCTGTCATATGAAGGGAGCCGACAAGAAAGATGGAAAGAGTTTTTTATGAGACCAAGGACAAGGGGGAGTGGCTTCAAACTGAAAGAGAGTAAGGTTAGAATAGATATTAGGAAGAAATCCCTCCCTATGAGGGTGGTGAGGCCCTGGCAGGGTCTGACAGGTTGCCCAGAGCAGCTGTGGTTGCCCTATCCCTGGAAGTGTTCAAGGACAGTTTGGATGGAGCTCTGAGCAATCTTGTCTAGTGGAAGGTGGGCAGGGGGGGTGAAACAAGATGATCTTTAAGGTCCCTTCCAACCCAAACCAGTCTGTGATTCTCTATCCAAATCTCAGAGGACAAAAGAGACAACCATACTGAAAGGAAAAAGATTCATTCTTTTACAAAGCCCTGAAATCTGCAGCTATTGCAAGTTATTTGAAAATCACCTATTGGTTTCACAGATGTGTTTTTCTTGAAAGTCATAAAAATAACTTGAGTTATGGAAGGAGTCAAGTGTCTCAGCCAGTGTCCTGCTCAATACTATTCAAGGGCCACAGTCATCTTGGCTCTGTAATACAGGAGCATCTGGGCACCTTTGACAGTCACATGCTGTAGCCTTAGAGGTCAGGGAAGGTCACGTTACTCTTGTAGATGAATAAAGCCTAACCATCAGTAGGATAAGTTACTTTGGATTTTAGTTTGTTTCTGTGGCTTTTTGCAAGCAAAACCATGAGACTGATCCCAATAAGCATTTACTATTCAAAAGAAGACCTCAAGAGTACTGAAGACTTTTTGAAATAGGTCTCTGATATTCTATTTCACATTTACCCTTTAACTATAAAATGGTAGGGACAAAGTATTTTAGTCCCTTATTGTATTGTGATAAGGATTTAAATAAGTTCAAGTATTTGCTGCAAAGTTGTTAGGCAAATGGTAAGAGTAATTTGCAGAAATGAGCACTATTTCTCACTCCATGGATTTGAAATATCCTCAACTTTTATGCATGAAATCTTCATCTCTGCCCAGATATTTAAGTAACAGGAGGCACTTATTAACCTGAGATAATATTCTGTTCCACTGATATTATATCCTAAACTTACATTGTTACAGAAGACTGAATATTCACATACTGAACTTGCTCATAGTGCTACACTTAATATCTCTGTTCAAGTCCAGAACTATAGAAGACTTGATTTTTTTGTTGTTTACCGCTTGTGTAGCTTGGAGAGAAAATATGGGGTGGTGTTTTCAGTTGGGTTTCCTTGCTGTTGGGGTTTTTTTGTTTGGTTGGTTGGTTTGGTTTTTTTTTAAGGGACATCATTAGAATGTTTAAAGCCTCTTAGAATGTGTAAACAGCATAGAAAAGCTAATTAACTGCTTTCAATGGGCAAAACTGTAGGAAAACGACCAAAAGTTTCAAGCAGCTGAACATCACACAAGGGCTTTGGAGCTCCTTCCAACACTAATATGCTTTATAGCTAAAGTCTGACTTCAGCTTGGTTACAAAACAAAATTCCTGCTTTTCCTGCTGAGGAGGTAGCCGTGCTGCCTGGTTGGCCGAGCTACAATGGCTTTTTAAGTGTTTATCATTCAAGCTAAAAACATGTGCAATGCCATCTGGTCCTTTGTAATTGTCACAGGATTGAGAACACACCAAAGTACACACGAGCACTGACAGGACTAAAGAGATTTCACTGAAGGGCAAGAGAGAACGGATTGAGGACGTGTCAACATGGGCGGGTAATTGCTCCACATGGAAGCACCTGACAAGGTAACACTTAAACAGAACACCTGTCCAAGTGCAGAACAAGATGCACAGGGTTGTCTGCAAATTATTCAGCTGTTTTCAATAGTTGAACACAGTGAGGGGAAAATCTGGATGCTGGTGATGCACCTGTTGGTCCAATACAGTCACTCCCTGCGCCCAAACCCAGAGGAGCAGAGACTGACACTCAGGTCACTCTGGCTGCTATAGTAGTTGGCTTCAGTCATCTGCATACACACATTTTCTGCAAGATCCAACTAAACTATTGAGTTGTTACTGTGAAAAGTGATTTAACTGCAATTTCAGATAGAAGAAGGATGACGATCATCTTGTTCAGAAGATGCAATGTTGTAGGCCACAATACTGAAGATTCATCTCACAAAATATGAGAAATAACGTGAGTTCTGGTTTGACTGCAACGGATAAATTCTGCCTACACAGCATTACTACATCCCAAAGTGCTCATATGTAAATCCAATTTCACTTCCATAAGATGTTTTTTCATCAGGAAAGTGCCCACTGTAACTAATATGTGAAAGGATGTGTTTCTAAATGAAACACATATGGTTAATGAAATTACATGATACGTTGTGTAAGAGATTTAAAACCCTTTTTTTGAGGACTAGAGCCAAAAATTGTTCTCAAAATTCCTTTTTATCTTTTATCAAGTTAACTGATATATTTACTACCTGATATTTGTAACTCCAAATGAATTCATGATACAACACTTTATTAAATACACGTTATTTCATGTCCATTTACATTACTTTAATAGTAGTATTGTAATGTTATCTTTACATAACCCAGCACAGAGATATCTATCTTGCACCTCTAGAACTCTAAAAAAATCATATAAAGAATTATCTCATTATATCACAAATAATATATATTTCTTCCTACTTATAAGTAGCACAGTCCATTTCAAATATGAACATCCCATGATCATGTTGAAGAAACAGCAAAACACCCACGGTCAAACACCACTATGAAACACCCACTGAGAAAGCACTACAGAAACCTTCCACTGTCTATAATGTCCTTAATCACCTTCTAATTTTTCCCAAACCTAAGAACAGTTTTCATGAGTCACACAGAGTCACAAAAATCAATAGTTCAGAATTCCCAAATTAATCTTAAAAATAGTTGTGCAGGCAACATGTCAGTAGTGAAAGAGAGGAAAACAGCATGTTTCCAAAGAGCAACAGCACGGGAACCTATTCAGTTCTCATTGTACTGCATATATCTTACAGCCCAAATAATTCCTTTAGGACAGAATACGAAATAAGGTTCACTTCTTTTATGGAAAACACTTTTCTTAAATCCCTTCATAAGCAAAAAATCTCCTGTAGCATCAATCAGCTATAATGTAAGCCATCAATAAGCAAGTTTATTCCCTATCATATTAAAACTGGTGAAAGAACAATTAAGTGGGTTTTGTTTTTTTTTATTTTCCAGCTGAGCTATGTTTTTTGTGCCTGTGCACCAGATGCCTCTGCTCTGTGCCTGTACCCCAGCGTGGGGTGTTCCTTCCACAACCTGCTGAGAGACCAGTCAGCCAGACAGGACCAACAGAAAAATGGGAAATTCATGAATAAACATTTGCTTAAAAATCATATTATTTCATCATTTTCTCTTTCTACTGTGGATACTCCACATCCGTAAATTGAATGGGTACCAAGGAAAACCTACTGCAGAGTTTTAGTTTCCACTGGCACAGAGATTTATATGGGCCCACAATAGGCATTTATATAACAGCGGTGTCCCCAAGCTCACAAACTTCCCATCGAGATCATTATTTCAGCCCTTTGGGTGTTCCAATCATCCTCCATTTTTTACCATGATAAAGCAAGGAAAAGAATGAATAAGAGAATGGAATAAAGAATAGGAAAATTACTTTAATTCTCAACATTTGGATTTGTTTCTTTATAGTGTGGGTTCTCTAGTACCAGCAGGAACAGACTTACATTAAAGAAAGGCAGCGTGTATTCCCACATCACAGAGAGATTAATCAGTTTTCAGAAATTATTACTAGTCGCAGATATCTAATTTGAAACCCATTTAACAAGTTGCATTTTGCTATGTGCAGAACATGTCTTAAGAATCAAGTACTTTAATATTTAAATGGCCATTCAAAAGTAGTAGGCACTTCAAAAGCATGGCCTCAGGCTTTAATACTCGAACAAAGAAGCAGTCACAAAAAACATACAAAAATGTATAGTTCTCCAGTTCATCTATTCCTACTTTTTTTTCCTTTTTCTATTCCTAAACACTATGCATATATCATATAGGAAAAACAGATTCAGGGGAAAAAAAAAAATCAGAAAAGGAGTTATGCTAGAACAATCTGAAAAAAGGCCCAGGGGTATTCCAGCCTGATTATAGAAATAAATTTGCAGTTTTCTTTTGTTTTCTTTTCAAGTAACTACATACCACAGCAACTGCCACCACATGAGAAGAAAGAAATTCCTGAAATAAGCAGTCTTTTCTTCATCTCATAAAAAGAAAACATGCTAGGTATGACTGTATGTTTACAGCAGACTTGTTAAGACACTATAGAAGATTTATGGATTTCTAGCAGTCAGTATTGAGTATGGACATCCTGTACTATTGTAATAGCTACAACTGAATAAATACTCTATGTCTATACACTAGTTTCACTATTATTGGGGTTTTTTTCCTCTTGTTATTTCCTTGTTATTTGTTTTGCTATGCAAATCCTTCTTTCTTACCTCCTGTCACTCTGCTTTGAAGGCATGAAGGCACCTGTGCTACTCTGCTTAACTAAAAGTTGTTAAAAATGAAAATATCATCTGTACTGATGTAAACTACTCCTCCTCTATTCAAAAATATTCTATAAACATAAACCCATTTCCACATTTCTCAAATAGGTACCAGTTACCTTTTGTGTACCGAGAAGGGAAGGAAATCTCAGAAATATTAGCTATCTATATGCACAGCAGGAGACAAGTAAAAATACAAATTCGCATTGAGAATGTGCATAAATCT
This sequence comes from Manacus vitellinus, assembly GCF_001715985.3. Taxonomy (NCBI): domain Eukaryota; kingdom Metazoa; phylum Chordata; class Aves; order Passeriformes; family Pipridae; genus Manacus; species Manacus vitellinus. The sequence continues at coordinate 13,601,306 of NW_021939395.1, read as the reverse complement.
TTTTCTCTTCTTACTATTCTTTTAAGACATCCAAGGATAGATGACAACTATAGTCTTCTATCCAAGTATTGTCTTTATCCACACTATAAAGAGACGTGAGAGATACTAATGAACTATATGGTCTTCCTGGGACTGATAAAGTCTGTCCTTTGTTTCCCACAAATCCAATCTTTAAAAAACATGAATTCACATGTCTAACACAACCTGCTCAGTTCCTGAGGCAATTCCTGAGTGAAAAATTCTTCAGCTGGACACAGTGTATGGTACTCAGATTTTAAAACCCCAGGTGACTGCTCTTTGATCCTTTGCTACTTTTAGTAATAGCACCCTTAAGATCCCAGATACCCCCAAAAAAGCACCTTCCACACCTGGAAGTGCAACATGGAAAACAGATTCTAAGGACCACTTTACTATGTGACAATTAGCTGTTGAGAGAATACTGCTTCAAAGTCTGGTTTTTAAATCTTGTGGGATCATCACCTCTGTCTGAGTTTTGCTGTTTGGGAGGTTTTCTTGGCTGGTTGGTTGGTTTTTTGCATCATTTCATACAGCAGCATCACTGATCTACTTGGAACTGACAGGAGAGAGAAGTTTACATCATTCTGAAAACACATCACCCCAGAGGTCATGCTGCTCCCAAGACTGTTATTTTCCCCAACAAAAATCACTACACTTGCTCTGCACATTATATTTAAGGCCTAAAAATGCCACATGACTGAGACTACAAAACCCACTTCTTGTCCACAATAAAGTTCTGTTTTAGTAAATGCAAGTTCCTACAGCAGGTGCATAAATTTCTATTTCATTTACCAACCACTCAGTAAGATCAGTCCAGCAAATGGGAATTGCTACACGTACATGAAGAATTCAGCCATGTGTAACATCTCTCCCTGGGATGGGATTGTTGCATGGAGTGTGTTAAGCAGTGTTGGTATCTATCCTTAGGGCATAAAGTTCTTAAGAGAATAAAAGTAAGTTATTTTCCAAGGAAAGCTTTAGAAGTACAGCTTCCAAGACCTAATGTTCTGTTGAAATAGATACAATGGTAGAAGCTCCCTGTGGTGCTGACTTTCTTTGCTCTTTTTGCTATATCCTTTTCTAAATCTTCCTATAGAATTCATTCTTGGTTGACACATTGGAGTAAAATTCATAGTTTGGGAGTTCCAGGTTGGGAGGAAGGTTATCAAATAGTCATTGATCAGTTCACTTGCTAATCTACCTTTTTACTCCAAACTTTTTTGTGCTCAGCAGCAGGGAAAGGATGGAGTCAGAGGAGAGACAGGGAGATAGGGGCACTAACCCCACTGATGAGTAGCAAAGGGAAGCATTAACTTTAGCAACAGAAGAAATAGAGGTCACTGAAGAAGAGCAAAACACAGGCACAACAGCAAGACAAACCCTTAGAATTTCAGCAGAAAAAAGGATTGCAATGAAGGAGGGGAGAAGCCCAAGGGCAACGAGGTGAAACTCAGAGGAAGTGGAACAAACAGAGATGGATATGACAGAGGTAAAGAATCAAGGAAGCGGGAAAGAGACACATTTTATAACACATATTTGCCTTTGCTGCAAAGGCCACACTGAATACATGTGCCTGAAAATAATCCATGTGATTGTATAGTGACACAGTAAATAAAGATTTAGGTTCAGATTAAGATATGTCAACAAATGACTGCAAGCACTAGCCTAAGAGCATATCAAATTTGTTAAAAAATCGTGAAGGTATTTCATGACATCAGCTTTTATATCACAGTCTGTCTGTTCTACTCTAATTCTATGCCCATTTATCTATCCTACACATGACACAGAAGGGATAATCCATCAAGAATCCTAGTCGCATGTTTTAGCTAACTGAACAGAAATGGTATCCTGCATTCACACGTAGTTTGGATCATGTCTGTGCTTCCTGGGGATCCACAAGTGCTCAGTACAAACATTAAGGACTTTTGGTCCAAGTCTGGTGCTACAGAATGACAGTTCCTTTACCAGTGGCAGCTTTCTTGGCTTGTATAGGCAGGACTGCAGGGAAGTGACTTCAGTTGCTACTCATGATACACGTATATACTAAGGTATATTATTTATTAGGTTCAAAGAAACTGAGTTAAACCTACATTTGTGTATCATGTGCATCTACTCCCTTATGTCTCCACCACAGAATCGAGATAGAAAGACACAGTGCAAACTTAAAGCTAATTCTAGTAATGAAACATTAGCCTTTGCTGTTAGATAATTAATAACACAGTGTTTGGTTCAACAAGGATATAATTAAAGTTTCAAATGTGAGCATTATAAATTACAGATACTTTGGGATTATAAATCTCTGCAGTGTTTTTTAATGAAAATAAATTGAACTGACATTGTTTCCAAAGGAGTTGACTCATTTCACCTTCACTCTCAGTATCTGCTTAAGCTCTCTGACTATCCTTTGGAAACATTTGAAATATCCTCCCAGAAATTGTGAGTTTAGTACCATCCAGTGTCATAAAGCAAGCAACCAAAAAATCCCTAACTATTGGATATATTCATAACCCGACTACTCATGGAGATTTAGTAACTTTACATTAAAGGTTGAAATAATTACTTTAGGCTTCATGGATATATGAATATTTCTATTATGCTACTTGATCATCCCTAAAATTGCAACTTTATTAAAAGGTCCCCATCAGAATAACCTGGTCCACTTTGATTAAAAGGGCTACATTCCATTTCTGCCACAAAACACAGGTGACAGAAGCAGGGTAAAAGAGACGTAAGACTCAATTGATATTAAGCAGAAGACAAAGTAAATGGAAATTAAAACAATAATAAAGTGCAAAGGTATCTACCTTCTCTACAACTGTTTGCAGCTGATCCATACTGCAACTTCTTTTTAAATGGCTTAAAACTCCTCCCAATTATCCTTGCAAGACAATGTGCATATTTGTCTTGAGAGGTAGTACAGTGTCCTGTGCTGGATACTGAATATAGTATGTTCAGTGTCTACTCTCAAAAAAAATGTATGAAAAGATCAAAATAATACATTTCTGAAAATGTTAAAAGCTTTGACATAAAATGCATTTTTTCTTAGCCTGAAATGAAAGATATGGAGGAAAAAGAACAAATATAGGGAAAAAAAACCCTAAAAAATATCACTGAACTACCAGTAGCCTCCATGTCTGTGTGAGTGGGTTCCTGCTGTCAGAAGACTGAGCTCACTTAACTCAGAAGAGCCAGACTGGAACTTAACCACGAGACAAGTAGTAAATTAAATGCACACTTCAAAGGATAAGCCTCAAGAGAACTCAAAACATTGATTTTCAAAGAACTTGGCTTTTTTCTTCTCTTTGAGAACCTGTTTTGTTGTTTCGAAGCTATAACCTCGTGAGTCTCAGACGATGAAACCTGAATCAAATACCTCTCATGTATGGCCTAATTATTTGGAGATTATTTAACACAAAGTATTAACATAATACCACAATTTGTCAAAATACTTAACATAGATGCCTATAAAGCAAGCAAAAAGTGGAACTATCACTCAGTAATAGCTTTGTGAGGTGATCCATTAGAAAAAATGTTCATGGACTGATCAGTATTCAAGATTAATTGATCCCCAAACACTTGAGCAGTAAAGCAGTTACAAGAAAGTCAGAAAGGAAGTATGTGCATATGTATATGTGTATATCTCGATACACAGAAGAAAATCTATACAAGGAATATTGATTAAATATGGATGGCTAAACCAACAAAAACAATAATCCTGGAAAAGTATGCAACCCCCCTGTAATTTAATGACAAAAAAAATCATTTCTTTTCTGTCCTAGAACAGACAAATAGAAGACACTTTAGTTTTGATCAAAAAGGCAAAACAGATTACACAGAATTTGGGCATGAAGGTACAAAAAACTGAAAAAAATGTTTCAACCATTATTCCTTTTCTACATTGCCCATGAAGTACTTTTGCTAAAGGACATACTGCACCCAGGAGTCTGTACCATACATTCCAGCATGAAAAGAAGGCTATATAGGGATGTGAAAGAAGTCTTAAGTTAAGCAGCTAAGCTATCTGAAACCTTTAACACTTTCTCCTATATGACTGAAGCAAGTAATAGCAACTAAAGGTTATTTCATGATATAAATCCTGCCACATGGTTGAGAACAATATCTCTTTCCAAATGAACATAGGCATATATTTCATTTTAAACTTGTTTTTTTAACCGTTTCTTTTCCTCTGGCCTGTTTTTTTTTTCTTTTTTGTAAAACATGGTTCTACAAATCCTCTCTCCTCCCTAGCCAAAAAAAAAGAAAAAAAATTACAATTTTAAATACAATGGACTGTTGGCCCCTCTGCAAATTAGCAACTCGAATCCAAAGCTACATAAGTTTTTCTACATGTCCTCCACACAGAAGTGATTATTACCCAAAGTAAGAGATTCTTTGAAAAATCTTGGACATACCAGATGAGCAAGAGGCTTATCTCATAGACCAACTCACACAACGTGGCCTTAAGTGTTACAAGTGATTCTCTACTTGACAATGTGTTACTAATGGTCTGTCACAGAAACTGAAATTAAACAAAGATGGAACTAGAAAAGGTTCAGGCAGAAACAACAAAGTAAGCAATTTCTGATGCATTATGTGGAAAGGTTTGAAACCAGAACCATTTATTTCTTAAAATACTTTTAGTCTGTTTGGCCAATTAAAATAACAAACCAAACCAATACAAAACCAAAAAATCAAAACAAATCACTACTGGTTTTCACATAGCTTAAGTATTACATTAAAATTTATAGGCCAGTATACACCATTCTGTGAGTCTTTTTTAACATAAGTTCAAAATATAGAGGGTGCAATGAAATCCTCCCAGTTGTACAGGCTTTAATTCGACTTTGTAAAATGACATGTCTTCGTACATTCAGTTTTCTGCACTGTAATTATTAGACTACAAACTGCTTATAGCTCTATGTGGTCGCATGGAACTTTCCATCATCCTGGCATCCCACAGGAAAAAATTGCAGCAACAGACTCTTCTCCAGCTGATTCTCCAAAAGCTGCCATAATATCTTCTGTTGTGAGCACCAGAGTAATTTAGTACCTTTGGCAGCTGTTCAGAGAAGTGCCTGGGTTCTTAATGTGTCTGATGTTGAACCCCAGAAGGAAATAAAAAGTACAGAAATAAACTAGGGGAGAAAGGAGACAGTCCCCCTAAAGACTAAACAAATGAGGAAGAAGGCAGAGATGTCTCCTCTTCTAAATCCAGTTTTTCTTCTCCTAACAGTGACGGTTTCATTGTATTAAAAGTAAAATCATTATTTAGCACTTCCAAGAACTTCCAAGTACTTGGTAGACCACCCTAAGCACTTCACATGGGTCTCCTCTGAAGGAGCTGTGAAAGATGACACAGGAAACTCAGCAAAAACTGTGAGGTTACATATTCAAAGATGAAAAATATTTCTTTCTATTGTGAGAAAAAGTTTTCCCTATCTGAATCTCAATTTAAACAAGAAATTCAAAACAATTAAAACATTACTGAAGCATTAGTTTCTAAAGGACTGAGTCACTGATCAATTGACGGAAAGGAGAATTAATTTTTTTCCCCCTCAAAAGTTTTCAAAGGGATTTAAAACAAATACTGCTAGGCAAAGAAACACACAGATCAAAATAAGAAAAACTTCAGCAAGGAATACACCACACCTCCATTATGATCTTATTTTTCCCAGAAAATTAGATTTCTCACAGTATGCATGTATCCCTTCATAAAAGCAAAAAAAATTTCAGAAAATTCAAGAACGTCAAATAGGTAGAAAAAAAGATTATACAAATTCACTAAAATAGGTACATCATCTTCACAGAAATAATCTTTTTCAGAGAAAAGCACTGTATCATTACCTGGGCCCAAATATTCCATCTCCTGTGCTATACTTAGCTTTTCACAAAATTCATTGAAGTAAGATTTATTCTTATGACAAAATGGAACAAATTATTAACACTGACAGCCTGCAAAAATTGTTTAGTTTGCTAGCAGTGTGTACTTTTACAGTCAGATGGATCACTGCAGCCACACGTGGTGAAGTGTGAAAGAACAGCTATTCTCTGTACAGCAAAGGACACACTAAAAAATAATTTTTCCAGGAAACAATAAAATCTCAAGAAAGGTTGATGTTAAAAGCTGATGTTAGCAACTAATGTAAAAGGTTTACTAATGTCATTATCTAAACCCTGCTTATGCATTATCATCTAAGTGATCTTGGGTCTTCCTTTAAAGGTACTCAAACCATAACAAATGTAATAATCAAACTGAAACTTGATCAATGCCCATCAACAAGGTGCTTTCAGTACACAGACCAGCTTCTTCATTTCCCAGCAATTAACATAATTTCTCTTTCCCAGTCATCATTTATATTCATCAGATAAAATGGCTGATTAATATAACTGGTCAATGACCAGTTTTAACACTCAGGAATTTCATTCCTTTATTTAGATTCTTTCTACCCAAGTTTTCAGAAGGAACAATAAGGAGCTATGGAATCACCAACAAATGACACACTTTAGGATGTTCTTTTACTTTCTAAGAAAGCAAACTGCAGGTCGGAAAGAAAGGAGAATTCTCTTCAGGCTGAAGTCTCCCTATTTTATCTTCATTTCTTTTCTCAATAGTCTGTTACTTTATCTTCCTGCATCCTACAGAAAATTAAGCCATAAATCCTGAATTTACTGGATATAAGTAGAAGGGTATGTGGAACTGCAAATGTGTTTCTGTGAGCAACACTGTTTTTAGGCTCAAGCCATCACAGCAAAAAGCCAAGAGCCTGGAGAACAGGTGTTTGTAAGTTTGTGGTGCTAGAAAAGCCAGGAGGATTAATCTATTTATTAGATTTCAGTTCTGGGAGCTATTTCATACTCTTACCACAGCAGTCAGTTTTACCTGACTAAAACAGTTCAAGACTGAGGGTATTTCAGAGATGCTGCCCTGAGGTGCAGAGAGGCCTCGGTGCAAACTAAGGAGTTCCCCTGTCCACCTTTATTACTTCACCTCTTTTGTTCAAGAAAGCAGAAAACAATATAATCAAATTCCAGAGTAATATAGCTCAGTAGGTGTGTTTGCTCAGCCTTCTAACTTCCTAAATATTTATGCTACTAAAAAAATTTAATTAGAGTGGAAAAGGGTAGATGATACATTATGTAAATAAAACTAAAACATTAAAACTAGAAATAAAGACAAATATCTCTTAAGTCATTAAAAAAGTAACCACTTTACAGGGTTCTATAATTTCTTTTTATTTATTTTTTTATGTAAACTAGCTTCCTTCTGAAGATGCTGAGCAAAAATCTGTTTATAATATGAAACAACTCTGCAACCCCATCTTACTCCCCAGTTTTAAGATACACATGTGATCCTGAAATAGAATAGGTGCCTTTCAACGTGATCTGACAACTCAAAAATTTATCATAAACTGAACAGACCACAGCCAGTCAGTTAAAGCTTTTATTTCCCATGAGAGAAATAAAATTTGATTCTGAATCACAGGAGGATTAAACTATGAATGTAACCACACACAAGGATTTATAAATATACAAGTACACCACTCTAGGAAGGACATTTAAGAGAAATAAGGTACAATCCTTAACAGAAGTTTTGGTATAAGAATCTTGCAACTGTATCATCTCAACAGGGGTCCAGAAATTGAGATTAATGTCTTATTGGTACTGACAAAAAGCCCCCAGCCATTTTATCCCTGCACAAAAGACCCAGAATAAGTGACAACGTGTATTTGACTGCATCAGGCTCTCTTCTGAAGTAAACTGGTTTGATCCCTGAACTTTGTATGCAGCAGGTTTGACTGACATTCAACTATAATGTCTTGCTGATGAAAAACATTCCAGAAATCTTAATAATGAAACCTCTGGAGGCAACAGCCAATCAACCCTTTTCAACAAACAGAATCACACATTCTTTTTCAAATAGGCTCAACCACACAAGTACTAAAACACAATAAACAGTGTTTCTTGATTGCCAAAAGCAAAAAGGCAAATTGAAGTGGCAGAGAGTAGAGTTTGAGCTGCTTTCTAACAGAATATCAGGACAGTAATGGCAGGCAAACAGAGTAACATACGCACATTAAATTATCTGTGTATCACAATGACTAGGATGGAATAGATAACAGCTACAAACAACCATGATAACACTCCAGAAATTTAAATTAATAAAAAATAAAATATACTTGCCAACTCCCACTCTCCCTAAACAGCAATATCCTTCCAAAATATGACCTTGAGCATAAAGAGCAGAAATCTGCTCACGGTTTCTTAAGAGCCATAAGCAAAACTGTATCCACTAATTAGAAATACCTACATACTCTCAAAATGTAGCGGGGTTGCAGTTGGGTTGGGTTTTTTTTACACAGAAAAAAAAAAACTACACTAGTGCTTATAAGATCAGATAAAAACAGTGTGACCTCTCAGCACCACTCAGCAGGAGAACAGGAGTTTGTATTCAGCACTCCTGAGCAGCTCAGGTCTTTCTCAAAACAGGTAAAAATTATTATTGACATAGACTCTTCAATCTTATGTTTTGTTAATGTAGGGATGTAGTAGCACATCACATTGAGGAAAACCTGCCATGTGAGGACAGACTGAGAGAACTGGGTTTGCTCGGCCTTGAGAAAAGACCATGCTCCAGTATACAAAAAAGATGGGGATTCTTTCACACAGAAAAGAAGGGTAGTGGGTAAAAGTTACTCCTGGGGAGACTATAATTAGACACAAAAGGAAGATTTTCCACAAGGAGAACAATCAGCCATTGAATAAACTCCCCAGGAAAGTAATGGATTCCTCGACAGTGGATACTCAAGATTCAGTGGGACAGGATGCTGGGCTATCTTGTCTAGACCATGTTTTTTCCAAGACAGGTTGGACTAGATGATCCCTGAGGTCTCCTTTCTACCTATTATTCAATCATTCTATGATAACTTGCTGCTGTTCAGGGCAATGTTTCAGCACTCGCAACCAGAATTTGAGCACAAGTGTAAAACTGAATCCATGTTCACATTCAGCAATCAATTCAAAGTAATAAATTAGCAGAGAAACATCTCTAGAATCATAAATATTTTCTAAAAGCCTACTAAAAATGATCCAACATTAGAAGAAATCTGCAGGAATGCTGATTAGAGAACAAGGTTGTGTAAGTGCAGTACAAAATGTGATTAATTTCACAGTAGCTAGCACAATGTGCATGTTTATGCATCACACAGAGCAGTACATAAAAAATGTTGTTTCTTAAATCACATTTGTATTTTAAAAAAGGAAAAAAAAATTACAAGTTAGAGTGCTTTTAACTGAAACTTAGCTTGCCTTTGTGTCACAAGGCTCAGCCTGATTCCGTTTTTGCTCCAGATGATCACAGCTCTAAAGTGGTTTTAAATTACTATTGTATCAAAAGGCAAATTATTATAGAAGGTTAGAAGTCATCCTGTCACCCTGCAATTTCTTTAATTACAACACTGCGTAGGTGTAGAATAAGAAAAATCTATATAAGATGCTTCTGTTAGAGAAGATCTTGGATATTCTCTTCATAGTACATTCATAAAGACAAATTTAAGAGAGAAGTAAAGTTCTGCCTATTACTCGCAGGTTGGGCTTTATAGGGCAGCACTGCTTCCCAGTACATCCTGTTCCAGTTACTGGGTGCCTTCCAAGATGCTGCTAAACAGGTGAAACAGCCACTCAATTATTTCATTCATGGAAGATAAATATGAGTAAAGGCTTGAGGAAGAGTTGCAGGATTGTCTGGAAATAAATGGAAGCCTGAGAGGCCTTTGCCCAGCAATGATTTATTTACCTCTTGCACTTGCAGAACATTCAGCTACTCACTAATAAGAAACAAGGAGCTGTGATGCAGGATCTATACAGCAATAATGAGAGGATTTGTTAGCATGATTCTGATTATTCCATAATGAAAGTCTAATGAAACTAATAAAGCTTTATCACAACCTGCAGGGATCTTACCAGAAGCCAGAGAGAGTATCTGAATTAGGTTGTGGGAGGTCTTCAGAAAGTCAAGAAAGGAACAGGTACTAAACAAAAACTTGATAACATACTGGCAAGAATATGTAATGCCAGGGTACACTGGCAGTTAACCAGAGAACAGTATTTATGTCAGTGTCTTCTGTTTCAAGCCATCTTGTGTTGCTAGAAATATCTCCCACATCTAGGTTTCCAAAGAGCAGTGAGCAGGTTTAGGTTAATTTGACACAAGTGCTCTGTGTCGTTGGTATAGGGCAATATTCTTGCTTCTCAAGAGTTTGATATTATCAGGCAAGACAGTTGAAGATGTTTAATTCCTATTAAAGAATGACATTTATTATACTGGTATTAGTGAATGAATCTGATGTCTCTAATTTGCCTGTAATTTCTCTTTCTTCATCACATATTTTCTATTAGGCTGTTCTGGATTCTCACCTCTGTGAGCACCACAGACCAGCCTTTTTAACTACTGCAAAGCCAGTAATATATAAAGGACAGTACTACAGATCTGCTTTTCATTATTCAAACACTAAAAAGCTGTTATTTAGCATTCAAGCATTCTTAAGATCATGCCATAGGGTGTTTTGTGAGAGATTCCAGCCAATTTCATAACTACACTATATTTCTTTTTCTCTCTTACACTCCATACTTTTTACCATGAAACAGAAGGATGCTTCCTGTTTTTAGGTCTACAGATGGTCAATATTAGGTCTTTCCCAACCTATAGGATCCTGGGATTCTGTAGTCAACACGCTTGCAAAGTCAGAGTGTTGGGTACCTTAATAAATATTTCACTTCTGTAGCCTATTTTCTGCTGTACCCTGAGGGCTACAAAATGGGCCTTTTTCACCTGCACTGGCCAGACAGAGTTGGGGCAGGAACCAGCACTAAGCAGCAAAGCTCTCTGTAAGAATGTGTCACAGTCATTTATTAATGTACTCTGTGCTGTTCCCAGAAACAGTCTTTAGCAAGGTTGGGAAAAAAAAAAAAAAAAAATCAGTGACATGAAAGCCAATAATTTTAAAACACCTTGAAATTTTAAATAATATAATTTATATTTTAAATTGTCAAATTAAATCACTAAAAGTGTTTTACTGCATCCCACAGTGTCTGTCCCTAGCCCAGTGATTGCAAGTTTCTTGCTGCTTTGAGGTTACGCTGCCTTCATTTAAGAATAATGCTATCTCAAAGATGAAAAATGAAAACAACTGGATCACATATTAGTGCATTTCCTATAGGTGGTTTGGGTTAGGTTTTTTGTTTGGTTTGGGGTTATTGGGATTAGGCTGGTTTGTTTGTTTTGCAATGACACAATAACTTCCCATCTGCCACTGAGGACTATGGGCTGCCAGGCACTGAGTACCCAGTCTCAAGACTTTCCCAGAAATGCTCATCTCAAATATGCACCAGGTCACTTGCACTCTAGAGAGCTGTTGAGAACATTTCAAAAGTGGCTTAGGTAAAGACCAAGCCCAGAAAAGTCCCAGGAACCTGCACTGGCAGGTCACTGCAAGGCATATTGACCACAAGTAATGACAAAAACATGGTTACCAAGTTACATCATGGCGTGAGTACAGGGTACAGTTTAAGCTTCTACTTCAACAGGATACAGTGGTGGGAGACATGGGCAACTGAAGTGATCCAAGGGAGTGAAACACAGTTGCTTTTGCAAGGGATGGTGGAAAGGCTAGATCTCTTCTATCTGGAAAGGCAAAGGCTGAAGGGGATACACAGTTAATGTTTTCAAAATCATGAAAGTAACATATCCATCTGAATACAGAACTGTGATTCGTATAATTCTGAACTGCCAAAACACACAGGAAAGTGAATGGGTAGAGATGCATCTTAACACCCCTAAATGATCAGGTGTGGACGCAGGAGAAGCACGAGGAGAAAGGCTCACCAAAAGTGACAGGGCTCACACAGCTGCCCTAAACAGCATGGGTCTAAAATGCCACTGTTAGAGATCATATATTGGCCTATGTGGACCAATGTTCCCAGCAGGTCAGTTCTGTTCTTAACAATTCAAGCTGTATGAGAAAAAAGGGAGATGTCCTTGGGCTAAATATACTGTTCATTTGCCAACAGGTCAACTCCAGACACTTATTCCCTGTGGGAGAACTGCTCTCTCATCAAATCATGGATTCACCCCTAACTCAGAGGGGTACCAAAAAGGCAGAATCAGGCTGCTAGTGCTGCCAGAACAATTAATAGAGCCCATTGCCAAATCCACATTTCTTGACAGTAAAAGAACTGCAGGCCAGATTAACTATATGCTCTGGAGGGGCTGATGAGCTCTTGGCATCACTGAATCTGTAGAGCACTTGAACATGTTTATCCTGCAGAAGGGCAGAGACCTGGAACTACACATGTCAGAGAACACATCCTTCTGAAGTGGCACTTAATTCAAAGAGTGAATTTAATTAGAATTTAATTAGATAACTTCCTAAGGACCAACTAACAGAATTGCTTTGGGTATGTTGGAGTTAATGCTGATAAAGCATGAAAGCCTTGTTAATGAGAGAAGTCTGTGTTAATCACGATAGGAAACAAACAATAGCTTTTACCCTTTTGAGGATCACTCCCACAAAACACTACAACTCACGAGGAAAAACAAATTTTTCCTCATCTCCAAGTGAAATATCTAAATGCTCAGAAGCTCAGCTCACTAACTGTGTGACATATCTTACATGCAGCACTCACATTTTTTTCATCTCACAAAACTATTTCCAACTGAAATTATACAGATTATAATTGCCTATTTTCCAAAGTGTTAGTATACATATCCTTTTCCTTATCCATATTTAGTTCTTTTAAGAGATATTTGAACAGGTATGAACAGGATACACTTTGCTTTCTTTGGCAATAATAAACAAGCATTTACAGGGTAATAAAATCTTTTACTGAACTGCAGCACAAATCAGTTCATTCTTACTTAACTTATTAGGTTCAATATTTGCAACCCTTACATCATCCAAGGAGAAACAGCTCCATCTAAAGGTTAATTGGCTGCACATTCACCTGCTTTGTGTTTTCCACATTAGCCATGTCACAAGCATAATAAACAGCAGCAGCTGTAGCATGTTAGGCAGTCAAGACAGGGATTGGAAGGCCATGTCCTAAAGGTGGGGGGAAGCTGATTTCCCTACCTGAACAGAAAACTGACTCCAGAAGATGCACTAACACTTTGTTCCTTCTCTGAATAACCTTGTACATGTTCCTCTTCTCAGTTAACTTGTATTTTCATGGCCCCTGACAACTGACTTTAGGTTTGTAGCCTACAATACAGTATCGCATACAGTCTTGACTTTTGAATTATTTTTATCATAAAACCAAAGAACTCAAAATCATTTTTAAGTGTCCTGACTTTGAAAACCACCCAAGAGCCTCTTACCTCTCTTAAATTTTTTTGACTTGAAGAGAAGAACATCTCCAAAAGTGACTTTTTACTTGTAAATGAGTTGGTATCGGAAAACATTATTTAAAATTTTGAACACACAGCTTTCAGAAGCACATTCCAGTTGTAGTGATACTGATCTTTGAAAAAAAAAATCATAGTTTTGAAAAATCATAGGAGTATGCTACCTTCATCAACCAACAATTTTTAACCCATCCTGATAATGGTACCATGATGGTTTTTCTCAAGATGAATTTTCCATCACTAAACCTGAAAAGCTTCTCTTTAGTCCTTATTTCACAGTACAGAGAGTTAGCCACAGCTAAGAACAAAAATAGGACACTGTGCTATATAACTTCAAGAGTACTTTGATTAAAGGTTTCTAAATTATTTTTAGGCTCAGGTCTGTGAAATCCTGAGCACTATCTGTGTACTCTATCAAAACAATAGCAAAGTTTTAATAAAGACCTCCAGCAAAGATGAAGTACTTGGGGACTGTGGCCATAATTACAATCATAATGGGCATTAAGTTAATAATGATGACAAAACCCAAGCTTTTCAGAGCAGAAATCAAGAAGTGTTCATTATAGCTATGCAGTCTTTATTGTAGTGCTATACTTAGTCTACATGGAGTATTAAGAACAGAAAGAAAAAAACCCGATTATATGGCAGGTAACAGAACATTCTCAGTGGGTACACTCAAGGAAAACTCAGCAGCACAAGCTCTGATTCCTTACTGGGATTTAGCCATACTTCAGCTATATTCAAGACAGGACTGTTTTGGATTTACTTCTGCCTTACTGCAGTAACATTTTATTCTATAATTTCTATAATAATATTGATAAAATATATTTATTTTCTGTAATGTATTCAACGTAATTTTGAAAATATCGAATTGAGAAATAACACAGCTGATATTCGAAGTGTTACTTACTGAATATTTTCTTGATTACATGGGATGAAAAAGACTACCATCCAAATCATTTAGGGAGTACCTAAGCTATCAAATTAGCAGCCTGAGTTGATTTTTGAGTGAGTTTATGGTTTGGTTTTTTGGGGTCTTTTTGGTTTTGGTTTTTTTTTTTGGATAAGTGTCCCTGCTCCCCACAGTGCCGCTTTCCCTAATCCTAAATCTGTAGCATTCCTTTAATTTATCTTGTATCACAGCATCAGATTCTTATAATCTGATCCTATATACCAAACTTGACAGTAATTCTTCATCTCTTCTCCTTGCAAAGACAGCTGGCTTTCTTTATAACATAGAGACTGAAATTTTAAATCTAATGAAGTCTGCTTACAGTGTAAATTTCCCACTGATTAACCATAATAAGGATAACAGCAGCACCCAGAGGCATCTACGAGAGTCCAGCAGGACTAATCTCAAACCAGACGCAGTGAACAAGACAGTAATCCTTCTAAGATCATCCTGTTTCTCATAACTGCCTTACTTATCCCTTTGAAAAGTTTATGTATGTACCATCCAGAAGACACATCCTGTACATAATTTTGGACTCAGAAGCAAAGAGGTACCTAATTTAATATATCCACTCCCTGGTTTTACCTGCAGCACTCTGATGGTTTTAAACAGAAATTTGCTGACGTCACATTAGCAGCAAGTTCTGCTGAAGACCAAGAGTAGGCATGGGAGGAGAGGGGTCAGAATCAATCAAGATATCCTATGAAGATATTCAACCCCAATTCTAACTTAAAATAAAATATTTAAAAGCATTCTTCTGTGTCTGTTAGATTTCTGTGTTCAAAACAACCCTTCATAAAAGTCTTCCTGAGACAATGTACCCCAGAGAGTTTTTCCAGAGGCTGCCATGTGTGGTTCTTATTGTTCATCAAGTCTGTAAAAATATCAGTAGTTACAGTCCCAGTTTATGCTGCACAACCTGCAGCATAATCTTTATTCCATGTGAGCAATAACAGGAATCCCAGTAGCTTCAATAAGGTTTCCACTGTCCCTCCACAGCTTCAATTTTCTTTAGATTTCATAATTTGCCTGACCCATCACTGACTTCTTGCTTAATGCCTCTGATTCTGCTGACAGCCTTGGACAGCCCCTCGAGGATGGCACTGCCCACACACCACAGCTGGGAGCTGCTCCAGCCTTGCAGGTCAATCAGCAGAAAGAAATTTCAAGGCTGGTCCATGCAGGAATGGTTCCCTTATCACATCCCTCTCCCAGTATAATGCATTTTATGTTTTACAGGAATGTATTTTAGGCCAGCAAAGGTCTTTTTGCCATAACTACTGAACTGTGTCCAAGGGTGCAACAGCTGATGCCTGCTAACCCCAAATCAAATCCCTCCAGGAGGGAACACTGCTTTCCAATCTCCATCATCCCTCATCTGGGCCAAGCCAAACATTATACAAAACTTCTTTCCAGATTCAGAATCCTGCAAGCCTATAATTCCATTCTGCAGCTATCTCAATGGGGTGCCATGTAATCTAGTCTTAAAAGTCAGTCCTAAGCCATTTAAAGCTGTCTGAATAAAAGGCTTTAATCATTTTAGAGCTTTATAAATCAAAAACTAGTGATGTGTTTCAACACTATTAAAACACTCTGCGAAGGAAAATAAACTTTTCCAAAATATCTATTTTTTCCTTTCACAAGGAAAGGATTGTGAACAGCAGTTTTACAAGAGTATAATATAATGCCTACAATTACAAAGTGAAGGACTATAAAATGTTTTGGAAAAAAAACAAAACAAAACAAAACTGAGTAGTTGCTTAATAAACAGTAAGACTACATAACTCTTATTTAATTCAAGTTCACAATCTGATCCCACATACAGCTATGCATTGACTGCATCTATATATATTGACTGCACCCTGTTTAGCCACATCCTTACATCAACTCCCATAGTATTATAATGCATCTTATTACTAATGTCTAGATAATATAAAGAAATAAATTACTCTATCTCATAAAACATTTTATTAGGACTGTTCATGTTAATCCTAAATATTTCCATTTCAAGAGTTTGTGCCTTACTTTCAGTAAAAATTGTGTGTCATTTATTAAACTCAATTTTTAAGGATTTTTTTTCCTCTCTTCACAGCCATCTAAAAATTGTTTGTACACCACTTGTGACTACACTGACTATTCTTAAATAAAAAACCCCACAAATCTATTAGAATAATCTGTAAGCTAGATCAGTAACAAACTGCAAGATCCTAATATACTAAGAAAAAATGTAATTCAACTGCTTTGAGGAAGTAATTTCCCACTTGTGTAAGCCTCAGGTTGATGGAGAGTTAAAGTTAGTTGCTAAAGAGAGATCGATGGTCTGGAATTCCTTCCCTCCTGCAAACAAGCTTGAAACAGGAGATTTGCAATATGTGATTAGGATAATGTGCCTCAGCTAGAAAAATAATAAATTGGTAAATTAAGATGTTGATCAAGATTTATATTCTGGACATAATGAGCACTACAATGGGTCAATGCAGTTGTAATCAGCAATAAGAACTGTTGGAGAAGTGTATAAACACTGGCTTAGTCTTTTTTAGGTCAAAGGTAGGCAGTCAACTGAGATCAGTTATTTTTGCCTGATGTTAGATTTGTATAAGATTTTACTTATTAGAGTCTTCTCCTGTGAATTTACTATCCATTCCAGAGATCACTTTATTTTAAGGTCTTTACACAGACTTCTCTTTTGGAGACAGGAACAGATTTGCTACTACAGAAAAATCAATTAATTCAGGCTGTTCCAGTGAATTCATGCTTCACTTTCTTATTCCTTCTTTAAGTCTCCTGCTGGTCCCACACTGAGTTAAGGAACCTTGATTTTTATAGACTATTCAATGTCAGTGAGCAGCTAGCATGCTGTGCACACAGTGTGCATAAAACATTCATACATCAGAATTAAAGTCTTCTGCTAAATCCTTTATTTGAGTTCAGGGTGTCTCTTCCCCTCAGAGATTCCATAAACGTTAACTATTTTCTGGGGGGTACCTAAGAGAATTCTACATGCAATTGTTTCCATCTGCACATGGATTTATAACAAGGAAAACATATGGACCAGTGTTTCCTTGTCCTCTTACTTAGAGGGCAGTGGGAAACCATCAGAATTACACTGTGCCTCTGTAATGGGTTTTCCCCCCACCCACTCTTCAGAGCTTCAAATAGGAGTCAGTAGCTTCTGCATTCACAAAAAAATTAGAGTAATTCTTCACTACCTTGAATATCTGCAGTAAAGCAGCAGAACAAAAGTGGTACTTTAGGAAAGTAGAATCTTAACAAAAGGTATCATCCCTCAAGAAACAATATATCCAGACAGAGGAATTAAACATCTCATAGGTGTTATATCTTACTCTTCAACTGCTGTCTTGGCACTTGATCAGTCCCTGGCTACTTGTCAAAAGTACCACCTCCACTTAAAATTGAATCCTTCAAGAGATTTGTTAATTATTACGGTTGTTTCCATCATTTGGAGAGCCAATCATCACTACAGTATCAATGTACTCAAAAAGGTACCTAGGATGTGGTCATCTGGGTCATCTGCTACCATTTCTTTCTTCCAATCAACAAGAAAAACACTTTTTACTCTAACTCACTATGAGTTACCCAAGAACTTCCAGCTCTCTAGAACCTACTCAAATATTTTAAAAAGTAAAACTCAAGTTAGCCCTGATCACACCTCAAACAATACTTTGGGGGTGACTTTAAATATTAATTAAGGAAGTGCTTTCAGTTTTCAGACTGATCTCTGATTCCTTCACAAAATCCCCACATTGCACCTTAACATTATTTAGGTATATTTTTCCACAGCAATAATAAAAATACTAATCCAACCAACAGAAAAACCCATGAATATTTCCAATGCATTGCTTGGATAAAAAAGAAAAATAAATAAATTTTCACTGACAATTATTTAAATAAAATGAATTTTTTCTAGTGTGATACAGTTGACTTAATAAAGACAAATTCAAAAGGCATTAGGTTCCTATGAAGTCACACTGAAAGCAACAGACAGAATTAATGTGCTTCAGTCACCTGAAGTTTATGTATTCAACCCAAAAACCTCAGAAAGCAACAGGGAAAGGGAAGCCAAGTGGCTCAAGGGGCTCAGAGGAAGGTGATGATCTCTCCTGTAAGTTAATACACCTCAAGCTTAAAATTTCTGTCTTTGAATGAGGCTTCCTTTCAAACCATTAACCTTCATTTTCTGAGTTTTGGCAATATAATAGCATATATTATATACTGAATATATGTATATAAATATTTCTGCCTAAATTTTACTTATGTCTGGGGGGAAACCACCAGCTGCAGCTGAGACTATTTCAAAGTACCAGAAGCTGGAGATATAGCATTAATATAAGCTAAATATATATTTTCTTAATTGAATACATAAACATAAATTATGTTTTAAACTTATTTAACTAGATACTTCTCACCAAGAAACTGAAATTGTATATTTGGTTTCAAAAGTAAAGCAAATACTCTTTGAATAAGGCAAACAAATAAATCAGCTTAGTAACATTGTTTAAATAGTTCATTAAATATAATGGGAAATGAGAAAGCAGACATTTATGACTGTAGAAAGCTTCAAAGTTGGTAATTAATATTAATCCTATAGAGTTAAGATTCCTCTGCACTGGGCAAAGAGGCTTTAAAAATCATTACTCTACTGGGCAGGCATATCTGGTTTAGGTTTTTAGCTCTAAGTCATTAAAAGAATGGATAAAGTTACTCTTCAGTTTTGATGGTATCCAAATAGGACATCACCTCTTAATAAACAAGACCAAGCTATTGCTATTTATTAAATAGTATCTATGAAGATACAGGGAATAGCAAATAAAATAGCAGAATCAAAGTTATGTATATTACCAGTCACACTGTAATTAAATATTTGACAGATTTTTCAGTGTTAAACTTGTAATAGAGGACTGATCTCCTCACCATTCCAAATACATTTTGCAAGCAAGCTATTGAGCAAATTAAATGCTCTTTGTCACTGTTCTTTTTAATAGCCTGCCTCCACTGATGGCTATTCACTCTGTAAAAAGTCAGCTATAGCCAAAAGAGCAAGATTAATGGAAACTTCCCTTGATCTATTTTATATAATAAAAGGTGGAGCAGTAAATTACACACAAAACTCAATTGCTAAGTGATAAAAGGAAAATAATAATCTTCATAGTCATCAGTGACATCAGCATTAAGCATATAATAAAACACACTAAAAGATTTAATTAAATACCAAAGAGAACTGTTCAGACACACAGGATCAAATACCTAACATTGCTAATGGTACTACGTGTTCCTCATTCAAGTTTGATCCTTATTTTATAATACAAGCAACCATTCTGCCCTGTGCAGCAAACTGTCATTTCTCTTTGAAGTGGTCACCAATTATAGCTCAACTCATTGTGGAGATTTTGAGTTAGGTACACCAAATCCAAACTTGTATTTACTGACCATCATTATTCAAAATGATGTAGGAAAAAAAAAAACACAACCCACAGCTTGATTCTAAAATGAAATTTAAAGGCTTCCTCACAAGTATAAGTTAATCATTGAGCCACAGAGTCAGCTATTTGATCAACCCAATTTAATTTCTCTTTCATAGTTAAGGTGACAATCCACTCAAGATATTTAACCTAATGGTGTTTATAAATGTCAGAATAAAGCATGCCTGCCATTATTATAACTATAGGGATACAATCAAATACTATGTTTTCAATATTTCTATTCTGACGCACTTTCTCTTATTTAAAATTAGGAGTATAAATATAAGTGCATTGACCATTTTGTCATTGTTACTTTCTTTTCTCGTTACAATGAGTCTAAAATCAAGACTTTCCATTTTTCAATACAACATCCTTACTCATTCTACAAACACTGTTGGGTTTAGAAATAAATTGCCCAGTGAGACAGGTACCACTATAACAGACTTATCTCCCAAAAAACATGAGACAACCTATTTTCCCAGTACTGTACCCTGTCACTTTACTCATACTCTGGCTCCAGCACAGAAAAGGAGCAACTGGATGAGTTGCTGCAGAAAAACCATTCAGCAGGGAAAGCTCCAACTTACTTCACACAAAAATTCAATCTATTTAAAGCCAGTATAATACCTTTTCATCTCCTCTCCAATATTATGGCTTGGGAATGATGGTATCTTGCTCCCTTCTTCGTTATACAGTACCTGAAATTACCAGCTAAGAAAATCAGTATAATCCTAAAGTCAGTGAATGCCTCTTGGAAGCTGCATCTTCTTCTAAAAATATGATGGACTTTCTGACAGACTGTAAAATAGGAATCCTATTTCCATTTAATCAGTTCTAAGGAACCCAAAAGTCAGAACGTAAGGGGCCAGAAATTGGTAACATGAATACCTCTCACAAATGTCATTAATTTAAAATCATTCTCAAGCCAGTAGCTACTACCAGCTGTCCTACAGGACTAGTTTTTGACTATAAATTCCTACAAAGATGGCTTTTCAAACTCTGAAATAGCAAACAATTAAAAAAAAAATGTAAAACTGGCAAGTTTGGGTCTTTCTTTAGGTTTTACATGAGAATATACTGTGTATAGCTCAGGCCATCCAATTTCCTACTGCAAACATTAGGTCTAAAACACTTCAGCTCACCATTAAAGAGCAAACTAGCACAAATTCCGTCCATAATTTTTTTTCTTTCACAAGCAATCTAATGAGACTGTCTTGTCCCTAAACTAGTAATTTCACATCTTCTTGAATTCTAAATTAATTTTATTAAACACAGGGCACTGCCCTGACAAGAGCCCCACGTACACACAGTAAGAACATTGGATCACAGGACACTACAAGTGGGCCAGGTTTGATGCTAAGGTTGCAAAAGGGATGCTAAAAGTCTGAAAAGCCTCAACTGGTGACAATCATAAATAGAATCCATGATAAATTTAAGGAAAAATAAGAGTCATCATTTCTGTGCTGTCAAAAAATTCCTAGCTAAGTCTTATTTTCCTCTAAACACTTACATGTTTAATAGAACTCAAACTGACAACAGGAAGTGTTACATAGTAACACTGTTCTGGTACTCTCAAAACGGAATATTTCATTTGGCATTGTTTTGCTCAATATGCTCCCTTTTAATTATTTGGTATTAACTTTTATTTTATGACAGGCTGCATTGATTCAGGAATGTTTCAAAGTCTCATTTTTCTGTCTTTGATTGCCATTATGTCCCCCAGGAAAACACAAACATTTATTTCATTGGGTTGCTGATGCAGAGACAATGTGCCCTGAGGACTCTGCTTCACTCTTGTACTGATACCTCACAATCACAAACAGTAGGTAAGTTCCAAAATGACAAAAAAAAAACAAAGATCTGTGGTTTTCCAGTATCTCATCCACTGTCACATACTCCATCTCAAGAAAACTGTCTAAGGAGGAACTCTATTTTGATGTATCTAGTCCAAGGAATCAGTAATAACTTTATTAATAGACAGAAACATCTACAGTGACTGTCCATCAATTCTGATCACTGATTTTATATGTGCTTTTATAATGCAAACAGAAAGAACGTGTTTACAACATGGAAGTTAACGCTATTTCCCAAAAAAACTGCACAAAGTACTCTCAAACTTATCATAGAATCAGATAAAAATTGACAGTTGAAGATCTGAAACTAGTTCAACCTTTCTTGTTCTTGAAAAGGAAGAAGATTAATAACCATCATCATAACTCTGTGTTACTGGACAGCTTTATTTCTATCCATACTGGAAAACAGGAGAGGAACAGATTTGCAGCACTGAGGCAAATCAAATAAGCCTCTGAAGAATTCATAGGGGGAAAAAATTTTAAAGACATCATCAAATTGAGCAATATTACAACCAACAGAGGTATATGTAAATTTCCTTATAAAGTGATACTTAATGTAAAAAGAAAGGACTCAGAAGTGCAATTCATGGTATCCTTGGCTCCTTAAGTACACAACATTAGCTCCATATTGTCAGTCTTTGGAGGAAAATACCTGTATACTAGTTAAAATTTCAGCTTGGTGGTCAGAGTACAAAAACATGAGCCTTTTAGAATGGAATTCAAAACATGAACTGAGTTTTGTGCCATTTTTAAGTTGTCAGTACTGAAAGGAAGTATGCTTGCAGTAGCTACAGCTTTCTTTAGGCAGAGGTTATGTACAAGTGTATCATCCTGCAATATTTATTTAAATGCCTATTAAAGCCTTATGAATAAGGCTGAAAGCCAAAAACCCAAACATGACAAACAGATACTGCCAAAACTCTCCAGTACTTAAAATATTAGTTAACACTTCATGTGTCAGAAATATTATCCCAAGAAAAAGTGGGCATCACCCTTATATATGCACAAAGAGTAAAGACAGGCTGGTTTGGTTTTTTTGAACCTTCTAGATGTTTGATATCTCTATCCCAACAACAATCTATATTAACATTATAACAGGAACCTCTGGGAAATTTTTCACTACTACTTCAGAGAGCTTGGATTTATTTTCTGAACAACCACTGGCATAGATTCAAGTTCATAAAAAAATCTGATAAAACCACTCTGTCTTCAATTATTCAAGGCTGTAAGTATTTGAAATCCCTCCTTCACTCTGAAACCATGGGGTAGCAGACATTCCTTAGTCCTGTTGAATGTTCTGAAGGAAATAAAAATGTTAGCAAAGAGATTATCACATTTTAAGTAACTTCAAAATCTCTTGCCATGAAACCACCATGTGATGAATGGAATTAATTTGGGGAGGAGTATGTTGCTTTTTGTTTGTTGCTTTGTCTTCTTGTTTATGTTTTTTGTGGGTTTTTGTTTGTTTGGGTTTGTGGCTTTTGCTGGTTTTTTTCCTGTTGTAGAACTGTTTTGACTGCAGCTGAAAAGCTGTCTTTGTGGAACATATGTATAATATATTCCATGTAAGAACTGTCATTCTGTAAAGTATTTTTTGTCTGATATTTGTTCATGCTGCACATTAGTTAGAAATATGCTATTTACTTACAAATAAATCAAAATATTTAATAAGAACTTAGCTTTGCATACAATGAATCTGAAGCATAAATCATTAAGCAGGCCATTTAAATAAGTTATTTTGATTTTTGTTTGATGATCCCTAACAGAATCATCTGGTATCTGGTATGCATCATACTATGGGAATTTAGAGTCTTAAAAAACAACAATCCTCCTTGATTTTTATAAGGAAACAATAATTTGAGGGACTTATTTCTCACTGAGCACTGTGCAGGCATATTTAAACTCTTAACCCCTGCCACACTGTCCAAGAGCTACTGTTGTAAGCTTACTACATTAGCCAGACATTACTAATTACTTATTGCTGTAAGCAACTAAGGCTGGAAACACTGTGGTGCTTGTAATGCCAAATAATGGTGCTTAATATTTCCCTTGCAAAATCTGATCCTTGAACAGAGCCAATAGTGACAGGACTTCATCTATATTTCTCTAAAGTTCAACAAGTATTCAGCTTAGGAGTTTTCAGAACTTTTTTTTTTTAATACTGCTCAGCCATCGAGGGAACTCTCTCCATACAGAATTGGTTTAGTAGCTTCATCTTTTACATCACAGTATTTCAAGATTGGTAACATTCCACCCAGATCAAATGCAACATATTGAGGACCCACTGCAGAGTTATAGAAGAAACATTGACAGAAAGCTCTGTTATATTTAACAAAGACATCAGTGAAATTCAACTTTACCAGCAGCAAAAGGAATGCAAAAACTCTCAATGGGTTGGTTAAAGCTATTCTTTTTAACAAACATAAAACAGTGCTGCATTATTTGAATTTTGGAATGGACAAGAATGATGCCTTAAGGAAAGCACGCTATCTATAAGGAATTTCCTAAATTATTCTTATTCTAGTAATACAGAAATAAAATATGTCAAGAAGTCTGCATGACAGAGAGAACTCTGAAGTGATTTAAAAGCTTTTTGTGCTTGAAATTTTACTGTAAACTTACTTGAAAAATATCTACCTCATTTATTAATACTTAAGAACACATACAGAGTCTTATGTTTGCTATGTTAAGCAAATGAGAAGCATTTCAAAGTTAAATAAATATTCTCAGAACTTTTCCACTAAAGGTTGAAGCTTGTTAGAAGGCAGAAAAAGCACTGAGAAGTAGTGAGGTACTGAGAATGGAAGGCTGATATCAAAGTTTTGCAATACCTTGTAACAGTTTCTTTCCTCGCTGCAAAACAGGATTTCTTACAGTTTCAAGTAGAATACACCTTCTCTAAATGCTATTTTTATCTGTCAAATAGATCTCAAGTATCTGCTTTCGTACAATTTCTACTTACAATCTTCAAAAAGACACAGTTCAAAGAACTACAGGATCAAAAAAATCCCAGTTACATGAATAGAGGCTATAACATATATCTCTCTTTTTTTTTTATACATGCATTGGTCCTCTTTTTTCTCTTCTGGTTTGTTTGTTGCAGAATTTATTACACACAAGTTTATGTTGTAAGCCAGAATCAGAACTATGGAACAGAACACCATGAAGCAATTGCTGTTAAAACACATTGACTTTGAACTCAACACAAGTAGAAAGTCCTAAGATAACCATAAAAATTTCAATTTTATTTCCAGCAGCAGTGATGCCAGACACAGGCTTGTAGAGGGATTATACATAAAAATAATTCAGCAGAATATTAGTTTTGATGCAGAGGAAGTCTACCAAGAGCAGTAGGTGTTTTGCCAAGCCACACTTGTTAAACACGGCTAATGCAGCTCCCTTGTGTTTACCCATCTATGACTTGAGGAGGAAAGAGTGAATTCTGCCATAGTTCTCTGAATATACAACATATTACTTATGTTAACCAAGCTGGACAAAACTGCTGTAAATTCATTTAATCTCAGTGAAGTGTCACAAGGACATAATTCCTCAAAATTAACTTGTTGGACCTCCGTCCACTTCATACACAAAGTCACACAAGCTTGACTTCATTGTGTGTAGAGAGCTACAGACAATTTTCCAGCTGGTGCTTTGATGTAACCATAAGTTTAATTTTCTACAAGCACATTGTTTCAAAAACTTTGTTTTCCTATGTTAGACAGGCAGAAAATATTCTGTACATGCTCAGAGCACAGGAAAGCCATGGGGTATTGCCAGTTTTGACTCTAATGATTATGAGGTAGAAGTACCCCCAACCCCATACACTAATTTATGAGCGGAGTAACAGAAAGAAAAAAAATACACTGACACTAAAATACAATGACATTTTCTTTTTGTGAGAAATCCATAACACTGGAGATGATTTTCCTTAACATTTTTAGGTCCAGTTTCCCATAAGTCCATATAAAAGCTGTTCTGAATACCTGCTGCTCCCAGCACATATGGAAGAAGAGAAGCCATTTAAAGATAGGCTGCTAGGTACACCTCAAACTCGACTTAATGGAAAGTCTCATTGGGATTTAATTACTTTTATTTCAAGAAACAGTTGTCCTAAAACGCTGGATGCATTTTATATTATTAGGGAAAATAAAAGCAGGGAGAAGTGCAAACATAAAAATAATCCAGTTGTAGTTTATGACTAAATACAAAACCACTCTAAGGTGCAGTTAAATTTTACCCTAGGGAGGAAAACTCAAGTATTTTAAAAGGTTTAGAGATGATACGTTCATTAGCTTCTCTCCTGATGGCAGCATTTATATACCTGCTGTAGTTAAACTGTATTGGAGAGGCAGTGTAGACACACACTGTGAAACGCCCCAGTGTAAAAATAATTTACAATTTTAATAATACTATATTAAGAAAAGGGATCGACTACGGACATAGGACGATGCTGTGCTTCTTCCCAGAAGAGGGTGCTGCAGCTCCAGAGATCTGGCCCAGTTGCCGCAGCCTGAGCATCACACGGCAGATACAGAGGCAGCAGGATGATCCCCCCCGGAACAGGGAGAAAACAGCTGAGGGGAAAAAAAAGATTCCCCCGGAGAAGGCTTTCCTTAATATCTTTTCTAATTAAGCCTGCTTCATCTGGGGTACTGCAAGAATTAGCAAAGTAATAATAATTAAAAAAAAAAAAAAAAAAAAAAAAAAACAAACCAAAATCCAGTGGGTTCTTACACATATCAGATGAAAACACGCTGTGGTGCAAGTAATGCTCTTTCAAACTTACCTCCTTTTCTACAAGCCTGCTTTCACATACAGAAACCCTAGCCCCACTGTATTCCTGTTTGGAAAGGGTTGTCAAGTTACATTTTCTCTCCCCTTTTATCCTCAGCTACTAAGGCAAGGAAACAGTTTCTCTCAGAGTTCTCAGTATTGTCATACATGAATTCTGCTAAAACAAACCCCAGACCATTAACACGTCTTTTGAGGACAGCAACAGCCCGATCAGTTCCTGCTGCAGTTAAATCCAATGTTCTAAAGGCAGCTGGAAACAGGAAACCTATAGAAGCTGTATTCTCACTAAATCTGCTGGTAAAGATGGGAAACCAGGAGAGAACCCAGCAACAATACAAGTAGCAAAAAAGAAAATACAGATTCTTCCATACGAATCTCCTGGAGAGGGAAGGGGGGTGGGGGAAAAAATCAACCTGTTAAGAGCCATCACCTTCTCCCTCCACATCCCATCCCTCTTTCACCCTCAGACCACCATTACCATTAGACAGCAGAGCTCTTTAAACATGCTTTGCAGGTTTAAATCAGACCCCCATCCTTACCTATATGAAATATTTTAATAAAGGCACTGACACATCAACCTGTCAACTAATGCATTTTTTCCATCTTACTTTTCAGCAGGATAATATACAGGTGGAACGACAAACCATGAATTTCCTCCTCCCAAAATAAACCTTCAGTTGTTACTAGACTTTGCCCACCACTAGCAATTTCATTTGAAAGTAGCTGACTCAATTAACTACATCTTCCCAGAACATTTACCAGATATAAATATCAGGCAGTCTTTATGCAAATCTACTGCATACAGCCATTTTCCGACCACAAAACACACCTTTTGAGTAAATACACACATTTTTGCTCCACCAAGATAAAGTATTTCTCTCCCAACCTAGCTTCATTTGAGTACCAGCCTCCAGAAATGTCCATATTGTACAGTTTATTATTAAATTACTGCTGGCTTTGATTGCAGTAACTACAAAAATCACTGTAGTAGCAAAAGCATTATATATCCAACTATAGAAATAAAGATTTTAAGTGATAATTTTCAACTGGCTAAATTTAAGCTAGTTTCATCTCAAAAACATCAAAGTCACATGTTTTCACAGTAAAATCTTAGTTATTGTATCGTGCAGACCTGTTGATAAAGCCTTCAGGAATTCTAATTAGCTGTGCTTCTGCATTACAGCTTCTGCTGTATATGTTGCTGTTCTCAGTATGTGCTCTCCTTTTGTAGCTTGCTCAGCCAAGGATGAATAAAAACCACTGGAATCTTGGCTTTGATCCAAGTTACAAAACCCATAGAATTTATTTATTGTTTTAATCATCTATTTATTCATTCTCTCTAATTTTCTGTCTCCAGCTTCCTCTGTTCAGAGAGTAAAAGAAAATCTTAGTTCCTAAAAAAATCAGAGAACTCCTTTGTAAATGTAATTTTAAGTAATAAAAAACAGTAAAAATGAATAATAGTAATAAAGTGACAGTAATAAAGTAACAATAAAATAAAAAGAAATAAAAAGAAATAGGCATTTAAAGTAATTACTTTAGATATTCAGACTTAGCATGAATAGGGAGAATTCTAATGAGATGTTAAAGAACTACTTTCATCTGCTTTTTGTAATGAATTCCTCCTCTTTCCTCCCAAGGAAAGAGGTTTTATTATACTGAAATTTGTATTTTTAACATCCCTAGCACTCAACAGTTTAATTTTGCAGGAAGTAATTCATGAAATAAACTTTCTTATCTGTTTTGTGATCTGCAGTAATGGATGCTGGTTGAGCAGAGTCAAAAATTCAACATCCCTTTTTAAGTCCCCTTTCCCTTTTGTTTCCTCCTTTGCTTCTAGAAGCTACATAATTCACTTCCACAATGCTTCTAGTGCAAAGACAAGATACCAACTATCTATTTAAACACTAATAACAACAACAAAACCAGAATGAAAGAATGGGACTGGCATAATAAAAAACACATCTGTGACTTATTCTGTTTAAGTTCCTAAATAGGAGAGGCAACAGCAGGACTTCCAACAGAAAATCTGTTTTGACACTGAGTTTTGAAATTAAGTCAACTGTATTGATAATAAAATTAAAGGAATATTGGAGTTAGTTATGGAAAACACTTCTCCACAAAGCATTGACCAGAATAATCCTCTACATCAGAGGGACATAGCCCCAAACACCACACTGAATGAAGGAAATACATGGGGGCCAAAGACTTCAAGTTGAATGCAAACATTGCTCTACTGCCATTCAGGGCCTTACCATGGCCCAGAGCATAACTAGGGATTAAAGCCACTACACAACCTGGAAAAGGACTGGAGGTTACCAAATCACCAGGTGATAAACCCTTGCCCAGTTTAAACCTCTTGAGCTCAGCAGACTTAATGTTCTATCAACATCATTCCTGCTAAAGGAGCTCTTGTGAAGCCCTGTAAATCCTGGGGATTAAATCATATGGTGTAAAACACTACTTACTCGTATTAGGGAATGTGATCAACAGAATTCTCTTTCCAACTCATGGTAACACAACAGCCCACAAGAAAGCCAGCCAGAAGCCTTCCTACTTAGCTAAGAGGCTTGAGTTTATGGCATCAAGGGAATCCTAAAAGCAATTAAAAAAAAAAAAAACAAACAAAAAACAACAACAACAACAAAAAAAACCTGGGTTAGAGTAGTCATTAGGTTCTTCTGGTGGTTTGGTTTTTTGGGGTTTTTATGTTTAGTTGCTCGGTTGGGGTTTTTTGTTTCTGTTTTGTTTTGGGGTTTTGTTGGGTTTTTGTTAGTTTTTTGGGGTTTTTTTTTTGAAAGAAGAGTTTTATCAGTAATGCCACCGAGATATTCTACAACAAAAAACAAAGATCTGTGAAACAGCAACTAATGTGACAATTCTTCATTTAGACCTGGTTGTGTTTCTGCTAGCTTTTTTTTAGTTATTTTGGGGGTTTCTTTTTTTTTTTTTTTAATTTGGTCTGGTTGGTTGGGGTTTTTTATTGTCATTTTGGAGGTTTTTTTCCCCCTCAAACCAAATGAGAAATAGCAGGAAGAAATTCTTCAAGTAAAGTTTGATTTGGAAATTTTCCTTCAAAAAAGAGCAGCAGTGAACAATGAGATGAAAGGTCTCCAAATAACAATTATGCAGAGCCCAACCCAATTCCTGCTGAACCTACAGGGATTTATGCTTCACCTTAGGCAGCATCCTTAGCTCTAAAGAAGTTCTAGACACCCAAAACATGGCCATCTAGGAATTTCTAAAATAAATTGGAGGACAAAAAGTACATTCACGAGGCACAACATGCATTCCTCCACACAGGACATGACAAAACCATGTCACACAGCTGCCTGTTTCAAGTATTTCATGGCACACCTGTGCATAAAAGAAGTACCTTAGGGGCTTCCAATCGTATTTCATGTTGGAATTAGGCCCTTCACTCTCCAGATATATCTTCATGTAACACTGATTTACTCAAAGCTTTCCAAAGCCTAATGTTTTAACCTACTGGAAACACACACCAAGCTGACAAAAACCGTGGGTTTTTTAGCTGATATTTGCACTATGAACTCCCAATTTAGGATAATTTGTAACTGCCAAGATAAAGGGTTTCTCAGACTGAGATTTACCCTACTCTATCCTGTAACAGCTGCTGGGCTTTAAATTCTCAGATTTTCCATAACACTAGAGGAAGAAAAGCCATTGAAGGCAGGCAATGTGAATAGGGGAATCATGTGAGGCAGAGTTGAAAGCCCCTGCATCAAGCAGAATGCTGTTTAACCACACAGCTTTCCTCAGAATCACAGCCACTACAGAGATGGGGCATGTATCACTTGCTGACATGAGGAGCAACAGCATGGCTTCTCCAAATTATTAATATGTTCAGATTGCTAATTACAAAAAAAAGCATTAGAAAAATTGCAGCCTTCAAGTATATAAAAAGTGTCTTTCCACAAAAAAAACACATCACTATGCTAAATTGTTCCTCTCTCCTGCTATGTTACTTGTACACAGAGTAGCAATGATTTATAGTCCAGCTGTGTGACAGACAACTGTGTCTTTATGTAAACTCTCTAGGATACCTTTTTCATAAAAGTGAAGAGTGATTTAGCTGTGTGAGTTCCATTAACATTAATGGGTGTCACATGGTCAAATCCCCATGCCCCACTCTAAAATTTTATATCTCTGTGTAATTAGAAATAATTTCCTCTGAACTGACTTCCTTTCTAACTGAATGTGTGAAGAGACAACAGAAAAACATTGCAATGCAAATCCACCACGGCATCAGTGACACAGCTCTTAAAGAATATGGAAGAAGTGTTTTCCCACAATTCTAACCACTTCTTTCTTGCTTTCATAAGCCTTAGTTCCCTCCTCCAAGGTATTTTGACTGCTCAAAATAGATTCCATGCTCTTTTTATTTCACAAAAGGCACAAAATCATGTTATTAAGTGCTCCTCTTGTAACAATTCAGCCACAGAAACCAGATATTTATGTGCTTTATTTCTTTGGGCCTGCTGCATCACCTGGACCATATCCTGTACAATGACCTAGGAGCTCATCAGCACACCCTGTTTCTAGGCTGAAGTTAACTGGTTTTAAGCTTTCAAAGCAGTTGCTGTAGTCAGGTTTCCTTCACCAGGCCAGAAAGATTCTTTTGTGTCTGTTTCTCCACATTATGTTCAACAACTCAGTTCCCTGCTATTTCTACCATGACACACAACCCTAATGAAATAGTGAGCTTCTGCTTACACATACGTGTCTGTGCAAAATGGACCAAAAAAAATATAATTTATTCCCATAAATCTTTCTAGTCCAAAAAAAAAAAAAAAAAAAACTTTTCAGAAAGATTAAACTAATCTCCCAGAAAGGGGTGGAGTAGTTGGGATAGGCAAGTTGTCTGCCCACTCTGAGACGAGCAGCTGTCTCCACACAACAGAGCCCCAGTAGAGGTTGGGGTACTTATTGGGAGCTTTTGCAGTTAGACATGAAGAGAATAAGCATAAATAACGAGTAGGAAGGACAAAGTAAAAATCTCAGAGTGGGTGTGGGGGGTTATGAGTGCCTTTTCATAAGTGTGTCCATTGTAACCATGAATTCAATAATGGAGAGATGGGGAAAAAGACAAAACTTAAGGCAGAGGGTAAAACCCACAAGCAGAACAAAAAGCAAATGGGGAAAAACGTGCACATTCACAGGCACAATGTAGAAAAACATTCAGCAAACAGGGAAAGCCACAGCAGCTAGATGAAAGAGGATTTTAAATGTCTCAAATGCTTGTTTAGACAAAACGTTCACTGAAAGTTATGTCTTTGCTCTCACTCCACCTATTTATAAAAGATGTATTCTTCACCTGCTCTTGTGAACTGTATGTAACCGATACAAGTTTTGTGTTAACTGCAAACTGAACTACAAACTTCAAACAAAAGCTTTTCTAAGATGTTAAAGTCTCTTAAAAGGCTGGACACCATCAGAAACTTTGTCCCACTTGTGATGATAGTATTGCATGCCACCATTACCCACTGCTTATAAAAAGCCAATTGTTTGGTTCACGCATTTGGGTCTATTGTAATCAAGAGCCATTTCCAGTAACTGCTTTTTCATGCATAGAAATTGAGCCATTTATTTCAGTTAGCAACTTTACAAACAGCAAGCAAAATCCCACATTACTCTGATTGCTGCCATTTTCATGTGAAGCTGAACTGCAGTTACCTGTGCATTTTCTTCATCTTCTTTTGGCAATAGCTCATTTTAGTGCTATATTTTGAACAAAAAAAACCCCATCTCAATCTTTCTAGTTCTTCTCTCAACATTTATTTCTAAATTGCATTGTAATTTTGACAGTATTTTGAATGGCTGTGGAAAGTACCAAGTTAATAACACTTGGGTTTTTTTAGTGACACTGGATTCCCACTGCCCCTTGTAAGGCTGCTGTTTTCTTTTAAAAAATTCATATTGAAGCCAGAGCCTCCCATCAGAGTTCCCTGAGTAACTACATACATGAAGTTGTAACAAGTATCATGCAAATATACTCTAGAATCACTCAAAGGACAGAATTCCAAGCCTGTGCAGCATTACAACAGCCAGTACCAAAGATTCCCACCACCTTCGTAAACTCAAAGCCATTATACTTGGACAATGAGACAAAAAAGTATGAGGAGACTTTAGGGAAGTTGAAAATTATTCATCTAGTCCGGGCACTGTGTTCAACAGAATAGAAGAGTTCAGCTGGAAGGGATGTACAGTGATCCTCCAGTCCAACCACCTGACCTGTTCAGAACTCCTCACACTCCTGAGAGGAGAGGGAAAGGACAGACTATGAGGACAATATTTATATCCTGCAGATATTTACCAATATACTTGACAATTGAGAAATATTTATCTTGAAAGAACTGCATAGTGGTAACATCCATGAAAAACACTTGAGGTCTACAGTCTCATCTCACTTTTTCTATAACTTTTTGCCCAGTGAAGCTGTACAGAAGTAACAGGCAAACTTCACAGAGATTAGGTTGACTCATCCCATGTGCAGCAAGACTGAAGGAGACATACAAAGGTTTAGTTATCCTTTTGGTGCCTACCAGACTGTCAGTGTTTTGATTTCCACAATGATAGAAGTACAGATACTTTTATTTAATAGACAGACAAAATACTCAAATGTTATCCAAGACACAAAACTAACTATGTAAACAATATGACTCATTACAACACATCAGCTTTTTAAGTATTAGTGCTTTTATTTGTGAATGGATCTTGCATTTCCTACTCCTCCTCCGTTTCATGAACCTTTATTTCCTGCTTTTATCTTTTCTTGCAGCCCTCCCCTCCTTTTCCTGTCAACTTCCATTGTTCTTATTGTTATATTGATCTTATTCCTAAAACCCTTTATCTTCCTCTTTTGTAATTTAAGAACAAAAATGCTACTAAATCTTGCTACTTTAATCCTTTAAAGCTTTTATTTTTCTTACATTTAATATCTTTTATCTCTGTATCTGTCAATGTTTCAAATATCCACATATTATCCTTCAAGTTTCTGAGGTATTCTTTAAAGACCAAAGTTGCAAATGGAAAAGTTTTACTGCTATCTAAGCACTATCAATATATTTCCACTCAAAAAAAAATAGCCTGAGAAGGTCTTAATTCTAAATGAACAAGTAGCTTACATTTGTAGACAGTTTAGCTCTGTCTGACAGTAAAAAAAAAAAAAAAAACCAACCAAAAAAAAAAAAAAAAAAAAAAAAAAAAAAAAAAACAGCTAGAAACAGAGGTAAAGTACAAAGTACATTTTGCAACCAGGACTACTAATATGCTTAATGCCCAAATGTCAAGGCTTTCATCACCCTCCATCTATAGTAGGAATGCCAGTTGTGCCAAATTTCATCACATTTATTTGTAAACTGTGCAAAGTGATGGAGATCTATTTCAGGATATGTTCAATGAACATATTTTTCTTGCTGATCAGGGAAAAAAAAAAAAAAGGTTGAAGGTAGATTTAGTGATGAAAGACCACAGTAGTCATAGATTACATCTCCACTGGCTCACATACACAGTTTGCATTACACAATGGAGCTATTTGGGAAACCAGTACATAAACACATTTTTAGTTCAAAGCAAGGTCATGCAAGTAGTTGGGAATACGTTTTAAAGCTAACCATCTATCAAGCTCAGACTATTCCCAGCACAGCAGGCACTGCTCATTTACAGCTACGGTCCCTCATAAGTGAGAGTTCAGCTTTATAACAAGAGAGGACTCGACATGCTGTTTACAATCAGGGTCAATCCACACCTCAAACTGAGTTTCAAGACTCATGCTAACTTTAATAGATTCAGGATTTGCTTGTAGATGTCAAACTCTGTGTGAGCAGCTCTTGCAAAGTAAAAGACAATTTTTCCATTAAATAAGTTGTGCCCCTTACCATATTTGTGTCCTGGTGTTGCACAGTAAATTAGAGTTTCTACAACTCTGTATCACCAGCTGCAAAAATATTACCTATGTTATCATATTCACCATTCATCAGGGTTAAATAACTTGGTTTTGACAGGTAAGGAAAATAGCACTCATTTTTCATTAACATTAGGTGAAATACAAGCAAATAGACTGTCTAGGCAGGTAAATCTCATGATTATTTCTCAACACTGTTTGCAATGAAGTCAAGTTAAAAAATATTCCAATTTTGGCACTGCAAAAGTAGAAAGAATGTACAAATCTTGAGGAAATCTTTACTGTGCACTGCTGCTGCCTGTAAAACTCAGCAATAATTTGTTTTAAATCTGTTGTTTCAAGATGATGTGGTATGATGATAATAGGTAAATATCTCAAGATTGTGTATTGTGTACTCTCCTTCTGGGGATAGTAACATCACTTGTTATTCTCTGTAGGCTTACAGTTTGATGCCTCCTTTAAAACAAATTCTTTTTAAAAAAAGTAAAAGTAGTGGCTTTGCCTGCAAGCTGGATTTACCATTATATATTATGTATCTGATTGTTGTAACTAAGCACTTTACCTTCTTCCCCATCCTCTCTCTCAATCCCCCCACACCAGCACCACCTATTTCTGTAAGTTTGCCAGTATCGAATTCCAGTGGGAACGAAAAAACTTGCCATTTTTAAAGATGCCATTACTTTGTTTGCTAAATATTAAAATCAAACTGTAATGCAGTGATGAAAGATGAAAATCTTTCTTTGATTTACTTGAGTCTCATCATAATCTAAGCTGTTCACATGATGTGAGCTGATTCAGTAAGACAAGTATTTCAAGTAAGCATGAAGCTGATTTTTAGATGACAATCCAAATGACACTCATAGAACAATGACAAAGCAATACCTTTGCTTTCTTCCAGTGTACCTGAATCCCGAAAGCAAACTAAAAATGGAACTTTCTGTTGAGATTCCAAATTCTGGAAAGGTTTCTGACATTGAAAATTTAAGATATTCCTCTCAAATTCTTGTATTCTGTTTCTGCCCTCTTTTCCCCACAGCTGATGATGCACACTCCCGTACTCCCTGACCTACCAGCACTCAAACAATCCCTATACTAGGGATTAAGGTAGGGATCCATCTTTCTGTGAACTTTCCAACACTCAGTAAAATCCATCCAAGCCTTACATGCCCCCCTGTGGGATGCACAGGTGAGGCACATGCTGGCACCAGGCCTGGTAGAACACACCAGCTGTACCTGCCCAGCAAACCACAGTGGGGGCTCCCCTGGGTATCCTCAGACTCTCTTAGACAGAGATGGGAGATGCCACAACCAAGGAGCTGCCATGCCAGTCCTGCTCATACTGGGAGCAAGGACTCGAGGGGGAATCCTGAAGAGGTGGTGGGAATAATGATGCCCATCAAACCAAGCAGACTTCTAGGAAAAAGGGGCAACAGTTGCAGAGAACAGTATGGGAACCCACCATGACTTTAACTAATCATTCTATTACAACACGTTTTAATATTAGCAATACAAATTCTGTTCCAAACTGATACAGCTTAAACAGAAAGTCTTCGCTTTTGCTGTAACACTATGGAATGCTGGAAAAAAAGTTTAGTTAAATTTGGCAGTAGAAGGTAGATGCTGATGAGCTCCATGGTTGGCATGGCTTGGGGACACAATTATTCTCAGATCAGGATTTTTCATAACAATATTCTAAGTGCTCTATTTTTCAACAAAGAAAAGGTACATTTCCTCAGAAAATTTTATGACTGGTATCATCAAATATATCAGTCTAGAAAAATGGCAGAAAAAAACCCTCAAAAGATTTAGACATCAAAATATGCAGAAACAAAGTATTTTTAGGAAAGCAATCAAAGTCATATATTTCCATTTAAATGGGACCTCTTCCTTCTAGTTATCATTCTGGTGATCTCTACATATACCTCAGTGTCATAATATGAACTCCCTTCTCATTATAAATCTGGTCATTGCTATAGGTCTTCCTTCTACTGAGCCAGCCTACAATTCTTATGAATTTATTTCCATTAGAAGAACCACACAGGGCATGAAGTGAGAGTTTCAGGAGGGAAAAAGTCACTTGGTAAAAATCCCCATCAAGACAAATTCACTCACACATGAAAAGAAGGAAGCTCATCAGTGAGTGACCTGCAGCAAGGATGAGAAAGATATGAAAGGGTAATTCTGCAATTTCATTTCTATGCCATTTCTAACAATTCAAGAAAGGGAGATTCTTGCCCTTTCCAGCTCTTTCTCCCTGACTTGTGCAATACAGTGACTGCCTAATGTTCACATACTCAGTTACCAATCACATGTATTTTGGAGACAGACTGGAAATGGAAGGATACCTTTTTCTCTCTTTCTCTCAACCCAAAATATTATACAAGTATAAAATTGCCTGAATTTAGTCTAATTGAAGTTACTGAACTAACATGGCATTATTTTACAGGCTTTCTGAGAATTTGTCACTTCATCTCTAAATCTTGAACAGTCTAAATTAAGAAATGAGTTAAAAGAGATAATCCCAGAAAATTTAAACTGTCATACCTTTCTAGAATAAGGTGAAGCACTTCAAGCCAGTTATTATCAGCAACAAATGAGAAAGTAATATAAGAGTCATAAGCAGAGTTAAAAGTTAAAAAGGTCCTTCTTTGCTAGAGAAGAGAAGACCTCTGTGAAAGAAAGTGCTGACAGAAATGTCATAGAAAGTGCACTAATGACAGTGACTCTACTGCTCACAAGGCAGTGTGCAGAAAAAAAATGACAGCAGTGAACACCAGGTTCTAACACTCCCCAGCAAAAACCTAACAAGATGTAAATGGACAGTATTTTTAATAGCAATGATTACATAAAACACACTTCAGTCCAACACCTAGAAATTTCTCCTTTTCCAGTCATGATTTCTAAGGTATTTATCTTAAAATCTCCCCCACAGGAATTGAGAATCAACTTGCCAATCACAACTATGAGCAAAATATTCTGCCACTCTTTAATTTGCACCTTATGAATTTTGAAACAAGTAGTACTAGAAAGGAGGAAATCAAGAGGGAGAGTGGTCTCAGAGAAAAAAAAAAAAATGGAGCCTTTCGTTTTGCACTTCTATGTAAAGTATCTTGTGAGGTGTAAATGAACAACTTAAACTAGTAATGGAAAGTTTTCTTACGTTAATACACAGGTTTGAACCAGAATATATCTGATTTTGTTGTTGTTGTTGGGTTGTTTTGCTTCTTTTGTTTGGTTTGGGTGTTCTGTTGTTTTTTGGGGGGTTAAGGGTGTTGTTTTCTTATTGGATGATGGTTGCTTGTTTTGTTGTGGTTTTTTTTTTTTTTTTTTACAAAAGAGCTCTTCGTTTGCTTATAACCATGGATAAATTTGACCAGCCAAATATTTTTTTTTTCCTTTTAAGAACCCTACTTACAATTGCTAATATTTTTTTTTGTCTCAGAAAGACAAAAAAATAAGAACAGTAGACCTGAAATAATCCTACAGGAGAGGTTCTGCCCCAGAAGAGGAATGAGAGAGCAGACAGCCTTTGACATCACTTCTGTTGTTTGTCAGTTCTGGCAGCAAAGAATCCATGACTTCAGTGTTGCTACTACAACATCCTCCAGGAAGTAAATTCAATTATTAATTAAATCAGCGAGTGATCAGCTTACAATTAGTACATTAAAGTTTCATTAATTATGTCCTGGATTAGCAGCTTTAAGTCATAAAATTGAACTGTAATTATTCAGCAGAAATAAATGATCAAGCCAAATCCAGTAACTGACCAATTTCATTGCCACCTCACTTCAAAGGAAACATTTGTAAAAGAGAAGATGGTAATAAACCAGGAGCATATTTAACAATATCCTATTTCTACTCCAGCTGTTCCAATTATTTTTTGTCTTTAGCATCTGGTAATACTGCCAGTTTTAGAACTTCAAAACTAACATTATACTCTGACTAGGTACCTCTATTAATTTCTAATTGAACAAATTAATTCCAGTGTATTCAGAGATTTGCTAGTTAAAATGACTGATGGCCAATACCAAAGTCATTTATAGTTCTTGTCAACATATATATCTTGTTTCTTAATGTATGAAGCATATTATGAGATATTAAAATGCATCAATGACAAACTTTACAGAGATAATTGATTAAACCTGTGTATTTTTCCCTGTATTTGGAAAGAAAGCAAAGACTCTATACATTATTCAAGAGAACAGGGTCATCCAAGCATCTCACAATGGAATTAACATCATAAACTAACATGGAATCAGACAAATATATAGGACAGAAGTAAGGAATTAAGCAACATGTCCAGAATAGCAAAGCTGGTGGCACAATGGTGCCAAGAATATTTAGAGATTTTTGTAAAATATCAGCAGTATATACAGTAAAAATCATTAGAAATTACAAAGAGTACTATCCTATATCTAATATGATAATTCATAATAACAACTTATACCTTAGCACTTTAGTAGTTAAACAGCACTGATCACTAGGAGCCAATGAATATAGTAGGTCTGTGCACAGATTCACATCTTACATCTTTCTTGCTCCCATGTAAACTCTTCATCTTAATGCAATAAATCCTATTACAGGTGGTCTTAACTGTCCACTCAGCTACTAGTTACAGAGTTTTCCTAAGCAGGTTAATTCTAGAAGATCTACAAAAACATACATTCATAAGCATGAGCTAAACACACAACATCATGTCTTGATTCTTCTAAAAAAGATTCTTGGCCCAAGCGTCCCAAAACCTTAGGACGGATCAGAGAAACCCGGATGGAGGAGAACAATTAGCAGTGATGTGACCATCAATAAGACAACACAATGGAAGGAATTCAGCAAGGTGAAGACAAAAGCCTGCTAAAAACTCAGACCTGTGAAACTTTCTCCTTCTCATGCACATGAAGTCTGAAACAGCATTATTGGCATCTTGCAGGTTCAACAAGGTTCAGGAAGGTGTTTTAAGATTTGAGAGCTCATATTTTATGACACAGACTTGCTTTCCTTCCTGGGAACAGTATGAGGAATTCCAAAGAACTGAATGTACAACCAAATGTCAGTGCAGCTAAGCCACTATTTAATACTCAAGAAGATAATTAGAAGCTGCTTTGGAGTAATTTTTTCTGACTGTTTTGTTCTCACTTTTTGGTTTGGAATATTTCATTGGCATAAAATGACTGGTTTGCTCAGGAGTTTGTTCTGCTGTTTACCAAAATCCTCCAAGAATATAAAGTCCATAATCCCCACAGGCAACCTGTGCCAATGATTAACCATCCTCAGGATGCCTAATTGTCAATGCAGAAGATTAATTATCAACCTGCACGTGCAATCTAATTGCTCACATGAAATAACCACCACATCACATCTTGTGAAATGTCACTGAGAAACACGAAGCAACTCTGAGTTTGACTCTTTAGGACTGTCTTGCCAGTTGGTTTGGGTCTCATATTTTCTTCATAATCTTATACCAACATACTGGTTATAGTTGAATATAGGTGGGTTGGGTGAAAGCACTAAGCAATTATTTAATTTAAAAAATTCTTTTTTTATATAAAACTTTTTAGCACTGACACTTTTAATTATATACTTCCCCATCATAACATTAGAAAACTAAGCTGTAGCAACTACATTGTTCTGATTAATGTAAATAAAAAGAAACAATGCTGCTCTGTATCTCAAAATCTGTTTTTCTGAGCAAAGCAGATGAATAATTCACAGTTTGAAAAATTACAATTTCATTTCCACAAGCAAAAATTACTTGATAGAGCCTAGATTGAATCAATTTCATGCTTCTGGGAAAAAATGGGCAAACAACCTTTTCCGTAACAGACTGAAATAGGAACAACATTGTGCAGACACTGCAACAACATGCCAATTACCATGGTGGAGTCTCTGATGAAATATATTTCCAATTTTCAAAGCTGAAAAACCTTCAATAATGGTAATTAAAGATGCTCTGATGCTTAAAACCCCAAATACATGAGGGATGAAGAAAGA
Source organism: Manacus vitellinus (assembly GCF_001715985.3). Taxonomy (NCBI): domain Eukaryota; kingdom Metazoa; phylum Chordata; class Aves; order Passeriformes; family Pipridae; genus Manacus; species Manacus vitellinus. The sequence continues at coordinate 13,560,898 of NW_021939395.1, read as the reverse complement.
GATTAAACAATTTCCAGTGGCTTAGCATACAGCTGATATTGCAAAAACATAGTGGGACCTGAGCAGAGACCACAGAGCCTCTGTTACAGGCATTCTCTGGAACATCTGAGTGCCAAACCACAGCTGGGACTTGTTTTCATGGTTCATTAGTTTGAACACACCAAAATCTCATCAGGGACCTTCCTAACAGCCTGTCAGTACAGAGACTTGGGCCCCAGCACCCAGGGTGTCTCCCAGGCACATTTGAATTGAGTATATTCATCCCTTATTTGCAATTCATCCGTTCTGCCCTCAGTTTTCTCTGTGTTATTGAAAATGTGCATTCTAAATCCTTTTCTGTGTCTAAATTGGATAAATGAACTGATAGATATTAAATAATATCCTCAATGGCACAACTAAATTTGATTTAGATCAGTAGAAAAAAGTCAGTCGGGCAGATCACCAATCACCATTAGTTCAAGTCTTCTCTTTTAATAGAATAAGCAGCCTCTAAATTGAGAAAAATTGCAGTAGAAGTAAAATGTGGTAATTGAGTTCATGTTGTAATCCTCTTCAATGTACTAATATTTCAATGGATTCAAAGGCAGGACACACTAAGGCATGTTTAACTTCTCTTCCATATTCATTGTCTTTCACAACAGGCAATTGAAAAACCACACAAAAGAGCAAAATACCCACATTTTATTTTCTGAACAGTCACTTAGAAGTAAGAAGAAAATAATTAAATCTATTCACTTGTGATTTGTATTTCTAATGTATTAATGCCCAAAGCTTGGCCCTAGTTTTGTACTTATCTTCTTCCCAAAAGATCCACAAAGCAGACTACATCCTGATTTCTATCAAGACTTTCTACATAAAACTACAAAAGTATCCCATACTTGGAGCAGACATCCAACGTTACATAGATCAAATATAGAATACCTTCAAAAAAAGGTAATGATTACAAAATTCAGAATTATTTCGCAAATAAATACAGCTGTCCTACAGAGTGCTTTGCTTGAGATACATGTTTTAAATTCATATGTATAAGACTTGGATGTGAATAAGGGCCCAGTCTCCAAACGTTCAGGACAAAGGCTCTTCATCAGAGAAATTCTGATGAGACAGTGAAAGTTTTTTACCAGTGATAAATTAATATTTATAAATATACAGGGTGCACAAAATGGAAATGACTGCTGACATTTGATTTGATCCCTTTAGGACAAGGCTGCAGAACACCAGTTAAAGCCTTGCTCTGGTGAGTCAGTAAAAGCAATAACCTGAATGTCTGAGCAGGGCTGGACTGACTGGTGACTTTTGCATGGGGCTTTATATTGGAGTCAACTACCCTGCCAAGGATATTCCAGCACCATCTATGACAGAGAGAAGGTTAGAATGCACCTGAAGTGGTATGAGCTCTTGAGAAACCATTAATTCATCCCCTATGGACACAGATTTAGTACCTGATGAGGAATTCATTACATTCAGGTGACTTTTACGTGGTTTGAAACTTATTCTTTCCACTTCATCAGCATTTGACAATGGGCATTTAATCTAACTAATCAGAAAAGATTATACCTTGAGAACTGAAACACTAATGAAAGCTTTGGATGTGCTTCACACAGTTAAACAGATGTGACTCACATTGATAGGCATATAAGAAGATTTGAGGCTTAAGTATGCTCTTACTTTTAGAACACTTTGTCAGTTGTTCAGGGCTATGAGATTTATTTTCACTGGGGTATATTTTAGGGAAAAAATAATTAAAAAAAAAAGAACAACCAACAAATCAAAAGAAATATGAATTCTCATCTAGTGAGTTTTTACATTGTGTGCCAGTAATAGAATAGGGGATGAAATGGGGAGAGAGGGAGAAAGTAAAAAACAAACAAAATAACAAAAATATCCCTAAACATTTTAGACTATGAAATTGTATCTTCATTTTGTCATCTCTCTTCAAAACTTTCAGATAGTGGTTCTATCATATTTTATGTGAGAAATAAAAAAGAAAACCATTGATTAGAGAAAAACTACTTTTGTCTAAGGCCATTCACAAACACACAAAAAAAACCGCACAAGAAAACCACATTTTGCTCCTATCCTTTAAGTCAGTACACCTAAAAAGAATAAAACAATACACAGGAAATCTTATTTCCTAGAAAAATTTTCACCTTGTTCACTAATTAGACACCTTCCTGTATCCCCGCTGATTCCCAATAATTTCCTGAGCAAGGAACTGACATTTTGCCAGAAGAAATTTCACACAGCTTTCCATTACATGCTTCTCACACATGTTAGACCACCTTTATTGTACATGCATATTTCAGGACAAAATACTTCCTCAGTTTTCTTGGCTAAAAAAAACCCCTACTTAACTGCAACTATCTCAGATCAAAGGACAAAGTTTAAAAACCATCGGTCATAAAGCCTCCTGCTGCTTCATCTGAAATCTGAAAAATACCTTGGCATAAAAGCACAGTCTCTCCCTGTTTAAAAGCTGCAGAAAAAAATGTCCCATTTCTTTTTTGCCATGTTCAATTAAACAGTACAGAAATAGCTTACAAACTACACCTGGATCCTGAAAAACATTTATTTTTTCCTTTCCTTCTTAAACTTGAGGAAGGGCTTTAAGAAGTTCAATAATACAGGAAGATATACATTAGAACTTGTTGAGCTACCATGCACTCTGCATTTTTTTATTTGATCCCACACAATTAAAACATCATGGTGACATACTTATTAAATTTTTATGGAAATTGATTCCCATAGAGACTTCAAAGACTTTTTTCTCACCTTACAAAGATATAATTACACAAAAAAACTTTTCCTTTGCTAAGAAAGCCAAGGTTTCCACACAGGACCCTTTGCTGCTTTCCTGGTTAAAAATAAATATATTATAAAATTTTAAGAATTTATTCTCTAAATATTTTTTTTGTTAAATATATTGTCACAACATTTTGATAATAATATACCAGAAAGGCTTCTGACAGAATTATCCATAGCCAAATTTGTGAGATTTGGACTAGATAAGTGGACTAACAGGTTGAAAATGGTCCAGACTGGCAGAATCAAAGGGTTGTAATCAATAATACCAAGCCCAGCTGCCAGTCAAGTACTAGTGGCATCCTCCAGGGATCAATGCATGAGTTGAAACTGTTCAACAGCTCTGTTAACAACTTGGACAACAGGACACAGTGCACTCCAAAGGCCTGGCAGGGGCCAACACACTGTAGGACTGTCAACAGGCTGGAGAAATGAGCTGACAGGAACCCCATGAAGTTCAAAAAAGGCACATGTCCTACATTTGGCATGGCATAACCCCACACAGGCTGACAGTAACTGGCTGAAGAACAGCTTTCAACTGACTTGACAGTCCTGGTAGACAAGTTAAACACAAGCCATCAGTGCCCCTGAAGGGCAGATGCACACCAGGCTGAATTAGGAGAGGTGTGGCTACCAAGGGGAAAAATGGGATTACACTCCCTATTCAGCACCCCTGAGAGCCCTGGGGCCAGTTTGAGACAGACACTGACACACTGCAGTGTGTCCAGCAGAGGCCACAAAGATAATCACACATGACCAAAGGAAAGAAAACAGACTGAAAAAAAATCCACAACCAGAGGTAATGTCAATTTAAACCTGCATCTCTTCACTAAACTGCTTTCTATCAGAAAAGTTCTACATGAAGGAGTGACTCAGGAATATAGAGAGCACACTGTGACCAAGTTACCTACATTAGTACCAAAACTAGCAGTGTTCTATTGCAGGTAAACACAGTGATTTCACATGTATAAAGCATATACATATTTACTTCTTTATCATGAACAAGTGCCAGGCAGCAGGAGGAACTGTACTCAACCAAAAGCATTGTTAAAACATTAGCCTGTTAAAAGTAAAAACAACTAAAATAAATGCTTTAACTTTGTATGTAAAAGTCCAATTACAGCTGTAGAATCATGAAAACTGAGTGGTAAAGCTATTAAGTACTAATACGCTATTGTACTTAGTACAAACACCAGAGCAGCTCAATTAATTCATTTTAATTACTGCAAACCAGTATAAAATGTAACCATTTACCACATTTAACTCAACAGTTTAAAGTGCAGCTAAGCATTGCAGAACATTGCACGAAAAACCACACAAAGAACAAGTGATAAAATTCTACACTGAACAAATTAACCAATAGTAAATGCATTAGTATTTCCAAATTCACAAAACTGAATGAGGTAAAGTTAATGAGATAAAACTGAATAAACTGACTTTCTAAAAGAAAGGGGGTTTTTAACACCTTTCTATAATCTAGAAATACAAAAGATTAATTTAAATCTAATTTTAAAGTATAACTCACCAACTCTTAAAACTTTTAGTTGTCACTCTGATTCATTAAGATTGATGAATCAATCATTATCGATTTCGTGGACTAAAAATCCTTTAAAGCAGCTGTACAGAAACAATCAATATCTTTTGACAGCTATCGCCACAACACCCCTGTCCAGCAAGACCTACTGTTGTTCCTTCCACACCCACCAAACTCTTTAGGACAGCTCTGTTTTAAGTCTGGCATATGATGAACTTGGTTTTTTACTTCCTCCAACTTTGGAATGGACAGCAAAGTGTTGAAGTCAATTTATTTCAAAATTTTCTCTAAGCAAATAATTTTTCTTTTTAACAGAAGAGATAAAAAATAAAATATTAGTGTACTATTTTTATCCCAACTCAACATTCCTATATTCCATTAAAAAAAAAAAAAAACAGACACAAGATACCAGAAAACTACACCAGCAAACTCAGTTATTCATTGAAATTCAGGGCTTTGACTAAAAATTGTAAACAGCCAAAAGCAAAAAAAAATAACCAAAAACCCCCAACCAAATAAACAGAAAAACACACTCAAATAAAAAACCCAATGTAACATGATTACTGAAGCTGTGGTTCAAGGTGGGTAATGTCACACATGGCAGGAACATCCTACCTGCAAAATTTCTAACACTCCGCTCACCAGTGGATATCTAGAAACAGATTTGTAGGTCACTGACCCACCTGAAATTAAAAACAGTTTCTGAATTTGACGTTTTCCACAGTAAATATTCAATTCTGATTTCAAACTCAGGGATATTGTTCTTAGATAACCTCCTTAACACATGTATAGGAAGGTGTAAAGCTGGAAGGCAAATTCAGATATAGTTGTACTCAAAGAAGTGCAAAACAACCCCTGTCACTTTGTCACACTTGTTAAAAATCATATATTTCCTCAGAGAGGAAATTACACAGAGCTTTCAGTCAGCCACTGGACTGGCTGCAGCATGAACTGATCTGGGCTGACTGCAAACAGTAAGACAAGAACACTATGTGTAATCTGTTTATAAGCACAGCAAAGCTCAAACAAGAAGACCAAGGACAGAACAACTGTCGTTGTCAGTATCGTTTATTCCTTCATGCTGTTTGTGATTATTACTTATAATATGTGGCTTAAGGAGGGTTTGTCTGTCCTACAGATATATATATTTCAATTAGTAATGTCAGAAACAGGTCTTGGCTCTGTCAGTTGTCTTAGAGGCAACTGCCAAGCTGCCAAGTCCTCTGGAGCTCCCCCTGCCATGACCAGCCATCTCAGCAGCTCAGAGCCGACCACAGCTTTGAGCATCACCCAGCAGTGATTTGTCTGGTTTGTCTTCAAACTAAAAAAACCACCACCAGAAAACCCCACAAGCCACTATCCACAAACCAACCCTATACAAACCACAAAGACAAACCCATAATCAAAGCTCTTCCCAGTTTCAGCTGTGGTTACCAACGAGTCCCTGGCAATTCTGAAGAAAATTGATGTTGGGTGCTGCAGCAGCTCAGTGCCTATCCAGTATTGAAATTGTTATTGATTATAAACTGGTATTGATATAATTGTTTTGACATGAGAAACCACAGATAATGCTGACAGAGAAACAACTAAGTGAGAAAGACAAGTAGTAAGATATCCAATTCTAAAACACTTTATTGAATTCTACTCTGACAGTTTATTCATCCAAGCTTTCCCCATGTAAACCCAGCCCACTGCAGAGCTATACATGCAAGAGATTACAATCACTTGACACTTAGCTAGAATTATTTGGAGTAGTGTCAGTGAAAATGTTTGTGCCTTATTTTAAGCATCATTTTGTCTCCTGAAGCACTGTAGCAGCACAAGGCAGGAGTGCGGAGTTAAGCTTCAGTTCTGAGTGTGCAAAGCCTAAGATTATAACTATTAGACTCAGATCAGGATGTTTAAAGATAAGCAGAGCAGTCTTTGAGTCTATCATAATTCAAAGGATACTGTATCTCTAAATGTGAAATGAAAATAAAGAACATGCACACACAATGCAAAGGGAAATGGAAAAAGATTCAATCAACTTGCAGATACAGACTGAGTACAGGTTACAGCCTGTACAAGTCAGAGTGATAAAGTGTTTCAGTATCAGTTCCCCAATAGGGTGAATTTTACATGTTCATTAATAAGATTTGATTCTGCCTGATATACTTTCCTCATCTGCTCTCACTCTTCAGAACATTCATGCATAAAATTCTGCTGGCTTGGTTGGCATGTTAATGGAAACGTATTTTCTTTTATTCCTTTTTTTTTTCTAATACTATCACTAACCTAGTTTTCACTTTTGCTAAAGCAGGAAACCCAAAACTTTTGTTATGCAAATTCTACAAACAATGCCACACCACTGGTATGTCAAGTTGGAATTCTCAGTAATAAATATGTACAAGTCAGTTACAATCTCAAAATCATTCTTCAAGATTATTCCACTAATCATTCAAAATACATTTGAGATAAGTCTAATAATGCCATTGAACATGTTCAAGAAAAAATTACTTGCACTGAATACATTATCCTCTGTGAAGTATTTATTCAGAACTATTCAGGAAGTTCCACCATGGTTTTTTTCTACCATATTCAAAAAGCAGATTATGTCTGGTCAGTGGGAATTAATCTATCAATAGTATTTCTAGAATGACTGAAGCATCTCCATTGGTTTTTTTTTTGCTTCCCTTCCCAGTAATCATAGCTACTTCCACCATTTGGCCTATTGGCTCACACGAACTATGTACTTGTTTTAATCTCTTAACTATTGTATAAGGTTTATTTTGATTCTCTCAAACCTTATACAGAGGTCAAAAGAAGAACCAAAGGTCTGACATACAACATTTTGTTAGCAAATTACCTTACTGAAGGCAATCTGTGCAGTCTTGTCAACCTTGTTATTCCCTTTATTCCCTTGTATGTCCACCAACTTTTTTTTAATTACTTGCTCATTGGCTGAATCATAAAGTGCTTCAGTAACTGTACTTCAAGCTTCACAGCTTTTTTCTGTACAATGTTAGTGCTTGAAATCATAGCAGCCACAACATTTGTTATTAAAAGTTCCACAAATATATTGCCTAGGAATTATTACAACCATAGGGACTTAGAAAATGTCAGCAAACATTCAGGTGCTTTTGCATGAATTTAATTTTTCCTATAAAAACAATAAAAATAATATTAAAAGAAAATTAACAGGGAGTCTTCATCAACAACATATATATCATAAACCAACAAAGTAAAAAGGTACTTTAGTAAAGAAGATGCCAGGGAAAAAAAACTGATCTCACAGACATTTTACAATTTAAGTCCAAGCACATTTGGGAATAAACAGTAGCAGTAACTTTCCTCCACTGCATGTAATTTCAGAGTTTACACACAGTAGTTCACAAGATCTATACCAATTTAGTTATACCTATATCCCACGGCATTTTAGCCTTCAACATCTCTGGAACTGGAAAAAAAAAAAAAAAAAAAAAAAAATAAAAGCAACTAGGAAAAGAAGTGGTTGCTACAGGCTTTTCCATCACCACTGTTCTCGGAAAGCACTGATCCCACTCATGGATTGGAGCATGGATTTAACAACTGGGAGTGGAGAGAAAAAGATAGATTTCTACAGGAGTTGTTAGGATGTGATTTGGTGGAAGAAATGATGACTGGGAGTGATAGAGAGTGATCTGACAGCCACAGAGTCACGTGCAGGTGAAACAATTCACTGTACTCACTTCATTGGCTACTCGAAGTCACATCACAACTTTTACACAGTGCAAAGAAATAACACTACCTAAAACTACTATTCCTCTCCCCCCATCATCATCCTTTCTTTATAAGGCTTCCTTAGAAATCAACAATATTCTACTCACGTTTTTTTAAGATAATTCATTTTCTCAGCACAAAGTTTTATTACATGCTGCTGTAGCAATGAATTTGCACTTCTTGATTCTCATTTTTAACTTCTACTTGCTGGTACAGAGCCAGAGAACTTTCAAGAATTTCTAGTAAAATATTATTTTGAGTATCCTTGATAGAGTTGAGCACTAACAGCTTCAGAAGACCCTTGGGGATATCAGTAAGTGTTTTATAAGTTTAGCAGCCGAGTTTTCACACCAGGCTGCGTTATTTGCCATGTTGTTGAAAAAAACCTACACCTGCACAAGATCATCAGTTCCTGGTTTCCACTGAGCTACCAGATGAAAATACTTGTTCCACAGCAAGTAGTAATGACACACTGTCCTCATTGCTGCCTGCTCTGGAGAAGCAGAATAACAACTGGAATACCCTAAACTTGCAAGAATCCTTTTGCAGAAAGTGTTTCCAGTTGGGGAAGGACAAAAGAACAAAATCTATACCATAACCAACTTAATGCTTGAAGAAAGAATGGGAGTGCAAGTTAAATATGAAATAAGATTTTGGTTTTTATTTCAGACATTTTAAATGGATGTATATCAGGTCATATGTACCTCATGTTAACTATTTTTCGTAGAAGAGCACATAAAAAGCCAACTGGCAAATACAAGTCTGGAATTCCTTCAGGACATGTTGTCAGCAACTGGCTGTTAAAGGAATTTTACATATAACCAGTTCAAAAATACTGGATGGTGACTAACAAAAAATTATCCTGAAAAAAAAAAACAATTCAAAAATTTTCTAGTGATTGGAATTACCATTGAATCATCCATCAGGGAAGAGAATCTAAGAATAAATTTGCTTCCAAAATACAAGCTCTTCTCTTCCATCCTAAGATACTGCCACACTTCCTGCCATGGAGGATTTTTCACTGGGCTTTTAAAAATTCCAAAGAGCAAATATTTGGGGTTTAGTCTGTACTTCAATTTGGGGTATTTCAGTAAAACACCTTCAAGATCCTAAGTCAGACAGACAAACGGTGGCCTAAATAAATTTAGGCAAGAAATCAGAAGGAGGTTTTTAACCATTGGAAAGAGAAATCTTTATAATATCCTTGCAACTGGAAGACAACAACCAAGCTAGTTTTAACTAGCACAACTGATTTATTTTCATTCAGTCAGAGCTCTTATATGCACAGCTGACTAATAGCTGGGGAGAGGCAAGCTAGAAATGGAAAGAAATTTTTCAGCCAATGTTTCCAAATTTTTCTACCCATTCATTTTGGAACAAAAGGATATGTATGTATGTGCTCCATAAACAATTCATCAATTCAAAACAAATAAATGCAGTGTGTATATTTCAAGCCTGTGGTAATTTTGAAGTAATTTATATCACTTTAATTCAAAAATATCTTCTTAGAGATATTTATGATTAAGTATCAGCTGCAGTTACTTTGTGCAGAAGTGGCAAAAACATCTGTTAGTGAAAAACAGACCTTGAGCATGCTGACACAGTTGGAATCACAGTAAATGGGAAACAGGAGAGAAATCATAAGCTCTGACTATTACAATATGATAAAGTCACTTGAGCATAGTCCCCAAAAGAGCAGTTATCAGCCAAAATACCAACTTAATAGTTCTGTCCTTCACTTGCATTTAAAACCTCCTCATATAAACTGCATAAGCTTTACTGATGAGTAGTATCATGTATAGTAACGTGTTCTTTTTGTTCTTAAACTTGGCCTGATGTTAACTTCTAAAACTAGTACTTAATCTTCTCCTTTCTGCAAACCAAAAGTAAGAGTTGAAGATTGCCACAAAAGCTGGATTTGAAAGAGTGAAAAATTTCAACATATGAATAAATTACATATCTTAACAGTTGCAAAACAATTCAATAGGATTAGAGCCTTAAAATTTTTGATAACATATGCTTCTGTCATGAAACACAAATTGAACACAAAGCGCTTCATTCTCTCACAATTCCTACCGGAATGTGTCTCCAGTATTTGATCATAAAAGTCCTGTTGATACAATATGAAAGCAAGTTTATGGCACAAGATCTGTTTCTGCAATAAGTCTGAATGAATTGGACAATGCCAAACACATTTTACAAATGCTATTTGCATTACTATGAAATGTGGAACATAATTGAATATGTATTCCCATTTTAAAACATAGTGCAGTCCTTAGGCTGAACTCCAACAATGGTTGGAATTAGTAGTCAGCAAAAAGTAGCTCATCGGTCCTGACTCTAAGAGGTATTCCTGGGCTTACATCAACAGTTACTTCAGTTGGTTTAGATATTTACTTCAGGTAACTTTTTTTTTTAATTTCCTGATATTCATTGGCTCTTTTCAATGTAAATCAAATAGACTATAGATCTACTTTTAAAAAGCAAACCAGATTTTATCTATAATTAACCTCTTCTTTCCTAGTTTAGTATTGCTGTCGAGGTCATCCCTGTGACAGACAGCTCTTAAACTGCTGCTACATCAGAATTACAAAGTACAAACAGCACAGCTTTCCTTTCCTTCATGGTCTGATTAAAGTCTGGCAGCTTTAGGAATACATTACAAATACAAAACCACCGGCCTCTCTCTCACCTGGCAAAAAGTATAAATTAGCTATTCATATGAACTATATGTTATTAATTCTCCAAGTTACGAGAGTTAAAAAAAGGGTAAAAAACCCACCTCAGTCATGACAATGCTTTGTAATTTTAATGCCACCACGCTGACGCACTAGAGGGCAGGATTTAGCCAAAAATGTGCTTCAGTCGGCAGGGTGAGGGGATGGAGGAGCACAAAAAGCTCTTCTCTTATAATGCAACAGTAATGGCTAGTAAAATGTTAAAATTGATTTTATCTGAATTATCCTTTTCATCATGCCTGAAACAAGATTACAAAGATGCTTTTTAGAGGGATGCCCCTCTCTCTCTTCAATACCCTGAACTGGAGGAGGCTGGATAAGGAAAGACACCTGATAAAATAAATTTAACGAAGGTGTGGCAAAGAAAAATCTCCCCGAGAGCCTTGGTGCACACAAGTGCTCAGGGAATAGAACAGACTTGTCAGAAGGAATTTCTTGGAAAATCAATGATAATTTATTTTGGTTTTCCATTTCATTTGCAAGCTGCAGTGTCTAGTTTTCATAATGACTCTTTATAGCCAGCAACCTGAAAGGTACTACTCACTTTTCAAGCAAAATAAACCCCAAAGGTGTCTAAAATTAGAATTATATTTTAATACATCCTTTCTTGACTTCTTCCTGCATGAACTTCTACACAGAGTTGGAAATGATAACCATTACAACTTGGAGGAGCACAACACCTTCCCTGGAGCCAAATAACACAGTAGTGCTGCATAAGAAATAAAAATGTAGTACTGCCTGCAATTCCCTCACCTTATTTAGCTCCACTCCAATTGATTTATAACACAGAATACTATGCACAACCCAGTGTTTTGATGGTTCATCACTTCAAAATATTACAATTACTACAGTACACTTTAGTAATATTAGCAATATCTCCACTGCTGCAAATTCTGTGTTGGGGAGATCAATAGGAGAGACTGAATTGCTCCACAGGAACGAGCTTATCTTCATTCTACTGCAGCTGATTGTTCAGTACAAACTGGTGATGTTATTTTTACAGCATTTCTGGTTTTCAGGAAGCAGATATCAACAGTAAAGAAAAATAATGCAGTTGGTCAAAATTATATTCAAAAATGCTCAACATTAAGGAAGTTACCAGGCAAGTAGATCATATTTTCTCTATCAAGTAGTATAACCTCTGACTTAACAGCTTTAAGGCAATTGTGCTTCCTAATCAGCCACTGTATCTCTTAGTCTTCTTCCTGCAGTTGCTGAAATCATTAGTCAGGGAATTGTTGAGGAAGCCATGGAAACTCATACTAACAGCAGGGAATAAAAGTCTTTAATGGTGATAACTCACACTAAAAATGACAATTCATGGCTTTTTACAGCATGTAATATAATTTATGGCATGTTACACACTGATATATATGCCTAATGAGTGTTGTACAAAGCCATAAATCATCAGCATTTCCAACTTCCCATTAAGACCTCATTTATTACACTGTTCCAGAAGTATGTTCTCATGATAACCACACCCTTGTCTTGCTTTATTAAAATATAGATAAAAGATAGAAAAGGTAGATGTAACAGCGACCTCATGCAGTATTAAAGAAAAAAAACACACTTCATCTAATACAGTAGAATAAAAAACCCAATAAATCTTGGCTGAGAAATGCACTTCCCTGAATTTATTTATTTTATTAGCAGCTGGGCGGAAAACACAAAGAAGCATTTTATCACATTTACCCTCTGCAATGTAATATCTCATTTAAAAAGGTAATATAAAAGGGTCAAAAAAAAAAAAAAAAGACAGGAAGCCAGTCTCCAGAGCAACACAGTTCCCTCCATTGTTGACTATCATCATACTTAATCTTGTATTATGGGTTAGTGTAGCTGTTAAAGCAGAATCCAGAGCTGAAGAATCAGTAGCCAATCTTAAATAACTACATTTCCCTAAAAATAGGGCTTAATATTGAAAAAATAGTTAAAAAAATACAGAGCATTCTGATGATACAAAACACTGAGCATTAAAGAAAAATTAAAAAAAAAATAAATCCCTAAGAAAGAAAAAAAAACAGGACAAGCATGGTAAGTCTGAATATCAGTGTGGGGTTTGCCTGGGACTTCTGCTTCAGGTATTAGTTTCTAAGTCTCTGCTTAAGCATTTGTATAGCTCAGACCAAAATCAAGTGATATTTCAAAAGTTTCAGATGAGAGGCTGCAAGTGATGCCCAGTGTTTTATTAAAGAATGTTCTTTTAAAAAAAGACTCTCAGGGATGGGACAGAATTTCTAGTCAAACTGAAAGCACTGAGAACTGTTAACAAGTTGTAGATCAGTCTAACTGGATGACAATACGAAGACCTTTAGAATCTGCTTTTTGGGTTTTTTTGGGTTTTTTTTAAAGGCAGGTCTTCTGGAACATAGACACAAAAATGCATTCATCCATAAACTTAAGTGCAATGAAAATTGTTGAGACTGTGCTAACCATAAAACAAACATATCTGGTTTATGTTTTAGCCTAAAATATTTAATTAAGCATTGCAACAGCTCCACAAAAACAGTACTGTTATTCAAAAGTATTTATATTTGTGGCAGTCTAAAGAAACAGAGGTTACAGGTCTCCCTGCAGAAGTCACCCATCTTCCCACAAAGAACAATGTTTCCCTGAAAGGCAGACACCACATAGAATTGGAAGCACAGCCAACAGATTTTTTGTTAAGATCATCTCAGAAGTGGAAACTAAATCAGGCAACTTCTTTCAGCTTCCTATTGAAACAAGTACATCACACAAACTTCTCACATAACCAAACATAACAAAAAGCATAGAACAATTCAGGTTGGAAGGACCATATTGAGTTCACCTATTCCCAACTCAACCCCAAAATAGGGATAATTTCAAGAAGAGTCACTTATACGCTCTTTTTTCTTCCAAAAACCTCCTTTTAAAGCACAGACAGGATAAAAAAACTATTAGCCATAAAACAAATTATGTGCCCATAACAGCTTTTCAGCTGGAACACTATATATGACAAAAGAATAGGTTATTTTTCAGTCTTTTCTCAATGCTGCAACAGAAATAGGTGATTTTTGGAGACAGAATGAAAAGCAGACTCCTAGAGTCCACCAATTTGCATTATGCTCACAACTCTTCAGGGTAAACCCTGACTTAAACAACAAGCAATTCAGCAGCTTCCAGATCTTTATTTTGTTGAGAAATTTTTTGTGTAGCCCTTGAGGCACTTGCACCAGTACTGCTCCTGGGACACCTTAGCTTGGAGCTGGGTCCATTCCCCAGCCCAGCTCTGCTGCTCAAAGGTAGCCCTCGAGCCCTGGAATTACACAACATCTACAAGGCAATGCCACAGTTGTTTCCTACCTCATCACCACAGGAAACTTCTCCCACCAACTTGCTCTGTCTCTGAAGTTCCCACTACGAAGCAGTTGAGCCCCTTCTCCATTTGTGCCCTCTTACCCACCACGCCAGCTCATTCCTTGATCACAAATTACCACAGCTGAGCAACTGCAAATCAAATTTCCCCTTCAGTTTTTACCAGAACCCTTAAAACCACAGCACCCTTAAAACTGACTGTAGCCACACCCCAGGCTTTACCCAGGTGAAAGTACTTGTCTTGAAACTCAGCTGGCAATGATTTCTCTTAAAAAATACAGCACCTTTAAAAATACAGTAATTATCTCACATTTTCATTTGCTAACAAGACCTAGAAAGTTTAGTTGCCAGTTTTCAGGGGAAAAGGTCAAAAATGGTTAGAGCTACAAGTAAAACACAGTATTCCATCTACAGCACACCCTTAGCAGAGAAACACTTAGAAATCTTGCATATCTCCAAAGTACACGATTGAAGCCCTCAAGCACTTCAGCCTGTTCAGCAATGATAAAGGTTTGAGCTTTTGCTGACACCTTAAAAACAATTATCCCTCACAAAAATTCCATTCTGTGTAAAGCCACAGATATTACTGATCCCACAGTCTGAAAAGCCTCTTAACTTCTCTTTACACAATTGCAGCAACTACAACACTACACTAAGAGCCAGAAACAACATCTGTTAAGTTGCAATTCTTCCCAACATTTTCAATGCTTTAATGATTTTATGTGGTTTTATTTTCTATCAAAGGTTCAGTCTCTGTCACTTCAAAGTACAAAAGAGCAGTTGCTGCTTTTAGTAAGAGCTGTTTAACTACCATCAAGACTGTTAGTTGGGACGAGAAAGCAAAACCAGGAACAACCAAGCCTCCAGTAAAGAAATTTAAAATTAATGTATGTTAATTGTAAGGACAATCCCTGCCTTAAGCAATACATGAAAAATATCGAAAAACTTGAGGAAATTACCATCTATCTAAGATCAGCTATTTAGGTCTGAAAAAGAACAAGAACCCGTGTCTCCCAATAATCACAGTTTGATTAATTAGACCAAAGAAATGTAATAATAAAACCTTGGGAGAGACAAACAAATCTAATGAAGAATCACTTATTTGGCCTTTATTCTTCTTCAAACAGTAAAGGTGAGTTTCCCCCACACACGTATACACACACCTTAACTTCTTCCATATTCTAGATTTTGGCTATTAAAATAAGAGATTGCATTGAATAGATGTGCACTCATTAAACAGTTAAAAATATTAACCACATTAGTGATAAGTGTAGTCTACTGCAAGGCAGCACTTGTGGCCAAAGCTCCTTTTTTCTAATAAGTTTGGGAGATTTACACCATGTAAAAGTAAACTAATGAACACAATTCAAATAGGGCTTTAACTCATTCAGTAACACCATGCTGTAAGTCCTCAAAACAGTTAAATGCAAAAGACTGGAAAATTAGCATTTGGTCTTCTCAATTCCTTCAAGTATTTATAATGTATCAGAAAGAAGAAAGTTGGAGGGACATTCTTGAATTGTACTTAAAAACAGCATTTTAGGTACTAGGAATGAGTCAGCATTCAGTAGGAAGATTTTAGGGTACCAGATCAATCTCAAGCCCACTGTGTATTTTCCTATTTATAATCTAAATACTGAGAGAATGGATCCTTCTGGTGATGGATGAGCTGTGGTAGATGGAATGAACAGAAAGTAGAGAAGCACACATTTCTGCAGCAAACATGCACTGCCTGCAACATCCTAATCAATCTGCGAAAGAAATAGAGTGGTGATAAAAACAAGCAGATTTTTTTAAATTACAATTACAATATCCCAAATGGAAGGAAAGAAAAAAAATTAACTCACTCTCAATTCATTTATAACTTCACTCCCTTGGAACTTAGTAGTTCTGAAGGAAAAAAAAGTCATTGCTGAAACTTTGGCTTCTGCAAAAGTCATTAAAATTAATGAGAAGATTTGATATTTATTTGCAAGAAAAAAAAAAAAGTATATTTTTTCTACATGAGAAAAATCTCCAGTCTCCCAGGAACAGAGTTAAGAAATAAGCTATCAGGTATTGAAAGCCTCTGAATCAAATTCCAGCTTCAAATCCTCACTGAATTTTCCCCAGCTATTGTTGTGAGTTACGTATTTACATTGTATAATAAAAGTTGCTTTTCAGCACAGTAAACTTTATTTATCCCATTTCTTCTGTCTAACAAAATATACTTTAGCTCCACACTGCAGCATGTAGCTTTCAAATATAAAGGATGTGGGTCTGCTAAAGCTAGAAATTGATTGTTAGTTTTCTCTGACCAGTTGCCATTTCAGCTGGCAGGTCCCCCTGATCCTGCCATCCTGCAGTATTTTGCATTTTTTGTTACGTGCAAATATGCTGAATATTTCTGTATTACGTAGTTCCCAAGTGCAACTTGCTTGATACAAATCAAAACCAACATACATTCAATCCTTTCACCTTTACAGTCAAAGAGCAAGACTTGGTCTGTTCCCAGTGTGCATTTATAGAAAAACATACCAGCAGTTCTGGGAAGGTCAAAGGGTAACAACCAACCTCTGTTTTAGCACCTGTCAGGTTTACATTCCAACAGAGAAATTCTCTTTTTTCTCCTTTGATCCTGTGCAGCTAACAGGACACTTAATCTGCAAGAGGGAGAGGCATGACTTTTGCAGCAGAGCAGAGGTGCTGCATTTCCAGATGTGAAGAGTCAGTTCACATCAAAACATACTGCAGCTGATCTGCTCCATCAGCAGACTTCATCAGCAAATAACAGGCAGCATAACTTTGTGCTGGGGAACACTTACCCTGTTAAACTCTTAAGAGCCACAGTTTAGGATTTGGATTTTAAGAGATGGAGAATACATTTCACTGAGGTCAAGAGAGATAGGGTTGTTCAGCCTGGAGAGGAGAAGGCTCCAGGGAGACCTTTGAGGCCCTTCCAGTGCCTAAAGGGACTACAAGAAATTTTGACCATTAAAATGCTCTCCAGGCTGATGTCTAAACTGCACCATGCAGCTGAGGCTCATGGAGTTTATGACACTCAGAAGACACATTTTTTAATCTGTTTTTGGTAAACTACCTCTCTACAGCAGGTAAACTGTTACAAATATGCAGAAGTATTCTGGAGTTTTAACAATTTCAGAATTAATCAGGAGCACTGCCTGTATCACAACAGAGAATTCCTGTTGTCTTTACAGAGAGCAGGATGAGAGTTGACATTATTAATTGATAGGACCAATTACATGCACTGCTTGTCAGCTGGTATTACAGCTGCTGACAAAAGGGAATGAACTGTGGTATTTAAATGGGGATCTGCACGTTACATCCCTTGGGTTTTAAACCTGATTCTGATCTTAACACAGCTTGAAGTGACTCCAGGTGCCCTCGCTGTACACTTAGAAAAGTGGCAATTTTGCTTGGTCAACCTGCTAAGTCCAAAAGAAGTTGAAAGAAGAGCAGTTGCTTTTCTGGGAAAGTCTCTGGGAACCTCAACAAGCCCATGGTTTGTACTTCACAATAGGATAGTGTCATGCAGAACAGATTTAAGTGAAAAAAAACTAATACAAATAAAAGCAAAATTGGAAAAAAATATATACTATTAGACCATTGGGTTGATGTGCTGGTTGGTTGGGTTTTGTGCCCTAACAAGTTCTCAAAACTGGAATTAAGAGTGTTCGTTCTACACAGTTAACTTTGAGCACCCTTCATGATTATCAAATGGAAAAATTGCAAGGGACAGAAAACTCTGCTATGAAACTGCCATTTCTTTCACAGGTAGCCATCAGAGATCAAATATATCCAAAAAATTTAATACAAAGGTCCTTTTCAACTCTTCTTGAAAGTTAACTAATGCCTATGTGAACTTCCTACAGCTCACAGGCACTACCCAAAATTTGGGCCATGATTCAATCTGAAAGAAACTGTTCCACATAAAGCTGAATATACAGTGAAACACATTCTCGAACTAAGCTGCTGTTAAATCCTTGTTACCTTATCAGGTTACCTTATCAGGTAATTCAAGTAATATAAATAGCAATAATTATTATTACATAGTTTGGCTGTTACCCAACTAAAGGCTAGCTATTATCTTGGTTCTCAATGGGCTTCATGTAAACTGGTTTTGGTGCTCTGAAGAGCTGTCATAGCTTTCACCTCTCAGCCCGTGGCCAAAATATGTTGGCCTTGCCAAAATATGTGTGTTGGTCCTGCTCAGCACAGCAGCTACATGGATTTGGTTTTTTTTAAAAGCAAAACAGATAGGGCAGCAAATTGCTCTGAAAGAATTAATTTTGTTACAAAAAAAAAGTTGAACGTTTCACATCATGTTCAGAGATTATACTGCTTTCATTATCTTGCCTCTATAGCCTGCAGTGTAATACAATACACATGTAATACACCCCAAAGTTATCAGAATGAAATAAACACCAGCTTCAGAAAAACATGATCCAAATTCTTGGAGCTTTGTAGAAATAAAGGAAATAGCAAAGGTCAATGAGATTTGTAAAACAGGAGAGTATCTTAACAGACTAATTGCATTTATTAGCTGTTATTTTTGCGAGCGAAACGTTCCCAGCTTCTCACATGGAAGAAATACTATTTATGATCTCAATCAGAAAAGAAGCTGCCAGTCACACTCAGCAATTAAAATTATTTTTTTTTTCCTTTGTGAATACTTCCATAGCAGCACTTTACCTCGTCCTCTTTATTACTCTGGTGCTCGGCTCAAAGTCAATAGTTTATTTCTTGCTGCTTGGAATGTTACATTTCTAAGTGGTGTGTGAGTTAAAAGACAGTCCCTCTCCAGAGTGAAGCCAGATCTGTAGTTAAGAGCACCCTGGAACAGATGGAGAGGAGTTTTACTGACGCAGTGCTGGATCTTCACGAGGTAGCCCACAGGAAACATCACTTTTGAACATGGCCATTTGGAGAGTGAACCCTGCTGATAAACACAGAGCAGATATAATTATGTGCACCAGTAACACTCTGTAGTAGCAACAGGGACTTGACTTAATGGTGCTCGGAGAGTCAGATGAGTGTGCTGTTGATGCCCTGGGTACCAAGAAAAGAATAATCAGCATTTAACTGAGCTCGTAAAATTCACTCTGAGCTAGGACTTTTCTGTTCTAGGGAAAAGAGGATAGAATACAGACAGATTTAATATTACTAATTAATATTTATTTTTCCATTCTTCATACACTATGTAATATATATCTATATCTTTATACACTGTGACACAGACTTTAATAATAACTGGGAAATCTGACTTCACATCTTTCAGTAAGAAGGATATAGCAGAACTAAGCCTAAGAAAGATTTTTCAGAGGCAATGAGTATATTTGAGAGGTTCACAAATGCAATTCACCTTGACATAACCAAGAATTCTCTGCCTTTAAAAATATAACTCTAAGCCCAGAGAATATGTACTTATAATGACTTAAACTTTATATTTTTAGGATTCTTGCTGCAAAGTCACTTTTGAAGAAAGATGCAGCATTCCTTAAAACCAGAGGCAAGAATATTATCATCATAATTTATGGGTCCTAAATTCTTCATCCCTTAGTCACATTTAGTTTGCAGTAAAGCCTCACCATCTCAATGAACCTAAGGGACTGTACAACCCTATAATTTTACTATACAACTATACTAGCCCCATCATTTTAACTGTGTTAATTAAATGTAGTCCTGAATAACTGAGAAGGTGAAAAAAACCCATGTAACTGGGATAGGGGTAAGGGGTGTTAGTTTTTTTTTTTTTTTAAAAAAAAAGGCAGAGCACATGAAACACTGTTCTTGTATGCCAAGCATTACATCTGTACTCTCAGACCCTATTTAGCCTATTTGCAAGAAAATAGTTATACAGGACATGGCAGCTTCTACTGCATATGTGATGGAAAGGAATATACTTTCAGCAGTATCACTCTTAGACAGGACATTTCTAATGTCTTTACACCCTTTAGAAATGAAAAACATTTGGAAAGGTAAGGTTTTGTGTAAAACTGAGAAAATAATTTACATTGAACCTTTTAATTTCAAAATCCCAGTGTAAATGAAAAATTACACAGTAAAATAGGAGTTTATTATAGTATTTGCCTGCTGAATGCTTTCAATACACACAGTTTGAGAACTGGTGAACCAGCTGTCAGAAAAACTCCTCAGGATATTCAGTTTTGATACTGTTTGACCTGAACCGGCTCAGTTTTGTAAGTACCTGTTTATAAATGTTGAAACACTTGGAACTTGAGAGCAAGCTGTGTAAAATCAAACAAAGAGAGAAGCACAAAGTTGATATTAGGGGGAGAATATGTGTGATCTTGTCTAAATGCACAGTTGGAGTTAATTTCCTTGCTAGCTGAGCTATGGGGGTACTGACAGTTTCTGTCATACTTTACTTGGATGACTCACTACGACAGAGAAAAGAGGAAATCTAATATAGTCTCTTGCTCAAGCAAAGATGTAGCAGACTAATAGTTTTTATAAATGGCAGGGAGAGTTTTAAACCAGCACTATTTATCGAAGAAGATTTTCTTGCAAATTTACCTGTCAATAGAATGTTGATTAGAAGACTCTTCTTGAATACTACACCAAGAGAAGATAAATACTAAGTCAGAGTAGAACTTGTTTATGACTTTATGATGAGAAGGCAAGCAGCAGATAGAGGACTTCAGCATTTGAAACAATTTAGCATAGGAAATGTGTCACTTCAATTACTTTGGAAAAAGGGAATTTGAATTTAAAAGCATTGCTCAGCTGAGGATCTAACTCTTCTTCCATTTATTACAAAATGCACAGAAGGGTTTTTTTTAGCATTGACTAGTGTATTGATTAAATTCTGAAATTCATGTTTCAGACCTAACAAATTGCCTTAGTCTATGGCATCCCAAAACCACAAGTTTTCTCATGCAGTTCATCACAAATGTTCTATCAAGACAACTCTAAGTTCCTTTTATTTGTAATTAAGTTTTTCACTGAGGTGCCCAGAATAACAGTGATGTTATTAGGCGTCAGTGAGCTACTCCAGACCAAACCTGGAGAAATGCAATTTAACAGAACATTAATTGAGCACCTGGAATGTAAAACAAGAGAGAACAAAGTAAAATACTTTTATCTTACAAAGGAATAGTTGGAAACTCACTGAAGGCAGAGAGCTCCCAGCTGTTCTAGATCTAGAGAAGTGAAGGGCATTTTCACACTATTTCCATCATAGGGTGTGACAATGCACAGAGGAATCTCTGTGGCAAAATGCTAACATACATTTTCTCTACAGGGAGAAGGAAATTAAATGCAAAGGTGTCAGGTCATGTGAAAACAAGCTTTCAGTGCCGTTTAACGATGCTCAGACGAAGTACATCATATTAAAATGAGTCATCTGTCAGGTGCAACATGTGTACTGTAACTGCGTTTTCATAAGTGCCTTTTCAAATACAAACACATTGTAAAACAAACATCCTCTCAAAAAAAGCTGCTCCATAAAAAAAAAAGTAACACTGATGCAAGCTACAGGCTTGAAAATTCAATTTAAGACCCTAATGCTCAATAGGTCATGGAGGTACTAAATATTTTAATACTAACCTGGATGGTATGATGTGATCCTTACTAAGTGGAGAAAGCACAAGTCGTAAATCTTTGGCTATAAGCATATTAACAGAAAAGAAAAAGGATTTTTATTAGTGTTACATTCAACATATACTGGTTTGGTTTGTTTGTTCTATCCTTGGAAGCCAAGAGAGTTTTTTTAACTGTAGTAAATGCTGCATTTTGCAATGATTCCCAAAACAGAAGTTTCCTCATACTCATTCCACTAAAGACCCAGCTTATGTCATAAGTTTTAATACACAAAAAGTTGAGGGCAGAATTATTTCTGGGAAAACCAAAGGAAACAGAAACGTAGAAGGTGCTCTCAACAAGAGCTGGTGCTGCTGACATTCTCTTCTTTTTTTTTTATGATCAGTGCAAGTGTGGCTCCTCAAATCCAACAGAAAAATTCAGATCACCACAGCACTAGCAGATTTGCACTTTCTAAACTGATAGCACTAGCTTTGGGAATGTATGAGCAAACACAATTCCTTTTGCGTTCAGTTGTAGAAAGAGCAGGTTATTTATGTTTTCAGAATGCAGTTATAAAACTGTAGATGTTTACTGTGACTAAACTGGTGTTATGAAGTGTTTAGCTCACTCCCCCACCATCTCCACATTAGCAAACTGGCTTCTATCAGTGTTCAAGAATTACAAAGAATTTGCAAATAATTCTTGAGGTAGTGCTATATCCTTGGAAAACAAGTAAATCCTGAGGAAGCCTGGCCATGGAACAGCCTGATTGTTGCTTATGTTCCACTAATGGAAGTGCAAGTGGATACACAAGCATGGATTCAGGTCTACTTTACATTCTCTTCAAAGCACTTTATCCTCCTCTTTTTGCATGTAGTTTCAAATTTCTCTGTCTAACAGTATGATATGTACCATTCAAAAAAAGCCATTAATCTGGCTTTGCTGCTGCTGGCTACTCAAGCAGTTGAAGTTCAAAGTGCAAATTCAGATGCAATTTCGATTTCTGAAATTCAAGGGGAGAAGTTCTTTTATATTCTTTTGTTTTGATGTTTCTTGTTCAATAAGAACTTTTTGAAATGCCAGGAAGATTTAATGAATGAAAGGAAACCTCCGTAAATAAGTCAGCCAGCTGTTCTATCCAGCTGGTTAAAATGATTGACCCAAGTGCAACCAGTCACATAATTTCTCTCATCATTTTTCCAAGCAATACCACAACAGACACCAGGAGAGGCCTCAATATTACTTGAGGGAGACTGGCTCTGCCAATGCTCTACCTTTTTGTAAAAAGACTCTGCTTTTTTATAAAAAGAACCAGTAGAGTTACAGATGATGAAAAAATTAGAGCAGAAAGCAAAATTCATACTTTCTGAGAGACAGCACAGTCTCTGGCACCAGTTGGAACAATCTACAGAAATACTGACTGAAATGATCTGAAGAGGAGTTTCTAAAGCAGAGTTTACAGGGTTTTTTACATAATCATCATATAAAGCAATCAAGGAAGGCTTTCAGAATAATTACACCATGGAAATGGAGCACTCAAGTTTTAAGACTTGAACATAAAGGGCATCAGATTATTCTAAAGACACACTTGGGATACAAATTAAATCTAGTGAAAACGCAGCAGACTGGTTATGCATGGTCTGAGGTCAATGTCAGCCTATAAACCAATAGAGAGGATCTGAGGTTAGAGCCAGAACAGCTTTCAAGCAAATTTGGCATTTCTGGTGTTGATTAATACAATAGGACTACCAATAGGCCAATAGAACTTGCATCTAGTTTATTGACAACAGCTTAAAACAAACCCAGTGTTCACAGTAGAAGCTTGATGAAGCTTTGATTTCAAATTAAAGTGAAAAGATAGCAATTTTCAAGGAAGTCTGAGCTGTAATAATGCTTTTCCCTCAGGCAAATGACCTAGACAAAAGGGGTATTAGCAAGAGCAAACTGAAGAAGCACTGATGAATGGAATGTAAAAATGAAGGTATTTTCTTGTCCTACAAAATGTTACCAGAATCATGTACAAGAGTTCACTGAAGTGAATTGCTTGTCACAAGTCAGATAAGGATCAAAGTGTCAGAAAGCAGATGACAAACACAGGTGATGGAATGGTGGGAAGATAATGGAATAAAATCATGGGCAGAAAGGTGTGTAAAATCACATGATACTACATTATGTTCAGAAATTAACTGAGAATGTGCATTGTTTCCCCCTACTTTCCTATACTCTTTCTACACCATAGCAGCTGAAAAATCGAACAAATTAAGAATCAGAAAATAACTATCCATTCTATTCTATATCAAAAAGGAAATTCATGTCAAATCCTATGCAGGATGGAGGCTACAGGACAAGATGTGCCTTATACAATTTAAAGCTTAAAAAACAAAGGATGAACAGAGTAGACTACCTATAGAAAATAATATAAAAGCAATTTCTCATAGTTCAAATTATGGTTTAGGCATTTAATGAAGTAGAGAGGCTGAGCACTAACTCTGAGGATGCTTTAAGTGTGGTACTGTAAGGCACTAATATGTGTATGCTACTAATGTATAAGATTGTTACATAACTAACTGGATTGTAACTAATAATATCCAGTAACACCATTTACTTAGGTGGAGTGTATTATAGTTCTTGCCTTGCTTTTTCAATAAAGCTTATTTAGTTTCCTTGAATAAAGACAGACAAACCTAACTGTACAGTTTCACAAAGATGTGGTGATTCTTTGTGGTAAAGACACAGTGCCAATTTTTCACTCGGGACTTGCAGCATTCTTCCTCTGGCAAGCTGCAGAGGACAGAAATGATGTTTTACTCTCCTGTTTAAAATGTCACAGGAATGATGAAAAAGGGAACTTTGTGCTGAGGTAGTTCTTTAATACTAGTAATGGAATCTAATATAAACATACATATACACAACTCCTTTTAATTACACTGAAATAAACTGGGGAGGGAAGGAAAGTGATTTCTCAGCTGCTCTTCAGTATCCTGCTGAATTCCTTTTCTCTGAGTTGATCTAAATTCAAAATTCAAGGCTGGTTTTCCTTAACATTCAATAATTACTGGATTTGGAAGTTTGTGGTATTGAAAGAACCAAGGTTTGGATTTGTATCACCTATGAGTGATGGAAAACTTACAGGAAGAGGAATTTAATCTAGATTTGTCATCTCAGTGCATGACTGAATGCAACTTTACTGCTGTCATCTGAAAAGTTATGTAACGTTTCAACTTCAGTATTTATAAAATACTCAGAGTATATAATACTAACCCCAACTTTTTGAGAATATAATGCAAAAACATACTTTCATCAAGCAGTTTCATACAAAAATAGGTTATTAACAGATTTATAATAAAAATATTTTATTGGAATTGAGAATTAAAACAATACTCCACAGATTTACTTATTCATTTTAAAGAGTATTCTTATTAAAAACTTTTCCCTAAAGAAGATGAGATAACTCATAAGGAAATAGATAGCATTTGCTTTCTTTTATTATTAGGCACAAGCTCTTTAACATAAGTCATTTCAGATGTTGTGAAAGCCAAATGGTTCTTCCAAAGTACTTTGTTCTATGCACATTATGCCTTTAGTATAATGGAGTTAAAGAACCTTTATTACACCATTTACTTGCAAATCACTCAATTTTACCCTTGTCAAAGGATAGTAAAAAATCTAGATTATTCTACACGTTTTTTTAAGCTGACTATGTTCAGGAGAGTTGACAGGTATTCAAGATGAGGTTGAGTCTAACACTGAGTATTCTACCTTTTGAAATAACGATTCTGCTAAATA
This sequence comes from Manacus vitellinus, assembly GCF_001715985.3. Lineage (NCBI taxonomy): Eukaryota > Metazoa > Chordata > Aves > Passeriformes > Pipridae > Manacus > Manacus vitellinus. The sequence goes on along the minus strand of NW_021939395.1, from coordinate 13,535,419 downwards.
GTCACAGAAGTTCTTTACAGAGCAGAGGACGTGACAACATGGGTGCAGATTTAACTCAGTGACTCTAGTGAAATTGATGCCTTAAGTAAAGTTGTCTGACAAAGTTGACAAGGAAAGCCTCTAAGCAAGAATTTTGCCGATGGCACTGAATGATAATGAAAGTAAAAATTAAAAATAAGGATTTTACTACTCATTTCACTAAAATAATGCAGAAGTGAAAAAAGAAGTAAAATAGAATCTTCAGTGAAAACACTCCAACAAAGGATATTCTGAGGGTATGACTCCATGTGTTTGTTAGATATAGGTATAGAAACTTCAATATATTGAGACTATTTAAAAATAAAGGACATACTATTCATAGGATTTAGTTTCCATGCTGTGCTTTATCTCTGGCTCCTTTTGTTACTTTCAGTAACTAAAGAAAATGCTGCTAGTTCTGAACTATAATTGCATTTTTTCATACAGCCACAGTAGACATACCTTTAAAGATAAATTTCATAACTAAAGAATGTGTGTTTGGGAATTCTTATTTGTTCTTCTTCCTCTATTATATCGTATCTCTCTCTGTCTGAATGTGCTCATCTTGTGCAATTTCAAAGCCAGATTAAAAGGCCAGAAATATTTTTTTTTCTTTACAGCAGAACTAGGTGTGGGTCCTGTCCTCCAAATAACTACACTGCTGTCAATGAAAGCTCTGCTTACTGTACCTCCTGGTAGGACAGGTTTTGGTTGACACATGGTCCATTTAGCTCATTGCTATGCCTTGCTTGTTTTGTCAAAAGAACTTGAGATCAGATAAGAGAATATGTCCAAACTCAGCAGTCATAAACATCCCCCTAATCCCTGCAGACATTTTAAGCTTTAAGCACAATGACTCCCATCTTTCTCTAATCTATTTCTATGATCCTCTGCAGGATGTACTTGATCACATAATCATGATGTCTAACGTGTTTTACTGGAATGCTTCTATGACTTGTATTTCTTGCCTGTCAACAGGAAAAAACACAAGTTGCAAAATGCTCTAGATAATGAAAATTGAGAATAAACACTTCAGGGTAAAACAGTAAAGCAATCAAATGGGTTTCACTAGCAATTAAACCTTGTGGGAAGTTTTAAAATACAGAATTCAATTTTTAATGCTACCCACGCATAGAAGATCCATAGAAAACTGGAACATTTAATACCTGGGGCAGATCAAGATGAAATAATGGTACAGAAATGAACAGAATAATCTTATTTTCCAGGTAGAATTTTCTCCGCTGTGCAAGCTGGCATTAGCTGAACAACTGGCAAATTGCAAAGTCAAAATTATGTTATTTTGTTCCAGGACATTCTCAGCTCATGTAATTCTTTTGACAAAATAATTAAGAGGTGACATTTCCAGAATTTGGAGGAAATATTCGACCTATCTATTTGCTTAGATTTCATCTTCTTGTAATCCTCCTTCAGCACAGTTCCTTGATTTTAAAAAACAAAACCAACTAACATCAAGAGAACAAGTTATAATTCTCTCTTTTCAGTTGTAATTCCTCCCTACCATAATGGTTGTAATGGGAAACCAGACTATCTGGTATTTTTTATTATGGTAGTGTTTTGCTTTTGTACCCCGTCATCCATTTGTACAGGCACTTTCAGAATTCAAGTAGATGCAATCTCTCTCTTTAAGCTCATTCTTTCACACTTAAGGTGGTTTATTACACAAAATTGTATGAGTAAATGAAATAATTTTTTTATGCAATTTTTAATGGACCTTCCATACCAATCATATGGATGTGTATGTCCAGAGAAGCCTTGTAGAGCTTTCTGTAAAAGCTATTTAAAAGGGATTTAATTTTTGTTTTCTTAAGAGGTTGCTACAACTGTATTCCAGGATTTTTTTATATGTTCCACAAAATCACAACCTCCCATGTGCCATGTGCTCATGATTTGGTTTTGTACAATTTAAAACTTTCTGATATTTTGCTTTCCCACAGAATAACCACAGACAGGTAGTGAGGGAGTAGTTTTTACCAACCACTGAGTAGCCGTAAGTGGAAAAAACATATAATGACTATTTCTATCTGGTTTAGAGGTTCTTCAGCATTAGCAAATTTTAGAAAAATGGTGCCATAAAGGTTTTGTTTCTATTTCTTCCTGATTGCTGGTTCATGACCATTACCTCTTATGTACAGACCAAAACATATTTCAGGAGCACTCACTGCTGCTTGTCCTCACTGAAGCTGTCACTCACTCAAGGATTATGGTGAAAATAAGAGTTTCTGACAATTTTGAACATATGAAAATATTCCAATCCCTTTTTCAATGCCATTTGACTGAAAGTGAAGAAAACAACAGGCTGGGGGGGTGCCAATTATAAAAATCTCTACCCTGATTTTGACAAATGTGCACAGAACAGTTTGCCTACTGGAAGATTTAAAAAAAAAAATGTCTTAAGGGGCCATATCTGTGTGAGTAAGATAACTATTATAATAATGTGTAGTTATATAGATCAGCCTTCAAAAGCATTCCTTGTGTGGAGTCTGCAGTACACTCAGTACAACATTCAGTGTATTCTTTTTACACGCCAAGTCTTTCTTTCAGTTTATCTTTGCTGCTCGATGTTATCTTTGCATTCCTGAGAATCACAATTGAAGACTGATAACACAACATGACAAAGTACTGCAAGAATTGTTGGGGCTTTTTTATTGGGATTTTTAATAATTGATGTTTCAGTTACACGAGGTTTCCACATTGAATTTGGTTTTGCCCTGAGGTGGCTGAATAGTAATTCTGAAAGTGTTTTCATAGCCTGTATTTCAGGAGATAGAGGTGTTACTAGAAGCAACTCCCTAGAGAACGAATACATGTAGTGCATTTATTAAAAATAAATGGTATTTAAGTTAGTTAACAGTCAATACACCTGATGAATTTCTCCCTACTGCTCCTTGTAAACAGAATTCAGTCTGCTTAATGCTACTTTTTATTTGGTTGGAAATCCTTCTGTGTAGGTTTGTGCTGTTGGTGGGAAGTTTCTGTTAGATGTACGAGTGGGAAGTTGAAAAGCTCTTCTGTACAAGTGAATAACAACATGGCCATGAGAACTGTAAGATTTTGGATCAATTTTCTGTTTTTTTAGGGACTTGTGGTGGCATTTATCATGCAACATATTCTGCAGAGCTTGCTCTTTTGAGTAATATTTTTAATCTCACAAAACCCAATTGAATTTTTGCACTGTTTCTTTGTTGTGTCACATATTTTGAATTAAAGTCCTTTTTAAAACCAGTAACTTTTACCTATAATACAGCCAAGGACCTGTGACAATTTGCTTCTTTTGGTAACTGTGTATATTAGGGGAGTACGAAAACTGGGGATAAAGCCCTTTGTGCCCCAATAGTGGTGTGGGTTTTTTTCTTATTTTAGTTGCAGAGAGTAAAATGAATCTTGATAGCTTTCCTAGAGATTCTATAGAGTGGCATCTTTGAGTGATAGATATAATTAGAAAGAATGTGATCTTTTTTTTTTTAATAATAATTTGTGATGCAAATTAGAGTTTCTGACTGGCATTATACATGATTCTATTTGCACAGAGAAGCACAACAGACTTTTTGTTCTTCATGTTATTTAGACTGAAAGGTATTTCTAATGCATCAATTGTTCTATTGTTCTGCATCATGGCAGGATTGATGTAATTACTCCTAATTTTCCTTTAAAAGGTAGTGCAGCAGAAATAGGAACGTTCCTGGAAAACCCAGCTGTCCAATTTCCTATGGCAGCTTGGTCCACTGTTTTCTTTTCTCAAAGCATTTCTGAGTAAGGTATGCAATGACAATATGCTCAAAGAAAGATCCTGACCGAACCTAAATCACTGCAAGGAATTAGTCTTATTTTCAATTTTGAACTTCTCTAACTTTTCCTGCCTCATCAGTGATAATGATCTGCTCTTTATTTGGTAATAGGAGCATAATCAAAATTTTCACAAATTTACTAGTACAGGCCTTTTTAAGACCCATGTAAGTCTTAGGTGAATTCAGCCATGCTTATTGTGAGTGATGACTTGGAGAACACATTTTCTTTTCATACATTTCTGGGGACTAGGGAACGCTTTTGCTTTGTGAATGGATGTGCCACCAAACTTCTTGAAGCTAAACTGAAACTTGCTGCTTTTATATCTGTGTGTGTGTTGATCCCCTGTAATGGAACTAGACTATTGAAAAATTAACTTTGCTTTCAGTTTGAAATCTTTTATCAGGATTTTGACATTATTTTCTTTCATTTCCATACGAGCAGTGCTTTTTGCTCACACACCAAGGGATCTGTAGCTTTCATTTGCCATTTCAAGGTGGTAGGGGATACTGTTACACATTTTGCTATTTAGTGATGCTGTTTTCTGAGATACAGTTCAAGTTTTGAAGAATACTGAGTAAAATCTTGCAGTAAGTGAGTAGGATTAGGGCTTTTTTGACAGGAAAAACTTTAAAAGAGGAAAAAAAAGATCCCAGCTGCAGTGGGAACACAGAAAGTTTATGTCCTTTGTTCTATGCATTGAGAATTTAAAGAGAAAGGTCAAAAATCTAGAACAAAGATTCAATTTTTGTGAAGCTTCACCTCTGTAAACAGACTGATTTGGCTTTTATGATACAATTATTAAGTGTATGAAATAAGTGCTGCTTTGGTCATCTTTGGAAGCCTTTGCAAGCAGAGCAAGGCTGAGCACTACAAATCTTTCAGTTTCTGTGTCAAATTCTGCCATGATCACAATGGCTTGAGATTCTGAGAAAAGATGAAGCCTAGCATATGTCTTTAGAATTAGTCTGCTCTCTCTGTCAAGGGACTCAGCCTTGGCAGGAGGATGCTATGGGATACATAAATCAGGGAAGTAACCTGTACGTCTCCTGATTTGGTATGCTGGAATACAGCTGTCTCTGTGGTAATATGTTCTTTAATGCTTCATTGAACCTGTTCTTAGGGAAATGAAAATGCATGTGTTTGACATGCTTCTGTAGTTGGCTGGTTGATCAAAATAGATTCTTCTTGTCCTTTTTTCTCACTCCTCTTTTCATGGGCATCGTTATCCATTACTTAAAATTATTCTGAGAACGACGTCTGAAGCTTCTTTTCTAAACTTATTTGAATATGACTGTATAATCTACACAAAGCAGTGTCCTTTTGGACATGTGATAAAAAATTAATAGGGCTTCAAATTTTTTAACAGTTGGCTCCAGCTGCTGGATTTCCTCCTGTATTAAAATCACTTAAAATCTCTTTTCAGTTCTGTTCAGAAGGCAAATTATCTATGAAGGGTAGATAAAGCAAAACTGGCAGATCGAGTATTTCTGGTTGAGATGTATGGGTATTAAAATATGCAGTTCTCTGAGGCAACATATAAAACATGCATAATCTATTATCATGAGATTCCAGAAAGTACCATTCACAAAGGCTGAAATGTTTGGAAGTGATAGGAGGGAATGTGCAGTGCAGGCCTAGCATCAGATGGAAGGAATTTGACTCCTGTCAAATTAGGGTGAGAGTTGTCTGTGTAGTCCAGAACAAAATGTACCTGTTACTGTCAACACTATTTGTATTGTCCTTCTTTTTAAATTAAAAACATAAGAAGAAGTTGAGCCATGTTTTGCTAAATATCACATATTACACTGTAAAACTGCTGTAGTAGAGACAGTCCCTCTTCCTCTGCTTCTCTCTCCAACACAACGTGCTAGAAGGTAGGAGAGGGAAGAGCAGTTTTATTATCAATATTTTGGAGGGGAGAGGAAGGTTGAAAGATGTTAACAGAATTTGTCTGGCATTAGGCAGATAGTCTGACAGGAAAATGAATCATGTTTAAAATCTCTGCTTTCACAGTATAAGAGCAGTATTGTTCCATATTCTCCACACTTTAAAATTTTCAGTAAGATAGATGATGTTATAAGAGAAATAATTATTTAGCTCAGAATTGCATTATCCTTTTCAATAACAGTTATTTTAGAAATATTTGAAATTGTTTCATGATGATAGGATGTTGTCTCATATTTACTAACACATTACTGGTGTTCTGTTAGTTAATCCATCTTTTCTAGTTGTCTGAATCTCAGAACAACTTTTAAATAGTACTTAAGACATTACATGCTGTGAACATAGAATTCCACATGCAAATTAAACAGATACCAGGATATGTTTATGTCAGACAGTCCAGCAATATGAGCTATGGCCCGGAATAAACCAGAAACTTGGGAATGCAGATGAGATTTGCTAAATGGGGCACCTGAGGCAGCTGATTCTTAGAAATACAAATTGGAAGGATGACTGACCTTTCATCACTTGCTTTCATCATTTGCTCATCATTCTCTCTTTTCCCCTTTTTTTGCTTATGTACTTGCTTGTGAGGTGCTCCTGCTGTAAAAATTAGCCCTTATTTATTTGTTATTTTAAAAGATAACTGCAAAATACAATCACAGAAGTAAGAACAGCAATGACGGTAGAAGCTGAGTAACAGGTAGCACTTAAAGGAGGAAGAGAAGTAAATATATCAAAACCAAAAAAGCCCTTTTTTGTTCCATAAGCCTCAAGGTGTCTGTGACCACAGTTTGGACTGACTGAAAAAGTTTTTATCATTCTTAAAACACAGTCCTACTGTAAGCAATCAATATCTGGGTTGGGGGAAGCTTATCCTTTTGACCAAAATGTAAGATTGATTACCTACATCTGTTATTTTTAGAAATAATTCATCAACATTGTACAGACACCTTGATGCCTACAATAACATTAACACATTTGGAGCCTCTCCTCTCATCCCCATCACAGTTAATCTTGCTTTAGCCTTTTAAATCTTGGAAAGAATTAATATATTCAGGCAAACAAAGAAAAAAAGGAGTGTGTTGACATGTTCTCAAACTCACACAGGCCATTTTAGCATCTCTTAATAACAAGCAGAAAGTACCTGTACAACACAGGCAAGGTTTCTGCAGATCCACCTGGACTGGGCTGTAGTCTGTTGTCTGAAGTCTGTTGTTCCATGAGGCAGCACCTTGCTGCAAAGCAGATGCTATTCCCAGATAAAAGAAGAAGCAGAGACGTCTTATTGTCTATACCTCCTGTTTCCTAGGATAGAACTTGCTCCATCCTCTTCCTTCTCGCCCATTTGTTCCCAGAAGCTGTGAGAGAGGAAAACTGAGTTTCTCTGAAATGCTGTTGTGGAGGGCAAAGGGAACTGCTTCTTGCTGGACAGCAGCAGGAAAGATTGCTCTGGATCCTAGAAGAGGATGGAGACAACAAGGCTGCTCAGAGAACATGTTGGGAGTGGTCTTACATGGTCCAGGAGGGGAAAAAGAGTATTTTTTTCATTGAAATGGGGTAAGGGAAAAAGTCTTAGAAAACAGATTAATAGGATAGGCTGAGGAAGAGAGAAATACAGACCACTAAACCACTCATAGTCTTCTGAAGTGTCTTACATTCCCTTGAACCTGACTGACCCTTATTTGAGCTCATTGGAATTCCTTTGTGCTTCGTTGTCCTGTCTTTCACCCACCATTACTGCCTGAAATTCCATGACCACCTAAGACTCCTCGTGCATGGAATATCAAGTTTCCCTTCTCACTCCTATACCAACTGTTTATGTTCTCCAGTTGCCTTTGAATTTTGCATAATTGCTTTGCTTCCCTGAGCCCTTATTACACACCTGATAGCTCTTGTATTTCGAAGGGAACATTCTATCATTCATTTTCAACCTCTACTTCCTCTGGATTCTTGAAGAAATAAATAGAACTTGCTACAATTAAAACTAACCAAATCATGTGGGCTTTTCTGTTTCCACTGAAATGTATTTTATAAACTCTTAATGACTCAAGACTCACAAAATTTGTTGAGAAATAGGAGCAAAAGTATGGTATTCCTTCTGAAAAACTCTCTTGTAAAGATTCACCTGTTCTTTTCAGGTCATGACAAAGTAATTTTAGCTTCCTTTTTATAATTACAGAGATGGGAAAGTTCACAAAAATCTTCACTACAGTGCATTAGCATATAGCCATTTGTACAATGATATTTAATTTCTGAAGTGATGAAACTCTAATTTCAGCTTTATGAAGAGTAAGAAGTTAGCACAGGGTTGCATTCACCAGATGACCAGTCTGACCCTCTTTCTTTCCAGTTCCAGTTATCTCATCCCTGCCACTAACACAAGAACTAAAACAACCAAAAAGCTCAAATGACACAGGTCATTTTCAGCAGACAAATACAGAATTACAAGTAATGGGCTATTTGCTTTTTTCAGATCAAAGGAAATATTTGCATATCAGTGCACAGTTTTACTCAGATTCCAATTAAGAGTTGAAGTTTTCTGATAATTTCTGTGATATTAGACCAAATCTACAAAGGATGGAAAAGTGCCTACTACATTTCGACTTTCAGAATGCACAGAGAAGTATAAGGGAAGAAAAGGGTGTAGCTTGGATAAAGATGAAATACTAAATTATAGCAGTACCTTTTCTCATTATAGCATAGAGATTAACACTTCACAATAAGCATAATGATAGTAGCATTAATTCCCCTGAAGTCAAAGGATAGCTTCCAAGGAGGAAAGCAGATTATTTGTAAATCAGGGTGGAAGCAACCTGCTCTACCACAGTGCAGCTGACCATTCTGTACCTTTTTCGGATGAAAAAAAATCCCTATTCTTGTTTACCAGATTTCTTTCTAAACTGTAGATATTACCATAAATGAGTATTAAGATGACAACAGAGAAATTGCATGGGAAGCTTCAGTGCAAATGTTTTAATGGTTGATTACTGTGGATTATTAAAAATCTTTTCTGAAATAGTGTTAAACTGGTACATGTGTGTATGGGTGTGGGTGTACTGTCCTGGATTAATTTAATGTGCATTGGAACCAGATGGGATGATTTCATAGGGAATGAGTTGATCACTTTTATCTTTCTGTGATATTTTAAAAATTTTATTTTCAAAAGTGTTCCCGAGTAAATTTTTTTGTACTTACCCTTTTCTGCAGAAAGGAAAGGAATTCAAACTACTCTTTTACCCACAGCAGAGTATTTCTTAGGTTGTATGGATGTTCTGTATTATTGATAGTTCTCTGTTGACCTCCCTTTCAACTTCAAAACTTTGGTCTTACTGTGGAAGTTAAATAGATGAATTAATTATAAGATGTGAGACAATATGTATTATTTTTGAGAGGAAACTGCGTGACAGTGAAACAAAGATAATTACATGGTAATTTTTGTTACAAATCTTGTATTTCCATACGATAACATATCTTGCCATATGCATCTTGAGATGAATATCAATGCTGCTTCAATATAACCCAGAAAAGACAAGTCTGACAGACTGGAAATACATCACATTACTTTGAAATAACACAGGGGAGAGCTCTGTTCATGTAACAGCCCTCTGGGTTCCCAGACAATTCAGACCTTGAGGCTTTGTAGTTCCTGTGAGAATTAAATTGTCAAGGTAAGAGACCCTGTAGTTTAGTAAGAATCGTGAAGGAAGATGTCCGTTCAGAGATCTCCCCAGGCAGGGCTGCAGACCCATGGATTGGGTTGTTGTTAAGTGAGTTGTTGCCACCTGGGGCAGTTAATATACTGAGGAAAAGAAGCTTAATTATGTGAGAATAAGGGAATTAGTTACTGAGGAGAATATTCCCCTACATGCTTCAGATTAGCCATTTTACTGTTTCTTACACTCTAGTGTCAGAATCTTAAGAGGGCAAACCACTGAAAACTCTGTTTTTATTTTTGATTTCTGAGGCAAGCAGCAATGAAAATTCTGACGGCTTAATCAGCCAGTATTATGTAAATGTGTGGAAAATTACAGTAGTTGATGTTTGAAGAGGGTTGTCAGCAGTGAAAGTGTTTATAATGTTTGATAAAGTTATGGCTTTTTTTTGCAAACACTTAAAAATAAAGCATGTATCACCACAGTTTTCTGTACATTTAAGTTTTAGATTCCCAGTGAAATTCAAATTCAACTGTATTGGCTTTGTCTAATCAGTGCAAGTAGCTGACCAGCATTTAGTGCTAGTGTAACATATTTTTGTATTTATTTTGTTCAGCCTTTTCAATTGTTGCAGAAAACAATGAAGAAAATGAAGGAGGAAAAAAAGCTGGCAAGAGGCAAAAATAATCATCAGCACCCAAAGATATCAGCATCCAAGGGTCTTCAGCACAGTGAAGGCTTTGTGAGACATGAGGTGCCGTCAGCACTGTTGGCTTGGTGTCACAGAGGTGCCACAGACACAGACATTGTCTGACAGACTGGGCAGCAAAAAAACATCAGCGCAGTTCTGGACTCGACCAAAGGTCTGGCCAGTGCACCACAGCTCACTGGGAAACTTCCTCGTGGTGTATTGATATTGGCAGGAGACTGATAGTATCTCAGGAGGTGCTGTGATCTGTGAAGTCATGCAGAGATGCAGATTTTCCACGGATGTGCTGCACTGTCCTGTTCTTCATGTTGATTTCACAGCAGGGCTGAGAGTGCAATAATTCAAGCTCGTGCAGCAGCTTCATCTTGATGAAGGGCTTTGTTATGCCGAGACTTGCTTGTACAGGAATTTATCTGAAAGCAAATGAAAAAGGTGGGGATAATGCCTTAGGAAGTGCATTAGCTTTGGGAGGTCCAATTTCTGCTCAAGGAATAGTGTGTTCACATGGAAGAATGTAGAAAATATGGACCTCCTTATCTGCCTCTAGAGAGTGATGTATGGTTGTGATGACTTCACTATCTTGTCGGTTTAGTCTTTTTTTTTTTTTGACATGTAACAGCTAAACATCCCTGAAACACCAGAACAAGTGAGCTTTAACTAAGATTTAGAAACAGCCAGTCAAAGAAGCAGCATTGTGGGTTTAACTATTACAAATGAAATGCGTTAGAATAAGTTATAGTCACCTAAGGCTTACAGAATTCAATGCAAAATCTGGAAATTAAGAAGTAGGGAATAGAAAAAAGCTGCACTATTTCCATCACTGGGTGTTAAAAACAAAGAATCATAGAATCACAGAATGGTTTGGTTTGGAAGGGACATTAAAGATGACCTGGTTCCAACCCCCTGCCATGAACAGGGACACTTTCCCCTAGACCAGGTTGCTCCAAGACTCATCCAAGCTGGCCTTTAACACTCCCAGGGATGGGGCAGCCACAGCTTCTCTGGGCAATCTCAAAAAAGACAGAAAGCATCTCTTTGTGCTGACTAGTATATCAGAACTGTTGCTGGTTTCACAGTGAAAAGTAAAATAATATTAAGGTTTTCATACTGAAAGACATTTGCATTGCACTTTGGAACATATACTTGTACACACAGAAATCCCAGCATAGTGCTGATCCTGTGCCATGATTCAGAGCTGTTGACTTTCATTATTTCAATAGCTCTACACCCTGTTGATTATACTTCTTTTTTAGAAGCTCTGAAAAAGAATTACTTCATGGATTATTTAATTGAATCTCAACCTAGAAGTCTGCATGGTGTAATTCAGTGAACTTTGATTTTTCATTACCCTAAAACTGGAAGTTGAAAAGTAGTAAGATGTATAATTGCATGTCACAGTGCCTAAAATCTACCTTGCCTGCAGGTATATTTACTTGATTTTCTTTTTGGTGTTGAAGAGTACCTGCATTGTTTTGAAATAGAGAAAATACTTCTACAGTAATGTCAACAAAAGGAAGTATTTCATGTTCAGTACTGCTCTGGTTAGCATTTTTTGGTACAATGCAATTGCTTTAGCTAAATAACAGCTCTGTTAGTTGACATATATCAACAAAAATAGATGCAGACAGTCAATTATTTGAATTACGTTCGGAGGTATTCTCATCTCTGTCTTATGAAAGAAGAAACTTTAATGGAGTAGAGCTATTCCTGTGCCAATTACTACTACGCAGAGCTACAAAGAAGAAGGAGCAATTCAAGTCAGAGTTTTGGGGTTGGTTTGTTTGTTTAGGGTTTGTTCAGTTTCTTACATTGCTGTCAAAAATCATACACGTTAGAAAGCTAAATTACTTCAGGTGCAAAAAGTGCACTCAGTTCTGTCTGCACTCAGTTAATTTGAACTTAGTCCTGCAAAAAAGCAGTGTACAAAATATACAACATGGTGATGCTGCTTTCAAGTGAGAGAAGAAAAGTTCTCTCAAAGCAAAGATCTTACTAGGATTTTTTGGTTTCTATTTAAATTTTAAAATAAATTTTCAAATATGCCTTTTAAAATCAGTACATTTTATAGCAAACACCTATAGTTGATCATTTTAATAAACCATAAAACAATTTTGCACTTAAAAAGTTTTCTTCCCTTACAAGCTTTTTTTAAGCCTACAAGAATGATTTCCTGTAAGGCACTAGGACTTCCTCTTCTACATCACCAAGACGTTTAGATATGTTCATAATTAAAGCAGTTGGAGTTTTTCAACCTTTTGTGTTTGGTGTCTGGAAGTTAACACAGCTGTGTTTGGGAGAATAAATGAAAAGCTTTGAAGGCAGTGATATCAAATTCTTGGTCTTAATTTTCAAGTATAAAAACTGAAGTCTGTGCTTTCTGTGTTAATGGTAAAATACTTTCTAAGATTAGTGGGTTTAGAATGTATATTAAATAAAAGGAGTCTAGCACTCATAGACTGCTTTATAATGTCAACTTTTATAATAGCAGTCATTTTCATGACTTGAAAGCCTTGATTTTTTTTCATCAGAATGTTCCAGTCTCCTTTCACTTTTTTTTCTTGTGTATGTGTGAATGCATGTTATGTTTTTGGCTTACTGAATAGAAGGAAAAAAAAGCTGTGTTTCTTGGGATGGAAATGGGAAGACCTGCAATAATGTTCTAAATAATAGTTCCCCTTTATCTAATTTTTTAATTAAAATGAGAAAATAATTGCTATGTGGATAAACCTCTTCTGCTACTGCACAGCTGTAATCAAAATTCAATAAACAAAGTTTTTTTCCTGAACTGCACATGCATAAAGAACTTCTATCAGAGATCAATTAAATCACAATTGATGGTAACTTACCTGTAAATAGGAAAAAAAAAACCAACCAACAAACAAACAGAAACCAAAAGCAACACCAACCAAAACCCCCTTTTATTTGCATAAAAATGAGATACAGCAGTAATGCATTTTTAAGATCATGATGCAAGGGGAGAAGAAAGAATCCTTATAAAATTAAGGGTTTATTAACCTTATTCTTGGGCTGAAAAGTATATTTTTTATATGTAGTTTGCACGATATGAAGCGTTATCAATTATTAAAAATAATTCCTGACTCCACAGTTACCTACTTCTGCTCAAATTGTCTTGTCAAATATTTGACATCCAGATTATTCTCCCTGTTTGAGAGCAACTGCAGAGACTGTTATGGAGAGATACAAGCATTCTGAAATTCAGACTTTTCACTGGAATTTCATAATAACATTTTAATATAGTAATGTTAATGTTATCAAACACACAGTAAAGAAAAATAAAGGTAAACTAACATAGCTTCTGGTGACCAACATACTTGTTTGAAGATGGTTAAAATTGTTTTTGACAGATCATGTCAAAGGACAAAGTTGCAAAGCACCAGGTGTTCTTTAGTGTATTGCAAAATAGAGTTGATTGCTGTTCTGGCTTCTTTCCTGATTTTCATAGACTTCATTATAATCATCTAATAAATAGCAAGCTGAATCAGCATTTTGATTAAGGAGATTTTTCTAATAACAAATTAATAGTCTTTTTTCTTTGGAGCAAAATAGCAACCAGAGAACTCTTAAACCTTTTGTATCTGTGAGCCTTTTCTTCCCAAATATTGGAGCTCACAAATTTCCTTCATTTGACCGCAGCATGAGGATAACTGCATTCCATGGCAGCTGTGTTATTTAATATTGTCCTTAAGAACAGAAAGATCTAGCTGGAAGCCACTGAAAAAACTTCTGCAATGAGGAGATTAGTGGAGGCTTACAAAAGCAAGACCATTTATTTTAACAACAAAATCAAACCCAGTAACAAAATCCCAACAAAATCTTTGATTGAAATGAACAGAGAGGCACACCAGGACACAGAGGGAAAGTATTGCATATGTTACCCTCTTTGTTATTCTTAGCTGATCACCTCTTGGTACGTAAAAATATCTTAACAGAATAAAGCAGGATTTTTAAGAGAAATATTGGCAACAATATGAAGCATTTTGGGGAGTGCTATTGATGAATCATCTCCACTCATCCTGTCATTATCAAGAACCTTTAATAAGTTTCCTACAGTCCAGAGTAAAGATATTTTTCTCTCTGTTTTACAGTTTCTTGTTCAACACTGCTTCCAAATTTGACATGTCAGTGTTTTGCAAAAAAATGTCTCTGCTGCTCTGCCAATGCTGAGCTCAGCACAGGTGACTGGATATTAAACAGGGAGGCCTTTACTTATGTCCTGAAGATGGAATGTCATTCCTGTGAGCTCTAGACCAAGCAGTTTAGGCTGCCTTATGGATGCTCCTCTGCTACCTCAGTTTTTACAGGCCCATAGGAGAGGGGCTGCTCAGAGGGGCTTTTCTGCCAAACCTAATTTCTTCTTGTGTGGGGTGGGGAGTTGGGACTGTGAGGTGTCACCCCGGCCTGGCTTATCCTCCTATTTCTTTTTCCCCTGGGAAATAATAAAGGCTATTTTGTTATCCTAACTGAAACACAATCAATGAAATTAAAATGAACTGTCACCTAACAGAAATGCAAATGTAATCTGCTTCAGTCATTTCCCTGCCCTTGCTCATCAACAGACACCCTTAAAGAGCTCTCTGCATACAAGATTACCTTCTATTTATCTCTGTTTATCTCTTTATTTCATCTCCTGGGAGTAGTGATGCATCCTGATTCTTTACAAACCCTACCAGACTCATCTGAGTAATTTAAGATGATGCTCAACGACTTTCACACAAAAAAATGCATTAAATATTTCTGGCAGTCAGAGCAGTGAGGTGTTGGGTAAAAACCCCCAACAAACTTCTCCTCAGAAAAATAGACTCTAAAGATGGAATATAGAGATAATCTTATTTCATTTTATTAATTATGCCTTGTAAGCAATGAATCAAATCACTTTGCTGTATAATACAATTACTGCTGTAATTTGTAGTCATTACAGTTTGCACTGAGGTATAATTGTATAATTCATTTTCTGCAGGATATTGATAGAGAAGGTCTTAACAACTTTAGCATGGAGACTTATTTTGGGTTTACTACAGTTTAATTTGCAGATGATTAGCACAATAGACCCAATAGTTTGTTGTGTCTACCTGTCACAGAGTCATTTATGTCTGGATCATGCAAAAAGAAAAACATTAAAGAGAAGAAATTCAAGGTGCCTTGTTCCCCTTATAAGCCTTAGGTTCTGTTGTATCAGTGCATCATGTCCTGTGCAGACTCAAATCTCTGGTCAGGTGTATTTTTTTAACAGGTAGTTTGAAGAAATGAGGTGGTTTGTCTACCTGCAGTGAATTATCTCAATTAACAATTTAATATTTTGGCATAGTCTTCTGCATCTGATTAATGTTCATTAAATCAATTGTGATTGGATATAAATAGATTTTTAAGTGTCGTCTTTCCCATCTAAAATGAAGCACAATAAGTGTTGTTACAAGTTAAGGAGCTGTTGTTGCAGGGAAGGAAGGCACTCTTACCTCGTCCTCTGCTTTCTTTGTTACTTTCCTTCCAGTTGATCTGCCATATAATAAAATGTACCAAATAAGTTCATATTTCAACTGTGGTTTTTCTTCTGAATCTACTAAATGGATATCTTGACTGTTATTCAAGGTGGGTTTGGGGTTTTCTTTTTGCCTTTGATGTCTCTCTAGGATATTAGAAGAGCTCCTTCACAAACAACACTGGTATTTTTCTTGGTCTAGTGTCTCTCTTTTAAACCAAGAGGGATAAAGTTTAAAAAAACAACAACAACAAAACTATTGCCTTTTTGAATGCAGTGTTCTATAAATTGCAACGTAGTGTCTGTACAGACATCACTTAAGAAGATTTGCGTGATTGATTCGCACAAAATTGTTCCTATTGAAAATAAGTGAGGGGATGATTCCGAAAATCTGTCATGTGCTGGGGGAACTGATATACTGGCAGGCTTTGGCATTTAGATTACTCAGTTTTCTCTGGTAAATATACATCACTTGATTCAGATAAGTTTAGTTAAATAATTTTCCTATAAATCATATTTGAAAGATCCTTTTTTGCTAAAGTCTTACCTGAGTGTTGAGTGTTTTGGATTTCTTATGTAATTTGAGAGTTTATCATTTTAAATTGTTTTACAAGTGTAAACAATTGCTTCCAGAAACTTTTAAATAAGCCAGTCTTGGACTAATTTTTTTCTTCATCCAAATTAACATTTTGAAGTTTGAAAAGTCTCTGAGTTATTCAGATGTTACTGAAACTTGTCATTGTGGCAAAACATCGTGACCTTCATGCATTTTTAAAAAAAGTAAGAGATACATACTTGGCCTCCTACATAGCATAAAATTAAAGTTTTAAATGTTAGAAGAGCAAGAAAACAAGTTATTTTAGTGAGTTGTGTGCATGTTTCTGGTTGCTTACATTTCTAATATACATGAAATATAACACAGACACTGCACGAAGCTGCAGTATAGTCATAAATTTAAAGTGACAGTGATATTGTGAGTTTATCTCCTATTGATTAAAACCTTGGAATTCCCTTTGCTAACATTCCTTGCAAGAAGCTGTCTTATGACTTATGAAAAAATTAATGCAGTAGGAAAAGGAGATTATTACCAGACACTACTAGAATGGGTTAAGAATCACAAACCCGAGGAAAGGAAGATCTGATACAAACAAGTTGATGTGTGAGGAGCCTATGATGGAAGTTGTCATTGCTGCATAATTGAAAGAATGATAGTTATCACCTCAAGGACATTATGTAAACAGAATTTGCTGACTGGGAGCAGATGAAATAGCCACTGGTTGCAAAAAAACTTGCACAAACTTTTTGGTTACCAGCAACTAAGCAGAGCTGAGCCAGGGGCCATGAGGATTCTGTCCTGCAAAACATTCTATGCACAATCCATTCTGTTGTAGTGGCAAAGTGTTCTCTGTCCACGCTCTCAGAGCAGCACCGAGATGATATTGTTGGGAAAAGCACTGGAAGAGGCCAGGGTTTGGTGAAAACTGTAATGACAAAATCACAGCAAATTACTGGCATGCCAGAGAGGACCCTTTGCTTTTACCATCAGCAATATTTCTAGAGCTGTTGGCTCCCTGTTGGAACCAAATCCTGTTGTTAACAGACAAACAAACATGGACAGTGATTTCAGTCAGTATATCTATCATTTTCTAGGTCAAGTAGTTGCAGTAACCTTGCTGATATTTATCGTGAGGATGAGATTGCAATGGGAAGTAGGATGACGTGGCAGATGATTTGGCAGAAGGCCAGATAGCTGGGTCTGCCATAGGAGTTCCTCAAAAACATCATCTCATCTTTGCTCTGTTTCCAGTGGGTGCTCACAGAGAGTAAAGTAGTGGATGAATATCTTCCAGAGGTAATTGTGCAAGGAAAAAGGGTTCTCAGCTGCAGCTGCTTGCTGCTGTTCTCTTTTTGGAGATTACACTGCCATGCACCAGTAATCTGCTGATGAAGCAATTCATGCAAATTCTCTCTCGTGTCTTGGACAGAATTGGACAGAACAGTTTAAATAGTAACTTTTTGCCTGAAGTGAATTAGTGAACTTAGAATTGGAACACATTAAAGCAGATCAAACCTCAATATAATAAATGGGCTCTTTTGGCCAATTCTTAAAACATCCACTTTGCCCAGATCAGGATCCCAGAGTGGAATATCCTCTCTCCTTGTACGAGTGCCTGCAGTGTATGGGCACTCATACTATGCTCATTTGAAGTCAAATATTCAGTTTGCTTGAAATTGCCAGGACAAATGAATTATATCAGCTCCATGCACAGTTTTATCATGTTTTCTTTTCTGATATATTCTCATAAAAATTTGAAAGGACATTTTCCTCGTTTTGCTTCATGCATTAAAGTATGTTATATCTCAGGAATTCTAGTCCTCTTGTTGCCAACATGACCTTCATGTAAATCCATATAAATCTTGCTCCATATAGCACAGATTAGTCCTTAAAGGAGATATAAATTCTCAAGTATCCAAGAGAAAAACTGGTAGCTCAGTTTTGCCTAAAGAACAGCTACCTTATGGGAGCTACAGACCGTTTACACAAAATCCTAATGCTTTACCTTTATTGGGTGATAAATCACACAAAATTGACCACCTTAAGCTTAGAAGAACATTCCTAATTGTGAGCACTAACAAGAAATGTTAAAGAAAGTAAATAAAGGAAAAGGAAACTGGATGCAAGATTTTATCAAGATGTTGCTCCAGGATGTAAGGATCTCTAGGCAGTGTTTGTCACGGATTTATGATTACCATTTTGGTGGTACTTGAGTCCCTTACTGACTGTAATGTGTCATTATTGTACTATTTCACTTCGCAAATAAAAATGGAATATGTAGATAAAGTAACCTGAGCAAGGGCTTTTCAACCTGCATTTGAATGTCTTCCAACTGCTGGTCACTGTCCTTTTCCTTCCACTACTCTTTCTACTGATAAATAGAATCTATTTTAGTAAGTAAGTCTCTTTCTGTCCCCTTCCCTCTCTGCCCATACATGTCTAGGTATTAGAAGGAGATCCAGTGGATCTCCTAGAATCCTGGAACAGTAGCTTTGGCTTATCTGAGCTGTTTGGAATATTTGAACAGTAAAGAATAAGTTCACATTGCCCCATAGGTTGAAAGATTTAGAATTTGAATACATATAACCTTCTATATTTTAAATACTTTTTGTGTTACTTTATGACTGTATCTTTATTTCTGACTATGAACTTTCATAAACAATGAGTATTAATTGTAAAATCGAAGGTTGAGGAGTTCTGATAAAAGAACTGGCTGTGCTTGTAAGCTATTGTGAGCACAATTATTCATAACAAATATAAGTTGTGATTAAATGTGCCCAGCAAGGTGAAGGGAGTCAGGAAGAAAGCTTCTTGTATTTGACCCCAGCAACAGCATCTAGGAAATTTATGTTCATGGTTATGAAAAATAACATGTTCTGAGTGAGCAGATACTATATGGAAACTATAATTATTTTGCCACACTTCCTGTCATTATTGTAAATTTCTTTTAATTAACCATTCTATATAAGTAAGTTTTCATGCATAATAATAATTTCCAAACACTATCTCCTGAAAGTTACCTATGATGTCTTGCTCCATATTTAGGAAAAGTATAAGCAATTACACTTTTTCTATTTGTATGCGACTTCTTTTTTAAATTACTTCTTTAAAAAAGTTTCCATAAGGACCTGAAACCAAATAAAGTTATTTTATTCTTTTCTTGATACAAACTGTATCCTCAAAATGCAGAACCCAAATTGTAGTGCCTCAGAAATTCTTTGAAAAAATAATAATGGCAAATGTTGCTATGGTTACAGAGCCATTCCCATTTGCTTTGCTTTTCTGCCTTAGTAATGAAAGTGGAATGAGGGATTTTTATCCCAACAGCCTGCATGATGCTTTGTAGGGGAAATCCATATCCCACTAAATACTTCTCAAATAATTTTTAAAACTAGAATATTTTGGGGATTGGTCTTTTCTGAAGCTGTTTTCCCTTGTTTTATTAATAAAGTTGAATAAAGACAAATGTAACCTTGAAAAGCAGCAGTGAAATTGTGAATTTCACTCACAATTGCACTTGGACAAAAGACAGATTCAATTTCTATCCTCCCTCAGTCTAATACCCCTCGGGTATAAAATACTCAGCTTGTCCTGACTTGCCTTAGTTTATTGAGTTACCTTGGTCTCAGGAGTGACTGGCACACTTTGGGTTTTTTTAAGGATTGAAGCACAGGATATTCTTAACATTCCTTAGCTCATGTGGCACAGATGAAGTAGTGCTCTGGGATGTCCACTTTTACCTCACTGTGACACTGGTTTTTTTTCTTTGTACTTCTGTGAGTAACTTTCAGTGTCTTGTCCTTCCAATAACACAAATCCCTGTGACACCAGAAAAAAGCTTACAATGCTTTCCTCCTCAAAGATACTTTATTTACTGACAAGTAATTTCTGGTAGGGCAGAATTTAAATGTTTGTGAAAAATCTTCTGATTTTCTTATCAACAAAAGGACGATCATCAGCTCTTCCTGAGGATGAAAATGCATTTGGAAGCAGGCACTGCCATGATAATGCAGCTGAACTGCTCTCCTGAGGACAATAAGCAACCTCTTTTAAGGTACCAATGATATGGCATAAATGTACTCTCCGAGGACAGAATAACTGATGCATTTCCCCGGGGGGTGTTACAATTCTGCTGCAGAAAGCTTTCTGTGAAAAGATAATGCAAATAAAGGCTGCTCGTCAAGGAAACACACAAGAGATTGTGCAGGGGGTTCAGGGTTCTGTTTTTTTTTCCCAAAAACACCATTTAGGAATGGGAACAGTCTTCCATTTTACAAGAGCTGAAGACCCAGACTACTGTACACAGCCTACACAGCCCCATTAGGAAGAGATTTTTTGCTGGCTGTCCCGATAATTCCCACCCATTTGAGGTGGGAATGTCAGCATGGCCATCAGTAAGGTTTTCTAATATGTTTTTAGTAACAAGCAGTTCTCAATAGCTCTTAGCTTTGCCAAGAAGCTATGTGAATTTTTCCATTCTGAATGGTTTTCCTAGATTTTTAGACACACACCCACACAGAGGTATATTCCCTGTAATGCTTTGTTTTAGTTTATTTTGTTATTTCAGACAAGGCAGTTGCAGGAAGTACTACACTGTTTTGTTGCGTGTTTTTTGAGTTTTGGTTTTGTTTTCCCTTCATTCTCCTGAGCCTTTGATTTTTTCAAAAATTTAGGCTTTGCTGCAGAAACTACATTTGATGGACTTTAGCACTTCCCTGCCTTTGGTGACCCCATGAAAGCTGTCCAGATTTTCTAAATCACAAGACTAAGAACTTCAGTTAATTCTTGCACAGGTACATGTTAATATAGGTAAGACCTTCACGACTATTTTTGCCTGAGCAGGCTGGATATTGTCTGTTCTCACACAGCATCTACATGTCCAGACTCTTAATGAACTGGCTCTTCAGACTAACTGAGCAGGAAAGGGAAAGGACTGGAAATCTGCCATCCTGGAGTGCAACAGCTGCTCCACGGTGCTTCGAGCTGGAAGGAGGGGAGCAGGGAGAGGGCTCTTGGTAAGAGCTGGGATATTCTGCTCTTGGTAATCCCCTGCTGACACAGTGGGAAAAAAATAGGGCAGGATCTGTGAGTAAGGGACAGAAGCCTAAAAAACCAACAGTTAGTGTGACCTTGGTCTGGGAACATTAGTTTTAGAGCTGAACAGCAGCAAAGGACATGAAGCAGTGCCTGATGGAGATATAAAGCTTGCTTAGATTGCTTAGATTTTATAGTATTTGCTGACAGCACAGAAGTGGGGAGATAAGAGGACTTTTGTGATGTGCAGTCAGAGCTCGAGACTTTTCAGCACTGTAGGGAAAAAAATAACATCTTTTTTTTTGCACTGACAATTGACTGGGCTCTTGAGAAATGGGGTGGAATGGAGGAGAGTAATTGCAGAAATTTTAGAAATGGAACTTAAAGGTTGAGGATTTGAGAGGACTGCAGATATGAAGGTGAGTAAAAGGGGCTGAGAGGAGGCTAAAATTTCAGGAGGGAGAAGTGGGGGACCCAGGAGGTTTTCAGACTGCAGTTGACAAAATAAACCTTAGCGAAAGTAGAATAAAGATCAGGAAAGAACGCAGTAGGAAGAATCAAATTTAAGAAACAGGAAAAAGAATTCATCCACATGATCTTTTGGACTTAGAGCTGGACAATAGCAGACAAATGAGCCACTAACAGTATCAGACTGCCAACATCACCTGGGCCAGAGGGATGGGGACCTGGTTTACTACTCTTCTGCTGCTATAGAAAAAGTTGGATTATTAACATCCAATGATTAGCTGTGTTTCTTCTGTGAGAGTCAAATTATAAATTCCTTAAATCTGTTCAATTTATAAAGTAACCAGAAATAGGTTAATGTACAGTAGAATACAGATGATGTTCCCTGTCCAGTGTTTATACTGACTGACCCCTCAAAAGCACAGAAATGGGACACTGGAGCCTTGATAGACAACTCTGACCTAAATGTTTTAGTGAAAAACCCTTATGATATGCCATAAAAAAAAATCAATTTTTGCCAACACTTATTATAGAGGGTTGTTTAAACAATAAATATTTCTGACTCTTACAGCCTTACTAACTCTCTGTCAAAGAACTTGGACACTGTGCAATATCATAATCTAAGATTCACTTTTTAAACATCCTAGGTAGCTCGGGTGTTTAAAACTTCTTTGAAAGAGGTAACTTATGCAAGTTTAAATTTTGTGTTTCTGTGAAATTTATCTTCAAATATTTGACTGAAGTTTTGAGACGTCTCTCTTGATTTCACGAGATGTGAAACATTTAATTAAAATTGACTTAAAATCTAAAGAAATACGTGGGGAGCTGGTTCAGATAACTTAAACATGGGATAGGGAAAGACTTTATGTATTTGCATATTTTATTACTGGATATAAAAAGCAATTTTTCAAATAAATGCTAGTTCTTCTGAGTCTTCTACCCATTTATCTGTAGAAAGATCAAACAGAGTATGAAATTCAGAACGCTCTGACTTTTTAAGCTGCACTAAAAATATTTTAGTTCTGGTTGTCCAATGTAAGTTACTGGAGGATGTTCTGTGATTTAATTGGTCTCTACTGGTTTTATGCTCAAAGGACAGTTTCTTTGAGATATCTAGCAAAACTCTTCTAAGAGAAATAGCAATCAATATCTAGGAGGGGTTTATTAAAGGAAAATGTTATCTTCTTTGTGTAGCTCAGTGTAAAAGTTTTAAACATTTTTTAAATTTTAGTCACTGAAATAATTTTTTAAATTATTAATACTGCTCTGTCTATAATTTTATGCCCTTTGTTGTTTTCTATAACTGACTTCAATAAAGGATAAGAGTTACTGAAGTTTAGACTGAAATCCTTTGCCATTTCTAAAAATAGATGGTATTCCCACCCACCCCAATGTCTGAACTTCTGAGAATTTAAGAGCAGTGTGTTCACTGTTCCTTCTGTGCATTGAGTGCATCTGCAGAGAGTTAAAGAAAGAGCATTTTAATGCCTTAAATGATCTTCCATTTAGAACTTCACAGCTGATAATACACGTGTCCTACTAAGAACATGCTACCGCTGTCCAAATATGCAATTTTATTAAGTACAATTTTCCAAGAGGTTCTTTACCTAAGGTTTTGGGGGTTGCATCTGCAGATATCTAAAATTTGCCATGAGTTTGTGCATATTATTAAAGCTTGACATACACTATTTTTTTTAGGTGCCCACACCCTAAAACAAAGGGGGATTACTGATAACTATTGATTCTTACTAAATACAAAGTGTGCTCATAGGATCACTAAGGTTAGAAAAGACCTACAAGATCATCAAGTCCAACATTCATGACATGGTTTAGTGGGCACGGAGGTATGCACTTGAAGTGCCACATCTACTTGTTTTTTGAACACATCCAGGGCTCCACCACTTCCCTGGGCAGCCCATTCTAACGCTTAACCACTCTTTCAGTTAAGAAATTTTTCCTAATATCCCAACTGATTATTGACTCTTACTTATTAAAAAAAAAAAAGTCATTATTGATGGACTTCTTTATACAGTGGATTCAGCCCACGACATAAAGTTAGAGCAGAGTGCTTAAATAATAAGTTTTTAACAAGTGGAAATAAAGGTGTAGCAGGAGGGCAAGGGAGTCTGCAGAACTTCAGATTTTGTTGGCAGGTGGAAACTCATTAAAACTGCACATGCTTGAGGAGGTAGTAGATATATTCTGGAGTGCTATTGAGGCAATTCTCACAGAAATACTCCTGTTTCATCTGTCTGATAAATGGTGATCTTGGAAAAGAGAGTGGTTCTTCTCCAGGCAGCTGTGCAATTCAGTGCTTCATACTTCCTTTCTCTGTGTGCTATAAAGATGAAGTCTATTGCCTTAGACATTTACAAATCAAATCTTTTCATGTCACTAACTGCTTTTAGAGAAAAGCACAGATGTAAAATCCCTGTTTGTCTCTGAAGAGAGGCCAGCAAATAGGCTACTGACAGCAAGGCTCACCACAGTCTAATCAGAATCTATACTCCAGAGCATTGCTGCAGCACTTTCCCTGGAAAGGCTATTGCTTAGAATAGCTTTTCTTTTGAGTGCTGGAAAACAACACTGCACTTAAAATAATGTAAAAGGGGCAAAACTGTGGAATGTCTAACTTTTTATGTAAGTTCTGCACTTCAAAACAAAAAATATCACTCCGTCTCCCTCTACTCTGTGTGCAGATGCAGTTGGGATGGGGGTTTCTTGCTGTGCTGCAGAAATGTGTGAATTTGGGGGTGGGAGGCTGTTAAGGCCTTTTTTTTTCTTTTTTTTTCCTCACTATTTATGGAATCACAGACATTTCCTTTTGCTCTGTGCAGGTACAACTGCCAACCACACATTTGGGGAAACACTGTAGGTTTTGAGAAGGCTGCTGGAAGGGGGAGGGCAAGGCCCCTCCTGCATGTCAGTTGTTTTTCAGTCAGTGCCACTGGACATACACTTGCATAAAGTTACTACACATTTTAAAGTAATTTAGAGGTTTTTAAGTAAAAATGACTGATAGCAATTCTGATGCTCTGTCTGTCTTTGTGAAAGCAGATGAACTGGTTGAATACTGTTTTCTTTTCTAGTATTAAATTGTAGTGCTTCATAACATGAATTCACCAGCAGAACACTTAAAACTAAACCAACAATGTCCATTTGTTTTTAGTTTAATCTAATTCAGAGAGGTAGAGCTTAAATCTTATATAACATACATGATGATCTTTATTTTTATCTTCTGTTGTAATGGGAAGTTTATACCAACAATTTGAAGCAGTTTAAACCTTTAGACTGAGAAGGATGTCAACCCAAAGATTGGTCAAGATTGAGACAAAAGCTAATTTTTGAGCCTTCAGCAGATCTGGAATTGTTTTCCTGGACTGACCTGTAGTTTGATATTTTTGAGATATAAAGATGTGAGCGGCATTGAGATGTCAATGTATAAAGTTCTTTCATCCACAAAAGGATGTTAAAACTGCAAGTGATAGAGTAGTTTTTTTTGTCATGTAGCAGGAAACATTCTGAGTGACTCCAGCATAGTTTTCCTCTGTCAACAAGATAATTTGAAAAAAAATAGCTGTGCTTCCAAAATAATACTGTCTCCTGTCATCGAATTGCTGAATGCTTGGTTCTGCTACAAGGACTTTTATTAGAGAGAAGCAAAACTAATTTACAAACATCAAGAACGAGGATGTGTTAAACCTGGCTGTGTTTGGATGTTTAGAGAATCTGCACTGTCAGTTTAGCTACAAATGTGCTGTGGCAGTCAGGAACACTTGCCAAACCTCATTGCAGCCAAAGCCCGTTTTATATTCTAGAAGGATTCCTTGTTTTTTGAGAGGGACAAAGGTTATGAAGTCTGACTTGATGCAGTGTATGTCTCCATCATCTGGGTATTCAAAAAATAGAAGTTGAGGTCTTTAATTAAAGTCCCTTGCAGCTATTCAGTTACAGGGATTACAAATGTACACTTATACTTCTTTCATGTGGTATTTTAGTTTGAGACATACAAGAGAGGTGGAGAGAAAGAATGAAGAAGCAGCAGTAAAGGACTAAAAAAGCTTTAAATCCCACCCTAAAAAGAAATAAATTTCATCCATCCATCAATTACATTGCTATGGGCATTTTTAAAATTCTGAAAATCCAACACTTTTTTGATAGTATTTGCCTATAAATCTATATTGTCATTCATTGCTTCAGTTTTTGCACCAATGCAAAATATTACAAATTCCTAATTATCCACACCATGGCTGGAGACCTACATAAGTTTTGATAATGACAGCTTCACATATTTCTATAACTCCTGTCAGCATAGATTTTAGTTACTGGTCTTGCTTTGTGTTCTAATGAAGCATGGAAATAGCCACAAAGACTAATAACACGTGCATCTGGGTCTGCTTTTATCATGGCACTTATTTCCCCCTTCACTTAAGAAGAAACACCTTGTTATGGCCTCCCTGCCACCTTTGTGAAAGCAATCTACTACAATTGTCTCTCTTGGATATTGTTCAGCATCTCCACATGGACTTTTCTGTCATTGTTAAACTCATAATATCTTAAGATATCTCCCAAAGTATTCCGTATCAACACATAGTCCTTCTGATGCAAAAATATACAGCATTTATAGTGCAAAGTTGGTTTAATTTGTTGTTCCTCCAGCAGAAAATCAGACAATTTATTTTTAAATATAAGGACACCTTCCTCTTGTCTCTAGAAAAAGATGGAGCACTGGTAACTGGGTTGAATGTAAATGAGACTGCAGCTCTGTAATTGGGAAGCTGAGCACAGGGTAATTATGACCTCTGAATTGGATATTATATTTATCTGAAGACATATGTATCCCAGTTACAAATCAGTACTAAATTATACAAGTCAAGGCCTCTGACTTGAAAAAGCTGCTAAAGGCAGAAATCAAATGCATGGAGACACTTGACAGAAATTCAGATGCTGGAAAGTTGTAGTAGTTGCTTTCAAACACCACTGAACTCTTTTACCAGTATTTTTGCTTTGACTTTTATCAGTGTAAAGGCATTATGTGATTCCCTCTGAAAATAAAGATATCTAAGAAAGATGAAATAAAAGAAAAATCTATATCTGAATCTATTATTTGCCTCTTGCCTAAGAGTTCATTGCTCCAGTGATCTAACGAGCTGTGCTGGCATCTGACTCTGACTGCATCCTTAATGAAACAGTGGTGCTCTCTCCAGTCACAAACAGAATTTTTGTAATGACACACAAAGACAGGGGATTTTACTTTTGATTCCACAAGAAAAGTTTGAGAGCATTCAGAACTCCCAACTTCAGCATGTACAGAGCAAATCTGCTTGGACAGAATGAACCAAGGAAGGGAAGGGGAAGGCATTTCACAGTTAATGTAGAAGTAGCTGCCACCTGACTCACATGTATGGCTATGTCAGGGTAAGTGATCTTGGTCTTCACTGGGTACTTCCCTATCCATTCCTGAAATGATCACTTGTGCTGGCAAAGAGGCAATATTGAAAATCAAACTGCTGTAAAGCAACTGACTGAGTTAGTGATAGAAGTGAGGGAGGGGTTCCACTCAGGTAGGACTATGACTGGAGTAAGAATTACAGAATGGTTTGGGTTGGAGGATCATCTAGCTCCAACCCCCTGCCACAAACAGGGATCTCTTCCACTATCCCAGGTTGCTCCAAGCCCCATCCAGCCTGGCCTTGAACACTCCCAGGGATGGGGCAGCCACAGCTTCTCTGGATAATCTGTGCCAGGGCCTCATCACACTGAGAGTAAAGAATTTTTTCCTAATATCTGAGCTAAACTTACTCTCTGACAGTTTGAAGTCATTCCCCCTTGTCCTGGCACCACATGCCCTTGTAAAAAGTTTCGTGCTGCAAGATAACTACGCAAAAATAATTTATTTTTTCTACTCACTTTCTGTATTTCTGCTAACCTGAAGTTTTCTAAGGGAGAAGACAGGAATAGCCATTAAATCAGACCTAAGATCTTGCTTCTCTCACCCCTTAATGAATGCCATAAGAAGCAGCCTGCTAGGTCTCTCATTATCAGGTAATCACGCTGGACCTGAAATAACTTCTCTTCTGAAGCTTTATCAGAAACTGACCTTTTCTTAAAACCTTTTAATAAATTGCCACTTTCTGATGAAACGAATCTTGGAAAAAATTCTGGCCAAGAGTTTGCCTCTAACTTTTACTTTAGACATAAGCATATGATTGTGGATATATGATTACACACACACAACTCTTACAGCATGATTGATTAACCAGTATTTTTGTGAAATCTTAGGTTTATTTTCAGCCTAAGACTTTTTTTTCCTGATCTTTTTGTGGAACTGAAAAGCTTTAGGAGCATAGTTAATTAAAGCCTAGTGCAGTTATGCCAGCATTTTAAACTTCTCAGTGGGCCACTTAGATTTTGGGAGCAAATGTGCAAAATCTCCACTTCTTTTCACGCCAGTCTAATACGAGAGGAGCAGTTTCATGTTTGTGTTGATCTTTGCACATTCTGTTCACAATAGTTGCACCCAGTTTTTCTTGCTTTATACTTATACAGTTACCTGGTAAATCTGTGGTCTGGTTTGGGGTTTTCCCATGTGGCAGGAAACAGAATCAAGCCATGATCCTCTCCCATGGAAAGAGAGAGGAGAAAACAGAAGAGAATTCATCTAGTAATGTCTCAAATTGCCCTTTCAGGGATGACACAGAGTCGTGCATGTGATGCACCATCCCTTCATCAAGATTCTACTGAAATAAGATGCATCCTGAAAGAACTGTTGTCTTTTTCATGTGCAAGATGTGTTTATACACATACATAGTGTTGGGTTGAGCAATTCCTAGCACAACAGAAATAAGAAAATAGTTAATTTTATCTAGACCACTTCTTTACTAACAGCTGGAACAAAATGCTAAAAAAATAAAACAGCAGCTTCAGTCCATAACTATTTATATTCCCAAAATTGCACCAGGGCTTACATGATTGAAGCCCTGTGTAATAAGAATGGTACAACCAAGCTCTTTTTCATTTCCTGTTACTTCAAGGTAAGGAGATTCTTCCCAATTGAGTAAACAAAAGAATAGGCTCCAAACACTTTCCCTGTCTTTGAACACCACCTTTTGCCACTGTAACCCAGCATCCAGATCTCTCAGTGACAGCAGTGGCCTCCCAGGGTTCAGCCTTAGCTACTGCATTAAATTTCCTTGAGAATAGTGGAAAAGGGGAATCTGTGCCACCAGCTCACAGCAGTAAGCTCCACTTGGGTTTAAGCTCCACGTGACACAGCTTGTGTGATTCATCACAGGAAAGCAAAATGTACCAAGGAAATACATATAAATACCTGGAAGATTTAACATTTGGACAAGTATCATCTCAGGATAGATGGCATTGCATAAACCTCTATGCATCATATACCTATAAGCATCACTAAGATAAACAGTCTCCTCAGGAGCCTGACAATGCATCATATTGTAAACTCACAGCTGAAGAGGAATTTCTACAGAATCCTTACAAACACAGGGACTGAAAAGGTTCCCTGGATCACCAAGTACAGTCCTCCATTGCTGTAGGTAACCATGCCAAATAAACCTTCATAAAGTGATGCGCTTCATTTTAAATTAATGAATTTTGCTCTGATTCATCCTCCTCAGAGGTAATTCTACTTTCTTGTCTAATAGTTAAGGAAGCTGTTTCCAGTCTAAGTTTATTCCAGGGCATATCATTTATACCTGTTCTTTGCTAAAATCAAAAAACAATGAAACAAACAAAAAACCCTCAACCATCTTCAAGTTTATGTTCCTGTATAATGTTTATGTAGAATTGTTACTTTAAATCAACAAACCTGGAGTTACAGTTATATCAGTCTTTGTTATCAGCTTGTCAGCTACTTAATAAATACATTCTATCATCTCTGTGGGAGTCATTTAGATGGTAATTCCTGTTTCATAGGTATGTTCTGCACTAGGTGCCAAATACAATCATCTATAATATTACCGGTGATAAATTTTAACAGTTTTCATGTCTGTACATTTGTGTGTAGTTTTATTATGTAGGAAGCATCTGAATTTAAACTAACATGTCAGTTCTGTCTAGGCCATCTTCCTCTTGAAACCTCTTAATATTGTTGCACTTCTGATATGTGACAGAAAAGGAAAGCAAGAAAAAATACAGACAGACTGGTCACCACTAGTAATTATAATTATCAAAACAGCAACCCAGTTCTCATTCCTACCTGTTAACATAATTGATTATGATACTTAGAGGAGAAGCACAGGGGAGATGTTAGAGAACTCCTGGTCTGTAAAATTGCTTTGATTCTTAAAGCTCTTTCTTTTCCTCCAAGCTTTGTGGGTGATTAGGGCCATGTCCAGCTGAACTACAGTGAATGTTCTCCATGTTCTCATTGTGGCCTTACAGTACCTTATAAAGGGGAGGGAGAGGGACTTGTTTATGAGGGCAGACAGTGACAGGACAAAGGTAATGGTTTTAAACTGACAGAGGGCAGGTTTAGATTAAATGTTAGGAAGAAAATCTTTTTTGTGAGTGTTGAGACACAGGCACAGGTTTCCCAGAAAAGCTGTGGATACCCCATACCTGGAAGTGTTCAAGGTCGGGTTGGATGGAGATTGGAGCAACCTGGTCTAGTAGGAGGTGTCTCTATTTGTGCTGGGGGGTTGGAGGTGGATGGTCTTTAAGGTCTCATCCAACCCAAACCATTCTGTGATTTTATGTTCTTCTATCCCATCAAAATATCCATTCCAAAAGGAAATCCAAATACATTAGTATATGGGAAAGCTCTTCCTGGAAAAAAAAGAGCCTTATGTATTTCATATGATACAAAATTATGTGTTTCAATTCCAACTAAGAAAGTTATCATTTTTGAGTAGTTTAAGTTGTGATTGAATATTTGTTATTCTGGTCTGTTTTTCAACTGTCCTATGACCTTGGTGGTGTAGTAGAACTGACCTTAAAATTATTTTTTTCCTTATGAACTTTAGATATTCAGTTTGGTTTTTTGCAGCCTGCCAGCCAGCTGCAAATTGCTTCACAGTTGTCTGTCTATGCTTACAGATTGGCCTTCTGGGAGGGAACAGGGACAAAGTGAGAAGATGGCATTAATGAAAGCTAGACAAGCTTTTCCACATTTTGTATTAGGCTCTTAATCTACACAGCCTCTGCCAGATCTTTTCCCCAAGTACTTCTGAAAGCTCTTCTATGCATGTGTTGTAAATCTCTAAAAAGGAACAATAATTTTAGCTGATTTTTTAGTTATTTTAGTGAATGCATATATATTTTGTATAAATAAAGAGTGACACATTTGCAACTCTTTTGATAACTTTAAAGGGTTCTTTGCAGAATTGTTTGAGCACCATAATCACAAGTTAAGAGTTTGGTTTCTGAGCATTGGTTTACAGAACAGAACACCACACTCCAAGTGATTTATGAGTGGTGAAGGAAAAAAAATGGGAAAAGGGGAAAAATATTTGTCTGAAAAGGTAATGAGATGCTTTTGAAACAAAAATAGAGACAGTTCGAATAAAAAAATAAAAACCACACCCGCAATAGGCAGTTAAAAAAAAAAAAAACCACCAACAATCCCCAAATCTTGAGAACTAGGAAACCTGAGGGAAGTCTGCAGACTCGTCCCTCCCAACCCAGTCCTTCAGTGTGTGATACATTTCTATTGCTCTCAGGGACTGCTTACAGCTCTCCCATTACTCCAAGTGTGTTTATTTCAGAAGAGATCATAAAATGCTAGAAGAGGTGACATTTCATCTTTCATGGATTTTTTTGTAATCAGAGATAGGCCAAGGTTAATTAGGTTTAATACAGTGTTGTGTTTGGTGTTTTTTTTTTAAACCAGAGTGCAGTGATTGGCACCTGACACAGTGTGTGCAACCCAACATTTACCTTCTGGTCTGTTCAGTAAGTAATGAGATTCCCAGAACAGCAGAATTTGCTGCAAAGACATAGGGCTGGGACTCACAAGATTTGAAATTTATTCCTCACTCTCCTGCTGACCTGCTGCGTGCCTTCAATAAAAATCACTTCCACTCATTCCTTTTCATTGACACCCTTTGCTGTATACAGGTAGTGACCTTCTAAGGCAGCAAAATGACTTTATAATTGGAAGCTGGGCTTTTTAACCTCCTTAGTGTAAACACCATCACTCTTCCTCTCTAACAATCTCTGCATCAATTCAGTCCTGTTAAAAGCTTGATCCATAAGTAGCATAATGCAATTAAAATGCCTTCACCTTTTTATCAATAGCAAAATTCAGTATAACAAACTGACACTTACTCTGAAATCATGGTTAAGAAGTGGTTTATTGTAAAGTAGGTTTGATGGAGGCATTCCAGCTGTCCAGCCAACAGGTAGCATCAAACCCTTCCCACTTACAGGGATTCATAAGGGAATACTCAGTTCAGGAAAAAAGGAATTAAAAAGCAGAATGAAATGCAAATCTGTCACTTGTTTCCAAGTATGGTCCTTCCTGGACAAGACTGAAACGTTCTGCCGCCCCCCCATTTATTTTTTTTTGTGGGGGGGTAAGGGGAGTAATGGCAGAAAGACTCTCAGACCCAAAAGTTTCCTTAATAATGAGCTATTAAAAGAAAATGTAGGTTTCTAGTAAAGGTTTATTGAATATCTGCTGTGATAAAACAGCTCTGTATTGACAATAATACAGAGCTCTCATTTCCTTTCCTTTTCTTAACCATGATTGTTACAACTTTGCTGTCCTCTAAGCCAGAAAAAGTAGAAAATGCAGAGAAGGCAGTAAGAAAAAAACGATTTGAAATGATGAATTGCATTCAGCACCAAAATATGTAGGGAGAAGAGTTAGAATGGTTGTTAAAGAAATCATATCATGAAAGATAAGAAAGCTCAGAGAACATCAGTCATTCTTATTCTGCATGTTGGCTGGCACAGCAAAGGCAATAAACAAAACATACGCTTCCCTTTGTGTAGTACACAAAAGCAGGATCTGAAGAAAAATAATAGGAGAGCACTAGAAGGGAGTCAGCTAAAATAAAATAGATTCCAGTGCTGCCATTTGCAGTATCCTGCAGTGTTTGCAAAAGTTTTTTCCTCAAGCATTAGCAGTGTTAGAACTTTAGACAGCTTCCTTAAAGTCTTTGTGGAGCACGTTGTGCTAATTCCTACAGTGTTCAAATGATGTTTTGGCCTGGCAATAGTATGCAAAACTCCTGGAAGGCTGTGTTTAAAACAAAAAGCTACAAGCAATTCTTGCTAAATTGCTCCTTCCTGCACTTTCAGACACTGTCACACAACATCCACTGTAGTAAGCACATTAAAAATGCAGTCTCAAGGTCTAGTCAGCAGTCTGCTTCTGTAGTAGGTTAAAGTAAAGGAGTTCTACAAAACGAATCTCTAACCTGTTATGTGGTTCCCCAGCTGCATCCTGTGCTACACAGAGACACTGCTTGTTCAAAAGAATAATGATAATAAAACCAATCATCATCTTGGCATACAGTAACACTTACATGCTGGAATCAAATCTCTTTCACGGGGTGGTTGGTGGCTGTCTGGGTGGCAACAGGAGCTTGTCACAAGGTTCCTTGCAATGACTATTTCAGATAGATCAGGTGAGACTTCCCAAACCAATGTTCTACAAAGCAGGGCTTCATCGATGTAACAGTTATCTGGAAAGACAAATTACATGGAGCTTTTATTGCTGAACACGATGCCATATGGTCTGGGATATCCCTTTGGTCAGCTGGGGTCACCTGTCCTGGTTGTGGCACATCTGATCTTCTGGTGTACCCCTGGTTTTTACAGCCTCTACAAGCCCAGAACTTTAAAAAAAAAAAAAAAAAAAAAAGTCTTGATAAAAAAATATTCATTTTAAGTAATTTGATCTAAGCCTGATATTTAAACTCACCACCTCTAAGCAATCTTTTCCATATTTTAAAGAGAAGCAGATTTCACTCTGCAGTAGTTCGTTCTGCATCTGGGGTATGGGGGGAGATATCAGTATCTGCAACTAGGACAAAAAATTTCAACTGCCAAGTACATGATCCAAGATTTTCTGAAGGACAAAGCACAGACCCTATTAATTTCCATCTTAAAAGTACCATCTCTATAGTCTCTCTTATTCTATGATGTGCAACCAGAATGACTTACCTGTGAAAATATGGCAATTAATTCTGCATGAAAGCAATCAATATTGTAAAATTCAAGAAAAGGAACAAACTCTTTTGTTTCACATATATTGTCCTTCCTTCCAGAAGGGCGATCAAGAATACTGGGAAATATTTAACAGCAAAGTGAATATTTAGTTGAAAAATAAGAGAGTGGTCCTCAAAGCACTCAGCTATTGGTCTAGAGGGTTAAAAACCAAACAGGAGAACAAAACTTTTAAAGTGCTAGGTCTGGAAAAAATGGAAATGAGCTGGAATTTGTATTCTGAAGAAGAACTAAAGTAGAGCAAGAGAAGAAAACAGCTGCTTCAGGAACACAAACACTAAATTTATTAATGCAAGAGAGGACAGTATGATTAAGTTGTTTAATGTACTGTTTAAAGCACCAGAACAATTGGTTTAGTATATTTAACCAGGAAGGCTAAAAAAGCCAACAGCCTAGGCTGGAGTAAGTTCATAAATGGGTTACCTTCCCAATATTTTAGATTATTTTTGAATTATTTATTTTTCCCCTCATGCTCTATTCTGGAATAACCGTATGCAATACAGGAGTGCCTCAATAACAACAATGCAAGTCCCAGTCAGAGCTGAGTCCCAGCTGACTGTATCACACTGGGTGTATTCCTGACACTGAGCTGACACTTGGCCCAAGCCAACCTTAGGGTATTTTCTCATCACAAAAGGTACCAGAGCATTTAATTATTTTACTGCATTCTTCTACAGTTAACATCTACAATGGTTCCTTCAGAAAGCAAAATAGAGTAGAAATGTTAAAACTTTACCGAGAAAAGGGCATACAAGTTTTATTCTAGGAGCGAAACCAACGTGATGTCAACAGAGAACTCCAATAATAGGGGGATAGTGGGGATGTGCCCATATGCTTGCCATCTAATTTTAACATCACTTTGTCATTCTAATTTTTTACCCCTCAACTTGTCTTGAATTTGGTTGCTTTAAATGTCCTTGAAGCAACAAGAAGTTAGCCTATATATGTTAATATCATATTGTCTGTTATTTATATTTATTGTCTGCTATTTACCCTCAAACCAGCTGCAGTGGTTAAAGGAAGAAGGGGAACTTTTGCCATTCTGATTATCCATTGATGTTCTGATTATCTAGACAGATTCTATAAGTCTATATCGGTGGCAGAGGCCTGGGTAGAATTAGGATCAGCTAATTAATAGTAAAAGTTCACTGGAGCCCTTTATTCATGTAAACATATACATGTCTATACATACACACAAACACCTAGAGGGAGCAACACCTTGCAGCACTGCATCAGAAGGAAAACCAAATGAACTTTAACACATGCTGAAGAACAGTTTCTGTTCTCACAGCCATCACACATTCATACAACCAATAAGAGGGAAATTTGGATCACTGAGTATCGAAAATGATCCATGTACGCCTTAAGGAATATATCACTGAGGAATGGTAGACTGCTTGTGACATAAGCCAATAACTGGTCCTCTCAAGAGAAAATGCTGTGGAGAACAAATGTCATCTCTCTGCAGGGAGTAAATGAGCAAAATTCTGCTCACTGGGACTCTCTTTTTTTTCCACACTGAAGAATTTAGTTCACTGGCAACACTATCTTCCTGTATGTTACCCACGCTCCAGTGAAAACACAGTCCTACTACTACTGCCTTAAGGACAGAATAACCTTAAAGTTATTCCAAATGGAGTTATGCCTTAAGAGACCTTGTAAAAAGTCTTAACAATCAAACATGACAACAAACTGCATCTTTCACAGCAAACGGATAAATAAAGTACTCAGCAGTGAAATGATGGGCTTGCAGGCAATACACAAATTCAACTCTT
Source organism: Manacus vitellinus (assembly GCF_001715985.3). Lineage (NCBI taxonomy): Eukaryota > Metazoa > Chordata > Aves > Passeriformes > Pipridae > Manacus > Manacus vitellinus. The sequence goes on along the minus strand of NW_021939395.1, from coordinate 13,499,763 downwards.
TTTCCACAGTCACACAATGTGCTACAAAACAAAGACATTCATGGGAACCTTTTACAAATGTAGTTATGGTAGTTCTTGGCTCCTTCCATCCTCAGTAGAGGTTAACCAATACAAATCACCATCCTTTTTCAATTGGCCATAGACAAAAATCTAAAATTAAAACCAACTTTTGTGTCTATTGCTACATTTGCTGAAATAATCAGTTTTATTCTTTGTTTACAATTACCCAGAACATAAAAGAAACTGCTGGATACATTATCAGTTACACACTGCTTGCCAGTCACAGCTATTTATGATGCTAAATTATACTGCCCAAGTACAAAACCAAAAATTGCCAAAAAATCGAGGAATTTATAAATTGGGAAAGCAGGAGGGGTAGGAGGGATAAGCTAATACCATTAGCTTATGGTTAGCCTTCTTCAAAAGGACAATTCAATGTGCTGTTCAACAGGTAAATAATTCAAGTTTTCATTAATTTGAATATAATGTAGCAGACACTCTCCTGTGACAGCTACTGTTAAAACAAACCACGATTATTTTGTTGGTCCCATTGTAATGATTTATATTTGTAGGATGAGTTCTAATTTCTAAGATCATCATAAATTGAGAAAAAAAATCATTTTATGTACCTTCATTTAGATTGTAAATGAAGTAAGGTACTTTTATTCGGTGTCCTACTTTTTCTTAATGTATAAACTTCCTCTATAACTACTTAAGATTTTAATTTAAAAGCTAATCTCCCAAAAATAATATTAATTAATATAGTTTTCTTTGTATTCCCCTACTACCTTCCATCCTTTCAGTTCCAGATTTTCAGCTGTAATGGCCTTCAACCCTCCTGCAGGCTTCCTAGCTGAGAAACAAATTTGTGCCAGCTTGCTGAATAACCTCAGTGATGTTCAGTCACTCAGAACTTCTCCATCTGTGTGTCCATCCATCCAGAGAACCAGATGCTCTCAAAATGCCTCACCCACCTTGCCTGGCATATCAATACCCAAAATATGTTGCTTCCATAGCTGCCACTTCCAGCCCTACAGCAAAAGTAACAACTGGCCTACCTGGAGCCCTCAGTTGTTTGCCTGGTCACAAACAGTGTTTTCTTTATGAGTCAACTGTTCTGCTGCCAGAGCTAAAGGGAGACCTGCAAAAGGTCTCTTTACTATAGTTACTATTTACTATAATTAGTAAATAAAATCACTAGCTGGAGGCATTATAACAAAAACTAATAGAAAGTAACCATTTCACTCAGGAAGAAAAGTAGTTCAGAGAACAGGCAGATTCCATCAGAATGACAAGCTAAGGTTTCTATTTGTAACTACAGATCTACCACTGGTTTTCCACTGATAGGCATTTAGACAACTCAATTATTTTATTATTGAGATTAGAGAATGAGATAATTATATTAACTCCCTTTCTAAACTCATATATCTCCCACTGACAGGTTGCAGAAATATTCTTGCCAAGAACCTGATGATTAAATATGAACTTGCTTCAACAGATATATAGAAGTGCCCTTGATTCTTTGTTACACATCTGTGCAGCTCTTTTTTTAGTTCAATACAAAATTTAGTACATCAGATCTGAACCAGAAGCTAATCATTTTCAAAAACATTTGGCTGGTAAATATTTCCTTCAGAAATTTCTTCTGAAAATACCTTAGAAGAAAGTGTCCTCACGTGAAAAAGAAAATCATACATAACAACTTTTATAAGTAAAATGTTTAATTATCATAAATCACTATAACTTTTCTCTTTTACATCCCCCTGAGTGAACAATTAATTCTGATTAGAAATCAGAAATATTATATCATGTTCTTAGAAACCAAAGAAAGATATATATGAATCTCAAGCCTCTGTTAAAGGATGAAGTAAGCAGGAAAAAATAGTTCTGATTTACATCTAGAGATAGATATTCCCACCCATATTACATTTCAAAGCATTGCAAGAGAGATGTTTATTATACAACATGGTAAAAGGTGTCGAGTAAACTGTCCTGCAGAGTTAAGCATCTTCAATCATAGTTAATACCAGTGTATTAAGAATGTTGTAGAATCAGTTTAAAAGTGATTATCACTAAAAAATGAAAACTTATTGAAACTTGATATTCTCTTTTAGCAATTTAATTGGAAAAAGCTTTATTTTCATTGATGTACCTTACAAAGTACAGCAAGTCAGTTTTTCCTGAAAGATAATAATAATATAGCTACAAGTCACATAAGCCAGTGGACTATGTTTAATGAATAACACTTAGAAAAGGTATCTATGCATTTTAGGAGTTAAATTTCTGGTAAAGATAAACATTCCATTGCTTAAGCATCGAAACTTCTGCCTTGAGCTGCTATTCACTGCTGGAACATCTGTGGAAGCTGAAGTTGCTGCCTCCCAACTGTTTGTTAGCATTACTCTTTTGCCAAAAATTGCCAGTCCCATAGAATGGGATGTTGCTAAGCCAGCAGAATTCAGGATACAAGGATTTCCTCATCTGTTTCAGCATAATGTTAGCCAAGTTAACTTCAATCCAACTGGTCCTGCATTGTAGTGAATTAAAAGGAACAGAAGAGTTTCTTCTAAAGATTAAATGTTCAGTCATGTACATTTTTGCAAAATGGTAAAATCAAATTTAATCATAAAAAACCTACTCCAACATGAGTCCTTCCCACAGGCTGCACCTACTCACAGACTTCTCCAGGGTGGGTCCCTTTCCACAGGGCACAGTTCATCAGGAGCAGGCTGCTCCAGAGTGGATCTCCCATGGGGTCACAAGTCCTGCCAGCAAACCTGCTCCAGTGTGGGCTTCCCATGGGAACAGAGCTTTGTTCTGGCATCCACCTGCTCTGGCGTGGGCTCCTGCACAGGCTGCAGAGGGATCTCTGCTCCCCCGTGGGCTGCAGGGACACAGCCACCTCACCACGGGCTGCACCACAGGCTGCAGGGGAACCTCAGCTGCACTGCCTGGAGCACCTCCTGCCCCTTCTTCTGCACTGCCCTGGGAGCCTGCAGGGTTGTTTGTCCCTCATATTCTCACTCTCCTCTTCTCACCGCAGTTGCCCCTGTGCAGTAACTCTTTTCCTTCTGAAATACGTTGTCCCAGAGACACTGCCACTGTCACTGATGGGCTCAGCCTTGGCCAGCAGCAGGTCCATCTTGGAGCCTGGTATTGTCTGGGGATGGGGGAAGCTTCTAGCAGCTTCTCACAGAAGCTCCCCCTGTATCCCCCTTGCTACCAAAAGCTTGCCATGCAAACTCAGTATAGTGGTAAAAAGCCATGTCAGCACCGTTACATGAGCCAAAGTGAGCTGTCAGGCACAGGAAGGAGTCAGAGCTCTGCTTCCCTCAGTCCTCAGCATCTGGAAGTCTCTGGATAGAGGTATAAGATTCGTCCCCAGCAACTCTAACTTGCATAAGGTTTAGATGTCTTTGCATTTTGCAAACACAAAACACATTCTCTTTCTGACATAGCAATAATCCCCAATTATAGTCTCAACTTCAGGAGTATGATGTTAAAATCATGAGAAGGGAAAAAACCTCCTATTCAGAGAATATCCTTGATAAAGCAGCAGAGCGTGCTGTGGGTTGATTAGGCCTAGAGAGATACGTGTTTTTTCAATGTAAGAGAGAACTGTTGATTTTAGTCTTACAGGTGGATTCATTTATAAATGCTGACCCTGACATATAATCTTCAATAAAAGCTGTGCTTTTCTATCTAATTTCCATCTTTCAGCTGAGACATTAGCATTTCTTATTCAACGTTCTTCTCTCTCAAGCATTACCTCAGATTAATTGGCACTGTATAAAATAAGTTCCTGGGTGCACAATGGTAACCATGGTAGCCTTCATCCTATCTTCACAATGCATATGTAATTCAGTTCTCAGGAAAACATAATTAGTGCGTAGCATAATATATTCTCTCCAAACACATCACCGTGGTATGAAATACACTAAATCAAAGCAAATGATGCCTACAACCTCCACCCAACTGGGCTACCATTGCTGAGCAGCTACTTTACAAATGAATATACTCTTAAATAGTTTTGCTGCAGCATCCCCAACTTGCATAATGCTGCTGCTTTACTCGTGTGCTTTTTCTTTATGGCCAAAGGGTGGCAATGTTCTACTTGCTATCAGCGTGCCTTAGACAGTCAATAGCACTGCACTCACTCAAGAAGAGTAAAATCTCTTTCCAGCCAAGCCAGAAAGCTCTGCATCATTAACTGGTGTGCTTACTAGGTCCCAGTACTTCAGTGATGACCCCTTCAGTTACAGTAACACAAATATTAAAATACCGTTTGAGTTGAAATCCAATGAGCTGTGTGAAAGTACATTCGTGCATATCTCCTTATGAGGAAAATTAAAAGGCATATGCAGCTTAAAAACAAAGTGTGGTCTCCGTTCCCCATCACATATAATAAGGTCTTATTCAGGATGCTTCTGTTGTTTTTGTACAGGACAGTTACAGCTGTCCAGGAAGGAAAAAGTGTCACTAGCCTGGCTGCTTAGAAGGTGCCACCCAGCCTCTTGAGATTTTTACAGAAGCCTATTTAACTCATTTGAGAAGTTGTGAATATTGAAGTCATCCAAAACATCTGTCAAAGAGGCCTTAATACCACACCCACGTGGACTGTCAGTGCACAAAACACATGGGAAAAACAGAGTGCAGCTGTTATTTCTCTAGTTAGCGTACCAACAACAACTGCATTACTTATTTAATGGAATGAACTAGGAATAATCACATGTGGGAATAAACTGCTACTCTTGTGCTGGACCCACTCCTGTGATTACCAAACACAGGGTGTCCCACACCCAACCGTTCAGACACTGTTTCCATATGCGACTAAATAAGAAGGGATGTTTCTCCTGGTGTTTCACAGGGAGATGTTTTTCAGTATCAGCAGTGAAGTGGGAGGTCTAATACTAGATTATATAACTATTTTGTATAATTATGTGGGTATTTTAGGAAGACTGATGGTTATGGCATTAAAGTGAAGGCAAAAGCAGAAAAGCCAGGAAAAAGAGGAAGACAGTCTACATAAAAGGCATCCTTCCAAATACACTGAAGAGGCCAGACTAGGCATCATGATCTTTCTGATGAGGCTGAGGAGAAAAAGTTACAGTAAGAGATCTAGAGAAATATGTCCATTTTCAAATGCTGCCAACTATTACCTCTTAAATTGCTATTAGCTATGAAAACCAAAATGAGAGCTGTTTCTCCCCCCCCCAAAAAAAAAAGAGCAAGGAGGTGTCCAAACATGTCCAGGATAGTTTGTACTTAGGAGACATGAAAGTAATTTAATCCTTCATGTGAATGAGTATTGATTATGTTTACTGAAGTATTAGAAATGATGCTTTCATTAAGTGTGGGACATCACTGTGTCAGATGTAATGCAGACATTCACTACACCTCTGGTAAAAATTTCAGACAACTGGTTGTGGGCCCCAAATCAACCTAGCAAATATGATATGAAGTAGTTGCCTGGTGGTAAACTCAGTTTAGCCCAGAATTCTTAGTAACTTTCACGTTTACAATATTCTTCATGTACAATATTCATCATTGTACACAGGCATGAGGGGGAACACTTTCCAACTCATAACAAAAAACTTTGAAACTGCTATAATATTTTTTGAATGGTTTTGATAATATTACTTGACCTTTCCTTTATATCAACAATGTGTTATGGACACTTTTCTCCTCACAAACCCTTGGGACGTGGTAGTGCTGTTAAGAGAACAGAGCGAACTGACATTTCCACTCACACATTGTCACCACTCCAGGTGACAGCCTTGTGCAGACCCCAGTCTGCAAGGACAACAGATGCAGATCTCCATATTAGATATTTACAGCAAAAGGTAGCATTATGATCATAAAATTCCAGCCACACACACACTGATAATCCATGTGCATCCGATTCCACACATTTTGACATTTAGATATGGGGGCTAATGGAAAGAAACAGTATTTCTCTCAAATGACTGCTTTAAAACAATTTCTAAGATAACAAAGCCGTTGATTTCAATTATATAGAACCACAGAAATGGCCACTGTTAATACTGTAATGCTTAAGTAGACATATCACACTTTCCTTTTACAGTCATTATAAAATTTAGTTGTCAAAAAAATGGGGACAACTAGTAAAATAGTAACATTTTATATGCAAAAGCATGTTAGTGCAGGAAAAGCTATTTATCTTCATGCAGGTGATGACAATTATTTTGTGCATTTACATTAGCTTATGTATCATCAAGTAAGCGTTAGATGACACTAACTTTACACATTTCTTAAGACACAGTATTTAATTACGTGTTTTTCTGTCTAATCTCATCATGTCAGCAACCCTAAGAAATGCTTTTAGAGTAGTTCTAATAATTGCTGGGCTCATTAGACAGATTCATCCACTTGTGGCCAGCTATCCTGGGACATAGGAGAAATGTGAATTAGTGAGCACAAAAAGAAGCAAAACAAATTTAACTCAGTTTTAGGTTAAAATTTGGGAGAAGTAAGATCACAAATACTATTTGCTATACATTATATATTCTGTTTCTGTTACATAAACTTGGCTTTGCTTTATGTAAAACGCCCAGGCAATACTATCTGTGACTGCAGAACATTTTGAACCAACTCTACTAAAAAATGGATTATTGAGTCCTCAGAATAAGAGTTTTTATAACCCATCACATGAAAAAGTAAATATAGCATGGGAGTGGGGGAAAAGGAGTTAGTGGATCTTGAGAATGGTAATTAGGTACAGTTAGCTGTCCCACAGTGGCTAGAGCTAAATATCTGGGGAAATCTTACAGACATGTAAGTAACAGAAAGACATGTTAGAAGTCCTGTTATTATCCTAAGCAATGTAATTTAAGCATTAACACAGTAAAATGTTGGAATATTTTAAGTGCCTTTAAAATGCTGAAAACAAATTGTCTTAGTCATTAACTGTCAAACATTAGAAATTTTGTCTATTCATTAAGATTATTTATTATTGGTGAAATTCTTTGACTATCATTTAATTACTTGAAATTCAAAATCATTCAGTCATTATTTTCAAAGAGACCTTCTTCAACTGTCAACATATCAAATATTTACCAAACATGGATACAAACATGTACTGAATAAAGTGTACAGGTGTATGCACTAGAACTGAGTGCTCTTTTCAGTGTCTCTGGGTTTTGGTACTGAAAAGATATCACATGATTCACTGGAAAAGAATTTTTTAAGCATTACAGGAACATCTCAAGAAAATCAATGGCCATAAACATGAACAATCTTGGAAAACTGAGAGTAAAGAGCCTAAGAAAAGCTTCTTCCACTGAAGTGCAGTCGAAAGACAAAATCATCATTATTTAAACAAAGGAGAAGCTGTTGAAGTCACCATGGGCAGAATTTCACTTCAGAGATCTTACATAGAAGTTGCTCTTTTCCTTAAAGTTTAAATAGCAAGTTTCTGGATCAGTATCCACAAGTTTCAGATGCAATTCCAAGGTATAATATAATGCAAGATGCCTACAGATACTAACTCACAACCAGGCAATGCAGTTAAAATACCGTAGTGATTTGCAGACCAGGAAGGTTTTATGAACCACTTCAGATCACCTCCTATATTTTTAACGTACTATATATATATTTATACAACAAAAGGAAAATGAAATCAGCATGACACCAGCATTAGTCTTTTTGATGTCTGCAGCATACTTAAGACTTCTGCCTTACTACACCTTAAAACTTTCTGACAATTTGCAGACTTTCTGAACATTCTGAAAGTGTTCAAAAGCACTTACAAACTTGCGGTTTATTTTTCTTATTTTGGGAGGAGGGATCACATAATTATTATTAGGATTAGATACATATTTTGCAGCCATTTGCCTAGTCTGCAATAGAGGCCTATGCCAGCTACCATCCAAACATCCCTGAGTCGATCCCTTGTCCCAAGATCTGAAACTCAATACAGTCTACATACAGCAAAGATACAAATTCAAGCTCCAAAACTTGTGGTTAACATACATAGCAAACCTTACAGTGATCTATATTCAGAACTCTAGCAATATTCATGAGAAGAAAAATCATGTGAGAGCTTCCCAGTCAGCTCTCTGTTCAAGACTTTTCTCCTACACTCAAGAGTATAAAATACTCGTTTCTGCCTTTTTGTTAAGCAAGATGCCATTAAAGAAATTTGAGGATAAATGGAATTATATATCATATAAAACAGAGTTTCACACAAATACTCATTCAGAGAGACAAGTAGTGGCTTATACTATGTAAAAAATAAGACTTGCATTAGAAAAACAGTTGCTGACAGTAACTGCCCAAGTGATAATAGAGGCATGATAAAACAGCTTGCCACTAAGGTGAGCATTTACAAACTCTGAGACCTATTACTACTGACTTTTTTACTAGATCACATTGTAAAATGTGTAGAATGTCTCTGAGCATCCTCTAATTGCCATCCACAATATTCTGTCAGTAGTGGTTAGAACAGAATATTCTGGTATATGTCATTACAAGTCCCTTTGAGTAGGCCAGTTAGATCCATTTTAAATTAAGTGTATTTAAAGTGTATTGTAAAATGCAGCAATGATTAACAGGGAAAAAGTCACTCAAGAACTGAGTTTTTTCTTTAAACAACATTGGTTTACAAATCCTGTCACTGTTCACTATAGATGTGAGTTGTCATTCAAGGGAAGCTGTCACTGTACTGACACTTGGCAACACGAGCTCCAGGGTAATTGTGCTGATTAGGAAACAAAATATTCATGTCCCATTTGAATGAATGGAAAAAATTGTAAGACAAATTTGTGCTTGGTTACCTTAATAATGTGCCTTGTCTTCTGATGTATTCCCATGGGAAGTGGAATCACAAAGGTATGCATCACATGAACTGACTTTAATGCCTTTTCATATGTAGCTCACTCTTCTTTCCAGGGCTGTAAGCATTTAAAATGTTTACTGCAAGTTCATACATCCAGTTTCTGGAACTCAGAGAGGGCAGTGGGTCAGGCACAACAGTGCAGCACCTAAACATAAAAACATACCAGCATCAATTAAAAAGTAGTAGAAATCACAAAGAGAACAACAGAAGCATAAAAATAACTTGGGTTTTATTTGTTGATTTTCCCCTTCAACTTCCTCCTGAAGTTTCCAAAAGATTCAGCAAACCCAACATTTTTATCAGAACCAAATAACACACAAATCTGCCATAAGTACTAGTTTATCTGCCATGAGTGCAGTTTACAGAATCTTGAGTAAAAACAATCTTAATAGAAATCAGACATCTGAATTTTCCTGCCAAGCTAACAATTTCTGTGTAAGAATACCAAGTCTCTCTGGAGAAACCCTGTAAAACATCCGAAAGAAAGTGGAGAGAAGCTTACCCTGCTACGCTAAAAGCTACCAGCAAGGGATAATTCCTTCCCTCCTTTTTCATTCACAATGGTGTTCTTGGGAACAGATTTATTTTGTGCTTGCAGTGTCTAATAACAACCGTTATGCATTCATTTTCCCCCTATCCTGACACAGTAATGTTATCCTACTTAACTCTGTGACTCTTTCTGACATAAAAATGCACCCACCATGACATCCTTTAATACTGTAACAAACTGGCAGTGACCGAGGACTCCACGGCTGTTCCCAGAGCACACGCCAGTTGATTTAACTCCCCCATGGTGCTAATGGATAGAAGTCATTACAACATAATTGCTAACAATAATATAAACCCTACAAAATAGAAAAAGCCCAATTTTAATGCTAAGATTGGCAGACACGTTGCTTTCAGAGACGAGTATTTAAAGCAGCCCTTCAAACAGAAGAACTGCTCCATTGCTTTATTCCTCACATCAGTATACTGGTATTTTTCAAACACTCCTCCCATAGTTCCATTTCAGCACAAAATTACGTTGGCTTTGAAACCCAGCATTAGTAAGTCTCATTCCCACAGAACCACCCTCACCTTCTGCTCATATCTCTACTGTGCTTCTGTGGCTTTGTTGGAGTGCCCATCACATGCCTCCTCATACAGATTAAAAATGATGGGCAGAGCCATAATTTTCTTAAGAGAATTTCTTAGTCATTATTAAGCTCCACAAAGTTCACTTTTTGCCCAAATAAATTTTACTGGGGAGGGAAAGGGGGGGTACATACTAAGAGAATAATGGCTACACACAGCTAGAAATGTTGATTTTTTTTTGCAGCAAAAGATTGTTAAGCATAAAAAGATTAGACATTTCTACCAGTCATTTCCTGCTCTCCCTAGATACCCCTTAAAACAGAGTTTAAAAAGTCAAACTCTTACTAGATATACAACTTCCTATATAAAGTTCCCTGAGGTTCTCATGAATTTTCCTTTTTATGTCCAAACCATCATGTGTTTGTAGCTTGGTACAGTGAACCTGGTGAACTGGTTTATAGTTTAATTAAATAAAAAAAAAGGAAAGGAACACTGGGAGATGAGCCAAAGAAAAATACTAGTACACAGTACGAAAATCATTTGGAGAGGGGTCATAATGTAGTAACCGAGGGAGCAGAAATCAAGCTGGTGCAGCAGACACCTCACTCAGCCCCACCACTAAAATGTCACCTTTTCCTGAGTGGATGAATGAAAACAGAAGAAAAAAGGAAACTTAATTTCAGATAAATGAAAAGCTCAAATATATCCAAGTTTCCTTTTTTCTTCTGTGGTGTGTTTGTGGTGGTGTTTTAATTTCAGATAAATGAAAAGCTCAAATATATCCAAAACACCACCACCAAACCCAACCCAAAATTTATGGTGATTTGATCCAGCTTAATATAAATGAGAAACAGAAGCTAGAAAACACGAGAGAGAAAAACAGAGGAAACTAGAGAGGAATTCAAAGTATCAGAACCTTATCAGAAGCTGAAAAGTTGGACAGGGATATAACACAGGCAATGGCATCAGTCCATTAGAAAACAGAGAGGAAAAATCAGCACTAAAGACTAAGCCCAAAGCCTATGTATGTAATGTCTTTGGAAAACCCAACTGTAAAAAAGAAGTATTAAAACTCCTGAGGTACTAAAGAAAGATATTTAGAAAACAGAGCAAATACTGATCATAAATAGTTTTGTTGCTCCTTTCTTATGGGTGAGGAATAAATTAAAATACAAAGCTGAAAAGCTTCCTTCAACCATATTTTTCTATGATCTGCAGTTGTTATACCACAAAAAGTGGTACTTAAAAGAAATTTTACTTGTATTAAAAATTAAAAGCTTATGTCTCTCTTATTTAGGCAAAAATGCACCCTCAGTTCAGAAGGCTTTGAAATATTTGTTTATTCTGTCTTGTTACCTATTCTGTGTTTTTATAACCTTCTAAAATATGAAGTAGCACACTGCATAATAGCTTTTCCAGTCTTCTCTGAAAATCCTTCCCAAACAGTAGCCTTAATCTCTTCAAACACTTGTCCAACATTCCCTGCATGCATTGACACCATGGAATGTCTTCCAACACTAAAGACAAATACTAGTATGGTATTTTATTTTTCATTTCCATTAAGCTGCAAGTCATACTTGTAAGATAGTGATTAGTTCCTGAATGATTAACCCATCACGTATTTAAGGTAGACAGAAGACAGTTTGAACTGTTTATTCTGTATTTTTATTGTCAAAATAGAAAGAGTGGGTTTCTTTTAGCAATTTCGTGCTGATTAAATTTGGTATTAATATGAAAAACTTAATCAGTGGGACTACCCCGAATATTCCTAAAGATATAAGCCACAGAGGAATATGTCATCCTTTACTTTCAATAACAAAATAAAAAAAAAATAAAACAAGGAAACAAGCTGGCATAAGAATGACATAAATATTTTTCAGAGGAGACTTTTTATACAGTATTTTTACTCCTCACAAAAATTGAGTGATAGGCATGAAGTGGGTGAGCAGTGGGATGCCTTGTCTGATTCCTCTTTGATTTGCTCAGATTATTTTGCTCTTGCTGGAAGAATTGAAATGAACATAGAGGATTTTTTGTTTGCTTCACAAATGAAAGCCTGTCTTTCCCTTAACTTTCTCCATGACAGAGTCTCCAATCCAGTTCCAGCTATGGGCAGCACTTTTTGTCTGCAATCACTACCAGGAACAGTGATGGCACTCAGATGCAGCAACACAATCCAGTGTTGGCTAAATCCACATAGGAATTTGTATTAGATATAACCCAGCAATAAAAGACCATATTTGAAAACAGACTGCTTGGATGAGTTCCTCATCTACCTGTAAAACAGCAGCTAGAAACCCAAGAGACCATTTAAAATAAGGAAGAGGCATCCAGTCTGGGAACATCAGAGTATTGGAAAGACTCTAAATTCATTTTTCACAATTCATTCTTCAAACTTAACAAACATGCCAATCTAAAGCTGCATTTTCTGAAAAAGAACTATATCCCAGGGTCACATAAAACTTCTGAAATACAGCATGATTGAATAGAGAACCATTCTGAAACCCATAAAGTTCACATATTATGCTAGTTAGGCTTTTTCTACATTCCTTGGAAAACTATCATTATGTCAGCTGCAGTTCTGTATAATTTGGGTAGGTACTGCTGAAACCTGTTACACTCTGTAAAAATGAAAAAAAAAAACACAAAATTTTAATTATGTAAAGTTTTGCATTCACCAGGGTCAGGGGAAACATTTTATTTTGCAGAAAGACCATTTCATGTGAACCTTCCCTTCATTTCTGCTGCATTTTTCCGTATTTTACCCGTCCTGCTGGTTTTAACACAAATTGCAAACAACTCATGTGTCTCTTATTCACAAGGGCTCCAATATGCAAAACAAAAACAGAGTAAGCTGAAGACAAACTGGGGCAATGTGAATGCAGTGGAACACACTGATTACAACAGGAGGAGCTCCAAAGTATTCTAAACAATCCTTACACTCTACAGAAGAAAAACTAAGAGTAAACAAGACAAGGTACAAACTAAAAAGTACTATGTATGGCTCTTCCATTTCCTTACTGCAAAACAAGGATATTTTGCCTTTTTTGTCTAACTTTGCAGCACTCTCTCCTATTGGGAGAGGGGAATTTGTTTTTTCTACAGTTACTGTAGTCAGAGCTCCAACTGAAATTAAAGGCCACAAGTTAGCTGAGCTCAAAAGGAAATATATTCAACTCTATCCCTGTTGAAGCACTACAGTCTTCTGTTTAAATATGGGAAAATGACTCCTTAAAAAAAAAAAAAAAAAAAACCAAAACAAACAAACAAGTGAATTTGAAACCACTTGGGATCAGAAAACAACCACTACTTCTTAAGAATTGGTCAGAGGAGAACTGAATCAAGGCTAAAGCAGCAGCGGTAAGACCTAGGTGAAAAATAAGAATACTGATCAAATTTCTAGCATTACTTAACTGGCTCAGACACTTTAGGCAAGCAAGAGATTTGGGAGATAGATTGTCAACCAATATTACCTCAAATAGCTCCAGCACAGCTGAGTTACCCAGGTTTACAGAAGCTTTTGCACTCTGAGAATGAAGGATTTTCAGAAATCCCTTAAGTTTCAAAACTATGAGGAAAGTGATACAGTTTGGGATGACAGGAAACACTGAGATGGAACAGAAACCACTCTCAGTAAAGGAAGAAGTATAAGCACACACAAGCCAACAGAACATTACAAAAATTCAAACTGCAAAAATGAGTTATTAAACATCCAATTCAAACCGGAAGATTTTGATTCAGTCTTTCAGTTCTCTGATAATAATTGCTGTCCATTAACTTTCCAGGCAACCATCACTTGCACGTGCTACTTCACGTGCAAGCTTTCATGGGATAACTTTCATATTGTGAGGTGGTCTTTTTTAAACCTGCATAACTGAAATCCACAGAGTCTCTATTTACTACTGCTAAATACCTGTTCAAATCTTTTTGGCAGAAAACATATAGAAAGAGAAATCATGATTATTTCATAAGAAAAATCAAACTTACATGCGATCCCTGTTCTCACATAGCCCTTCTGCTCTCCTCTCCCTCAGAAAACTTTTAAATCTGAAAAGCTGGTAAAACTACTGTTATAAGGTTTAGTTCCAAAAAGAGAACAAAATAAACTCAGGATGAAAAAACCTTATTGCCACTGTCCTTGAAATATGGAACTACCCTTGCCCATGGAGAAAAAAAAAAAAAAAGTTAAAAAAAATTAATTCAAAATTCTTTTAAAATAAAATCAAATAACACTATACAGAAAAATATATTGAAATAACCACAAACAGGAACAAAGAAGATGTTAATCTGTTCTTCAATCCTGTAGTTTTAAAATCCACATCTTATTTTTGACAATTTTACATCAAGGTTTGTTTTCAACTTCCGTCACAAAGGATGACAACTAACTGATAAAAAAAGTCTCAGTTAAAAGACATTAAAATTTCAAATTAAAATTAACAAAAACATCATATCAAGAAGTTTTTTTCAAACAGTATGAAGTGGAAGGTCGTTTACTAAAGTTGCAATTTTTTCTTTCCTGAATTCTTCATTCCACATCTTCCATTTTGGTTACCTTTAATTTATTTTATAGTCACAATGAGCAGTTTGAAAACAAGAATAAAGTACAAAAGGTGAAAGATGCTCTTAATATAACAATTAAAAAATGCCTGACATGAAAGTTCTTTTTTGTAAAGTTGCAAATCCCGACATTTGCAACCATAGACATTTGCTACCATAAACTACCAGTGCACTTATCTGCTATTTTGTTACACATCCTCTTTTATTACAGTTTTCCAGAGAATTAGGGTAAAATATACATACTCATCTGGAGGGTCTGAGACTTCCAATAATATTCCGTGTTGCAGTTACATTTGAAGATTGCTTTTATACACTGTAAATATAATTTCTGGTAGCACTTAAGACATTAATCCAAAGCAACAAGACTTAAGGGCATCTGGCAGTTCAGATTTCTGGGCAGTATTTTAGTCGACAGAAATTGTACACTACTGAAAAGTCAGTTTAATGTGAATCTAGTGAACAATAATTTTTAAGAAAGTCACTGAACTCCTGCTCTATTGGAGACTCAGCGAAGGTATTAATTAGAGGTATTAGAGGTATCAATTTAATGAAGTCCTAGTCCAGCTTCTACTGAGAGCTCTGTGAATATCAACTTTTCCTTCCCCACCAGCTCACAGTAATTACGGCCTCCTCACTCCTCCAGAGACAAGGTTTCAGAGTGCACAGAGTACAAAACTGGCACCTCCTACGTGTTGTTAACTTGTAGGAAAGGGAAAGTAGAAAGTTGTTGGAAGTGTAATACTGAGAAAGAAATGAGAAATAAACGTTGTGTTGGCTGATACTGTTGCAAACCTTTTCTCTTTTGTGGTGGAAGGGAGGTTAACAGAGGTCAGTGTTACCACGTGCTCTCATTTCAAAGAATTACCACATGCACATACTTCTGATAAATCATGGTTAGACATTTGGATGCTTGGAGATTTAGCATAACTTTGGGACAGATTTTGTCACGAAATAATTTTGCTCAGATAACTTGTTCTCCAGCCCTCTAATATCTATATCTGCATGAGAAATTAAGCAGCACATGGGAAGTTCAAGATAACATTTTTCAAGATGGTTTTGCTCCACTACTAATGACCCTTACCCATCAGCTTTGCCAGTACAAACAAATGAGGATGTGTTAAAGCAGGAGCAGATACAGAATGACAGAGACAAATGAGATAGAAGCATCATGAATGTGGTGCTGTCAGTGCAGAATCCAACTGATGTTCCATAACAGAACATTTTTAGCACATTTTAGCACATTTTTTGCTAAAAGTCTGACACTGGACAGAAAAGGCAATAGTTGCATACAATATGCAGCTAAAGGATTACTGAAGAATGTTAATTAAAATATTTTACTGCATGTGTTACTCTTACAGTATTCATAATTCATAGAGTTTTAAGAAATCAAACTAATTTTACCATAATGATCTTTTAAAGATGGCTGTTAATCGGGAAATATAATGCTTACCAGTACTTTGGGGGCTGAAGTTACATGATGAAAGACAAAATACCAAGTAATTCAGATTTTTAGATACTGAGCTAATCTCACAGAAAAGAAAGCTTGCATATTTAGCAGGAAGCCATCAAAATTCAAAATAGAAGCCAGATTGAAATAAATGATGTCTTATTTTAGTAAGCAAACTTTGTTTAATTACACTTCTGAAAGGAATTCAGATTTTAATGGAAGATAAAATTTTCAGTGAGCAGTGCATAATAAAAAGCATAGCACAACCACAGCACAATAAAGAACATTCCCACTATACATATACTCAATCTAGAGCATTATGATTCAAGGATATAAGTCGTTCTTACTAAATCAGGGGTATGTTTTGACATGAAATCTGAGCTGAATGCTTCTCTGAAGGACATTGAAATCCTTCCATAATACTTAAAACTCAATTCACAATGATGCTATTCCCATTCTGTGTTTCTGCGCTGAAATCAAACAACTATTTTAATTATTGCAATACAAACAAGTATTTCAGGGACCTGGGGCCCTCTGGAGTAGTATTGTACCAGAGTTAACGAATTCAGCCAGTGCAACTCAATCCTCTCAGCTCTCTGGATTGCCACAAAGAGGAAAACCAAGATTTTCATGCCCTCTTATGGGAAAACTGTGTCTGGCTGCCATACTTGCTCAGCTCTCTCCCTGTTAAGAAACAATTAATCTGTCAGAGCTTCAAGATGAGCTGATTAAACAATCCCAGGGCAAGGATTATATCCCACTGTCTCTAGTTCACTTACTTTCTATCCCCACTTTCACATGAGCTGTTTAACATGTTTTCTTCTTCTGTTTGTTTGTTCTGAAGTTTGTTGTCTTTCCTCATTAGAGACATTTGCATTCCTAGGGAAATGCACACCTAATTTACATATTTGTTAAATCCAGGAATATAAACAGTTTTGAGTATTAGCACACTGACAGAATGTCATGATGTAAATAATGCAAGAGTCTCACAATGATTTTAACATGTATCTCTCAGGCTAATTTGTACAAGTGCTCTGCATTGTGACATTATTAAGAAAATTATTTTGATGCAAGCCAAAGAGAGACAGAGTTACAAAAAAAAAAAAGTGTTAACTTTTAATTTTGTCCAACTTATTACTGAGAAAAGAATTAAATGAGTGAGGGGGAAACTATAAGTCAAGTGAAAAATTTAAAGAAACAGATTTAAAATTTCCATTCCTTTTGAACCTGCTGTGCTACTGCCAGAGTTGCAGAGAAGCCTCTTGAGGGCATAGCAGACAAACCACAAGAAATCCCATTGAGTCAAGAGCTGAGTTTACACTACTTGAATCCATGTAAGTCTTCAAAGCTCAGATGAGCTTCAGCTGTTTCATTCTCTCTTCTGTTACATAGCTACATGGAAACTATGAAGCACTCTCAAACAGAGAGACAATAATACTGAGTTTTAAAGAAAGAATTGTCTAAAGACAATTCTCTAAAGAGAGAAGAGAGCATTACCAAAGCCCAGCATCACCAAATATTTATTTGTAGGTAAATAAGCTGCTAAGAGACGTTTCATCCAGATCAGAACAAGATGACAGAGGAGTGACTCCATTTTACTCTCAAGTATGTCTGTTACTTTAGGAGAAAGGATAAAGGGCAAAAGGTTCACCTACTTTTTCCCCAAAACTGAAGATTTCAGCCCTGGGATATTCGTGGGTGAGATGGGAACCACACAGATCACTGGACTTCTGCAATGAACAACATTATAGTATCAGAGTCCCTGTTTTGGAAACCTCCTCCTATTTTAGGTGTACTTACACTTTGAGGGGTATTAAATAAAGTTAACTCTGTATCCTATTATAAAATAAAAACCACACTTTCTTATTCATAAAGTACTAATCATAACTTTATATAGTATCTATTAATATCAATAAGCACATAATCATAATTGCTGAATACAGAACTGAAAAAAATATTTGTTTTATATATTTATTCCCCCTGCAAAATAGGGATAATTTTAAAATCAAATACTGTATGAACAGATTGATAATGTCTTTATATTATAAACACAACGATACAGTTCTGTTTGAATATTAACACCTCAGCTTCAGGACTTTAAATAAAATGTGTACAGTGAAAAACAGAATATTGTTGCTCAGAAAATTAATCAAAAATAGAAGCCAACTTGGAAAAGAGAAAAACATCCAAAAAACCAGATATGCCCCAGAAGATATTTTTCCTCCAAAATATTTAAATCAAGCTAAATATGAAAAATCAACTTAGATAAAAATAAATCAAGTTAAATCTGAAATGTGACAGATGAAACAAGCCAAAAATACCCAGCTGTGGTATTTCTTCTACTGAGAGACTGGAGAACTGTCAAGCCTTCGCTTATAAGACCTTTACCCCTGTTCCATTTGAACAGTACAGGAAATTTATTCTTTTCCTTTTTTAATAAGCTCAAGGGCATCCTGGCAATCAGAGTATTATGTAATTTGCCCAAATAGGAATATTTCTGTGCCAAAGGCAGGCAGATTAGCACAGTGCTGTGGGAAATAGGAAGTCGATGGCTGAGGTTGGAAAGTGCCAAGGTTGGAGCACCCAAAATTCACGGATTTATCCCCCAGTGTCACTTGCTCAGGCTGCTGGGGGGGAACTGTGGCACCAGCAGACGAGCCTGCTGGGAACAGAGACTACAGGGGTAGGTGTGGGGCTGGAACAAACTTCCTTGGATTAAATGAGCCACAGGCTGCTAATGGAAACAGCAGAAGTCCTGGACAAACAAAGGAATACCTTTGCTTTAGAACAAGTTTCGAGAAAGAGTTCTAAGGAATTCCGAGTATTGAGTGCAGCAATGACCTCTCATTAGGAAATCACACAGTATTAAGTCAAACTTAGAAGCAAGAGGGAGATATATTAATCCTATCCAAATATTCAGCTCCTCTCAGGTCCTGCACAGCAAGGCTACTAAATTTTCCAGATTTTCATTAGTGTATGTCAAAACTCTCCTGCCAAGGATAATTAATTACTTATGTCTGACCAAAATGTAACTAGGGATGTTTGGAATGGGGTTAATTATACACAGAAGCCATCCTCTTATGATTCCAACCTTGAGAATTGCCCAGACAAAAAATTTAAATTTCAAATTATCAAACATAACCTGGATACTTACAAACTTGAAAGAAATAGCCAATTTGTGGTGGCCAGCCTTCACCATTTTGTTTATTTATCTGGGAAAAAAATAAGTAAATCCCACCACCTACTTATACTACTTGACACACAGATTTGCTGAAGCAAATCAGGTTCTTTGGATGCAGTTGGCTTCATAAAACTAGTTTGCTATTACATGAATATAATGAATAATTTCCATCTTGGGAATTTATCATCTATAAGAATAGACTTACCTTCTTGTTCATATTTAAGTTTCTATAACTAACTCTCAGTTTCTACAAACACGTGCATCTAATGTTTTCTCTCTAAGCCTTCCACCTGCATGCTCTAGTATTTTTTGCTTTCCAGAAGAACTTGACCATTTTTAGTTTTGCTCAATATTTTATAAAGGTAAGAGGCATTTATAAAGCAGATTTACAGAGCCTGCCGTGTCAGGTAGATTTCTGCTGGTGTGTCAGCTGAACATATTTCCCTACTCTAATGTCTATATAGTTGATAGCTGCAGTCAGATAACAACAGAAAAGTAATAGCACCAGGAGGCAGATGAGCAACCCTGGGAAGTTATGTCTGTCTAATGGGGACGGATTGTCCACTGTGAAATTTATAAAGCATCATATACAAAACAATGAGTTAGTGGTGGAAAAAGCAGTCAGTTCTGTTGCAGAACAGCTTCAGAAAAGCTGTTATCACCTCAGTAAAAGAGGTGAATCAGAAAGCGGGGGCATTGACTCAGCAAATTAATGCATGAACACATGTTGCCACAGATGCTGGAACTCTAAAGACTGATTTTCAGCTATGGTTATGAAATGCAGAATTTCAGAAGCATTACCTTGTTGTTTTCAGAGAGCCAAAAGTAAATTACTGCTTACTAAAAAATCAACAGTGGCTGCTGAGTTAGATTGTACAACGTCAATTTTCATTAATAATCGCCCTAGAAGTAATTTGAATGTTAATGAGAAAGCAAAGAAATGAGAATGTAAATGAGAAAGCAAAATAGGCACGCTGTTGTCCACTTGAAAATGTCAATACTGCAGAAGTCAGTGAGAGCATCCTCTGCTAAGATTTCAAACACTATAAATATTAATATACCTTATATTACTCGCTAAATCACACACAATTAGGTAAGTCAGTATACTGTGTTGTATATATTATATACAAAGTTGAGAATACTTTATATATGCCTTATTTTCCCTATGTATTGTGCTTAAATTCCTATTGTTTTGTTTTAAATTCTTTTCTTGCAGAAGAAACTTAATTTATTAGAAGAGACCAACACGACAAGCAACACAAACATCATGGTTTACTGTGAAAATGGGCAAAAGCACTTGAACAGTTCTTTATCATTGCTCATTCTTCCAAAATGACAACTTTATATAACACTGAGAAGAGCTGACTGCTTTCTATCCTGTTGTACTAACAGCTTTTGGCACAGGCAATTATGACTCAATTTAAAAAACCCGAGAGAGAGCATTTGCGTGTGAACACCAGAGATGGGCCAGCTCGTTTTGAGTCAGCTATTAAGCATAACAAAATGGCATTTGAGTTCTGCCTGGTCATTCTTCACCTTCCACGTTACCTGAAAAAAAGAGAAAAAACGGCTAGTAGGCAAATGAGAGGGGTTTGAAAATGAAAATAGAGCAGAGAAGAAGTAGAGTGAAAAAGATAGAGCAGAAGCAGTGATTGCAAAGAGCAGTGGAGAATGGCTAAGGCTGTAAATCTCTAAATGACAGAATGCTTATTCTAAATGAAGTAGCACTTGTTTTCACCTAAAACAGCCATTCATTTTTTTCGTGCATCTTTCCGAATAAGATAAACTGGAGGAGGAAAGTTGGTAAATTTTATCTGCATAATAACTCAGGCATCGTGTGACAGCCTCTTTCTCACCAGCTTCCCAAACTATTCTACATCTCACAGACTAAGTGGTTAGAAGCCTGTCAGATTAATAAAACCAGAAATACCGAGGTTGATCATCCCCAAATCAAATTGTTTGTGACCAAACAAAACAGCTTTGTAGCAATTCTTTTTCCCTATGTGAAAAAATTTTCATTTTTCATTCCTAAAACACAATAGGTAGCTCCCAGGAGTTACCTGATCAGTGAACCTTTTGGTCCTGCAGGATACAGGTAATCTGAAGCAGTGTGTGTGCTAATTGTCTCCTGCTACCTGCATTTTCCTTATCAACCACCTGGCTTCCTACTAAATAGCTATTGGGGCTCAGTTACACACCTAAAAAATATTAATGTCAGTATTTCAGTTCTTCTGTGGTTATAAGTGAAATATTTGTAGACACTGAGACTCCTTTTCCACCACCTCCAAATATATCCTATCAGGGACAAGATTTGCAGAATTGCATGATACTGCTTTCTAAAAGGAAAACAAAGTGATGAGAAATGAGACTTGCTCCCCCAAAAACATTTGCCAAACCTTCCAACAGTCTTTTTTGGAAACAGATTGTTCTTTTGCAGTCAGCCAAAAGCAAAACAAGAAACCCAAATGATTCTTCTACTGAATATCAAGGCTGTACCCTCCACTGCCTTTAGCTGACCAAGATATTCCATAATAGCCACTTTTAAGTTCAAGTCTGATACCTTCTCTTTAGGAAATGACTGCATCCAGGAATATATGTTGCTTAGAAAGTTTTGCTGACCTGTTACTCACCCTGTAACTTGAGCTTGGCCCCCAAGGATTCAGCACAGCACAGTGAGTGCTGGTACCAAAGCTGCTCCTGCATTTGCTGATACTGAAACTGTCACCACAAAGGGTCACTGGGAGGAGATGAGAGTTTGGATCCTGTCTTCCACAGAGGTGTTTCCAGAAGTTTTTTCATGTTTACAAAGTGATAGCTGAAGAAAACCACTGCAGAATTTAGAGTAATTTCATTTTAATTGACTATGCACAAATTTGTGCTTCTTACATCAGTACATATTTGGGACAAGTTGCTTTCGAATTACAGAGAGCTGACAACTCTTGGCATGTCAATTCTTAAGAGCTCAAACAGTGCCTAGTCTCAGAAATTCTGTGCTTTTCATCAAAATAATCGCCCATAGCACATCTGGTCATAACTTCTCTTATTATCATGAGGCAGAAGAAGGAAAGTGCAACAAAAGTACATTACTGATTTTGGAATCATTTGCAGGATAGTTTGTGGCAAGTCCTATGCTCTGTGCTTTCTTTCAGAAATTTAGGCCTTGGCTCTACACTCCCTAGACAGATTACCCACTCACTTCCATGAACTTCAACTAATTTTCTTAAACATTAACAATATGCTTGCTTCCTTTAATCAACTACAAATACAAATTTATTAATGTCAATATATTAAATAAATATTACTAGATTTACACAAAAAGTTATTAAAATGCACCTACAATTATATATGTCTTAATGGAGATAATCAAGAGTTAAATCTTCCTCTAACATAAGTTGCTGGGTATGGTCAGTGCTCGATTCCCAGTTAATCAGGCACTGCTGTTGGAATAGCTGCTTAGGCACACATGGCCTCTCTCTTGAAGGATTATCAAATTTGGAACTGTTCACAGTAATCAGAGGAGGCAGGCAGTGTCACAGCTTCAGAAACCTGCCAGTGTCTTGCAGAATGGGGAACATATTTCAGTCAGCATTTCTGAACATGTTCATTAGCCCCAGACTGCAGAAATCCACAGGATATCTAATGCCAGGTTCCCAAACAACTACAGCAATAAATTTATTTAACCCCTTGTTTCAGCTTAATCCCATCCTCTCACTTCTAAGTGCACTTTTTATTCTGAAGTCAAATTAAAATCTCACAATAAATATCAAATTCAATCAAGGTGAAGTTGGAGAAAACAAGTATTTTTTGGGAAAAAGTATGGCAGTTCACCCACTTATTTCTTTCTTGGAGGGTCATTTTTCCTTGTCCAAACTCTTTGCTGATATCAGCTTATCACAGCTGTAACAGTGTGATATCATGGAGAATCAAGTCTAGATCAGCTTAAGATCTGGCCTAGCCTGTCTCGGGCCGCAGTTGTGGATACTATTTATGTTATTCATGTCTATGTATCATTTTTCAGGCAGTTGAATTCTACTTTCATTGGCAGTTGAATTCTACTTCCAGATCTGTACTTTTTTTATCTTCCAGGTCAGTAGTAATGCAATTAGGAAAAAAAAAAACAACCACAACTACAAATGTCCACCTATCTCAAGACAAACTACATATAAATGTGGAAATTAGGAGTACACAAGTAATGTTTACTTCCAGATAAAGCACTTCTGGGTGAGCCAGTTTTACATTCTAAAACCTTTTAAGTGAACTTGGTTGAAGGCCCAGTCAGTCACACATGCAGTCAATGAACACTTTGCTATTAGGTAAAGATTGATAAATACATTAGGACACACTTGTCAGCTCTCCTCTCTCTTTGACATGTTAATTATACAAGATTGCACTGTAATTCTACAAACCACAGAGCAGAAGTGTAGAAGGAATACCCACTCTGAAAGAAATATCCAAATAACGTTTTAAAAAACATCTCAGAGGTCTTTTGTTGGAACGTGTTAGAATGACAGATCTAGTACAGTGCAGAAATTAGTATATTTTTGTGTTCAGAAATTTTACAGTCATACCTCACATCACAGTTTTCCCTGAATCTCCAAGAACAAGACATTTTGCATCTGTGGAAATTGCTTTATTACTACTGGTCTGTATTCTTTCATTTACACTAAATTTGCATTAAATAACATGGTTATTGAACTGGCTTACCTTCTGTGCCAGTTCTCTTTCAGTCTACTCTTCTGCACTCTTGGAGCACTTTGTTTGCTTTTGCTTTGTCCTGTAAAGATGTTTTTCTAAGCAATTAAGTCAGTTGCAACTCACAGGCTTGAACAAAGTGAGTATTCTTCAGTTTGCTGGAAGCTGGAGTGATCTAAGCAATAGGAAGCTGCACAAAGGGGCAGCTCACAGTGATGAAGACAAATCCCATCTGACACACCTCCACAACTCCATTAAGTCGTCTATTCTCAATGGCACGATTTCTGCACAGAAACGAAGAACTCTTATGACAAAATTATCTACAGTTAAAATTATGATTTATTACAATTTAAAATTTAAAATTATTTAAAATTTAAAATTATGTGTGTCATTAATACCACACATTACATAAAGCATGTTTGTATGCTGTACATTTTTAAATATATTGCCGTATCACAATGCAGTTATAATCAAGATTCCAACTGTTAAAAATTATTCTTGTCCAAACTATATTCCATTAAAATGAAACTGCCCTTTTAATTGTGGGTTATTCTGGGGCCTGTGCACTGTATTTCAGTGAAAGGTATATTGATAACACCATTTTATGTCTCTGATCACTTAAATTAGACAATAACTTCTTCCACAGGATAATGGATAGTGCCCACAGAAATGTCTGTACAAATCCAAAATTGTTTATCTGATGGTAGTGAGAGTAAGAAAGGTGTGGTTCATCAACTGGGGAATGTCCATGACATTCTGATTGCATCTAATTAATAATTCTCCTTAAAGTGCTGATCAGCTCTAGCAATTGGGACTTCATACAGTAACATCTTCCTTGGGTAGAGATATACTGACTTTTTGAGGAGCATCTTCTGGTGTAGCTCCATGATGGCTGGAAAACAACGACACAGTACTTCCTTCAGTTTAAACTGGTTACACAAAACAATTCCACGGTGTATGTCGTGCAACCTTTTTTGATTTAAGGATCCAGTCTTCAAAAAAAGAAAACTCAAAGAGAACTGAGTGAGTTTGGATTCAGACAGACATTCTTGCAACAAACCTTCACACTATTGTCCTCAAAGGGTGGTCATAAGCTCTTGCTCTCTATCCTTTCTTTGAAAACTTCTTGTCTTGCTCTCAGCAACAGTTTGGAGTCTGTTAGCACAGCAGTGTGCTGACAATGGGATCCTGTCATGTTTCAGTCACTCTCCACCAAAGAGGGGAGAAAAAAAATAAAGCCCCCTCACACTAAATTCTATTGCTAGGAAGTACCAGTCACAGGAACTACACTGGGCTCTAAAAAATCACACCAAGGCAGCAATAAGAAAGGTTTCATTGGCTCCTTTATCTTCCCACACCCATCCATTGGTTAGAGACTCATTAACAGATGACATCTGAGCCAAAATTCTGCCCTCAGCCATTATCTCAAAGTAAAACTATGACAAGAAGATTCATCCGGACAGCTTCTCTGCAGGAACACACAGGGCAGGATAAACCATGCCCCCCAGGAGATATCATACAGACTTCCTACAAGTTTTCAGCAGTGTTTCAGTCTGGATATGGAATTTTTTCCACTGAAGACACCTCCCACCCCCCCGAAGCTACAACTCTGCGAGCCTATAACTACAAGGTTGGGAACATAATGAGCTCCCTGCAGACTTCTTCCCATTGCATGCAGAGAGATGTGCAAAATATAAAGTAATATTGTTAATTAGGCAGGAAAAAAAGGCCAGTAATTCTAGGCCCCCAAGCAGCTGGGCTGTTCCCTTCCACTGAGGGCATCAGGATGACCTTGTCCCTGTAACGCTTGGCCCGACTGTGGAAAATCATCAGTGTACAAACCCTTACACGGCTTCTGAAACCCAACTTTGACTGCTGCCCTGAGACCAGTGCCTTTTTCAGGAACATTCTA
Organism: Manacus vitellinus; assembly: GCF_001715985.3. Classification (NCBI taxonomy): domain Eukaryota; kingdom Metazoa; phylum Chordata; class Aves; order Passeriformes; family Pipridae; genus Manacus; species Manacus vitellinus. The sequence continues at coordinate 13,474,043 of NW_021939395.1, read as the reverse complement.
TACTCTCTATGGACATAAGCCTTCCACCAAGTGGTCAGCTCCTTTATTGACAATTATATTGATAATTTAATAGCAGAACCAGAAAACAAAGATAAACCAGCATCACATACGCAGCTGTTTCCCATAGCACATCAGTTAGGGAATGGTCAGGTCATCAATGACAGTCAATCCACAAAATAAAGTTAATACTACAATCTCCAATCATCATCTCTTTCCTGAAACTCTTTGCATGTTATAATTTAATATACCTTGTGCTGTCAAGGTTACCTTTAATAAATGAGGTTTACTTTGAGCCATCTTAGGTCTCATGTTGAAATACAAATTTGGAAAGCTTTATCAAAAATCAGACCTAGTATCCATAATTGAATAACCCTCAATAATGGGAGACTGGTCAGGAACTAATAAACTATCATAAATACAATTTAATTGTGGTACAATATTGAGAGCTTCCTAGAAGTTTTCAGGGAGAACAGTTTATCTGAAAATATCAGTGCAATAAAGCTCAAACTTCACAAAGAAATAAAAATCTCATCAGATGGACTATGCATTAAAATCTTTTCACAATAGCCCAGCTGGATGTTTCTCTTTTGGCATAAAAGAGATCTGACTGGAACTTCCTTTCTTGCCTTTGTGTGGCAACAGACTTGAAATACATTATCCCATACTAAATGGCAGAGTTCCCAACACCCTACCTATTCTGGACCAGGAAGCTGTACATCTGTCCTGGCTCAGTTATCTTTACTCATTAAGATGGTCTTGAAGCTGGACATCATTTAAAATCTTGGATTTAGTAAGCCTTGGAATAGAACATTTTTTAAATGCCAGCTTCTGCAGGCTTGAAATTATTTTGAAAATCAACTCCAACACGACTGCCATTGCAGTACATTTCTCTAAGTATAAACAGTAATAAATTGCTGCCAATAAATACTTAAAGAGAAAATGCAACATTTATAACTGAAGGGTATTAAAGTTATGTAGCTGAATAATAAGATTTAACCTTAAACTTGATCAGAAATTTGAAAGCCTGTTACTTATTTCTTTGTGTTTCCTTGAGCAGTACACTCAGCAGCAGACTAACTCAGCAGTAGACTGCAAGAGGTTTACATAAAGGAAGAAATATAGACAGAGCCAAATCTGATTATTAAAAAAGAAAAAAAAAAAAAGAGGGGAAGAAACTTTAGGAAAGGGGGAGCAGAAATTCCTTCCCAATGCAAATTCTCGTATTAAAAGTCAGGCAAAGTTTCACAGCTCCTGAAGCAAAAATAACCAAATGAGAAGCACAAGACAAATAGCCCTGCTGCAGACCCTTCTAAGCCTGAATACATTTCAGAGGTAATTCTCTCTGAGAAATTTCTCTGTATATAACTTCTTCTTTCACACATAATTAAGAGCTGTCATGATTCGGGTAGAGTTGCTGCAAGTAGGATAGTAATTGCAATCTTTCACCAGGGATAGCTGCAATAAATAGTAAAGATCTTTCACGAAACAGTACCTGCCTCAAGAACAGAACCACTGTCCCTGTCCCTTCCCAAAAGCACATGGAAATCTGCTATGGCAATTTAGCTCAGAAACAACTAAAAACTTGGCTGGATAGTGCTTTGCATATAAATGTATATTAGAAAAAAGCCTAGAGACTACAAAAGGGATTCAGACTGGCTGAGCATTTTGTAGGGGCAGGTGAAGATGCTGTTTAAGAGATTGACGCCTACCAGCAAAAGTCTTTCTCTCTCATTCACACCTCATTTTTCACCAACTTTTTAGAGAAATAGAACTTGTGAATTCTTTGTGAATAAGCAAGATAGCAGTTTTTAAAAACAAAAAAACTACATGCAGTATCTTTGTTTACTTCCTTTCTTTTTCCACCTGAAACATCTCTATGTATATGCAATACAGCCTGCATATGACTTAACACTATAACTCATGTGTCCTCTCCTCCCTTCCTACCTAATAATAACATTCACAGTCCACGTGTAACACACAGAAAGCCTCAGAGGATAATTTCATTGCTATTCTGAATACATGTATTTGGAGTAAAGTGTTTCTCTTCAGAGATCAGTATCTCCAGTGGTATTTCTATAAAATCTGTTTAGCCCTGATGTGAATGCATATGCATTATGTCCTCCTTGATCAGAGTGAACTGCCTCACTGCTTTCTTCTGAGAATTGCTTGAAGCCTCAGACATGGAACTGTTGTACAAAACCTGATAAAGGTTTGAGCTATTAAGATATAATGCTTTGAAAGATGACCTATGAACCAAGACTTCTTCAAACATGATTTTTTTGCCTACTACAGCTAAATGGATGTTTATCAAATGCTGTAGAACAAAAAAAGGAAAATGATGAACACTTCATGCAGAACGATTGCATTTGCTCCTCTCTCTAAGTAACATTCATCATTTTCTTCCTCCTTTACTACATTCTCCTATTTTCTTCAAGAGATGCTTTGAAGTTGGACATTTTTCTTTTCCATTTTATCTGTCAAACAACTCAAAAGAAATCAATAATCTTACTGGAGTCCACTAATGTTTATATCCATTTTCTTCCTTGTCTTTCCTTTCTTCTACTTTTATCAGCTGTGTTACTGCGATTTTAGCAACTGCATTCTCTAAGTGATGCATCAACACAATTTAAAATGATTATTGTACATAATCAGCTATGATACCTACCTGACTGAACAAGAAAAATTAAGTAAATGCCTTTCAAGGAGCAATAAAAAAGAATTCTCAGGTAGCAGGAACTGCAATCATTCAACAAATGTGTTTCTTTGTTTTAATTTGTGTAAGTAGATTTTGATGAATGTCCTACAAAAGTCATACCAGTGATTTAACCTGTAAACTAGTTTTATTTCATAGCTTTCTAATAAAATTTAATGTCTTGCACTTGGGCTTAATACACAACACTCCTGAATTTTGATGTGTAGTATCTTTTTTGTATAAGTAATACTCTCTACTTAAGTTTATGAATCAGCTCCCTTCTCTTGGGGGTAGAATGGAAGTGGTGGAAGTGTTTCAAAACAGCTGTAATGTATCAGCTGATACACCAAATTCCAAACAGTGTATGAACAAATGCTCTCTGCATGCCAATCCACCTCCATAACCTCCCAATATTTTACTTGGTATCAAGAATTTTTCTTTCTGCCTTTATTTTCTTTGGAACGAAAGTGAAACTTTCTCTAATTCTGGCAGGTGAACCACTGAACAAAATAGAGTGTATTGGGTAGTACTTCCTGTAGTTTTACTCCACTTAGAGTTCTAAATGTCCAATAACTGGATATATAGGAGATTGTAATTAGGACCAGCAAAAAAGCTGACTTCACTCCATGACAAAAATGCAAAGATGTTTAGAATCACTCCAGGAGTTTATTTCTTAACTGACAAACTTGAACAGAGTCAATTCCCAGGTGGCTCAAAGAGCTGACTGATAAATAATTTACCTAGAAGAAGGTCTTTCACCTTACTTAAAAGAAGAGCAATACTAGATTGCAGGGCACCAGAGTTTTTTGTTTCTTTCTTTCTTCAGTGGACTGACACCCTCTAGACTGTGCCTGAATTCAGCTCTGGAAGGAATTTTAAGCAGCAAGACTGGGAAATATCCTTCTCTGCCAGGAGGAGGCAAGAACAGCCTGCAGTCTCATAACAGATTAGTGCAGAGATACCAATAAGAGTGATCCAGTCAACATCTTAAAAACACAGAAGCAGCCACCAGTAACAAACCAATCTCCATATTACATGTATTTCAAATCACCTTGCTAGATTAAGGCAACATCGGCAAAAGGAATTCAGCAAACAACATTCTCTTCAAACATGAACAATTCACAAGACACAAACTTCTTTTCCCTTCCTCTGATATTGGTGTTCATTGCTCTCAGCCAACTTTTTGCACCACAGAACCCCTTGGCAAACTGTCCTCTGGGTGCTTTTCAGTGGTAAAATGTATGAGCTTTGGATAGCCACGAGATAAAGGTTCTTACAGGTCTTATTCTTCAGAGTGAAATTCCCCTGGTTGATATTCTTACAGTGATCTCAGATAGCCTTAAGTTACAGCCACTTGGTTTTGCTGAAAAGTAGAAATTCTACTGATCTTCCCCAAAAGATCCAACTAATAGTTGCATAGAACTGTTTTGCATGTATAAGAGATAATGTCAAGAACATCAGTAAAGAGACTAGACTGGAGTTTTGAAACATCATTCAGGTTTTTTTTGTTTCCTAAGGAACTGTTAATGGAACAAGCCTAAAAAAGCATCACCTTCCAAACTAGCACTAAAGATGCTTCTGTTATAACAATTTTTCATACCACCTCTACACTCCTGAAGGTTTTGTTTTTTGCTGAATAAAAAGGACAGACTTGTTTTGATGAAAGTTATCCAATTTATTGCTTTCTCTTATAGTCTTGTAGGGCATATACCTCAAATTATCAATAACTGTTAATGTTGACCTCTGAGGATATTTTCAAGCCTTTCAAGACACAGCATATCTCTAAACAGCATTGGGAATATTTTTTGTTTGTTTGTTTCAGGGTTGAGTATTAAAGAAAAAAAAGAAATTGAATTAAAAATTAACTCAGTTAAATTTAGCTTGAAAGCAAGCCTTTTAGGATCTTTGTAGGGTTTCAATATTTTAATATCTTTGCATATACAGCTTGGTACACGTATTATAACAACTCAAAATATTTAGTACTATTTTTAAAGAGTTCAGTTCTGTATAAAACACTCTTACCCGCTCTTGTATGTAAGTGTATATTTTTTCAATTTACTTTAGAATGTAGCATTCCCTTTTCCCCACTCTACACACCAAAACTACAGTTTGACCAAAGGTGGTTTGAGGTATGAGGAAGCTTCATTGGAGGAAATAATCTCCAGAGAAAAGCCAAAAAATATAATTGTAAAGAACAGGGAAAGACTTTAATCTTAAACTAAATTTATTGGGAAGGGGGGGAAAGAAGAGAGAGGCCCACAGTGGGGAGCTGTCCAGTGACTTCCAGGATGCTTCCTATGCATCATTAACAGGTTTTGGTTTCTTATTAAAAGGTCTGGGAGTTGTCTTTAGTTTATATCTGCAACCCAGAGAGATTATATTCACTACTGCCTGCCAAAAAACCTTGTGTAGCAGAAGCCACTATTTATTAACAAACATAAAGGAAAGCAGTGATGTGCAGAGCAGTTCTGCCACAGAAAACACTGGTTAAATGATGCAGGAAATTAAAGGAGGAAGGTAAGGAATAGATCCTGCAATGAATCCTGACAGATCTCTTTGGGGAGAAGTCAGTGTGCTTCCCATCTCACTGATGTTTCAAGTGCTGCAGCGACTCTCTTGGTATCTATCCCACTGTCCTGTCAGAGCTAGGATGTGTCCTCACAGTCTGGTCAGCAAGTAGTGAACAACCAAAAAAATCCCTGAGCAAATGTCTAGGCCAAAAATAAATCCTATAGTGCTACCACTACTTACTTTCAATACAGAATCATAAAGAAATAGATGTCTGCTTTTCCTTTTCTGGTATTGAAACACTTCTTGGAGAAAGCTGCAGCTGTGCACTTCAGGTTATGAGTAAAAGGTAACTTGTATAGATTTTTCTCCTACAAACCTTAATAGGTTTATGCATTTTTTTGAAAGGGGTGTTGACAGAATCCTCAAATGGATTACAATGCCAGAGACCAAAAAGGGAACTGTGATCTTCTATAGAAGAACTGAAAGCCTAAATTCAAAGACGCTTCCAGCCTTAATGCAAGAGATGTAATTTTCACTTGTCAAGGTGTATTTGCTTTTCTGAAGCCCTGTTTAGTTTATTTTGGTTGACTGCAGAGCAGAATACAGAGGTTGATGTTCCAATACATTCCAATGAGTCAAATAATTTGCTAGATCTAGTCAATAAATATCTATCTGAAGTGTTTGAAATCCTGCCCCATAATTAGCTCTTTTATGATCAAATAACTGGCTTGTCCAACTCCATATGCAAGACAGAATACTTCTGGAAGACAGCTGTTAAAATCAAATGTTCTTTAAAGGAACCGAGAGAAATTCATACTTTTAGAATGAAGTTCCAGTCTCAGCAACATCAACAATCTTCAAGGGCCTTCCTAAACAACAGCTACCATGTTATATTTGCAATGCATTTATCAGATATGTGCAGTAAAAACACCTCCAAGTCACCTCCCAAAAAAAGTAAAAAACACTAGAAAACTGGACTCCTGTAACAGCCTTTAAGGAAACACTTCATGAAGTACATGTGTATAGATCATATATATAGAGCTCTGGATTAAGGTTAAAAATTGAGACAACTTGTTCCTAATGGAGCAATGTCAAGGCTATAGCTTTCATTACTTTTTTTAAATAAGAAACTAAACAAATAAGAAAAAATCAAATATTTGAAGAGAGACCAGGACTGTATAGAGAGAAAAAAATTGAAATATTACCACATTTGGAGAGACATCTGTACTTTCCTTCCAGAACTCCTGAGGATTCTTAATTGATAAATTTCCATACCACAGTTCAAAGCTCACATGCTAAATCAACAGTTACAGACTTTAGGACTAAAAGTCATAAATGCTGGCTTAGACATATGTCTCTTTGAGTTATCTTCTCTGGGATTTTGATATTCAGATTTGAATGTTACCACCACCATCCTCAATGCCTCTGATCAGCATAGAGCTAATTATATGCTGCTATTAAAGGAGATTATATTAGACACTGACAGTTGGAAAGGCCTAATGACCAGATGGATACAAAAATAAGAAATCAAGCCATGTTGTTTTGTAATGAATTTGCCAGAATTTTTATAGGCATATTTTATCATCAGCTTCATTATTTTATTCTACCATCAAAAAACCCCACAAACCAACAAACAAAAAAATCCTAAAGTCCAAACCCTCAAAACAACACAACTGGAAAGGAGTCAAGATTGAGGATGCAAGTAAATTTATACTGTCAGCATAATCCATCATTAATCGTGCAGGTCAGTACTGTTCATAAGTTGAAAATTCTTCTGAAGATCCAACATGAGTCTGTAAACCACATATTCAGTGTTACCTTAGAAGAATGGAACCAAACAAACATGCATTTTTGTAAGAATAAAATAAATTATTAGTGCAAAGAACATATCAGACAATGGCATATTTCCAAAAGATAACTGGTCAGGTTTTTTCTATCCAAGAGTTTCCTATTTCTTCGTCCTCATATTTCACATTGTTTCTCTGTCCAGTTAGTGGCCCTTCCTGTGTTTGCACATCAGAGATGAAAATCACCACAAATTGTGTAAACTCAACTTTTAGACCCTGTTTTAGAACTCTGCAACTTGACACTGCAGTCAAGCCACTAATATATGTAGGAACAGAAAGTCTGTCCAAAGAAACCCTCCACCTCACTTCAGCTCAACTTTTTTCACATGAAGAAAAAAAAGACTCCCCCTCCCTCATCCTGTTATCACCATCCACTATCCATAATCTCTAGTACTTTGTATTATAGTCACAATAAGCTGTTTTACAGATTGATTAATAATCGAAACAGAGCTGAGGCATTTAATCCATCTGAACAACAGATTATTGCTTTGTGTACCACAAAGAAAGACAGATTATCCTTTTATTATTGATTAGACTTGCTACACTCCTGCCAGTTCTATTGCCTTTATTTCTAAATATTTTTGCTCAGCAAGTTTTCAACTTGCACCAATCTTAAAGACAAAAAACATTTCTTGGAGCTTTATACATATTGATCATCTTTCTACTGTAATCCCCCCCCACTTTTCTTGGATGATATAGTAGTTGTACCATCCATTAGCCTATTTACAGTGCCTTCTTCCCTCACAGCAAACACACTGAGAATACTTGTACCTTTCACAGCCTCTTTCATCTTCCCTTTGTTCAGCTACAATCGACTCAGTCTTCACTCAATATCTCCAGAGAACTGGTTGCAAGCACCCAAATTGCATCATTTGCCAAGAAGGTGCCTTGGCACTGGCCTGCACAGATGGGAGAAAAAGGAGTAGACTGTACTTCAAAAAGTGCATAGAGTAGGGCAGTAAGAATAATGGAAATGAGAACTAGCTCGAGCTGAACAGATACAGATACACAAAATCACCAACACAAACCAGTCAAAGCGTACAAACATTGGCAGATATAAATTGGAATGTCACATGCAAAAGGCAAGGCAATCCATTCACCCACCTTCCCCAGTAATGTCACTGTCTGCATACGTGTAAGATCACAGAAACACTGAATGGTTTTGTTGGAAAGGACCTTAAAGCTGATCTCATTCCAACCTCCTGCCATGGGCAGGGACACCTTCCACCAGACCAAGGTGCTCAGTCCATCCAACTTGGCCTTGAACACTTCCAGGGATAGGGTTTCCACAACTTCTCTGGGCAACTTGTGCCAGTGTCTCACCACCCTCACAGGGAAGAATGTCTTCCTGACATGTATTCTAAACCTGCTCTCCCTTCAGCTTAAAGCCATTCCCCCCCATCCTCTCACACCATGCCCTTCTGAAAAGACCCTATCCAGCCTTCTTGCAAACCCCCTTTAGGTACTGGAAAGCTGCTATAATGTTGTCACAACTACAGCAACAAAATTAAGAGAAAATACATTCTCAGGGGCAGGGGGGAATTTACAGTCTTTAGATTGAAAATACATGTTAAAAAACTTCAAAATGTAAGAAAATCTCCCAAAAAGATAAAAGGAGAAAGAAGAGAACATCACTTCCATATCCACAGAATATCACCACAGAATTGGTGACTTTTCAGTGCTGTCAGGGAAATGAATCAGCAGTAGGCAACTCTTCACTGTAAGTCAGTGAAAACCTGCATCATGCCACTTAATGCAATTCTGGAAACTCTTTCACTAGAGATTTTTAAGCAGAGATAAAGATTTAAGAGAGAGTTCAATGGATTAGATAACCTCTTCCTTCAGCCCTGTTCTTTCTATAATGAAAATGCTTTCATACAAAATATTTAAAGGCATTGCTAGTACCAGAATTTGCTTATTCTCCAATTTATCAGAATGGAGTAAGTCAATTTTATATTAACTCCTTGTGTTAAGAATTTGTTCTTAAACCTTTACTTGGAGTATAGAAGCAGAAAACTGTTATTCTCTGCTCAAAATATCTGAGTGCTTTGCCAAGATACCGATACAAAATTGAGACAACAGTGCAAGTGCAATTTTTCATTGTTGTTACTTGAGACCTTTTGCTGTGTTAACATCAGCACACAGACATTGTAGTCACTAAAACTGGAACATCTAGTTTCCTGAGTTCCCACTTGCCACTATAAAAACATCATTCATAATCCTTTGGAGAGTTTAAGATATACACTGGTTTTAACCTTATTTCCCTTGTGTCTATTTGCTTTCAGAAACCTTTGTTCTCTGTGAGTGATCTCTGGATCCAACTCTCCTGAGATGCAGCTTAAGCCCAAGCAACACCCAGCTCTGTCTGACTCCACCTTATTAATTGCAGGTCAAATATGTAACTAATTTAAGAAATCACAATATTTATTAAGGAACCCACCATTAAAAATCAAATATATCTATTAAATAATAAGGGAGCTAATAAACACAGCTGGTATTAATGTAAACTTCTGTCATTTTGTGCCCTATTGCACACAATTATAAAGCCATTATGTATCACTCATATGCTACAAATCACAGAATCAACAAGGTTGGAAGAGACCTCCAAGATTATCCAGTCCAACCATCCACCAGCACCACCACCATCACCCCTAAACTGTAACCCCAAGTGCCACATCCAGACACATCTTCAATCCCTCCAGAGACAGGGACTCCACCACCTCCCCAACTTATTCCAGTGCCTGTCCACTCTTTCAGTGGCGACAGGCACCTCGATATAACCTCTTTCAGGGAGATGGAGAGACACACAACTACTATGGAATTAAATCCTATCACTCCTTAGGTGTTGTTCACAGCTGGGAATCCTTGAGCATGTTTCCCTCGAGTCTCTGCTCAGAAAACTGAGAAGTGTTGGTGATAAAACAGCAAACCAGAATAAAGTATCTGTTTAAGTTCCTTAAACTTGAGACTCAGGTCAAGTCTCAGTCCTTCCCTAGACTGAAATGAAGCCTCTGCATTCTCTCCATTAAACCCTGGTGAGAGCAGTGCTGTTCAACACCTTAGAGCACAGCTTGCTGTGCAGCATAAGAGCAAAGGGCTCCTTTTCCAGACAGGAGCATTGAGGTGTCAGGCAGTGCTGCTGCTCACAGGGAAGGCTCAGGGTGCTGCAAGGGCAGCCACTGCTGCTGGAATAAAAGGAGTCTTCTGGAAGCAGGATCCAGCACTCAGTCTGTGCGGAGCAGTAACATGGAAATTTCACTCTCAGCAACTTTTTCTTCTTCCCTTGTAGTTCTCTACCCTCCTTTGCCACTTCTCACCCTTTTCACTTTCACAGCAGGGTTTTGGGCACCTCCTGCAACAACCAAACTCTGCCTGTACTACTGAAAAGCCTTGCAGCTAATGTCACACCAAACTAAAATAAACCAGTTCTGAGAGGAAGAGGAGAGACAGAAGCTGAAGAATGTTCTTTGCCAAGAACATTATAGTTAAAGGATTATGTATTAAATTGGCCAAAAATCCTAAAGTTGCTTCAAACCATTCAAAGAGAGAAAAATATTCCCACCCAGCACATTTTTTTATTTATTTCATAATTCTGCCAAAGCACACCCTGAGGAATTTTTCTCTTCTCTGCATTCTGGTTCAAACCTATCATGCAGTGAGGCCAGGCTCTCCCTGTAGACAGTCTTTTCTCTTAGAAGAGAAATTTATTAATCTTATTTTGCTGTTTGTTCAACGCCTAAGTTAGTTTCAATTTTTTTTTTTTAATTTAAAATGCATCTCCAATATCTGACCACTGTCATTCATTAGATATCAATCTGTCCACTGTTAATTTTTTGATCAGCAGGTGGAATTATGTTAAAATGGACTAAACCAGACCATTTTGTTCTCAGTGCCTGTGTTACATTCCAAGAAAAGAAGGACATAGGGGCAGGCCTCTGGTGTTATAGCTGTTCCAGGAAAACCACTGGATAATAAGATGCCAGAAACTATGGGGTTTCTGCTTTCTTCTACTGGGGAAGAAAGTCAGAAAATGTTGCTGAGAACCTGTGGTTTGAAAAGGGACCATACCTTCCCCTTTCTGAGAAAGCAGGGACAAGGAAAAACTTCCCCATGACTACACCAGGCTATGTGGACTTTGACAGTATTCCTAAAACAAACACATGGATTGAAACCAGTCCTGGAGCAAGGACCTGTCCTGAAAGGATGTAGAAGAAGCAGAAGACAAAAGAGGGAGATCTGTTGTGCTATATCTCACCTGTATATGCTATTTAAAGAGTTCAAGAATTCAAATTTTACTCTAATGAATCTGAATTTTTCATTTTAAAAATCTTTCGAAAAACTTCCTGTACAGAAAGAGCAGAACAGACTAATCACAAAGTTCTGGCCACATCAGATTCTGACTATGGGGGCATTAGAAGGATTAAATGGTGACAACAGCACTATCTTTATGCTTCTAATCTAAAGTTAAAAATATAGATTGGGTTTATTTCCATCTTTCTCTCTAACTATGGAGAAATTGATAAAGTGTTTGCAGTAAAGGATGGTATTTTGAATACTGGCCCTCTAGATTCATTGCAGTGACTCCTACTCAGCTGTCATTTGTCACTAACCCAATTGAACAGCCCAATTTATCAATGACTTCTGTTATATCTATTTGGCCTCTGTCCTCCAAGGCAGAAAGGTTTGACTTGCACATTTTTCTCCCCTTCCCTCCAAATATTGTAACAAATGCAGTTTTAATAATACTTACACTTAATTCACTGGACTAAGTTATGCAAAATACTAGTTTACTCATGGTGCTCATAGCAATTAAAGCAGTGAAATGGAATTTTTTTATATGTATATTAAGAAACAAGGCCATAAGAGACATTTTCTACATGCACTTTTTCTACACAACAAATAACCCCTTTCCAGCCAGATCTTTACACCAATAATGCTGTTAATTCTGGATGTTTCCTGAAATATTAGGGTGAATCTAAGGGTCAGAAGTAGCTCATATTTTCTAGTAATGACATACTTTAAAGTTCCTATCCAATTCACTATTAACTGCTGGATGGGGGCAGGGAGGGAGGGAGGCATTCCCGTTTATTACATTAATATTTCTCCTAAACGGTGGAACTGGTAAAGGTTACAGAGGTGGCATCACCTAAACAAACACCACAGATCCCTGCTCAAAAAAGATTTATATATGACCTCGTTTTGGGTACAGTAAATTTTAATTCTATTAACATGGCAAATTGAAGCACACAGGACTGTTTCTGGGGTCTCTGCTTAGAGATGATGATAGTATTGAAGACTGTTTATAACATTGTAATAAGATTTATTTCATAATTAACGCATGCAAATATTTTTCAGCCTTGTATAAGATGTAAAATGCTCTACATACACTAATTTGAATAGCAAATCAATCTTATAAACAATGGACTATTCTGCTTCCAGAACTTTCATGAGACAAGTCCTCTTGCTAAGCAAGTGTAAAAGCACTCCTTTTGGAAAGTGGACTTGGTTATCTTCTCACTGTGTTGGTCTAATTATGGTTTTAATCTCTTTTAGGGTTCTTTTTATCTTTTCTCTAAGGCTCTACCCTCTAACAATTACCTTTTCACCCACTGTTTTCATTCAGCAGTCACACTTCTCACCTGTAGTTCTGTTTATTGGCAGGTTTAGGAATATGTTTGGAAAGCATTTTGCAGACAAAAGCAGTCATCACTCCAAATCAACTGGAAGCTGCATGGATTAAGTTAGCACAATAGAGAAATCAAGTCAATAAACCCACAGAAAGGCATGCTAACGTGAAATCAAATTCTGTTTCATATTGCCCATATTGCCACAGCTTCTGGTTGGCTCAGTGCTGGCCTGGCAGGCATTCCTGTCTGCCTGAAAAATTCAAGAGAACAGATTCATCTGCTGTTCAGTATCTGTAATCATCTCCAGAAGCTACTGGTAACAGACTTGTAAGACCAAAAATTCAAAGACAGACAAAAAAAAAAATTCTTAAAACGGTTACTTAAAATACACATTCTTCATATCAAGAGTGTGTTCACATTACCATTTTCATTTGTATAAGGAGAACACTTTGGAAGCAAATCTCCCAATCAGACTAGAGCTGGTTGGCAACACATAGTCCTCAGCATCATGTTCCAGTCTACATATTTACTCTTACTGCTTGCTAATCGAGACAGGCATTTGTTCTCAGGAGGCTGAACACTCATCCCTGGTAGAGTCCCCTGGAAAAGAAATCTGGTTAATTCTGTGTTCCATGCTCTGGCAACTTGCTTCCATTATCTATTTGGACAAGGACCTTTGAGCAGCAGTATTTGAGAACACTGGAGAGGAAAAAATATTGTTAAAATTAAAAAAAAAAAAAGGTGACATTTCCAGTTGCCATAACCATTTCAAATTCCTGAGTAGTTTTTGTTCTGTCCCAGCAAATATTATTTTGACAAGCTTAACTGGAGAGCTTGAGAGAAAGGGGAACATCAACTGGCAGTGGTAAAAAATGCCCACATCTCACCTTAGATTCAAGTCCTTGACCTCTAAGGTGAATTTCCAGTTTACCACAGAACACTAAAAGTGCCCCATTTCCCTACATTCTACCAGGGAAATCGGCTCCCAATTTAAGCTCTCTGATCTGCTTAATAAATTAATCACCACTATAAAGCAGTGAAAGCCTGAAAATATCTATTAAACCATTAGGTACAAAAACCATACTATGAGTCTGTATTAGATCACTATGCAGGGAAATTGGTAAAGAAATGTTATTGCAGGCAAGAACATACGTTTATTTACCTGGAAGCTTTTTGGTGTTATCTTGAACCCTTTTCCCTCTCCAAATAAAACCAAGCTTCAGAAGAGTCTCTTGAATGAGCTACTGAAGAAAAATCATTCTTTATGTGGTCAATAAAGTCACTGCAGAGAGTAGACACACAAATGGAAGTGGAATTCCTACAGAATGTCCCTTTCAACTGAAAGCAAGCTCAGAAAAATAACAGTGTGGGCAGGAAAATTGACTTTTTCAAGTCTTTACTGAAGGGGAAGCATAAAAGAAATAATTTTGATGCCAGTAATGTTTTTTCTGTGAACACTTTCAACATTTCTCATGTGGCTCCAAGGGACAATATTCTTGGGACTTTCACAACAGGGATAGTGGTAGAAAGAACAGCACAACACAGAAAACTGTTCTAAAGCTGAAGACCAGACTTTTGGACAGTAACACCTGCAGGTACATCATCAAAAAATGGTGCCCAGATTTCAGTCCAAATGATCCGTGTGCGTTTTATTTGAGATCCCTTTCCATCTATAACCCTTCTACTACGCCGTCAAGAGTAGTTACAGTCATGTGGAGACACTGAAATGGATTTCCCTAGTTACCAAGCACAAATATAGATCTGTTTCATCACCCATCAAACTATTTCTAAATCAGCTGGCTACAGAAAATCCTGAGGAAAGATAAAATACAGCATGTAGGGTGATGGTGGTGGCAAAGTCTTTCACAGCACATGTCTTCATCCTCAACAAAATTCAGTGCCTGCCTATCATAACACCAGCATAAAAATGAAAAGAACAAACCTTTAGCACAAGGTTTTGGAATATCTTGCACTTAGACAACACCTCAAACACTTCCACATCTCACAGTCCCAAAAAGTTGAGTGCTGTGGGATGCACAGGTTACAGTTCCACTGAAACTGCCAGTACTGGAAAGGAATTTAAAAGCTCTGGGCAAATAGATCCAACCCAGCAAGACAGAACTGGCAGCACTGTACAAACTGTTAGTGTGCCAAAAGGACAACGTCAGTCAGTGAGTCACTGAACGCCTCTGTGCTCCTGGCACACAGAAAAACAACCATTATCCGTGCAGTACACGGGGACCAATAACGGTGTTACTGATCCTGCCTCTGTGCACAGTCACAGCAGAGGCACATGAAGCCTCACATTACCTTCCCTGTGTTTTCCTACTTCCCCCACTGCTGCGTAAGGCAAAGACAAAGAAAGTTGCACCACATACTATGTATTCATCACAGCCAGCACAGCCCAATACAATAGAGTCAGTGCCACGGTGTCACTTGTCACTTTGAGAGCATGAGATCAAATTATGCCATCTGTGAGAGAAAATAAAATGGGGAAGTGAGTCATTGCATCCCCTGACAAAATGGCACAGCCACTGGAGCTGGAGGGAAAACAGTGGAGGAAGGGCAATCAGAAAGTCACAGTAGCAGTGATTACCTCCTAACTCATCTTAAGACAGAGGTTGTTGCAGTCCATGGAAGCCTCACTTTATAAACCTGCTATGCACACCTGCACTTTTATCGTAGTTTTATTATATCTGCTAAACACACCTGCATGGTTATGACTGTGTTTGCCTGAAGGCCTTGCAGTAGCAGGGCAAAGGATATATTTGAGAAATTAAAATATCATGAAATGAATTCAAATTCATGTGAACAATACTAATTAGAATTTAATTGATTCCCAAATATACTATTAATAGTTGATAAAAAACATCAAGTATTTGGAGCAGGCAAGCTTTCATCATCTGAATTTTCTTTCAGGAGTTATTGTGTCCAAAGTGAAAAGTCCAGCACAATGTCCATATGCATAGGTGTTCAATTAAAAGAAAAGGGGGGAAAAATAAGTTTTTGAATTCTGTTTATCAGTCTGCTTTTTTAAAACGTTTCTATTTTATATAATTTACAGTGATTCTATACATATTAGGAGCAATAGAAACTGTAGAATTCAGGTAACACCAGCATTTAAAAGTGTACAAGTAGTACATTTTTCCATTAAGATAATTTTTTTATTTATATAAACAAGCATTTCATGATATCCAACATCTGGTATAAAATATGCTTCATTATAATGGAGGAAAAAGCACATGTTTTTGCAATTAACCCACCTAAAATCATGTTACCAAATAGGCTTCAGCTTGACCACAGATGCTGACCAGCAAGGTGCTAATTCCTTCTTTGTTTACAACCAACAGAAAGGTGCAATTGTGATCCCCAACTCCCAGGTGCTGCAGATCTCTGACGTGAATTTCTCACTGCTTTTCACTGCTGTGCACATCACTCTAAAAATGCCTGATCCATATACTCCCAACAGAAAACAAACCACAGCTTTTTAAGGATACTACAGGTGTAGTAACACAAAGTTCTTCAGTTCCCTCTTTGTCAGAGGCAACAGCAATTTGAATCACATTGCCTTAAGCTGCTAAGGGAGACATCAGTGATCTATTTTATAACAGATGCTGGTTTCTAAAGGTGAGGGTTTAAATTCCTACATCATTCATCACCAACAAACTGGAAAAAAAAAAAAAATCATGAACCAGAGCATGTTTTAGCAAAATCTTCCCAGCAATTCAATAGACAAAAGTTTGCATGAGCTACTCAGTGATATTACACACACATATTCACGTCAGGTGGTCAGAGACTGGAAAATCAATTACTGCTTGTTGCACACATATTTGATGAGTTGCTCAATACCCTGAACGTGGATCAGATTACTAAACCTCTGCTTGATGTTGTAAAGATATTTCTTCTTTCCTTTATGTCATGTGGCATTATTGATTCAGTTTACTAGTTTCTTACAGAAGCACTGAAGAAGTGTTTCCATCCACCTGCACCAAACTGAGCTCCAGTTCTGCAGTTATTGATCTCTTAAAGATACAAATCAATGTTTCTGTCATGACAATGAACAGATGACTGAAAAGCAGATAACCTGTTTTTTGCTTTAACAGGATTTAATGGCATACACTTAACTTTTGTCTCATTATAAAGAGCTTAACAGAACAACTTTTTCTTTTTTCATTCTTATATCTAATAGTTTTCAGTAATGAAACGATAGATTCTACACAACTGAATAAAACCATTAGAGTGACCTAATATTGGTCACCTGTGGTAAAATCACCACAGTTAAAAGAGTTGCTGGTCCTCTGCTAAACCTTAAACCAGTGCCAGGCATGTTCCACGTGCAAAATGGAAAGCACTGGCTGCAGTCACCCTGCAGGGACACAGGTAACCTCAGCCGGTGAGCAGCAACTTGTGAACCTACAGATCAGGTCCCTTTGGGCTGATGTCACATCATTTTACACTCCCACGAAAGCCAAACACCAATAACTCTATCTAGCAATAGTCAGCTTCAGTAAGTTTGGTCTTGGAATTTGCCCAAACCTACAAGTTCAACCCAGTAAGCTTGTTAAAAATCTTGCAAGCTGTGGTGGGGAGGCCCTTACTGAACAACACACTCTTCCAGACACCAAAACCCTGATGTGATTCAGGTTCTCACATTTCACTGGAGTTTGTTGCATGGTAGTATCTCAGGGAAATGTCACTTTTCTGTGTCTACAAAGAAGGTGGCTGTCCACCAGCATGGAACACAGCCAGAGAATCAGGAACACCATGCCTGCTATCCCTTCACAGGACAATCCCATCTCCCAGTCACTGCCCCCGCCTTCCTCCACCCAAGTCTGAGTTAATGATTTCCCAAGCAGATGGCTGCTGCTGGTAAGTAGATAAATTATAGCCAGCAGAAAGCAGGAAGTTTAGGATCACTGCCATGGTGAAAAACTGGATCCTCAGGAAACAACATTATATATAAACTTAACACTGCATCTAAAAAAAAAAAACAAAAAACTAAATTTTTTAGAGCCCCGTCTGCTTTACAAAGCAAGCTAACAGTTTCCTTTCTTATGCCTGAAGCTTTGCAATCACTGTGTTTCTGAACTGTATTTTTTCATTAGTCTTATGCTTCCAAATATAATCTATTATTTGGCAGCAAAGGCAGCAAAACATTTGTTCCCTCTCAGTACAGCTGCAACCCATTGGATTTAAAAAATGGTATTGGCTATCCAGCAGTCCTCTGTCATGTTGATTTTTCCATGGAAACAGCATTATATTTTCCTTTGAGGGGGGGGAGGGTGGTGCTGGGAACAGGATGAAGAAATGCATTTCCAGTGTTTTTTGCTTTTTATGTTCTCATCCACCTACACACAGATAGAAGGGATTAGACTGGACTCCCCAAGAACAATACTTGATAAATACCTATTTTCTCAAAATATCACACAAACACACAAATTTTTTTTTAAGGAATTTGTTCCCTATCTTCATTTCTTAAAAGATTATGTATTTTTAAAAAAAAAAAAATGGACTTCAGCAATCTTTTGCTATATGATCACAAATGTTTCAGAATAACCTCTGGAAATAGAGGCTATTCTGAAAAAAAAAATAAAATTCCGAGGCAAAGCCCAAAGTTGATGAACAAAAATTAAGAAACAAAAACTAACAGAAAAAAGGGAGAAGTCAACTTCAAGCACTTTTAAGTTGACTGAATTATTTGGTTATAGCTATGAGACAAAACTGTAGAGATTTGGTAGTAATATTATGTCTTTCAGTCAGAAATCACAACCTTAGAAACTATGAATCAATATAGATGGCAAAATTATTGACATTTCTATTTTCTTTTTTTTACTGGAGAAACACTAACTGCAATAAGCAGAGCTTGCCATCCTGGTAAATAAATGCCTCCTCAGTTACGTACTACACACAGTCTGGAAAGAGTTCTCTTCACATAGCAGTAACTTAAATGTTTTGAGACTTTAATTCTGGAACTCCAGTGAATTACAGATCATCATTCCTTCTTCGTAGTTGCATCGTAGCAACACATATTCAAAAAGTGCTGAAAACCAATTTTGCTGAAACTTTTTGCTCTCTGCTCTTTCCTTTGAATTCTCTATTTCAGTCTACTAGGATTTATGGCCAAAAGGTAACTGGAGATAGTTCACTTGATTTCTTCCCTTGCTCTTCTGCTTGAGGTCCCACTGACAAGACACAGGGGTCACATAAACCTGAATTTCTGCCTGGATTAATTTCATGGCAAAAGTCTTACATAATGAGCACACACTTAACAGCTACTTTGCTTAGCACCATGGATTTTGACTGCCTTATTGGATGAAGCTGTTTCTAGTGTGTTATGCAACACTAGAATTTTTCTTTCATATCATCATCATCATCCGACTTTGGAATAAAATTTCAAGGCTTGAAGAGGTTTCTTCACTTGAGACACAGAACCAGCATGACAGAACCAGAGCGTAGGAAAAGGAAGACATTTCCACCTCCAAGTAGAGACCAGCTATGTGTTGTTTATTCCCCTACAGCTTATTGCTCCAAAGTTTTACCTTTTTTTCTTTTTTCTTTTTTTTTGAACCTCACTGTAGGTGAAAGCTACAAAATTTAGACCATACTTTTGTGTAGCACTGGATTTCTATTCTGCAATTTCACTGCAACATTAAAGTCCTCCAGGACAGAATGATATTGCTCCTAAGATACCATCATGTTATACAGAGATGAGCAAAATCCAGCATTACAACGAGGCCTGAAACCTTTAAAACCTTTATTAAACTGACATTATTTACTTGACTGTTCATGACCTTTTGTGGAGTCTTAGTACTTCATTAAAAGTAAGTTATTCTACTGTTTGACAACTTCATACTGTTAAGAATATACAGTTACAGCCTTTTCTCTGGTCTCTTTTCTTCAATTACCATTTTCTGATAGCTTTATATCCTGGTGTATTTCTCAAAATCATTGTCCAATTTGCACAATTCAAATCACTCTGCTTTTTGACCTTGCTTCGTGTTCCACAGTAGGAACACACTTTAATTCCCAATAATCCTGCTGTGTTCATATTCTAAAGTGACAGAACTCAAATGTACATAAATGGCAATCAAATCCTTACAGAGTTTCTGAAACTACTTCTCATTTCCTAATTACCTTCCCTGCTTTGCTTGCAGTTCCCATCCGTTACCACCCCTCCGCAGCAGCACACTAATTGTTGTGACCCCATTTCCCAGGACAACATTAGGTACCCAATGAGGTGGCAGTGCCAGTGCTCAGCCAATTTTCCTCCCCTAACATGTTGTCAACAAGATCATAAGTGTTACTGAACAAGTAAGCAAACACTTCATTATTCCTGGCCCTCCAAAATAAATCAAATCCATCACATGCGTAATTACTGCAGAAAACCAACATGGCCCCAGGAACAGCCTCCTGCATCCTCGTTTTTACTTGGACTTACCTAGCACAGAAGTTCTTTGTGGCTCTCACTAATGACACCTGGTTTGCAATCTCACCTGTGGTATTTATCCTGAGTAACAAGCTCTTGCATATTTACACTTTTATTTTACATCCTCAGTATTGATTTGATAGAAGCAAATGAAAAGTAGCAGTTGCTACGTTCTGTGCAAATTTGTCTGCTGTAATGGAATCATAGAATGGCTTGGCTTGGAAGGGACCTTAAGGATAATCTCATTCCAACAGCCTGTCACAGGCATGGAGACCTTCCACTGGACCCAGTTGCTCACAGACCCATCCAACCTGGCCTTGAATACTTCCAGGGATGGGGCAACCACAGTTTCTCTGGACAACCTAATCTCTCAGAGGAACTCTGACTACAAAAACTGTGTATGTTCTCTTACCTCACGTTGGTGGCCCATCGCAACAACACCCAGCATCTCCTTCAACAGTAGCCAAAGTTTAGAATTATTCTGAAGACAGACCTGTGTAATGACATCACTGCAGGAGACACTTCATGGTAGTTCTGCAATGAAAGCCAGTTTTAGTGTTTGAAGTATCAACGAATGTCACGAGCAACCTGACAGTTATTGTTTAGTCAGATTGCTATAAAATCCAACACTCAGTTCCATTAGACAACATTCCCTGGGCAATAACCAAACCTTGATCAAGCTATGGCTATATTTTGCATAACTGATTTGTTAATAAATCAGTTAGCATCACTACAGGACAGGAAAGCTATTTTCAAGAGATGATCATTTCAATTTATGTTTCCAATACAATTAACACAGGATGATTTATATGACAGATAGAATGGACCATGCCACCCACAGGCTGGGGATTTCAGGTTTGTTTCCCTGGTTGATTTCATGTTTTGATTGCTGGGTTTTATTTTATATACCTAATTCTCAGAAGGTTTGTACCAAACAAGAGTTGTTTAAAAATAAATAATTAGGAAGAAAATGGATTCCAAGTAAGATTTTCACTACTGGTATCTTGATTTTTTGCACACCAATGGGACACTTCTGAAGAAGTGGTATTTTAGAAATAGGCTAGCTAAGCTAATTGTCATTCAAATGACAATTAAAATTTCTGTTAGAACAGTTTAGGGACCAGCTTAACTGCTGTTAATTTGCACATCTTTCTAGATTGTTGCATGAGAGTTCACCTAAGTGTTATTGAACTTGAGTTAAAACAGTAGTTTAAATAATTTACCTTATTTCAGTAGAGAGAAAAAAAAATTGATAAGAAAGCAACTTACAGAAATTTAAGCTACTTGTAGCTGCAAGCAATCACAGGAATATACTCACATGACCAGTCTTCATTGTATAACAAGCTCCATAGAGATTGTTATTAGTCACAGATAATAATTCCCACTGTTACAGAAAATCTGTGCTCAAAATAGTACCTCCCAAGGAAAAATTTCATTGCAAACACAATAAGACTTGGGATGACAATCCTCAAGTTGGAGAATTGGGAAGAAAAATTGAGAACTTGCCCACAGTCATCTGTCATTTAAGGAAAATCAACAAAGCAAACAGAGCTATCTGTAACATAATTTAAAAGACACAATACTACAGCAGGGGGGAACTACCTTGTATGAACTATAGAAAAATGAACATATTTACCTTTTTATGTTCAATTATAAAAGTATGGTTTTAAGCTCACTCGAAGTATCAATGGGCTCCAGATTTTGGCTCTAACAAGTGAGAAACTGATTTTATGGCTTAAATGAAGAGAAATTTTTACAGGATACATTAGATAGATTCAGAAGGGAAATTAATATGTTGGATAGCAAGTTCATCACTACCTAGCAACAGAAGCAACTTTAAATATGTAATCTTAGCTCCACTGTGCTCTTATCAGTATGGTTTAACGTGTGAAATCTCATTAACGGAGAACAACATGCTTCCCAGGGAGAAAGAAGCACATTTAGTATTTACTACGGAGGACTAAAAAGAACACAAACAAGAACATTCCATTGCTGATATATCTTAACTTGCCTAACTGAAGAAAACAGGTACAAAAATGGTTGATGGAGCTATCATCAGGAGGCAGATGTTACCTTATTAGCAAATACAGAGTGGCATCTTAGCTCTCAGTTTCCAAGGCAGGTCAAGACCACAGAGCTGGGATTGGGCACCCTGAGCAGAACTAGGAAAGTAAATAGAAGCATAGATAAAGAGGAATGTGCTTATTGGTATGTTTTGTTCCTTTAAATCCGAGGAAATTATCTACATATATAGTAAGGACATAAACCAAAGAACATGTTCTCAGCAGAAGATTTAAATGTCTGTATTAAAGTAGTATTAAGCTGCATTTATGACCAACTCACTTTCATATATCTCCACATGATCCATTAAGAAACATTCTTTCAACAGAAAAAGTAAGTCACCACATACCAAGCCAAACACCAACAAAACAACTAGTAAGTACATGAAGTTGATTCATTGGAGTGATTCCTGAAATGTGATCATGTGGACAAAACCACACTGCAGGGCTGATGAAACACTGCTTGGTTAAGCAAGACCACTTCAGGAAGAGACTTTGCCTGTAACACTTTTATCAAAACATACGTACCCCTAGTAGATGATGCTTTTACTTGAACTGTTGAGGCAGCAGGTGCTGTATCTAAGAAATCCAAATAGACAACATGCAGTGTTAAGTTACTCATGTTATTGTCAGATTCAAACTAGTACAACCTGAACAACGGCATTTACCACCCATGACTCTCTCCATGGAAAAAGGTGTCTAATATATCAAGTTCACAGGAGTGACAACTGTACCTCCTGACCGTTTCCACCAGTGGACACACACTGTTTCACATCTTAAAATAATTAAAGTACACTACTCTGGATTCATTTTGGATGAAACTAAAGCAGGGGATGTGCTCAAGTAACACACCTGACATATCCTAATTACTATACTGTTTTTGAACCTATGGGACCAAATCAAAACTAGTTTTAAGTCAGTGTTGCCTTCCCACCCTAAATGCAGAGATGTCATCTGCAGTGTCTTTCTGCACAGAGCTGCTCCTACTTCACCACAATAGCTGCTAATGGTCACAGTCAAAGTTTGATTGTCTTCTGGAACATCTCCAGAATTGATCTTGGCACAATTTCTGCAAAAAAAGCAAGCCTGTTTCAGCAGGCACTAAGCACAGGCTTCAGCCATCTGGATGGACTTCATCAGTATATTGACAATAGATGCTAATATAGTTAAAAGTAATGAAAATGCTTGTGATTATTCGGCTTCATTCACTAATCTTGTGTTGCTAAGATTACTGTATTGTTCAATTGTTACTGCATTGTTCAACACTTACTGCATAGAAATGGCACTTGGATGAAAGGTCATCCCAAGAAGAGGAACTGGTTTGCACTTTGGTGCTAATATAGACTGCCTTTACAGCTGCACCTTTTCACATTTAACTGTCTCACAATATCATGAAAATTCAGGCCTTGGAATGACAAACACACCTTTGGTATTTCTGAAACAAGTAGCCACTGACTTGTCCCAGTGCTTTCAGTTGATTACATCATTTTCTTGACTTTAATTAGGTTAAATAAGCAGAGTAAGTTTCTTGTCCATTGTGACTAAAACAATTCAACATTTAAGTTTTAACCAAATTTGAAACTAGTCGTTTATTTCATCTGAGACTGAGCAGATCAACAAGTAAACAATTTGGGGTTTACAGTTGACTAAAGTACAAATCCTGAAAATTCACAGTTATCAACTGACCCTTTCATCCAAATAGACAACAATTAAGCAACCCTTATATTGCCATAAGAAAAAATGCACAGTCTTAAAAAATGCTTTCAATTTGAAAGCATTTTTATCAGTTCAGTGAACGTTAGTTACAGAGTTCTTGATATTTTTCTGGACCTTTATTTTGCACTGTTACTTCCTTAGCAAAACATGGCTGCTTCTTGTCACTTGAAAAAAAAGTTAGCTATCTCTTATCAGTAATGCAGGATTATTCATTCCTCTGGATTCAGTGTATTTGTTATGAGTTTCATCAAATGAACTTTTCGAAGATTCATCATAAGGATTTTTATTATGTTTACAGTTGCTGAAATAGTTCAGTTTATTACTAGTGCTTGCTGTTGAAAGGCTGATATTTCAGTTTAACAGGTCTATCAGTTCTCAAGTTTGTAACAAATATCAGAATATAATTTTAAGATTCATATTTTACTACTTATTGGCTTTGCATAGGATTGTACAGCTTAAAAGCAAGTGTGATATTTAAATCATAGATTGTGTATTCAGAATACACTCATAAAATATGAAAATGAAATAAAATGAATGGGACTGTAACACTGGGGTTTTTTCAGTGTGAATAATATACCTCTCTTTTACCCTAACCTCATTTATTATCTTGGGTAATATTACTTTACTCATGGGCAAAAAGATTTTCCACTTGACTCTGGTCACATACGCAAGTTTCACTGTCAGTCCTGTTGAAGATAGTTTTAAAAAAAAAATTAATCAAGATTTTTTGACACCAGAACTTAGAGGGAAACTAGACTATAACTGGAATTGTGAGTGCAGTAATCTACGTGATTACCATTCATGTTGTAGACTACTGCACACAGCTTGAACGCCTGTGTCCCCATTCCCCCCCTACTCCTACCTGACAAATTGGTTTTCTCTCTCCTTGTGTTAGTTCTTGTCCCCTCAGCCTGTTCTTGCTCACCTACCTATAAGGAAAAGAAAGATAACTGCAAAATATTACTGTATTTGCAGGTCTGGATATTGAATCGTAGAAAAATTTGGTTTGGAAGGGGCCTAAAAAATCATCATGTTCCACCCTCCTGCCATGGACATGGACAAATTCCACTATATCACATTGTTCAAAGTGCCATCCTATCTGTCCTTGAACACTTCCAGGGATGGGGAGCCTACAGCCTCTCTGGGCAACCTGTTCCAGTGCCTCATCACCCTTACAGTAAAGAATTTCTTCCTAATATGTAATCTAAATGTATCCTCCTTCAGCTTAAGGCCATTCCCCCTTGTCCTATCACTACGTGCCCTTGTCACAAGTCCCTCTCCAGCTGAACAGCCCCAACTCTCTCCATTTGCTTGATAAATCTGAAGTACTGTGCACACAATCGTACACATCATTTCTTTTAAATATATACACAGATATTTACATATTTTTTTTACTTGATCGTGACAGAGGTCTACACCTACAGCATTCTTAGACAGCACTTATCTAAACACAAACTCTCCCTTCCCCAAACCCCACTGCACAGGATTAGAATCAGAAAAAACCATACCCTACTTCAAAAATATTTCATCCCACACCTCTCCTGCCACCCACCTCTCCCGCCTCACTCCTTCCGACTGCTGGAAGCGCTGTTGTCACCGGGAGTGACGCTCTGCTATTCCCCAGGAGCAGTCCTCCAGCAGCTCCTGTCAGTCAGATGATAACTTAAAAGCCCCATTATGTTAGAAGAAGCAAATGCTTGAAGCTTCATTTTCTCAGAAGGAAACTTCTACAGGGTAAGAAAAACAAAGAGACATGTCAACTGAGCCTGTATTAATAACCATTTGTGTATAATTTTGATTCCTCTTGATTGCCCAATAATAGCAAGCACTGAAAAATACCTGCAAACAAATGACAGGAACTATGAGTTTCTATGAAGAAGAAAGAAGTGGCAATGTCTTAGTGGAACTAACATGTTCTAATGCTCCTGATGGTAAATTTTTTTTGGGGGGGAAGTCTGTTTCCAGTGGTAAAAAAATAAATAAATCTCTGTACACTGACATAAATGTCTTTATGTCTCAACAGTCCAATACTTTATTACTCTGGCTCTTAGTACTTTTTAAAAAAGTTTCCTCAAACATTGTATTCAAACTGAAGCATCTTCCTATAAAGTCTAACATTACCTGCCTGATGATAATGTATAATTTTATATCTTTCTAGTTTTACAACTCCACTGCTTAAATGCAGATAAGTTAATGGTTTCTATTTTACACAGCTTTTGAAAACAACATCCAATCTCAGCCAATACAGAACTTTTGTACTGCAGTTTTATTTCATTCTTCTCTATGTGGAGCATTGCTTAGTATTTTTCAAGGTAGTTTAGTATCTTGCCTCTGTCAACTTCTATTTTGTGGTTTAGAAAAAATTACGACAAAACTCAAGAAATGTGTAGGCTTTAAGAATGTTTAAAGTTTTGTGTTTCTGAATCACTCTCTCTTTGCACTAATCTTAAATCCTTTCAATGTCTTTAGCAGAGAAAAACAGAGAAACCATTTCCTTTATTTTGCTGGTTTTCCCGGCATAAAATTTTTATTATTGTATTTAAGATCTCCCTTACACCTAAATTAAACTCAAGGAAGACAATAATACTAATTATTCACACGTTATTTTTATAATACTTCTAGCATCAGTTGCTTTCTGATCTATGTTTGCTGAATTTAAATAATCAGACTGATTCCAAGCATTTTTTCTCTTCTCACATTGGTGCAGCTTTGTATCCCCTATAATACATGAAAAAATGCCCAGACTGCAGAACTTTGTAATTCAATCTCATGCATATAATGAATAAAACCATTAAACAAACCTACCCAAATATGTTGACCTCTTACACTGTTCCCCCTTAACAATATCCTCAGCAGGCTCCCACTGATGTTGCCTTCTCTCATTTTTGTTCAATTAATCTCCAACTCAAAGGGGTTGTTCCTCTCTCCTGATGTGCCCCACAAACTTAGTACTACCTTGTTCCATTTTGACATTCAATACTCTTATGCAAGTAGCCGCTTAAAAATCTCTTAATCCTACTTTCATAATCACACAAGAGGTGCCTCAAGGAGGCTGTAAGCATTTTAAATGTATTGAATCTTTCAGTGCGTGCTAGAACAAGTCTCTAGTTTACCAAACACCACTGCAGCCAGACAAGCATCAAGCAACATGTGAACTATTCTTGAGCATTTCTCCTGCAAAAATGCTGAGAAGACAAATCTAACCACTGATTTGTAATTTGGATTATTTCCTGACAGAGAGAGAGATTAATAAAAGGAAGTATATGATAACCTGCCTAACTACATAACTTTCTGCAAAAAGGAAACATGTGAATTTTTGACATTATAGAGAGCACTGGGTTAAACAGCAGCAGGGGATGTTCTCTGGAGACACTGGGAAATAGCTTCCAAGGTTAAGGATAATCCTTAAGGATTATCCTTAGAATAGTCCTACAAGCATGAAACTTGCATCAGATGTCTGCTTAGCCCCTAAAAAGAAAGGCTGACATTTGGGGGATTGTTCATTGAAATTCACTTTTGGATATATTTAACATGGTTCTAGGAACAGCAGCCCAAAATTTAGCCGTGAGCCCATAATCAGCAATGGAAATGTATTTTTAGAGGAATAGAAAAATGTAAGACACAGTAAAAAAAAAAAAAAAAAGAAAAAAAAGTGTAATGGTGTAAATACCTCATCTCAGTATAATAATAAAAACGAGAATACCAATTAACTTTCAATCCAAGCACAACTGGTTGTCCAGTTATGAGTCCTTCATCATTAAGAAAAGCACTGTTTCCTGAGTAAACAGCTTCAGTAATTTGCAAGGAATGGTTTAATTATGATATCTTGCTTGTCATGTATACTCTCAAATCACATTAATTATAATAAACACCACTCATGATGGTTCTCACTTTACTAAACTTGCTTTCTAACTCTGACGCTTTATTCCCACCAAAAACACTAAGTGCCACCAATCAGGACCAAAGGCACCAATGGAATTTACAGTAAGAACACTTAGGTAAAAATGCACTTAAGATAGAGTGAAGGCAATTTCCCAAGCTCACTGGAAGTCATTAACATCCAGAGCTGTATGCCTGAGAAGTCATTTGAAAAGCTTCTTTTTGGTAAATGCATTTTGAAGAGTATATATTTCATAATTTGTTGAAAAAACTGGAAAGGGGGGTGAGATTCTGTAGCTTATTTATTGGCTACACTCACTGACTTTTATTTTTTTTCTTTAACTGTATGAGTAATTCTTTGGCAATAAGCCTTCTAAGTTAAAAGGCTTATTCAATTATGCACAGAACAATTTAGCAAAGACTGCTCAAGCTGCACACAGGAATAAGAATCCACATTTAGAATTTTATTTGGTCTCAGGATTTTAAATTGTAGCAGATAACAATCTATTAGCTCCCAAATTTGTAGGTACTCTGCTGCTAAGTGTTTCATTTAATGCCTCTTCCACAGACACTCCCCATGTTCAGATTTCCATTTAACAGTTTAAATTAAATGCAGCTCTACAGGTTCTTGTCAGATGATTTTAAATTCTAGACAAAACCAGCTTCCCTATCAAGTACGTGGTGGTTTATTAAAAGTCCACAGAGGAAAAAACAAGTCTGGGTAGTTTTCTACTGCTGCCCCCATTCTATCACTGAAATACAAATCCACTTCAGGGCTTGCACTGAACAGGAATACCAATTAAACAGGAGGAAACATCTTAACAAAAAAGATACAGCATTATAAAACACAATCCTGGGTTTATATGTACTGGGTGACTGCAGGTTTTCTACATGATATCATGAGGCTCCTCAAAAATACTGAAATAAAGCCACCATCTAACTTGTGTTGTGTGCCTCAGCAAGATCTAAGTCACAGTAAATGACAGAGGGTTGGTCTTGGACAGGGGTTTGAGCAGCTGCTCACTCACAAAACACAGAACTGTGTTGCTTCAACACCACTACAGGAAAGCTGTGACAGGGCCAACATCAAACACAACCTTAACTGGACACACAGAACGATCTGATCACTGCCAGCCACAAAGGGTGAATTGGTTGAATAAGAAATAGACTTCTCACTAAGTTAAAAAGCCTGGAAAGGTATGCTAGGTCTCCCAACAGAGGTATAAGAGACAACGGCAGCTCTCAGGGACAGTCTCAGCAAAATTATTAAAAGAGAGGAAAAAAATAAGACTATATATTGAATAAGGAAAAGATTTTCCATTTTAAATCTTTGCAGAAAAGGCTGAGGAAAATGTACAATCATTTGAAGACCTGTTAAAAAAAAAAAGTGGAAAATTACAGTTTTACATATTTAGAGGCATGTCATTGATTATTAAACACTGTTTTAAGTGCCCAGATCTTGATGATCTTCAGACAGTAGAAGTCTTTTTGATTCAAACTTGGTCAGGGGTCATTATAATAATGTTCTAATGAGTCATCTGCAAACTTTCTGAAACTTTTCCTTTTCTAGAGATACTTACGAACCTATTAACTCCAAGGAACAAAAGAGCTGGAAAATTCAAGAAGATACCAGAATCACAGGGCTTTCCACTTCTATAAAACCAGTTGTACAGTCACACCATCACTACAAGTGACAGGAGGTCACTGCAAAGTCAGGATATTTCACTGATCTACACAGAACCCTTTGGTGGGCTCAGTTTAGTTGCTTGTACCATCTGTAGCACTAATTGGCACCTAACTTGGCAGATTCAAATGAAAAAAGGTAATGGAGACATTTTCTTCGTTTTGGAGGTAGAACATTTAAGCTTTTACAGCCGGCCTTGAAAATTCTTTTACGGTCCCCAATTTGAAGAATAAATCTGAAAAATCTAATGTTGATGAGTCATACAAGTTCATCTTATTAGTTCTTGCCTAAATTGATATCCACAGAGAAGAAAAATCCAAGCAAAATTTGGGTTTTTTTTCCTTTATTAGAGAAGTTATTGGAAGACTAAGTGGGATTCACCAAACTACCCTTGTGCCTGCAGAGCGAGGATGGGGTTGGGTGCTACAAGAGCAGCCAGAAAAGGGGCTACGTTCATACTCAGAGAACACACAAAACCAAGAGAGGCTTTGTGCTTTGAGAGAAAACAAGAGGAAGTCCACAGCAGTCCAAAGACACAAGGTACATCAGGACCTTGGCAACAGGTGAGGACAAGAGCTCCATCAGAGAAGGCATTCAGGTCAGTTCATCATCATGATTATGTCATTCTGTCACAAATAACCTAATTTACAGCAGTTTCACCCAAAGTTTAGGAACAAACCATTGCAAATGTCCTTGCAAGGAGCTTTGATGAGTAATCTGAGCAATATCTGAGTTTCAACTTCATTAGCTTTAGAAGGACAGCTGTGACAGTGACAATATGTACCAATACAAAAAATACTAAAAAATCCACACTTGCTTTAATGTATTTTTTTGCAAAACGTTCAGCTTTTGAGACCTGGAATTCTTCCATGTACAAGAGCACTAAAACAAATATATTAAACAGCAGATCTTCAAAGCAAACATTATGCAAAATAAAATTAAATAACACACTTACTGGCAGCATTTTGTGAGGTTCTTTCAATAGGAGAACACAGCAAACACTTTTGGATCATCAGAATAATCATGATGAAGACTTAAAATCTTCACAAGTTGACAAATTTAAGCCACTACATTCTAACAACTGACACAAAGAGACATTGAAGTTCCCTGCTCATCTCTTTTGCCATACAGCAATATGGAAAATTTTACTTGTGGCAAAATTCCAGTTTTTGTAGGGAGGAAATAAAATTAAAAAAAAAAATTAAACCAATCAAAGAAAGACTAATCATTTGATCAAGTTTGTTCCTTAGGCAGTAGGCTTAAAAGTATCTGAAAATCTATTACAACAGATCTAACAGTCACTTGAACTGCCATAAAAACTTCAACACAATTATAAATACAACTACTACCTCCAGAATTTCCTTAATTGTATGACAATCCAACACATTTTAAAAACCACAACAGTATTATAAGAGTGGTTGATGTTCATTAACTGCACTTTTCACTAAGCATAACTTTAAACCATTTCACTTGGAAGTTTTCAAAGAATTGATCCCGTTCTACACCTTTCCACAAGTCATTCACCTCATTCTCTGCACACTCGCTGTGACTTTTCCTCAACTGCTCCCTTTAAAGTGATCAACTTCTCACTGATTAAACACTTGTACATTTAACAGGATAAGCACCATTATTCCTTAATTTAAATTGCCTTTTCTGTTGAACACCTTGCCATTTAGCTACAGGGCATGATCTGTGACAGAATTACAGAGTCTTTTCATTTAACAGAAGTCACATTCAGAGACTGGATCCAAAAAATTATGTGTCCCTTCATTCAGGTCAACTGGGAGGAAATATTTGTTTCACCAGTGTATACATTGGAAGCAGAGGTGGGAAAACAGGAAAGAAATAAAAAAAAAAAGTAGGAGGTACCAGAGGCAAGAGTACATTACCACCTAACTGGGGGTTTGCAGCTAACCTAGCCAGTCCTAAATTGTTCCACATTGTCTGCATTTCCCAGAGGTTCATACTGTGCAGAATAACAGCTCCCACCTTCTCTAACACCCACTAAAGTTTGAAAATGAAAGAGAATGAATTTTTAAGAACTTGCTATTTTGATGTGTCATACTGTGCATCTACCTACTGTCAAGAAACAAATTTACTTTGTGATTGTGGTGGTTTAACCCGGCAGGGATCTAAACATCACAGAGCCACTCGCTCACTCACACCCCTCCCACAGTGAGAGGGGACAGACTTGCGGGAGAAAAAGCAGAATTCGTGGGTTGAGACAAAGACAGTTTAATACGACAGAAACAGAAGGGAAAATAATAATAATAACG
Organism: Manacus vitellinus; assembly: GCF_001715985.3. Classification (NCBI taxonomy): domain Eukaryota; kingdom Metazoa; phylum Chordata; class Aves; order Passeriformes; family Pipridae; genus Manacus; species Manacus vitellinus. Next base: position 13,442,325 of record NW_021939395.1, on the reverse strand, counting down.
ATAAAATAATTACAAAACAAGTGATGCACCCTGCAATTGCACACCACACACTGGCAATGCCCAGCCAGTTTCCCAGCATCATTCCCCAGCCAGTTCTCCCCCCAGTTAATACACTGAGCATGATGCCAGAGGGTATGGAATATCCCTCTGGCCAGTGTGGATCAGTGTGTCTCTTGTGCACTCCCAGCCCACTTGCTGGTGGAGTGGGGGGAGAAGCTGAAAAGTCCTTGACTTAGTGTAAATACAGCTTATCAATACTCATTCCCAGTCAGGCTCACTCCAGCCTCCAGTGTTGTTACCTGCTGGGATAACTCTGTCACTCCAGAAGTCCAGGTGGGTTCTGCCCCTCTCTAGCTTGATGGCATTAGTGTGCACTGTTGAATCCACACAGCTCAGGAGACCCAGTTGTCCCCTTTTCCTTGACCTGGCTAGAGCCAGGGCCCCTCTAGTCCTCATCACAGTACTCTCTACTCACTCCTTGTAAATACAAACCAGAAGTTCCTTCATCAATAACAAAACTAGCCCTTCTACTCCATCTGCGGAACTGCCACTGGAACAGTGGTTTTCGTAGAACTCCCTATTTTGATTGTCTTTGCTTGCAACTCACATAACCATGCCCCCAGGATTGGTGTAGACTTCCATCCACATTCCTCCTGTTCTCATGAACATTTTTTCCTTGTGTATAGGGGTGACTGATACTGGCACGAGTCATCTCTTTGGTCAGCTGCAGTGCCTGTTGCCAGGGCTGGAGAAGCCACTGTGCCTGTCATTTTGTTGGCAGACTCAGAGCACTTCTCTCCCCTTTTGGAGTACTGAATAGTGTTGAACAAGGCTCAGTAGCCACAGGACAAGCCCCAGCACACTGCAGTCATCATTTGTCTCTCCCTGGAATTGTCAGAGCAAGAGCATATTTTTCAAAATATTTTACCAGGTTTTCGGGATTCTTCACTTGTTCAGGGCTGAAATTCCAAAACGTTGGAGGTGATCACTGTCCTAGACACTTGCCCATACTATCCCCCACACCCTGCCTCTCATAACTATCCAGCCTTGGGCAGATCTTTGGGTGGTATCCCTAAATAGCTGCTTCGCCCTAAAAAAAAAAAAGAACCAAAACACATTCAGGAATCATAGCAAGAGCGAGATGCTGGTTCGAACACCCAGAGGATATTGAACATTCTCAGGAGCTGTCGCAGTCAGCCTAGCGGAGGGGAAGAAGGCGGAGGAGGGTGTGTGTCCCCCCGGAGCGGCTCCGCGGGGAAGGCAAAGGCGCAGTTCCCGAGAGCTGCCCGCAGATGGCTCCCGCAGCCCGGGCACCGCCGAGAGCGGGCGAGCCTCGGGACCGGGGATTTTATCATCTCACAATCCAGGGTACAAAGTACAGCAAAACCATAACCTCCACCCAGCCCCCGGTGACGATCAGCAGCACAACAGGGAACGCGAACTGTGAGGTGTTACATACCGCACCTCTGAGGAGGTTGAGCAGTGACTAATAAATTAATACAATGAATGCTTATTAAAAACTTGGCCAACAGAAAGGACTGTCGTGGTTTAACCCCTTAGAGTGTTCAAGGTTGAATGGGGCCCTGAGCAACCTGGTCTAGTAAAAGATGCCCCTGCCTATGGCAGGGGGGCGGAATGACATCGTCTTGAAGGTCCTTTCCAACCCAAACAATTCTATCATTCCATGAGAAGTCTACCAATAAATATTAATCAAAACTGCTTTAAAGATGAAAGAAAATACCTAGTCAACTCCACCTTTTATCACAACTACTTCAAATAATGAGTTTAGCAGACCTATCTTAAAAAAAAATACCTGCCATCCTATGTACTTGTATACTCTTTTTTAAAAACTACGTTAAGCCTTTAAGGTTTTAGGGATTTAGGTTGAATTATGCCTCTAATGAAGAAAAGAAAGCAACATACCAGGTGTCCCAGATACCACTGAGGTATTTTTTTTGCCTCTCCCTACAAAAAAATCACAGAATTGTTTCTTTTGGAAGATGACCTCAGAAAGTCACCGGCTGATTTCCAGCCCCTTCCTACAGCATGCCTCAAAACTTGTCTGACTTCAATTTTGAAGCAGGTTAATCAGAAAAAGTCAGCCAGGTTCTGACTATCCCCAAACACACAGAATTCACATTGTGGACCCCTGTTCCGTTACCGATAGCCTTCATTGCAAAATTTCTTTTCTTAGCATCCTACTGGAATTTTGCTTTATGCAATCTGTATTCATTGTCCCTCATCTGTATCAGCTTAAATATTAGCAGTGGTATATGGGTTTAGACTTGAAGTAAATTAGTAGATGAACACATTTCTTTGGCTTGCTGGTTAATATCAACCAGAGGCTGTCTAACCAAAGGCCTTTGTTTTTTATCCAGGATGATTTTTGCACCTTAATAACTACATCCCAAAAATCCCTGACTGTTCCTGCACATGCTAGGTGCTGCAACAATTATTCCAAATTCTATCAAAATCATGATGTTGAGTATTGATGTCATTCATTTGACCTCAATTCTTTATTTAAATGCCAAGACGCCTGCTCTATATCTTAGGACAACATTTAGTTCTCAACATGGCAGAAATTTGATTTACGTTTCCATACAAGGAATTTTACCATTCAGATGAGAAAGTCGTTTTCAATTCTTAAGGCTTTCATTCCTCAAGGCAATATATACTGTTAAACAAAGAAACTAATTCCAATATATTTTGTCAGAGAGTGAGTGATTAACAAAATGAGTCATCAACATTGTTTGAATTATGGGACTTGTAACATCAGCTGTCTAAACTCAGATAAGTATCACTGCTGATGAATCAACATTTGTTTCCACTTATAGCCTCAAAACATACTATTTAAAGAAAATGTTTAGCTACAGCACAGCCCCCATGATACGTGATGTTATCAAAAAAAGTCAGATAACAGGAAATTTCAGTAAAGTACTCACCCTGAAAATTTATTTTTCTGCCCTTGTAATTTGTGCGATTCCATTGGTCCCAAAATAAACATATAAATAATATTCCACACGTTACATCAGAGGAACCTGATTCCATTAAGTACCTTGGAAAAAATGCAGCCATAGATAAATGCAGAAGGTAAGGATTCAGTAGAGTTTCACAGCTCTGTTTTTCAGTAATCAGTGTTTTCAGATTTACCTCATATTTAAGCACTTGCTTGTTTGATGCTTCTGATGTTCTCTGGAAGCTAGAGATACAAGGAGTCATATTATTACAAGATAAGTTTCTACAGGAAGGGGTGTATCTAAAAACATCTCTAACTGCAGTGACGGAAGGTGCATCACAAAGTTCTTACACTGGGAAGGAACAAGACTGGAAGTAGAATCACTACAACTCCAACTATGCAAAAATTAACTCAGCTTTTCAAATATGAGCACAACAGATCAACATAAAGCATTAATAATAAACAGACACCTTCTCATATTATAAGAATGTAAAAGACTGAAAACAAAAAAATAGTGAAATGTGTCATAATATGTTAGATCAAATAATTTCTTCTTTGATATCTATTGGAAATACAACAGCAAACTTGTTCCACCATAGGTTCCAGAGGATATTGTTTCTAGCTCCCCATAGAGTTTTTCATCATATTGAAACACAGTTAAAAATGTTTAATTATTAGGATATTTTTGCAGCCACTTTGTCTGATGCTCTAGTAACTGTAATAAGGAAAGTCGTTTATTGCTGGGCATTCCTAATTTTTACAGAAAAACAAGAGGCTGCCAAGTCCATCAGATACATTCAAGTGACCAAGCAAAAATTTACAAAAGGCAATTACCACAGAGAATTTTTCTGAGCAAGGAATAATATAGGAGTATATATATATTATACACATGGATTCAATACAACTTGTTGTTATATAGCTTATAACTTTGAGCAGTTTTATAAAGAGGATGAACAAAATTGCCAGAAACTTGCTGGAAAGGCATAAATTGAGGTCTGGCATCATTAGCCAGGAGCACAGAATTAAAATAAAATCAGGGTTGATAAATACCAAAGGCAACCAGGTAATCATGAGTATGGGAAATTGATTGCTGGGCTATAGCTCTGAGTTTACAGATTGTTTTTTACATTACATGCATCAGCCTCATTAAGCAAAGCTGGGGAAAGCAAGGAGTAACAACTTATAATTTGAAGTTTTAACTGTTCTCATTATGGCAGAACTTCTTACATCATCCCAAAAAAATGCAGTTATTCTTCACCAGTTCTAAATCCATAGGTTTCTTTGCCTCAGCTTAGCAGATCCATCACCTCTGGTTCAGTATTAGCTCTAATAGCATGGACCACATATCAGCCAGTGAAAAGCTGAGAAATTAATTTGGTGTTTAAAAAAATTATTTATTTTTTACCTGGACCACATTTTGTTTACCATACACAATTTTTTTTTTTAGTTTATTTAGTTCCATTTATCTGCAGTCTTTGATCATTTTGGAGGCATCCCTAGATGCAAAATTAATTGTTGCACAATATTATTTGTTATTTCATGAAGACCTTGGCATTCCTGTCTTGTTTTGCTTCCCTTGTTTCTTTGGATATGATTAAGTATCTAGAAAAATGGTTAACCCCAGGGTTGAAGTATTTAGTTCTGAGAAACTTTAATACAATCAATTATGTTTTGAACATAGGGAAGCAAGCAAAGGAGAAAGTTTTAATTACCATCAGTTAGCAAAACAGTCCTGATGCACAATTTGATTACCTTTTGCCTAACAGTCCCTTGATATTTCGAGTTCATTACAAAGATATTTGACTTGAAGTTTTTCTGCACAAGGATATTAACTATTTCAGAATGGCATTTCATTACAAGCCTTTAAAACTAATTTTGTTGTGTTTTCCATGAGAAAAGCAGGTAGAGAAGCAGACAGAGAAGCTGTCTGTTCTAAAACCATTAGATACAAAAACCTGATATTTTTATAATTAAAAGCTAAAGCTAATAAGTCTATATTTCATAGGCAAACCAGTTGGGTTAGAGCTGCCAAGAAAAATACAATCCTGAAACAAAGATTTCAGTAAATCAGTTCTGTTCTATAATGAACAGAAAAAAAGAAAAGTCTTGTTGTCCATTAGTGTTTAAAACAGAGAAACAAGAAAATGCCCCAGAAACCCAGAACCCAACAGAAGTCCTAAAAATCCTAAAATTCAAACCTCTTTAAAAATACCCTGGCTAAAGCATTCAAGTGAATTACAGCTGAGTTTCTCACAGTCCAAGACCTGTCCTCAGCACTCAGTTATTCTCCTGCTCACAAATTACCTTTCTGATCTAAAAGAAATTCCATCCCACATATTCAAAATATATATTTGCAACATTCAGCCAACTCCTACATATACAAAAGGCTACCATGACAACGTGGATGCTGCCAGTGAGTTAAGGAGATCATATTCTGCAGTGAGATGCACTGTTCTGACATGCAAGTTTGAGTATTTACACTCCTATCTGGTTACAAATTATAACTTTGAGCAGTTAAAGAAACCTATCAGCATAAGGATGTTCTCCTTGTTGCACATCAGACCTAGTCCTTGGCATGCCCATTATGTCACTTACTGGATTAACACTGACTCTACATTTCTTGGATATATGCATCTCTTCTTCATTAGCTCAATTCCCAACAACCTCAAAACATGTAACAATAAAACTTACCACTTGGTCTCTTGCAGGCAAGACTTGCACTTATGGATCAAATTTCATCCAAATTTATCTTAATTTCTGATCCAGTTTTGAAGCCAGAGTTTTCCAGTTCAAGAAATTAGATAAAAACCCAACACACTAAAGAGATTAACTCCTTGGACATTCTCTTTTAAGCTTTTCTAACATGAAATGTTAGATTTAAATATATTTAACAAAGTAAATAATGAATTGTTACAAGCAAAAGTAAACAGCCTGTATGTTAGAAAGACAACCCAGTTAGTTAACTCTTGGGAGTTGCATTGACAGTAACAAAAAAAGAAGGAGAAAAAAAAAAAACCTCAGTGGTATTTTCCAGTTTATGTACCTGCTATTTCCAAACATTACCATTATGAATAGAAAAAACAGTAAAAGTGGAAGTTGGAATACCATTCTTTTTCAGGACCTGGGGGCAGATTTGAGTAACAACTAAGCATATGAAGGACTTAGGGTTCCCTGACTCCCTGACTACTGATCAGCTACATTATCTCCCCATTGAAAAGTCAGTTTTTGGGGAGGGAGGATCTTGAACACAGCTGTCACTTTGATGGCTAAAGCCATCAGATTTCTCACATCCATACATTGATGGCCTTAATCTCTTTTTTCTAATATGGGTCAATCAAGAGAAGCTAAGTCCCTGTCCAAATTAATTTATAAACATAAGGTAAGTCAACCTTTAAGGGTAAAACTTTAATTTTGATTTACTGTAGCTCAATAAGGACTAACACTCAGATGAAGTTTACTTGGCTAACTAATAATTGCATCATTAAGCCATAAATGTGAACAGTTTGTGATTGCAAATAATTTCAACCAATTGGAAACCCATATTTAAGAGCATAGAACATAATTAATTCACATTTCTAAAAGTCTTTGCCATCTTAATCTGCAATATCAAAGTATCTGTTATGCTGGATTTCCAGAAAAGTTCAGTAGCTATTCTGGTAGCTGCTACCCAACAGAGATCAGTCAGGTTTTCAGAGATCACAGATGTGGAAGGCACCCTAAGGGGAAAGTTTAGTCCCATCTCTTTGCCTACAGGGGAGCTTTTCTGAGAGATAATTGTGTAACATTTTGAATTCCAGTGAGAGTGCTTTGGAATTTTTTAGGCCCTCATTGCAAAGAAACATTCTCTTGGCTACACTATGTAAAATATTTAGAATTATTTCCGATTCTCCAAAGAAAACCACCTACCCCCCTTTAATTATCCCTCATTAACTGTTGTTATTAAGCAAAGATCAGTCTTAACATCTGTGAAACCTGACTGACAGTGCCAACTATCACTGGGGCATTCTAGGACAAACTAAGTAATCATTTTAGTTTTTCTACAATCAGTGGGTTCCCATTTCTCCCAGACTGGCACTGTCACCAGCACAAAGGCTGCACTTGCCATCTCACAGCAAATGGCCCCAAACAATCATTGAGCAATGGTAAATAAGTGTAACCAACCCTCTATAAATTTCTCAAGTGCCTTGGGATTGCTGGATGAGTAACTGCAACAGTGAGGCAGTAATATGATTAAAATCTGAGCTACAAGGCCATCTGACTATGCTTTAGATCCTTATCAGTGTACACCCAGATTAACAGTAAGCATTATATCCATAACAAGGTCATGGTCCACAGCATGTAGGTATTAGAAATCTAAAAATGTAAGATTGGTCCCAGGTGTCAAAGGGGAAAAATAAAAAGAAAAAAAAGGCAAAAAAGCACAGCATTTTAACCAGTTTTGTTACATAGACTATCGATATGTAATAATACACATTTTCCTATTTATTACCAATTCAGAGAATAATAAGAGTAAGAACCTTTTGCTATTCAATTCTACAACAATTGGGAAACCACAAGATGCTTCAGTGAAATCTTGATAAATTTACAAGATCCTTTATTTTTACCTCTTTCAAAACTGATTAAGTTCCTTGATAACAATAACATGCAAGTAAGGAACTACAGCACCATATAGCATGTTAGTTCTTTTTAGTATAGCCTAATTCCTGTCAAAAGGAAGTGTTAAATTTGAAGAAACTTCAGTGTAGAGATGGCCAAAGCAGGAGGTTATCTTAAAAACCAGTGTTCCCTTCAGTTAGGGAAAATACAGCTACATAGAAAAAGCAAGCAAAGCATAAAATAAGTTAAAAGTCCACCTCTATGTTATCATCTTGTCTTTTGTGTATTCCACATATTCTGTTACTAGTTCAGAAAGTCACTTCAGTGCTTACTGCCTCTCTTCTTAGTTTGGATTAGCACATACACCGTATTCTGAAGCCATGGCTGGTAGTGAAATGAAGCACCACTGCAACACTTGCCATTTATCCTTAGAAAACATTTTTACCTCCTTGCCACTCCTGATTTCCATTGGAATGAGAAAAGCTGGACCCTCAGATATCATGCAGTATATTAAAATTTTCTTTGACACTATTGATGAAATGGGAGAATAAGCTCCATCCCGCTCAGAGACAGCCATTGATAATCAGCAGCTCTCATTTCAGCTTCTTGTTTGAGTACAACATGGGTGTAGTCAAAGAGTTAACAACCATAACACAACAGCCTTTGAACTTCATTCCATATGGCTACTCCCACCACAGCAGATGGTGCAGCTAGTTGTTTTCTGTTTACTTTTGATGTACTGTTTTCTGTCTTCTGACAAAATCACTGTGGCTAAACAGTAAAACTGACAGCTGCCCATTTCTGTTGTCCTTTCCTTGCAGCTTGCTGCCTTCAAGCTCAGGAGCAGTGGCGAAGGAGGAGATTGCTCATACACTGCAGCTTCCCAATTGCTGTTCCTCCTCCTTCCCACTCCTCCACATTGCAGCAGCTCCGCTTGGCTGAACAGACTCACTGCTAGGGAAGGAAAGGAGGAGATTCCAGAGAGGAGCCAGGGACTGACTTACAGCAGGGCCAGGGGCAGACCCAAAACCGAGCTGCAGAAGTGATAGGGATGAGATAAATACGTAAGTCAGCCTGAAGATTTTTGCACAGTTGTTCTTCTGCCAGAGAAAACTCCATGTATGTGAATGTGTACAGAGCTTTGGTGACTTTTCATCCTGTCATTCTTCTTCTCTCCATTGCCAAGGACACAACTTCTCTTTTTAGCATATAAAAAGTTCAGTTGCCATTTTTTAATAACACAGTTTTTTAAAAAAATCCAGTTAGGTTTGTTACACATAGTTTTCAAAACTTATCCACATATTTAAACTATTTAATTTTAACATTATTCAACGTAAGTGTTAATTTTGCTGCACTTCTCCATTATGTTTCTGTGCATGTGTCTGACTGAAGGACCACTAACTGAGATTGTCTTTTAAAACACCTGCATTTTGAGCTCTGTGTTGGGTAAGTCATGATTGTGAATGTTCATCTCAGTTACACCTGTCAGTAAATGCAAGAAAAACAAAACAAAACAAAAAAACCCCAAGTACAGGAATACCAATAACCACATTTTCCAAGAATGGCTTTTTTCCAAACTCTTTGAGGTTATTTGAGTTTGTTCTTTATCCACAAATCATATAAAAATACCTTTCACAACAATAATATATGGCTTAATACTATTGTATGTTTCACTTGGACTCTTCATATTACTTTCTCTATTAATTAGCTCATAAATAAAAAGCCAAAAATGATGATAGCTTTTAATTCTACACACAATGATGTGCTTGTCTTATCCTTCCTCATCCAGCTGCTTGTATTAGAGATTTCTTTAAGTATGAACAATAGAAAACAAAACAAGAAGTCTTAGCTTTCTGCTCACTCCACACAAAGATAAATGAAGATGCTGGTGCTAAAGAATTTATGACAATTATTCAAGGACTGACTTGTAATCATTTATCTGCATAGTTATCATGTTTTTTAATGTTTCCATCACCAAGATATCAATGCCCAGACCATAAGCACTGGTTAAAAGTAAAATGTTATTATGAAGCATCTTAAAACCCTCAGTTAAAAGTCCCAAATTATAGTATATTTTATCTTATATGCCAGTATAAAAACATCAAACCCCATATTGTTGCTTGACTGAAGTTAAACCCACTTGCATTCCATAACCTCAGAAAAGTCAGGGCTTTCCAAATAATTTAGTTCTAGATGGATTGTGTGCCTCAGGAAAGGCTTCAGACTATTCCAATCTCTTCCTGACTCCTCCTCCATAAAGATGAGGTTTATATTTAATTCAAGCTTTTCTCAGTCACTTCCTTCTCCATCTTAGAGAAGACATTGTGGCTGCCAAATATCCCAGTAAAATGGCAGTGAGCAAGAGCTGGGATCAATTGCCAAATTGTGCTTGGATAATGGATGCAGGCATATTCATGCAGATTACAGAACAGGGAGGTCTTCACTGAACTATCACTATGATTTATTTTGTAAAACAGAGATAAGCTTAGAAAGTGGGGCAACACCCCACAATCATCTATAAGATAATTACAACACACATTCATTTACAGTGTAAAAAGACATTTTTGGGGGTTATTTCAGCCACTGTTCAATTAAGTAATTAGCTTTCATTTCTTACTAAGACCCACTGAAAAATCATCAAAATGCCAACATCAAAATGAAATAAGAATTATGTACTGCTAAATTATAAAACAATCTCCTTAATGTAGAAAAATCAATTCTGCAGGCAAGGTGAAATTTGTGCAAATGCCTATTTGGCAAGAAATAGTCTTTTAAATATTTCTCAGGAGAGCTTAAATTTATATATTTACTTGAATTCATGTAATTCAGCCTGCAGACAAGTGACTTCTATAGCAGTGGACTACACATAGATTGATAACACCTGCTTAGCAGTAAGAGTGTCTTTCCTACTTAGAAGTAGCAACAAGGGCTCACCCTCACAGATCCCAAGATCCTGTGCAAATGCTCCACTCAAGCACTTCAAACAATGAATTTCACACCATATCAATGAGAATTTTTCTATCTTTCACTTCTTTTAGAGTTAAAATTACAGCAGCTTCACTGTGAAATTCAAGTTTTCGAAGACAAGTCTTCCTCAACTGTAACCTGTGTTCCAAACTGTTCATTGTCTCAACATGAGTCTCCTTAAAGAAGATTCAAGTATGTTGTGACTATTTATAAAAGTTTCTAATATCAGTCTGAGTCTAAAGCATTCATTTTGTCTAACAGATTTATGAGCAGATGAGATCACCTTTAATCATTTACAGTACTAAAAAAGATGTATTGTTGGGAATTCTTGTCTTTCTGATATTATTTTTTCCCCTTCTTTTAGACCTTACTTAAGCATTTCTAGGACCCAGGTCACTTATTTTGGCAGCTATGCTTAGACAGCTCTTAAATCTTCCATTATCACCTTGGCTACCGTTTATAACGTATAAATTCTTTATATTTCAAATGGATTGTGGTTATTCCCCAAGTTGATCACTAGACTTGTGCTATATCTGAACAGGGAATTCCTTCCTCTCAACAATTCCATTTCACCTACGGCAGGAAAAATAAATAAACAAGCGTAGCATTTGCTGCAGGACTTCAGAGAGTTCTGTCTGCCTAAGCTAAAGGACACTGAGCACTACAAAGTTTTCTACTGCTATTCTAGGTAGAATACAGTGTTTCTGTATTACATCAATTTGTACCATAAGCATAATCCTATTTTTGAATCTGTATTAACCTCTACGTTCTCCCATGGTTAATCCAGCCTGGCCAGCCAAGCACACACTCACTGTCTGCTTCACTGAGAAACAACACTTATTCAAATCAGGAAAACCTGATATCCTGCTTTTGTTTTCAATCTACTGGCAAAATCAAACGTGAAGTGCTAATGGTCCAGCTTGTGTAGTGAATATTAATGCAGCTGGATGCAGAGGCATTTGCAATTCTCGCAGAGGCAGGAGGAACAGGTACACTGAAGTGGATCAGTCATTGTCAGAATTACTTCAGTTACTTATTATGTGCAATGCATACTGTCACTGGGAAGGCTACGTTTCCATGGCAACTATCAAATACATTGTTAATGTCCCTGAAGGATTTCTAGTCAATAATGATTTCAGTCCTTTCAAGCTTATTTTTTAAACTAACTTTTTGGTTAGTTTAATCCTACCTCCAGTCTGTGCATTTAGTTTATTATTGTCAGGTAGCTGAACACTACTAAGGAGGAAAGGTTTTAACCTTGTTTGTCCGTAGACATTCAGTGCAGCACATCTCAAATTTCTTCAGATACCAATAAGAAATAAAAACATGCAAGGAACCTACTCCATCTTTCACAGTAGAAGTCTAGAATCAAACTGAATAAAGGTGAATGCTGAAATTACACGACAAACACCAACTCCCATTTGTGTGTTTCTCTGTCAGGAAACTACACTGAGAACATGAACAGCATATGCAGTTTTATTACAGAAGTAAGGACAAGGATTGCAAATGCTAAAGTAGGATGATAAAAACCAGCTTTAAATTGATCTGACCCCCAAGAAATTTTGAACCTCCCTAGGGCTACTATAGATGACATCCAACTGCAAATTAGGATGGACATGGGACACAGAATTTAAGAAGGAAGTTATTCTTAAATTCTGTGTCCCATGTTTAACTTAACAAAGTAAGAATAGGAAGGCAAACTATGTAATGGGTTTAATTTAATTAATTAATGATGTTTCTCAAGCATGAAACCCACAATCACACATGAGAAAGAAAAACATCGTTTCAGAAACATACAAATTTCCCTTGGAGCAGAACTGACTTTTTTTTTTCCATTTCCCATTTTCCTTATATGCTCATAAAGATGTATAAAACTTTATAAAAAGTCCCTAAACAACTGGGCTGCTAGTCATGTGGGCTACTGGCCAAGGTCTTAGTTTACATGTCTTTTCTTAAGATTAAAAACAAACAATGAAAAACATATGTGAATGGTACAGTCTGCCCTGTGGTTCTTAAAATGGAACTACCATAGAAGTGCACATATAATTGTTGAATATTAAGAAATATCTTGGGGGATATATTGAATTTGGAACGATATGATTCCCTTCAAGAGACAAGGGCTTTTTTTGAAGTAACAGGAATGATAACTAAAACCACTAGAAGGCAGCCCAGTTATTTTCTCCAGAGCTGGTATTTTTCCTCACAATTGAAGCTCTGCTGTTAACAATCTCAGCCAAAAAATAGTTTATGGGAGAGGAAAGTCAATTGGTTTTGTAAGCTATAAAGGTCAAAATACTTCTGAGAAATATTCCCTTTGGAAAGCTTAGAAGCAACCTTTTTCTCCAAAAGTTTATGACAGCTGGCAAAGCAAGAAGACATATGCTTTTTTGTATTGCCTAAATAAAAATGACTGATCTGACTTATTAACACTGATTCTCTCAAGATGCAAACAAGAGTTTCCATCAGCTTTATGCAGTTCTTATTATTCATTAGCAATATCTGCTTTTCAATGAGCAATATTTATCCTAAACATCTGTTCGCAGGATCAGTTAAAGAATTTAGAAGATATGCTTCAGATTTATTAGCTTTCATTGAAACTGTTTTTCAGTCTATTGAGAATGATTAACTGAGGCTTTTAAGGCTATGGAAACGAAAACAAGCAGTAAGGTCTGATAAAAGTCATGCTTGTAATTATCTGATTCATAAACCAGAGAAGTTCAGCTACTTATATTTTGAAAAAACATATCAGAGTTTTCTTTTCCATACACGTTAAAAAAAAAAGGGAAGAGGCTATACTATAGTCTGAAAACAGAATAATAAATTAATTGAAATAGATAAAATAAAAAAAATTAAGTAACAGACATTTAAAAACAATAATCTGGTAAAAATATCTAGCATAAAAGGGCATAGAGATTCCAGAATAGACAACAGGTAAGCACAGCTCTCCCTACAAAGACAGGCTGAGAGAGTTGGGGTTGCTCAGCCTGGAGAAGAGAAGGCTTCAGAGAGACCTTATAAGCTCATAAGAAAGGAAGGAGAAACCACTTACACAGACAGTGACTGGGCTAAGGGCAACAATTTTAAATTGAAAAAGGGCAGGTTTATATTAGAGATTAATAAGCAATGCTTTACTGTGAGGGTGGTGAGGCCCTGGCACAGGTTACCCAGAGAAGCTGTGGCTGCCCCATCCCTGGAAGTGTCCAAGGCCAGGTTGGATGGGGCTTGGAGCAACCTGGGATAGTGGAAGGTGTCCCTGCCCATGGTAGTGGGTTGGAACTGAATGGTCTTTAAGGTCCCTTCCAACCCAAACCATTTTATTATTCTATGATTTAAAAAAAACCAACCAAGAAAAATCTATGATTAGCTGTAAATCTTTTAAGAGAATGAGTCTAATAAATCCCACCCAGCTTCTCTAAAATAAAAGAATTCATAATATCTACATCTTCCCACGGGTAGAGTAATTATTGTGCTAGGCAGCAATTGAAAGCAGCACTAAAGAAGCAGAATTCCACCACATGACATTTGTTTATGGTGTAAATTTTCACTAATAAAAACGAGAACAAGAGTTACATGCTGGTTACATACAACAGTCTTTCTAAAGAGATACACATATGCAAGAGTATTGACCTGGAATATAGAAAGGTGTTCAGGAGCTCAACTATGTCACAGAGGGGGGTTTTTGCCATCAGCTTTACTCCTTGCTGAGCACAGACTTGCAAAAGAGTCCTGAGAAAATGCACTGGGCAGACACATTTTAACCAACACTTGCAAACTCCCTGTCAACATTCACAGAAAGTACTAAAATTTTGTGCATATAAAGGCTGCTTTGGCTTAAAACCTACAGTAAACAGGAACTGGAATGTTATCAATAGCTTCAAAAATAGAAGCTGTTGGACAGTCACGCTGTTTGTGTTCCTCATACAGACTGCCCCACTTTCTCATCGTTCTATGGAATGACTCTAATACACTATTCTCATTTACGTGGTTAAGCACATGATTTATTTTTTCATCCTCCAGGGAGATTTTTCTACTTCTTTAATATAATGCAGCTGCATAACACTGGGATGGCTGTCCTCATTGTGAAGCAGCACAACAGCACATTTCCAAGCTTATCCAATAAACTAACACTTTCATGCAACACAAATTTTATCCAGTTAATCTTAACCAAGGTGTGATATGCCTTTCTGTGTCAGCAGGCTCAGAGCCCACACACAACACAACGTAAACCAGAAGGTTTCAATTTTTTTACATTACAACAGTCCTTTGAAAGATTGCAAGTAACCACCAGCAAGTTCAGCAGCTTTAGCACTCAAGCTCCAATATTTATAAACTCTTCCAGCTACTCTCAAGGCAAAAATCGTGCTCTCAAAGGATCTGTTCTGTGTTAACAGTTGAACAGCCACTTTCCTATGTTACTTTTAGGTATCCCTTACTTCTTACTAAGGAATTTTCTGCCCTCCAAATGCTAACAGAGATCAAGTATTAAATTAAAATCAATGTTACTTTTCCACAGTTGCTCTGCTCTCCTTAGAGAGAGTGTCAAGCATCACAGCACAAGCTGCGTGAAACTGATAATTTTACACTTAGGCAGTTGGTAGAACTCTGTGCACAGCTTAATGTTAAATGGGACTAATGACCTAGGAGATTGTAGCATTCATGATACAGGAGAGAAATTAGGGTAGGTTAGAAGCGAAGGAACTGATTTACCAGCTTCAAAATTTAAGGGCACGTTTACTTGAGCAACACTGGTGAGTGTATTCACGACTGCAGGCTACTCCAAAACTCTCATTATTTATTTCAAAAATTCTGCCCAGAGCACAGTCTCATTGCTGCTTCCACTGCCCAGGCCTATAAAAAGCCCAGAAAAACCAATGGGACTTCAAGAAATGCATATCTGGTTTTCACATTGCACAGGAAGAAGGGAGTAACTGTTTTGCAGATTTTTGCTAGAAGTAGCAAAGTTAGGATTCCACTTCTGATGTTTTGGGATGGGATGAAAAATAAAGCTCCAGAAAACCAAGAGAACTGGATGGCCTGGACCAAAGGTGTCTGAACAGAACAATTAAGTCTCCAATATAATATCATCTGTTGGCATGTATTTTTACTTGGGAGGGGAAAAGGACAGTAGACAATGATTTAATCTTAAAAAGAGCTCTAAAGGAACTGAAGTTTTTAGCAGGAATTACCAATTGTACAACAAATAATCCCTCAATTTAATAGTTCCACAGCATAGAGCATTAGACAACCTGTATATGGTCAATACTGGTAGATTTCTGAATACTGGACAGGGGGAAGTGAAAGTAAACCATAATGCTTTATTTTCTAAAAAGATTCAGCATTGCAAACACCAAAATGTCACTGAACAAAAGAGAACACGACATTTTGAAGACAAGCCTTATTAGAGATTTTCAAGCAAAACTGTGAAGAGAACTAAACCTTTGCTGAACTCTCATCACACACTAAACAAAGAAATTTTCTAACCGTAGTAGGAAATAAAACAAAAACTCCCTTCCCTAATGGAACTGCTAGTTCACCACCAGCCACTGAGTGCCCCTCTACTTCAGAGGAACACAACAAGTGATTTTCCTCTTCTATCTTTATGAAAACAGGTTCTCATAAGTATTACAGGGCTACTAAATGAAGTCAGTCAAGTTAGGGGGTTGAGTTGACTTTGGTTTTACTTTACCTAATACATCTAAGCAATAAACTGATGAATTCATCTTGCAATGTTTGGGGTTTTTTTTCCCCAAATGCAAAATATTACAGCCACTGTGTTTTCATCACACTAGACATTACATCCTTCTTTCCTGAAGCCTTACAAAGCTTTGTGATAGCAAACATGACTTGCAGATGTCCTACAATCAACAGAGAGTTGCAGTGCAATGTTGGTCAGCCCAGCATTAGAAATTACCTACTCCAGACACTTTACCATCTGAATTTTGAAATCTGCTGTTGAGCATGCTGTTGCGCATGCTAATTTGTACAAAAGCACCCAAACAACCAATTTGGGGATATGCTTCTCAAATTACTCCAATAACCACATACATGAGAATTTAGAGCCAAGCCAAGAGATAGAAAAGGGATAATGATAGAACAAAAGGATAAAAGGAAAGCACTGAAGAAAATCAAGACAAAATACAGTCATTTAACCCACATTATAGTGTGATATCTAAGGTATAAAACTCCCTAGAAAAAAATCTTTATGACAGAAAGGCAGTTGAGGCTGCTGGTCTTTGAATTGTAACATGCCAAGGCAGCTCTTTAATCTCACAGCCTATCTATAGTAACATCCTGCAGTTCTTCAGAGTCAAGCTATTTTTTACTTTCCTCTCACTGTTCTTCCCATGCTATCCAATGCTAATGTGTAAAGTGAGTAATAGACTTTCAGCAAAAACCAAGTTTTCCAGCTATTCTTATTCCAATGCCTTTCTGGGGATCTCAGTAAGGGATGTCAGTGAAGGGTCAGACACTTTTTGCACCATCCAGCCTCCTATCCTCAGAGTCCTCCAAAAAGGAGAGGAAAGTTTAAAGATGACTTGAGCTGTATCTTCACACACACACTAATTGTAGCCAATGTTTTGTGTTTGAACAGATGCTTTCCCAGCCTCAGCAAAAACTGTATTAGAAAATACAGTGTATTATTGATATGGATTTATTCATTCACTAACCACATTCTGCACTAACTGCTATTTAATGCAGCTAACCAGGGAAGAGTTACATCAAACCAGAAAAACTTCAGTACAGTCAGAGTAAAAGCAAATTACTGTACTAAAAATTTACCCAAATAGAAGAAAAATCTTTAGGTTACCTGATACTACCAAATAAATTTGTGCAGCAACTCATTCAGTTACTAGAACTGAACTGATCAATACAATTCCCCTTTTTGGACCCTTTCCCATGAACAGAATGTAAACACAATGCCAGCTCAAGTCCCCACGGTCTTTAGCTCTAATATATTGTTTCACTGTTCTTTTTCATGAAATTCTGGATATTTCTCTGAAAAACCACGAGACCCCCAGTCCCGCAGAATTCTAGTAGACTACACTGACATTGAATATGGGCTTGTTGGTACCAAGCAGAAGAGTTACAGACCTTAAAATTATGTCTCACTGACATTTTACTTACAGGCACATCTCATGATTATTTGTAGCTGGACTAATCTGACAAGAACTTGGACAAAAAAAAAATATTTCCCCCACCATTAAAAAGGCCAATTAATGATCTGTATTTTCACAACTGGAAGTAATTTTTTCTTCTTTTGATTATTGCTAAACACAGGTCAAACTTCCTTTTGGACATGGTAATTTCACTTTTTTACTGGAAATTTATACAGAGAAGTTCAGCATTAATTTAGAAAGTGCAGGGACTATGTGCAATCTTACAGGCAGTCATAAAATTGATTAAAGAGACAGGAAAAAGTAGTATTCAGCACTTTTAAACTCAGACAAAGAGGAATTCTGAAGAATGGTTAAACAGGCACTTGTGAGGAGTCCCAGAAGCAACCCTGTATGGACAAAGAGTAAAGTAGAAACAGAAATTCCAGTTTCCTTATAAAAGTGTAACAGCTATTATAGATGCGGGTTTTCCTGCTTCACAGGTGCTACTACATTAAACTCTTGATCTTTTGATGAGAACAGTTATCCCTACCCTTATGACAGGCATTTCAGCAATTCCTCAGCACACTGAGCAGAATGAGTCTGCAATGCAGAGTTACACCTCCATGGATTGTCTTGCAGTAAGGAACTAAATCTAGTTTATAAAAAATCGGCAGAAATATCTAGAGTAAATTTAGGCTGGGATGTTCTGTTCTGCATTAGAAAGAGAAAATACAATAGAGTTAGACTGAATAAATTACTTTCAACATTTATTCACATAATAGTTTTTGTTAACATTTGTTTCCCTAAACTTCACTTCATTAGTTCAAGTACACAGTTTGAAGCCTAATTATTTTCCAGATTTACGGTAGCTGAACACCAGAACACCACACCATAACCCCATCTGCAAGACAAAAGAGTGTTTACCTCAGAAGTTCCAGAAAATTAAAAAGGACAGCTTGGAATGCAGTAAACAGACACACATATACACACATACATGTGAGCTCTAGCAGTACATACTCATATAGTTCCTTCCAAATCATCACATTTTGCTGCAAAAATCAGTCCTAGTGTAAGGCTGCTACTGCATCAAGCAGCCATATAAATGTAGAAAGCAAAGTCTTGCTCCAAGCCATGCAATTATAAGTAAATAAATAATCACAAAAGTATCTTTTCCTCTAATGCCTTCCCTCTCTTATGGAGATCTTTATTTAAAATTAAAGCATAATCAAGTCTCAATATTTAAAACCAAGTGCACTTTAGTAAAATTTCATAACCAAAACTGTTAGAAATAAGATGTATCATTACACACGAACTCACAGAGCTCTTATCACTCATTTTTAGACTCAAAATTCAGGGGGTTGGGGGGAATTTCCATTGCACAAGTCACTTCGAAGCGGTCACCAGCATCATTTTCAAACTCAACTATGTCACACCACCAATAATGTTATACTGTGCCTTACTCGTTGCCTCAGTAGTGATATAAACATCAGTTAAAATATATTCCCAACAGCCAATGCTTTTTCAGGTTGGAAAGCATTTAAAATTCACATGCCTACATTACTCTTTCCTTCTATTCATTATTGTCCTATTCCCAAGATCTTATTTCCATAACTATTCTTCACACACCTTGCTGACTTGCCCCCCATTTCCATCTTCCTTACTGATGGCACAGCTAGGAATTGATGCATAGAGCTTGTCATCCAGATGATGACAGAATCATTTCTTCAAAAATAAACAAAAGAACTCCGCCTTCTAAGGTTATTACTTTTATTGGATCTTATTTCAGAGAAAATCGGCAGAAAAGGGGAAGGTAAAGAAAAATCACCATGTGCTGGTGAGAGCTATAGCATTAAAATGTACTGAGTAGAAGGTAAATTGAGACAGGCTATTTAAAAAGAGGCACCTGTACAACAACCATCTTTTACAACATTAACCTATTTTGAGAGTGTGGGTGAGGACAGTGAATGTTTCCTCTATGGCTTTAAAACTCAAGCTCAGAAGAAGGAGGAATCTTTATTGAAAAAAATCTACAGAGAGTTTAAAATATATCCACATAAAAGGATTTATAATCAGGTAATTCCTCTGTATAAACAGTTCTGATAGGGCAAGTTATCTTCAGTGCATCAACTGATTATCCTTGTGTCTCATGGGCTGGCTTTCTTAAAATGAAAATTTGATACAATTCCCTGTCGAGAGACTGATCCATATCCAACAAATGCCATCCCTTTGTATGAATTTAAATCATCAAGCACACAATTTTTCCAAGTTCATGTCCTAACTACAGAAATTATTTGTTTCTTTAGGGAGCACACCTCTATACATTCAGGATGACGCATTTAATCTTTCTTACATAATGCTTATTTACACCCCATAAACTGTTTAAGTGATTATGTTCTTCTTTCTTTTTGATCTCTGTATCAGTAATTAATACCGAACTGTAAAATCACCTTTTGGGACCTTAATCTGTTGCCAAGGATACTAGGTATATAATTATGATTTCATTGTAGACTAATTGAAAGACTTCTCTTTGTTGAGAGTGCAATTCAGCCTCATCTAGTGCTAATTGCACCTACACACCCCCTTTCATCCTGCTATTGTGGAGTACTATGAAAATTATATACCAACACTCCTGAGACTCAAATTCTGTTTCTATTACATGGACAGGGAAGCTGCAGCACAAAGGCTCTGAATGACTTGTCGCAAGTCAAAACTTACCTGGAAATGAAATTCGAGTGTCACTCGAATTCAGGCTGGTAAAGTCCATATGTGCCTGGCCAAAGGCTGCTCCCGTTAAAATTCTGGCTTTGTCTGAGTTCAGGGATACAGCTGTGAAAGCTCATTGTATCCCTCAATGCTATCAACTGTTGCATCTGACCAGGCAAAACTACCACTCTAACACAAGTGTTGTCACTCCCCATCACCATGGTGCAGCTGTTACCTCTCTTACTAAAACTGCCAGCTCTCAAGAGGAAACATCAATTAACTAGGTTACACTTCTAAAAGCACAGAACTTTAAAGAAAACTAAAGGTAATGAATTGTTGCAATTGTAGTGATAAAAAATTTATATGGAGACCCAACACTGAGGGGAGGTAGGTGTCCCCCCTTGTTTTTTGGGGTTTTTTTGGTCTTTTTTTAAATAATGGATTTCACTATATTTCTATGAAATAATAGACTATTCCCATTCAAAAAGCTCTGAAGCTTGATATGAGTCCTATGGATTCACTCTTCTTCCCACTCTCATCTTTAAAGCAAAAGAAGGAAAATGGGAAAGGGGGGAAACAATTTAAAAAGCACCACTTACCAAAAGTGGAATTCAGCTCAAATTCATCCATCAAAAAGATTAAAACTATCATGTTACAAAGGGAGGAAAAAAAATACCAAAGGGTTAAAACTTGTTGAAGAATTTCAAACACATATTTGCAATTCAGAACTTAAATTTACTACTGCAGGAATTCTATGTCACAGTTCAGGAGCACACCTTCTGTAACTGCCCTTGCGTGTGTTTCCAGCCCACCAAGTTTCAGCAGTTCATTAGAACCAGGACAGTTTCTTTCCCATATTTCAATCTGTGCACATCCTGTTTTCTGTAGTTTGACATGTCTTGGTAGTCCCAAGATTGATTTGTATCAAGCAGGACTATAACATGTATTATGAAATAGCTTTAACCTCTTATGAACTGCTTCTAAAAAAACATCACAGCCAGCCATGTTTTCCACATGGAACTCAGAAAAAAAAATCAGTACTTTCAGATAATATCCACACATAATATCAACCGAACCTTCACAAACATCCACATTTTTCTTTTTTTTAACATATTACTTCTGAAACTGATCCATCTTCTCCTTCATGCCTTGAAAGGTTCGAGGAGTCATCAGTGCAGCACTCTCACATAAGAGCAAAAAAAACCCCCAAACTAGCCTGCTAATTCTGGGCAACAAAACCACCTCAATGCAGCATCATTTTCATTCCTGTTTAGGCCTTAGCACGGATTATTCCAAAGTTTCTCTAATTATCATTCAAGTGCAAAGTTTCTGCATCATCACAAATTTCAAATTCAGTATTACCAGCCTCCTGCTCCAAATTTTTTAATCTGAATGTTACTAGCACCTTTTATATATATGCAACTTTTTATGGGAAAGAGTTTAAATAGCAAAAAAACCTGTTGAATCAGACTTCTTAAAAATATTTGTTTCTTAGCAGTTGCCAGAGTAGAGCCTCAGGTCTAGATTCAAGAAGAGTTGCATGGCTAATGCCCAGTACCCAAAATAACACACCAGGGAAACACCTATATCTATTTTGCAGCCATATAGAACTGGGTTATCGAGTCCCAGAACATTCAGCAGACAATCAAATCAGAAGTTCATTTAATCATCAATTGTTAAAAATCTAACTCAGCAGGAAATATCATTCAGATCTTCCATGTGAAAACCAACATGAGGAATTTAAACTCAGCTGTTTAATCTGTCAATTTGCTGTTGGGAGTGGCAAAACCAGTGTCTTCAGAAGACACTGTATATCTTTGCCTATACCTTGTCCCAGCTAGTAACAAAGTGCAATTCCATGCACTTAAAAACAAGTCAAAACCCACCACACAGTCCTGAGTGAAGATGTGCAGCATCTGTGTCTCAGGAAAGCCAACCTGAGCAGCCCCTCAGTAGCTACAGCCAATTTAACATAAAGAACTTACATTTTAAAGGGAAGAAAAGGTCTCTCAGTTCATCTCTAGCTACAAAGGGGAAGAATCTGAAACATTACACAGTATAGAGGTAAAATGGCATCATTTAAGGAAGGCAGAAATTGTGGTACAGACATAGAAGTCTCTTGATCACTAAAAAGGGTGCCCTGTGAGATGCAAGTGCTCTGGCAGTGCCTCATACTATGAACTCTCAATACACTGAACAAAGTGTTTTGAATGCTTATGTTAATTAGAAAATTACCATCACTGGCAACTCATTTCACGGACAATACACTACCATCACAAGCTAAGCTTTTCTTCTTGTTATCTTAGAAACTGTGATTGACCATGAAATCTGTATGGGTTTTGCATCAACTCACAGACTGAGATTTATGCACAAATTCTCATCTGAAATTAAAGGAGCATTTAAACTCTTGAAATTAAAGTCAAAGATAAGCCCATTTTAAATATCAGTCAGAGGCTATATCATTCATGGGTTCCATTCTAGAGAAAAGTCTTGCAACACTCAAATACTTAATTGCATGCTCTTTGTAATGTACTGCAAAGACTTAGTGTTAGTGTTACTAGTAGACATGAAGTGGCTTAAAATATTAGTGTACTTATTCTTTCCCCAAATTGACAGATGTTAGTCACTTTACAACATAAAACTGTTTTGTAGCAGGTAAGGGATTTAATTTGCTATGTGTAAGAGACTTCAATGACAATCCTCTTACCTCAGTCCTAAGCACAGGCTGCTCTTTGTAAAATATTTTTGTTGCTTGTTTCACGAGACTATAAAATTTCCTGTCTGTGGGTCGACCAGCAGAGGGAAGCATCACATTCCCAAAGCTAACACAGCATGACGGTACCGCAACGCACCAGCACAAGTCTGAAGGTTTCGTGTTTAAGCTCAAAACAAGCGCTTTCCACCAAAAAGCTTTGTAAAGCTCTAACTGACTTGCACAGGACAGCAGAGGCGCTGAAACTACAAAGCAAGCTGCAGTTCTCTCATCAGATGACATTTCAAGTACAGCCATGTGAAGAAGGACACATATTAGGCAACATTCTGTGAGGGGCAGTTTAATTCTGGCTTGACTATTCTATTGGGATTCAGATTGGTTTGTGGGTTTTTTGTTGTTTTTCTTTTAAGATGTTATAAAACTTAGTTCTTCCTTGATCATAGTGGCAATTAGAAACCCTCAGTGAAGAAAATCTATAACTATTCCATGCTTCCCTGCTTTCATCTTAATTTTATTCCAAGTTGAAGATATCTAAATTCTTTTTACATTAAATGTAAGCAGGGAATTCTAAGGTAAGAACTACTAGAACGTGCCCTAGTGACACACTTGTTTTCATAACAACACCTGATATTTAACACTGAATTGACTACTATGATAGTACTTTTCTCAGATTTGTGAAAATCCTGTCTGTTCTGGGCATACTGATTTTTAGCTCCTTCCTGAGGCCAAACTTTTAAGGGTGGGTCCCCACAGGAAAAAAAAAAAAAAAAACAACCAACGAACCAAACAAAAAAAACCAAAACAAAAACCCATACCAAAACACCCAAACAAACCAACCAAAAAAAACCCCACACACCAAAACAGATTTCAGCCATCACAACTTGAAATTTTTGTTTTGTATTCGTTCCTCTCACTAACATCAGTACTCTCTGCAGTGTCTTGTTTGGGAACACTGGAAAAACCTGTGCCAATTTTAGCAATAACCTTTCTTCTCTTCAACCTACTCCTCTGTTCCAGTTCTTTTCCCTTCAAATAAAACAGTGCCTGCACAATCTACCATTTGGAATAAACACTTATGTGCCCTCCTTTATCAGGGCTCAAAAACACCAAAGGGAGATCAAGTTATCTGCAATTTTCTCTAAACTTATTTCTCACAAACTTCACCCATCAGACAGGTGAGTCCTTCTTTATTACTTCTTTATTACTCTGCTAATAGACAGTCTACAAACAGTATCTTTAGGGGTCATAGTGCCAACAACTTGCTGCAAACCTTCAATAACAAACAAGACCTGGATAAGTGAATCACATTTCAGTGACATTACAAGTTCAAATGCAATTCTGTGACAGGCATTCTCTGCTGAGCATGACCACTCAAGCTTGAATTGCTTCTGGTATATATGGAAGCTTAAACGGTTATTAATTGCTCCCTATATCTTTTGAAATACTTTGTCCCAGTGATTTCTCCTCCTACAGTTATTGCTGACAGTCCACAGTCATTTGTTAGCTTATATCAGACAGAAAGAAAAAAATGGGTTTAAATTAATAAAGCCCTAGTCTTCAATATGAAGAATTTATTACTAGTTTATAAAATAGTATATCTGAGTTAATCTCAAAAGTATTCTTCAGAAAACTTTCCTTAACAGAAGTTCCAAGAGGCAGTAAGACAGAGAAAGCCCTAAAAGTTCTTTCTCTGAAGCTACTCAAACAAGTTCCTGGACTCTTCCCTCCATATCTATCCGTTTATCTATTAAATAAGGGTTGCTGTAGTGCTCACTTACTTTTAGTTCATTGTACCTGTTCTTTAACCCTTTCAGTCTGTAAAGCAAACATTTATTTTCAGACAGCCTTAATGATTTTTGGTAAGGTCTAACCACTATTTCTCACTGCAAAAGTTTTCTTGGTGTATTTTTTCTGCCTAATTTCCCAAGGAAGAAAAAGCTATATATCAAAAATCAAAGTGGATATACATACCTGAGGACTTACTATGTCCCAGTGATCTCATTTAAACAGCAACTTTTCAACTCTTCACCCCCTTCTTTGGCCCTGATTACACCAAAACATTGCTATTTGTCAGTATCTGCAAACTCATTTTCTTCCTCCCCTGAGTCCCTACGTTCAATTAATAAGTCAGGTTTACATCTAGTTTCTTGCATAAATATCAACAATTACAATATCCAGCTGTGCACAATAATAAATATAATTTTATACAGAACATAAAGCAATATCTTCCATAAATTATTTTTGCAGCCTTTTCCTTTAGTTACATACTTATGGATGTTTTTATACAATGCCTGGTTTCCTGTTTCACCATCACTTCCTATCCAACAAAGCTCTAGAGGACACAGATCACAATGCAACCTGTGAATCAGTGTTAACACCAACGTCCTCTCTGTAGATTCAGGAAACAGAGGGGTAGTTTGATCCTACTAATATCCATTATAGAACATGGAGACTTGCAAAAATATACGCTGGATTTACACATGTAGAAGTAAAAACAACCATCCCATTTGTTGTATAATTTTATATTCCTGGAAAGTCTGGACAGTTTTTAAAACTGTGGAAAACTAAGGTCAGACATGAAACGATCATAAAACACATCATTTTATGCAAAATTCCTAATTCCTGCTGTTCTTTCTTTCTTTATGCAGTTCTGTGCTACAGAGGGCTCAGCTGCCTTGCAGGAACACCAGTATCACTTTCACAAGTCTGGTTCTAAGCCAGACTTTTACCATGGTCATGACACTATCCACTGTTCTGACCATGGTGTTTCCCTATCTAGGATTCACTGTCACCCTGATAACCAGCATTTCTATGATCTTAGTCTAAGTTACCTCTGCTAAGACCTTCTTTCATGCACTCCCATTTGAGACCTTTTCAGAACAGACTGTCTAAGCACACACCAAGACCTTTATTTTGCCCTCTAGGCACTCCACAACTTGAAGAAGCATCCATAATTAAGAGGAATTATGGAATCATGCAACTAGGATGGACTCAACAGATCTACTTCCAATTCCAAGTTTGGCCTCAGCAGTCTTGCTTCTACTCCCAGCCTAAATTATACTTTCAAACACATCAACAGCTCTATGCTGTGGCAGAGTTTGTAAAGAACTTGTAACACAAAGGAAGAGGAACTGTATGAAAAGAAGTTCAGCTGATGACTATAAAACTGTCTGCCTCTGTCACTTGGAAAAGTTGTTAGAGTGTATAGTACTGAATCCACATAGTCTGTACTGCCAGCTGATTTCAGCACCACAGACATTCTTCCTACTCACTGTGCCTATTTCCAAAACCTGCTACTTAGCAGTGTGTAGAAACTGGACTGCAGCTTTGTACTGATAAAAGTCAAAACCTCAATTTCTTCAGCAGAAGAAATTTCTCTGCATAGAGGATAAATGCATGTGGATAAACCATGAACACACTCCTGCTTCTTCAATACAAAGATGTTTTGATTATCCATATGTACCTCCCTTCAGAGACACACAGACTCTCCAAAATTGTACATTCTGTGTTTACTGAAGGTTAGTGACGTATATGTTACCTGTAATGACTTGATGGTCTTCAAGTGCCAAAAAAATAACCTATAGAAAGCTTTTATTGCAGTCTCAGCTCCATCTTCAGTTACCTTGGACTTACCTGCAGTTGACTTTTCAAATACCTAAAGAAGCAATATTGTCCCATACTATTAATTTGTGACTCCTTTCTACCATGGCCTTCAAGAAAAAAAAAGTGTCTTCACCTAATTACATGATGGCTCTATTACAGGCTGGAAGACAGGATTTCCTTACTACAGCAGTTTCTAGTAGAGCTTCAAAGTGAAGTCTCACAGAACAAAATAGAGCCCAAAATACAATTAGTACAAGAGCATTCAAGTAGAAGAGCAAATTTGTAAAACATTACCCATTGAAGTCCACATCTAAGTGTAGATCAGAGATTTTGGAGCTTCTGTGTAAAAAACTGAGGACCAAAATGATCTTCCATCACTAGCAAGAGTTTGACATGATAAAGCAACAGACTACTTAAACTGATGACAAAATAGTGTTTATCACATTTAATATTTAGGTAATTTCCTTATTTCTAGTGCAAAGTACTGTAAGAGTCTGGAAGCATTTGGTACTTTTCGGTATGGTTATGAAAAGGCAAGTTTATTTAAAATTGTATTTCACAGAATTACTAATGTACAGAACATTTCGTTTTAACGATTATTTCCAGAGCAACAAGTAACAATACTAAACACAACTGAAAATTCTGGCATGCAACAACGCTGAATGGAAATAATTAGCAAACACTAAACTGTGAATAGAATAAAATTATAATGACAGGGCTGTAGCCTCTAACTCCTGTTAAATCTTCAGGTAGCAACAGGTAACTTTAGAGAGCAGAGAAACTGAGGTATTTGAAAGCTTAAGAACATTATTTGGTTTGCTTTTCAGGAGCCACTTGAGTGGCCTTTTTAGAAGTCAGCCTTTTTCTGTGCTAAAATGAGCTTTCTGCACTGTTTTCTCCTTCCATTCCTGAAGGATTACCCTGTATGCAGTGGTCACAACTGTGGCCCTTGTTCCAGCCTGGAATGGGTGGGGAAGTGTTTCTTTCCCCATATCAGCCAAAAAAAAGCTTAGAAGCAAAGCTGGTTTATATCTAAGATAATGATTATGTTGACTAACACTGTTTCTGAGTCCTGGTTGTCTTCCCCTGGCAACAGCCATGGATGTTATCTCACATCGTCATTGTCCTAGGGAAACATAACAAAAACCTGTGTATATCAACAAGCTGGTCAGTAATCCACAGTTCATAAATGCAGAATTGTTTTTACTTGAAGTTAGTTATAAAGCTGTTTGGTCAGAAATTTAAGCATATTTAATCGTGGTTGCTCAATGTAATTGGTTGCTCTGTACCAGGGGATTACTTGGCTGGGCACTGAATATGCAATTCACATTTCCATATGTCTGAGAGATCTGTCTTGGAAAATTACAGCACCCGAGACTCTTTTTTCCTGTGCAGATTCTAAATGCATGATACATAAATATAAATCATCCACTTTATCTTCTTCAAGGTACTGAGCCAATGAGTGAGTACAATCGTAATGTTATTTTTTTTTTCAATTTTCCCCTCTGTCCATGTCATTAAAGTAATTTTATTCTATAAATCTACATGCAAATACCACCTAGCAGTAGAAATTATTTAATCAGCAGGCGAGGAAGAGAAATTGTTCCAAACAAAATGAGTGAGGCCACAAGTGCAACAAATCATTTAAGCAGAATCACATTACCCAGGTACTGCCACTGGGAAAGACTCACACTTGGAGTAGCCAACTGAGAAAGCAACTGCATCCAGTGTGCCTTGAAACACCTCAGAAACTACTACCCACAAGTGAGATATTAATCACTGCTACAGAAATCACATGAGGAACCCTGCAATAACTGGATGAGTTGGGCATTCACCACTTACAACATAAAGGAAGGATCTACACACAGCATCTGGCCTGCAAAATATATTTTTCCCCAGAATTAACTGTCTAGGTATACACTATTTTTTAGTAGCAAGATCTATCCTTGTTTCTTTACATCTCATTCTAACAGGCAATGGATGAGCAATCTTATTTTGGGGTGCAGTATAAAAGGCATCACAAACCAACCTTGCTCTTCAGAACATAATTATGTTCTTATCTGTATAACTTGCTTTCAGTAAGCAGATTTTAGTTTTTATCATGTGACTACTTGGCAGTTTAAAAGAACTAGATATAGTCCACTGGTGACTTGTATTCAGACCCAGAGCAAATAAGAAATACCTCTATTATTTTCAGGCATAATTACCGATATTTTTATTGCCAGGCAAATTAGTTATTCTAAATAAAAAGGATGTAATCAATATTGTTCAGGGATTTATTCAGTGTAGCAATTCTCATGTCTATGTATTAGACCCATGCAGTTCCCTCTTTTCTCCTTTTTAAAAAGCAGTGCACTGCACCCAGTGGGACAGTACCTCATGGCAACACTGTCGTACTTGAGGGCAAACAGAGTTGATTCCCTTTTTCTTTGGGTGATATGGTTTAGGACCCTGCCATATAAATTCTCTGAAAAGGTACCAAGTTATTTTGGGACTCTATCCCTAACTTTTCCCTTCCAAATCATAAGCAAAGGGCAGGAGGCAGGAAAGGAAAGATACTCCAAAGTTCGGAAAAGAGATTCAAAACAACTCTTACTGATGACTTGGTACATTCAGTCATGTTCATGAAAGATAACCAGAGAAAACAGAGTTCTTGGATCACTACAAGAAAAATAATTTTATGTAGAAAATCTGCTTCCAAGAGCAGCATGGAGAATGAAGAAGATCAGATGACTTTCATCACTCATTGTGACATGAGCTACACTGTTCCCACTGCTCATTTGCTGGTTCACCAGACACTTGGCAAAGTTATCCTTAATTATTTAGACAACATGGATATAAGCAGATGACAGAGGACAGTTAAAACCTTATCTGAGTCATGTTACAAACCCTTTGCTGTTTCTGACAAATCAGAAAGCCTTCAGATTACTATCAGAACATTCTTCCCAAAGTTTCTGAACTACCAGTGTTATAAATAAAGAACTTCTGTTATTTCTTTTTCCATCCCCATTCTAACTCAGTTTCACAAACAGATCTCAAAAGACAGTCTTTAAAACATGTTTGAAGACAGGTAGCAATACAGAGAAGAGATGTGTAGTACATTATGTATTGAAAGGAAAAAGCAACGACATATATTCATCCCTTATACACCTGTGTGGGAAAGAGGTAAGCGCCTCATCTGCTGGAAAAATATCAGAGATTATACTTTAGATATGAGAATTTGAGCAAGACAGTTAAGGAAGTCAGGCTTCATGAACTCTGCTGCTCATCAGATTAATTACTCTTTTACAGCCTCAGTTTTGTTTTTATTTTTATGATCTTTCATAATTCATAAACCATGAACTATTTGAATCTGAACTTGCTTATATTTGGATACCTGCAGTCCAAGACTGGAGAACTCAAGGCAAGTTTTGCAATATTATCTAAGCATTGTAACGACAACCTGGAATGGTATGGAATGGAAATCAAAATAAGAACTTAGAATGTGTGTAAATTAGATTGACATAACACAACCTGATTTTCACAAACACATTTTGCTGGAAGCTTTCTGCCTACTCATATTCTATTGAGGGTTAAATATCTTGAAATGGGGCACTTATTTTCACAAAAGGCTCAGATCCACTTAGATGGGGGGAATGGAAGATACAAAACCCAAAGTAGAAAACAAAACCCCTTATCTAATAACCCAGATCAACTCCATTAACAGGTAGGATATCACATCGCTATCATAAACATCTGAGTTATTTAATGCATTCAGTTGTAATATAAATAATACTGTGCAGTTAAGTACTCAGCATTCCAGTATCTCATAATCTTGTTGTACTTACATGGAGTAAGTATCCATTACCACTTGGAACACTCATTTAGCCTGCTCAACTGACTGCTTAATGAGGTCTGGAAAGTAAAAACCTTATCTGCAAAAAAAAAACCAGTGTAGAAGGAAGCATGCACGCAGTCCTTACTCCAAAGCAAAGTATTTGTTCAGACTTAATGTGAAAAGGAATTAGATTAAGGAGAGCATTCAGAAAAATGGAAATTAAATAAAAAATTAAATAGATATAAGTAGTATTTTCTAAGAATGAAAGCAATGCTTTTTCCCCATTCATTGAATAGTGTTTTGTGAGAATTTTGCCTTTATAAACACCATTAGGCTTTCCAAATCTCTCCCTCATCCCCACCAAACAAGTTCTCTAGGAATTCCATGCAGCAACAGGTCTAGTGCAGCTCCCTTTAACTGGACTGTGTTTCAGCTTCAGAAACACAGAGAGGGACATCATTAGCTGCATTCACTCAGGTTTTAACTAACATACTAGCCATCATTAAATGTTTAAAGGATACTGTCAGTAAATGCTGGGTACTTCCCCTTTCACTCACACCCCTTTGTAGCTACATGCAAGACACACAAAACAAACGTGTTACAGTTAATTACGGCTGTGCCACCGCTGCCAACGCGGCTTAAAACAAGATCCATCACTTTAGAGATGCTCAAATTGGATCAAATAGCAATTAAAAATTACTATTGAGATCACACAGACTGCTTCTCATCCTCTGCAGCATGACTCAGATACAAGTGCTGAGTCAAAGGACCTCAGCCACAAGTATTTGCTATTTAAAACATTTCAATTTGAAACTCAGACCCTACACAGCAAAAAATGTGTTGACTGAGTGCAGAAACCTACATTTCTTTTAAGAAGCATTCCATGAACTTTTTTCTGTCAACAGGAAAACACTGCTTTAAGCAGAGTTTAAGAGTCATTTCAATGCTTTAAATAAAGTTTATGCCTGTTTTGCTGCTTAAAAGCCCACATTTTTAAAATGTGTTTTATTTATATTTACTTTTTCATTAAATCAATAACCTCTTCACTGATCTTGCAGCAAATGGAGCATTTGAGCTTTGGTTATGAGACATCATTATTCAAAGATCTGCCACATAGCAACTCTTAATGTCTGTGGAAAGATCACTGGCACCACCAAAAGCTTCCTTTTAGCTCCTGTACATGCACAAGGAGAAACTGAATAATTGGTCAAAAAGCATTATTAGTTATTTTAACAACCCTGACTTGCTTGTACCCCCTTTCTCCAGGGTACAACACTGGGCGTGTCCCAGAGCTGCCAAATTACCGTTCCCTTCTGAGCAGTGCCGTGATGAAGCATCGCCCAAAGGAAGTATGACAAGAAGCTGTTTCCTGGTTTCTGCTCACTGTGTGGTCACATTAGTCATCCTGTAACTAACAACAGCTTAACTTTGTCTACAGACAAAGTATTTGTTTCCACATACTGATATTTCCCTGGGGTACATACTGACATATCTCACAAAAAAAAAAGAAAAAAAAAAACTTATGTAAAATCCATATGCCTTCTCTTTCTATAAATACTTGTTCATTATTGTTCCCATAGGTCTCTCCTATGCTGATGACATTTGTCATTCAAGGTAGTTTTTCCAAGATAACTCCCCTAAAAGTGATGTTATTATTGTGACACTACTCATAGGAACTGGTGTGACAGTTGTATGAAGTCTCCAAACCACCGTTGCCATTTCATGAAAAAACTGGTCTCATGAAAGACAGAAAACAGTGAATTCTTAATTAACTGTGCATGGGGAAAGGTAGGAGCAGCCAAAAACTGAAGAAGCTCTGAGGCAGTAAAACTGAACTGCAGCCAGGTTGTAAAGTGTAGGAGTGGGTGGGAAGTGCACATGTTCCCAGGATCCCGAATTCTCCAAAGATTAGGTTTTTCCCTTTCTCCTGTTATCCCTTCTCTCATCTTTCATCACTGTTCTCAAAGCTATGCAGCCACTGGGAACCAGGCACATGGTAGAACAGATCTGAAGGGCAAAGCAGTGCTGCCCCACAATGAGTCAGCACACACCTATTTCTGATGTGAAATAAGCTTTTACTTCACACTGGAGAAATAGAAATAGCCCATGAAAGAAACAGGTCAGTCTGTGTCAGGTGCAAATTCCAGCATAAACCCACCTCTGAAACAACATACCAACAGGATGGTAAAATGTTTGTTATCACTTATGACTCAGGCTAAATTCAGCTTATTCATGGCTACTGGCCACGTAGTACACAGGAAAAATAAGCACTAGAACATTCACTAGAACAGTCAGTGCTGCAATAGTATGTTAAAGTCAAGAACCACTAAGTTTATCCTTAGAAGTGTCTCTGCCCTAGCAACTCCTTATAGTTCCAACATAATCTGAGGATTTAGCAGCAATGCACCATTACTTAAGAGATTCCTAAATGAATTACTCAGGACATCTTAAATTGCATTTTTAAACAAAAAGTTGTCATTCTTTAGAACTCTCAAATTCATTAACAAAACCTACAGAGCTACAAAAGTAAGCTGATGCAGACAAATGATACTGCAAATTCAATACCTAAATATTGACATTTATAATAATTTATTTATTAAAATGCAACTACTTATAAATATTAAACAAAAAAAATTCCAATACAGTTTGGGCATCTGATTGAGAGTTTCATTAAATGGCATATTGTAGTACATAATCAGATGCATCTCACATAAATAAAGCATTGTCTCTTCTACTCAAAAGACATAGAATCATTAAGGTTGGAAAAGACCTCCAAGGCCATCAAGTCCAACTTTCCACTGAATACCACCATGTTCACTAAATCACATTTCAAAATGCCATGTCCACCTGTTTTTTGAACACTTAATGAACTTAGCAACTCCACTGATTTTCTTTCTGCAACCTACAAGCGGTTACTGCCACAAAAGTAAAATTCCTGAGGGTATGACTTACTTTGCCACAAGGTACACAACATTATGAAGTGGATTCAAAACAACCTAACATCTGCAACATATGATACCAACTTCCCAACAACTGTTACTGCTTTGGAATCACACCTTAACTTCCAAAGAGGACAACATACAAATACAATATAGTTGTTTATGAAGACACTTCTATAGGAAAAGGAAAAAAAAAAGTCCAAAGATGCTATGTGTGCTAACTGTCTGGACCAATTTTTTCTTCAAAATGATTCCATAATCAAAAAGCTTTTACATTTTTAATAATGTCTATGTTTTAGAAGCAGATGTTTCATTTCAAGCAATGCATATATTTTCTAAACAATCTTGTTATGAAAAAAAGGAACTGCCATATAGTAATGTGTTATAGGCAACTACTACTGCTCTTCATATATTTCATTTTAGAGAATCAAACCCCTCTATTCCTTTGTTCAGTTGTTGGAACAGGATACTTGAATTTTAAAAAGAAGCTCAAAATTCTCCTGTTCACATCCCTAAAACCAGATTAGCATAATCTCGGTTGCTGTGTATCACTTTAACACTTCATTAGCTTCAGTTCTAAATAAGTATATTAGCCCGGGACCTAATATTAAATTACTGCATTCTACTAGTTCCCATAGTTATTTAATTATGTTTCCTACATCTAATTAGTAAATAAATATTCAGGAACCGACAGCAAAATGCATTGAGTTCTGTATTTGAACTACAGATGTGGAACTAAACAGAGCAAATAATGAATTATCAACGAACAAGATTATTTACATCCTGCTTTATTGCTTTACAGTGGAAAGAAGTGTGGACACACTGAACTGTCTGTAGCTGGAGCAGGGCAGAGTGCAGGAAGTGCTCTGCTGAGTGCTCGTGTCTTCGTGCCAGGGTCTAATCAGGGGTGCTGACAGAGTGTCAACAGCAGCCTGAACTGGGAAGAGCTGCAGCCACAGCTCAGCCACACACACAGCCTGGAGCAGCAGGGGATGTGAGCAAGGGCTGACATGCTCTGGAGAGGATGTCTCAGTGTCAGAAAAACCTTCCCCATCTTCAGAATGAGGCATCTAGTACCTGCCACCCCTGTGATAGGAGCATCTTGTGCTGAAAGGCCTGTTCTGGAATTCTGCTTACTGGAACTGAACTGGGCATTCACTCTCTCACATAGTGCTCTGCACTAGAAATTTTTTATTTTTTGAAATATCCAAATCACTTCTGATTTTCTGGTTGTTTCTGTGAAAAGATTTGGTTAATATAACCCATCTGCCAGGGCAGTCACATTGTAAAAGCAGAGGTTCAAGTAACCGGTCAAGAACGAGCAAAGATTGTTTCCTCATCTCAGTCAAGTGTCCAGCTGCTTAGTCACTGAGTACTCTTGGTCTGCTAATCTGAGATAAACTTCTTATTATGCTACCTTATTTTAAATATAAAACTATTTATACAGAAATAAGTGTAAGCATTGGACATACTTGAGCAATTACTTGTCTTTCAAAGCTGGTATTAAATTTAGGAAATTCTAACAAGCTGCTAGCCAGTTAAGTTTTCACTGATATGCAGTAGAATTATCTGCCAGTCCTGACTCATAAACAGCTTGTTGCTATATTTAGCAACAGAGGAATGTACACTTGATTACCTCTCCTATAACAATAAATATTATTGAAGTCTGTGGACGTATTGCTGAGGATTTAAGAGTGTGACATAATGAATGTAAAGCCCAAGACCCCTAATTAACCAATTAACCATAATCATTATGAAAACTGAAATAATGTCTCAGTTGTTAAAAACTGGGAGTTGTTCACAATGACGTCATCTCCCTTATCTAAACATTCTTATGATCAAAATATTTTCCAGTCTACACAACCACAATGAAGTGACCATGTAATTACATTAAGTGATTAAGTGACTTACCTCACTTAAATGACTGGTCTCTCAAACACTACTCAAAAACCAGGAACTGAACTGTGAAGACCAGTTTTACCGAATTGTTTTTCGGTCATGAAGCTAATCTAGACAACAAGCTTTAAAAATAAATAAATAAATTATGTAGTAGAAGAAGTCCTCCAAAGGCAGCATTGCAAAAGGCCCTACACTGAACCAGGGCCGTGTTTGGTTGTTTAGGTGTGCCTGGATACCAAGGAGAGCCATGAAAACTCAGACTAATCAGTTCAGAGCCTGAGCCACACAGTGTCATGTGCTGATTAATGCTTTCCTCAGTTAACACAAAGGTAACACTGGACGCTGCTCTGCAGCAAGACGCTTATTCTGCCTTAGCCTGTTTGAGCACATTACAGCCAGTGCTTGTTTAACCAGCTTCCAAATAGAAATAAATATAGTTTTGTGCTGTTAGGAAAAAATCCAAGGAACATTGTCATTTACACAACCCAGAAAAGCCATGATGTTCTAGGATCCACCTACAGAATAAGCTTTAAGTAGATTTTTAACTATAGATACTGTCTTGGGACAGGCATTTGTTTATTAGAGATAGAGCTCTGTTAAAGGGCAGATTTACTTTGGAGAAGTAATTTCAAGAGTCAATTTAACAGGTTGAAATCATACTAAGATTAAATTAGTAGAGCACAAAGGATGAAAAGGAAAATTTGATTCATATTAAGACTGTAATATTTTATGAATTACTTAAAAGTTTCAAAAAATTAAGCATCTAACAGCTGCATTAGGTTCATTAAACAAGGGTAAAAAAAATAACTGACAAAACCACAAAAGCCATTTTGAACTCACAAGATGACCTGAAAACATCAGAATATTATTAAGTAAATATTTAAAGTATTACATTAAGATGCAAAAAGGACCAGAAACAAACAAATACATTTCTCTTTATTTAAACTGATTTGGCTAAAAGGAACTAATCCAGAAAAGCTCTTCTCTTGTCATGAAACTAGAAAAACTGCATCTTGATACTTCCAATATCAAGTCAAAGGAGTCAAAACACATCCCTCTCTATAATTAAATAGCTCAAACCAATAATAATACTAAAATACACCCACTGCTTGCGTCATATTTTTAGACATCTTCAGCTTTGAGGACACACTGCACAAACAAGATATGTAAGCACCTAGAAAACATAAAACAGTAACTGAAAAGGTAACACTCATAAAGCATAACTTGGGTTTAACAAGTTATTTCATTAAGAACAGCACACTCACCAGGCTAATAAAAGACACGAAAAATCCTCGCTAGCCACACAAGCAAACTCCTGGGAGACAAAAATGAGCTTTCCCTGGCTAGAGCTATACAACATTACAACTCCTGGGTGGATATCTTTCATTAACTTCCTAATATTTTCATTTAGGATTTCATGTTTCCGTGTTAATATTTTCCCTTTTTAATCCTTAAACTACCAAAAAGCCTATCTCAGCCTGTAAATTCATTTTTTCACCCCACACAGCTCTGTTTTACAGGCTCTCTCACAGCTGTTCCTCAAAATTTGGCAATTTCCTCAGCAGCCTGAGCCAAGATGACACAGCTGGGCCAGATCAGAGCAGGGAGATGGATTCCTGAAAAGGATTGTTGAATGATAAAGGGGCCTTCCACTGCTCTCTTACCTACCTTCCCTCTTGTACCAGTGCAGGCATTTCTGAGACCACATGATAGGCAAAATCAAGGAACTGAGCTAAAATCAGCCATTTAAAAAAATAAGGTAAATTTGAAGCCAGATCACTTTTGCAATCCACCTAACACCAGTCACAAGAACTTGTGGTGTACCAAGTAAGAGTAACAGGCAGAAGCAAAAAAAAATATTCCTTTTACAGCAGCCCTAATGTTTTGAAGTAATACCAAAGTTCAAATAAATTTTGAAGCAACTTCCCACTTACAACTTTCCACTAGTCAAACTAGAAGAATTACACATAGAAAAGGAAAACAGGAACTTTGCAGCAAAGACTTCAGAACTAACTGAATTGTTACCTGCACACAAGCAATCCCTCAACTGCTTCCCCAGGGGAACTCCCCGTGCCCTCAGGTTGCTTAAACTGCTTCCTTAATGAGGGGGTGGGAGGTTCAAATGCCCTTGGAAGAATTTAAAGAGACAAATCCCCCCAAGCAATCAACATGATTTAGACCACAGAACCCCAAATTTCAGCAGACAGACACCACAGAGCCTCATGCCAGTCCCACCCCTCCCTTAGACTGCAGTAAAACTGCTCTCAGTGAAGTCTGGAATGACCTTCTAACCAAACTAGGAAACCCTGACCTTTCTTGTGCTATTAGCCACCTTCCTACTGGAACTGTGCTAGATGACAAGGCTGCATATTAGCCTATGTTTTTCTCTCAGTAAAGCTAGACATACAGTTTATTTCAGTGGTAGTTATTATACATTCTTTTAAGTTAAACACAAATACCAAGTGAACCA
This sequence comes from Manacus vitellinus, assembly GCF_001715985.3. NCBI lineage: Eukaryota > Metazoa > Chordata > Aves > Passeriformes > Pipridae > Manacus > Manacus vitellinus. Next base: position 13,404,565 of record NW_021939395.1, on the reverse strand, counting down.
AAAGTGAAATAGGGAGTACACCAAATACATTCCTGTTCAGGGTAATTTTTCTCATTCCTCAAAGTTGCAATGCCTGCTTTTCAAGATATTTAACCAAGTCAATCCTTTAAATAACAAGAAGAAATTATATAAGAAACGTAGTTTGCATATTAAATAAATGCATCATATAACTAGCTGTTAAATTAGCAGCTTTAAAGAAGCTGTTAAAAGAATTGTACTGTTAGTTCATGTAAAAGGACACAATTGTAAAATGTGTCACACCATTCTCCCCAAAAATGGGCTTTAGTGGAGTGAGCTTAACTATGGAAAAAACCTTGATGTAGACCTGGTGATGGGAGTCCCTCCATACACCACCAATAAATGATATGTGCTGCACACAAGGACAAGAACAGTTAAAAAACAATCCATCTCTTTCTAGCAAGGGAAACTATTATTAATATACTGGACAGGCAATTACCACGGGTGAAAACTCTACTAACAATTTGAACAAGGATTTCTTAACATGATCTTTAGCTTTAATCAGGCCTTTTTATGTCCATCTGTCTGGAAGCTCTTCATTAGCATTACTAATGCCTTAAACTATGTGTATTATTTCCATCAAAATGAACTTTATTTCCACCCAGAAATCTGCTTGTTGAAGTATGGGCTGTGGTGAGATACATTTAAAACTACTCCACTAAGTATTCATTCTCTGCACGGTAGAATTCTTATTTGCTGGGCTTTGTATCAAGCACAGAAATTATAAACACTATTTGCCCATGATACAGATTTAATTGTAGTCAAAATAAACAAAGTAGGAAAGTTCCCATGTAGAGCGATGTGGCCATTACACACCCAGTTCTGTTGTGTCCTGCTCCAACCAGCCCTGGGCATTTACAGGCCGGTGTGAGTGGTTTGTTCAGAGAATGCTTGTGGTATTTAGTTTTGTGAAAAGCTGTGAAGATGTAGAAAAACAAGATAGAAAAGTCTCTAGTGCGGAATGTGGTCAAGGGAACCCATGCGGTAAATACAAGGACCTTATATTGAACTACTTAATTATGTTTGAAAAGCGAATTGTACTATGAGACAGGAACATCAAAAGACATTTCCTAAACAATTTGGGGAAGAAACCACAGCGTGATAAGCGATGCAACTCAGCCATGGGGCTGTAGGGAGATGTGCAGAACACACAACAAAACACCAGTAGCCTTAGATGGGAAAAAATGGCACATTCTGAAGAAATATCTTTTCTGTTGCCTTCTGCAGTACCACAGAACATGCTCTCTGAATTACATCAAGTACAGATAATACAGAGGTGCTTGATGTCTAAAACACTAGAGATGACAGAAAAAGTGTAAAAAATTAGTAGCTTTTGCTGGCACCTTGAATACTCTATTTAAATCCACAATAACTATAGGGAGTGACTTTAAATAAAGAAAGATGTACTGTGTTGTTAAAAATTGTAAGGTAGATTAGCACATATGAGTAATAATAATTGCATGTTTGAAAACAGAGACATGGTATTTAGTGGCAATATTAACCTTTTTTTCTCTCTCAGTATAGATTATCTTCAGTTCTTTCGCTGGGAAGTAAACTTGTATTATGAGATGTAACTGTCTTTTATTCACATAGAGCAGCTGAAGAGTAGCAATTATTAACTAATTACCCTTACTTCCTATATCAGCTGTTTGTTTTGGTTAGTTTTTCCTATGGGAAAACCCAAAATCAAGGAAAATAATTTCTACTTATTTTTTTACATTGTCCTCTGAAGTAATTCTGTGCAAATTTTTCATGCATGCCTTGTTTCTAGAAAACATGAATGTGGCAAGAATTATGTTCTGCTTTCATGTTAAAACCTGAAAGCAGAAAATCTTTTGGAGAATATAAACATAGTTGTGATCTAGAATTACAGACTAAGTGGTCAAAATAGAAAAAAACACTGACAACAGAGTTCCACTAAATTAGATAATTGCTTCAAGAAGGGGAAATGCTTGTAACAAAGAAGCAATACTTAGGAAAATATAAACATAAAAAGCATATTGATGTTTTGCTTCCTAAGTACTAGGGGAGCCTAGACTGGAGTGAATTAAAATCACTAAAGATTTGTTCAGATTTAAACAATTATTCACTTTATTTCTGGATTATATAAGTCACTTTAATAAAGGAAGTGTCTTGACACAAGTAAATTTCATACTTTTAGCGTATCATTTAATAGTGGTATAACTCATCCAGCTCCAGTACTTTATGTTTTAAATTAGAGCTAGACTTAGTAAGTACAGCTGAACTGCAGGTCTGCTGTGAGCACAGAGATAACGACCTTGGTAACATATGCAGCATGAAAACTTTTCTAAACAATAGGTGGGAAGCTGGAAACTTCCTCTTCCTATTGACGAGTACAGGCAAAATGTGTAAGTTAACTTGGAACTGAAAAGTTTATAGCCCAATAAATGAATGGTTGTGCAGCCATCTCACAGCTGCTTAAAAACAAACTGGAGCTGTAGCTGGAAAATTAGCCTTGCTGCAGCTGTAATCCTTACCCATGTTCAGAATCAGATGTGGTTTTAATTAACATTTGTGATACTGTTCATGATTGTAATGTGAAACATCTCTTTGTTTTAGTGGTTAATACAGGATGTTTTAATGTACCTTCAAATCACTAACACATTTTATATAAATATGGTGGTAACTTCTTGTGACTTAATTTAGAGAAACATTATAGGATGTTCAATTATTGCCTCTGGCAGACCAGGAAATGATTGTTTTAGATTAAATAAAGCTTTAGCAAACAAGTATTTCTTAGAATTATCTTACTGGTGAGTGGATTTTTTTTTTTTTTGGATTTAGATTTGCAAATAAATAATATTTATTAAGTAGTCAGTATTTTTTAGAAAGTGAGGTTATTTTGTCAAAAGGGACTATCTATTCATATATATATAATGCACTTCATTTTTTAATTGCTTAGTAGTTAATACTTCTAATCCTATTTTCTATGTGTTACAGTAAGATATAGGCCCAGTGATTTTGTTATTTATCACATTCTCATGCACTCTAAACCATTTTAAACTAACTTCTTTCTAAAGATAAATATGGGAATTTTTTTAAAAATTCCTAAATGTAAATAGATTCCAACTAAAACTGCAGAAAGGAGGAGGAGGCAGGAGAGTAAAAATTGACTGCAGTGATGACACTGATCAGGAAGAGGGAAAAAAGCTTGAGGAAAGTTTACGGCTCAACAGGAGTAGTGGAAGGATTGTGGTATGTTTTCTGTGGTAGAATGGTTTTGCTAATGACATAGAATTTTTGGATGAAAAGCTGGGGAATGTACTACTGGTTGACTTAGCAACATGTTTCCTGCTTGTGGTTAAGTTAAATACCGTGTGTTTTCTCTTGTGGTAGTATACAGAGCAATTACTTTTCCATTTTTTTCCCTCCAGTGCAGTTAGGGCAAAGACATGGACAATGTTAACTTTCTTCTTTAATTCTAGAAACCTGGAGATTTGAACATTTCCCCAGGACTGAAATCTGAATAGCTGTTTGGTGACCTGTCAGCTACAGCTGGTTGAACAGCAGTTATTAAGTAGAAGCCTACGCTTTCTCTGGTAAATGGAAATTCTATCACTGAATTTATAAATTCTCATAAACCCAGAGTCCTTTTCCTTTTTAGATACATTTGGAGTGCATGTCTCCTGCAACCTTGCATGATTGTACTTTTGATCTGTTTAGAGAAAGGATGTTAGAGCTGTGAGGTCTTATATTGCTGGGTCAGTCAGTCATCTTCAAAGGCCTATTTTGTTCCAAGTCAGATATAAAATAACACATGTTTTGGAGAGGCTCAAAATATCATATGTTTATCAGTCTATGATCATTTTTCTTTAAGATAATTGTGTGACCTCTGTCTCTGTGAGCTGCTGTGGCTGTGTGACTAAATGGGACTGAGATTAGACACAAAACCACAAGGAGAAATGTCAGCATCTCCACAGCAGTGGCCTTTTGCAGTTACATGTTTTCAATGTTGTGAAATGATATTTGTAAAAGGCATAGTTTTAAAATCCATTTGCTTCAGAGATGAAGCCAAGTTAAGAACAGTTTGTACAACTACTCGTTTCCACCCTCAGGCCACACTATGTTTCTTTCGGAGTTGAGCCAAAATACTACACAGCAAAGTGTCTGCCAGAATGATCTGAGATTTGTTTGGTTGCCTTAAGCAGAGTTGTGGTTTTCTGGTTTTTTTTGTTTGTTTGTTTGTTTTCTTTTGGTGTTAGGGGCTTTTCCGTTTAAATTTTCCTAAGTGTGATAGCTACATTATTTCCCCTCACTCCTTTTGCTTAAAATTGCCTGCAGAGTTTATGTGCTCACATAAGTCCTTGATTCAGACACAAAATATTTGTTTCTTGGTCCTGAAAACTGGGTACGGGTGGAGGAAACAAAATACTGAAATAGAAGAGTATGACAAAAAACATTCTCAAAAAGAACACAGGAGGCTTTAAGTTCTGCTGAGAGGCTGTGAAGTAGATCTAATGACACTTGATTTATAGCAAGCTTTTCAAAAGCTGGTCTCCAGCAAATCCTGTAGCAATGCTCTGTACAATTCAAACAACAATTTTAAGCCACAGGTGAAAACTCTGTGTGGAGACTTGCAAAGTATTTGTAAATAAGAGTTTAAAAAAATGGCATAACTATGCTTAACCAAGCAGCCATCTGTCCCAGGAGAGCAGGCAAACAGCAAGAAGAGGAACTAAGAGCAGCTGTGGGGTGGCTCTTTCATCACATGGTGCAGCTACAGCCTCATGGTTTCACATCTTTTCTCCATCACTTAGACAAAGGTAGAGTTTTTACTGTATACCAGCACTAAAGATATGCATAGTCCCTCCACCTGACTTCTGTGTTTAAGTGCTTTTCCTTTTAAGATCATGAACATGATCTGAGTTTTACTCCATAAAAAACTAAATTAACTCAAGGCCTCAATTTTCTTGATTTCTGCCACGTGAACTTGTTTTCACTCATGCCACAAAGTATTTCTGTTATGTTGTGCTTGCTGCTCTTGAATCTTGGAGGTCAGTCTTAGATGTCAGTCCAACGTCCAGCAGTATGAGTGGTATTGTGGCAAATCTGAGGACAAAAAGTTCTTGAGCATTTAAGAGTTATGCTGAATAACCTGTGCTACAGGGTTTGGATTAAAAACTCTTAAATTTGTGCACAGAGATGTCAGGCAGTTGGAAATTATTCTCTATTTTCTCTGACTCTGGAATACTGAGGTTTGTGCTCCAGTTATAGGTGTTGCTTCATACAGACAGATAGAGGCAGCACAGAAAAAACCCCAAGATGTTCACTAAGGCTGACTGAAGAGAAGGGAAAAAACCAGACTTGAGCATTTCTTTTTTATTGAAATTGGGAAGCCATTGTTAAACTGTTGCTGCAGAATGATGTCCTGTAAATTACAAATAGATGCAGTTGAAAATAACATTACATTGACTGACACTGCAAACAAGTGATCAATTTTGTGATTAATTAATTAATTTCATAATTCCAAGTTGTATATGGCTATGATGGTATCATAAACTATGCCCAAATATTTACGGTTAAAGTCAACAAAATGAAACAAATGAAAACTAGTACTAAAAACAAGAGGTGCATCCCAAAGGAAAGTTTAGAACAGAACAGTCAGGCAGGGTTGGCCTATTTTATAACCTACTAACTTCTGCTGTGAAAACTGTACTTTGATTTTAAGACCTCTGCAAGTTTAAGAGCTGTCATTTTATTTGAAAGCTGGTATTGTCAGATTTTATCAGCTGGTTTTCATTGCTGGATTTAAAAGAGAAATATTTCATCCAGTACTCAGGTAAACCTCAGACAGTCCCAAGAAATGCAGAAAGCTACTTGAATCCCAGGCCTTATTTAACTTCATGTGTATTACACAGAGATTTGAAAATTTATTGTGCTGGTCTCACTTGCCTTTTTAACAGAACAAGCCCACTGTGGAAGCAGTGCTGAGTCAGGACCCTCTTCTAGAGGGCAATCAACTAATACATTTGTATCTAAATGTGAACTCTCAAGTTGTGGATTGCCCTTGTCCCACTGAAAAAACAAACCATGACCTTTTCCAGTTTTCTGTTTCTGTTTACTGTTTTCTCGGTATAATTTAGCAAGCACAGATTCAGTTATACCAACAAAATTTGTGTATTTTGCTTTTAAAAATGACAATTATATTAATATGAGGACATCTGTCAACATGATGCCTTGAATAACCAGACTTGTGATCCATGTTTCCACTTCCTGCACTGACACAGGCCATCCTGATAGACCTTCAGTTTACCCAGCGAGACTCAGCCAAAGGGATTCTGGAATCCACAGAAACAGTTTAAGCAATTTTTCATTGTTGTGAACCATGAGCACATGTACATGACTCAGATATTACGGACTGGAGTTCTCAATTTTGAGAGGAAAAAATAACTAACTTTTTTATTTTGTGGTAACAATAGTCAAAATTTAGTTAAAATACCACATTATCTAACCAAGGCTAGGCTGGATGGGGCCCTGAGAACCTGGTCTAGGTGAGGCTGGGAGGAGCCCTGGGAAGGAACAGGCTGGAAGCAGCCCTGCCCAGAAGGACGTGGGGGTGCTGGTGAGTGAGAGGCTGGACATGTCCCAGCCCTGAAACCCCCTGTCTGGGCTGATCTCACAGCCTGGGCAGCAGGAGAGGGGGGGAATTCTGCCCAGGTGAGACCCCACCTGCAGAGCTGCCTCCAGCTCCAGGGTCCCAGCACAGGGAGGACATGGAGCTGCTGGAGCGAGTCCAGAGGAGGCACCAAGGTGATCAGAGGGATGGAGCAGCTCTGCTGGGAGGAAAGGCTGGGAGAGTTGGGATTGTTCAGCCTGGAGAAGAGAAGGCTTCCACAGGCTGACTGAATTGTGGCCTTCCAGTACGCTGAAAGAGCGACAAGAAAAGGTGGAGAGAGAGACTATTTACAAGGCTGGAGTGCAGCACAAGTGGCAATGCTTCAAAACTGACAGAGTGGTTTTGTATATTAGCAAAAAATTGCTTCCCTGTGAGCAAGTGGTGAGGCCCTGGCACAGGTTGCCCAGAGAAGCTGTGGCTGCCCTGTCCCTGAAGTGTCCAAGACCAGGTTGGAGCAACCTCGCCTAGCGCAAGGTGTCCCTGCCCGCGGCAGCGGAGTGAAACGAGACGATCTGCAAGGTTCCAATGATCCTACTCAAACCCACTCTATCATTCCATGACAAACCCACCCACACGCCGCCCCAGGCCCTGCCCAGCTCTCCCTCTCGCTCCGCCTTCCCGGGGGTGGTATTTAGGTGGGACCCCCCCGCCCCGCGGAGCCTTTCGCCATTCACTCCCCTCCTCACCCCCCCCCGCCCTCCCAGTTGCTCCGCACGCGCCGGCCCGCTCACGCGCGGTGGCGCCGGGCGCCCCTCGCGCGTTGCGCGTCACCGCTCACAGCGGCCCGGCGGCGGTCGGGGGAGGCGCCGGGAGCGCGGGCGGGCGGGGGAGCGGGCGGGGGGGAATGGGCCGTGAGAGCGCGGGGCGGCGGCAGCGGCGGGCGAGCGCGCACCATGACGGCAGGCGGTCCGGGGCGGGCGCGTGGCGGCGAGGAGCCGCTGGCTCCCCAGACCCGAAAGGGGCGGGCGCGAGACCGCGAGGAAGACGCCGGGGGGCGGGAGGAGGAGGAGGCTCGAACCGCTCGGTGCCGCGCGTGCTTCCCGTGGGAATGCGGGGCGCGCGGAAGGATGGGGGTGCCCGCTCTGACCGAACCGCCGAATGTTCCGCGGGCGTTCAGGGGGCTCTTTGTGGAGGCAGGTGGCAGCCCCCGGGAGGGGCGGCGGCTGGAGCCGGGAATTCCCGTGTTCCCGGCGATGGCGGAGACGGGGGACAGCCCTGCGCTGCCCGGCGTAACCTCTGCTCTGCCCCAGTGAAAGATCACAGGGTGGGGTTGGCTCTGTGTGAACAATCCAGAACGCTTCTGATCGGGATGCCAACCACGTGCTTCCCAGTGGAACTTATCGGCTAACGCGAGCGTAATGTAAGGATTCGTGTGTTTCCCAGCCTATTTTTGGGAAGATCTTACGCAGGTTGGAGCACAAACCCTCTTTAGGACTGTAGAGTTTGTGGGTTATGCCTGTGCTTTTTAATTTTTAAGAAGATATTTTTACCTACAGACACAATAAGTTTAAGCACAGGTAGATTTCAAAGCCAACAGCAGTGGATTATATCACGCTTTATAAATTCCCCAGCAGCAAAAATAGTTAACGTGAAAGTGTTACCTTCGATTGTTTACTTCTGTTACTTCTTCTAACACCGAACCAGCCCATTTTAGCTCAGTTCTCTATTACGTTTCCAATTGCAACAGTGTAGCAGACACTTAAAACTTTGCTTCCCCTTTGTCCTGACTAGAGTACTAGTTACAAACTTTATTTAATCTGTTGCAAGCGTTTTTACAGCTACTGGTAAAACTTAAGTATCAAAGTGCTCTCATCTTGTGTTCCTTCTGTCGAGTGTAGAGCTTTGCGCTGATCAGCCTGGCAACTGCGGTGTGGGATATTTTTTGCCACTGAAAACGAAGTTAGAAACTGTGTGGGAAAGTTGTTAAATTTGTAACGAATGAGGCATAGAAAAGTTACTGAAAGTTACAATCGTTTCAGAGGAACTCCAATTGAAGTGGGCTTCGATTGAAAGTGACAATAAATATTTTGGCATAAGATACCTTAATGTGGTGTCTTGTTTTGTTCCACGGTGTTATTGGAAACAAACTCACGTTTCCTTGCATAGGGTAAACGTAAGTCAATTTCATATAAACATTCATTTTTGTTTCTATTCATATAAACAAACCTTTACTAGTTCCTGGCTAGAGCAGCTAAGAAGGCTTCTTGAAGGTTCCTGCAGGGAACTGATTTAAAAATCGCACAGGAAAGTGTTTCTTTTGGAAGCCGTGGACATGAATTTGAATTTTGCTGTAGCAGAAGAGAACACTCTGTTCTGAAAAAATTATATGATTTGAAAAGTCGAGGTAAAATGAGCTCAAAATTGGACTGAACAGGGCAAGTATTTCCATTGCATGCTCTATTCAGTTATTCTAGAGTCATTATAGTAGACTTTTATTATTACACTTAGGGGGAAAAAGGAACATTATGTTAATATTTGACTTCATTCGCAGTAGTATGATTTTGTTTCTTGAGAGGGTAGATTATTGCAGTCCAGCAGCCCATGGATCAGAGCAGTGATATGTTGCTTAAATCAGATCATTCTGAAAGATAGTTTAGCCCTGAGATAAGTGACTGGCCTCTGATGAGATAAATGAGTGAGTGGGTTGAATGGGAAAGCAGATTTTTGTCACTCTGGACAAGATGTGCACAAATGGGGCATGAAGCTGATGTGAAGAGTCATTCACTCCTGAGGAAAGGAAGGGGTGGGATGGAGCGTGTTTTAAATTGAGCAGGTGTGAGTGGACAGCCAGATTTAGCAATTATTGCCATGGGTTTGCAAGGGAAGAATAGGACTGTAATCAGGGAAAGGCTTCATACATTATATAGGAGAATAATCTTACCATATTTTGCTGGCTTTAATTTTGGATGAGGAATTGGCTCTACTGAGGCTGGTGATAACTTCAAGTACTCAGAGAGCAGCCTTACTGGTACCTCATCTCTGTTCTCTTCACTGAGCAAATAAGAAGAAGGTGTATTTGGGACTTTTGGTAGAGAAGCCACACTGTGCAAGTGCTGAGTGTCATTGGTTTCATATACAAAGTTCTCAGAGGTAGGTGTGGACATTTTCTTGGTTCATCTTCGTAACTTACAATTCATCAAGTTTCAGTAGAGTTATAGAGATGAATCAACCTGCACTCTGTCATGTGTTGTGTGTAATTCAAGGAGCTCCAAGTGCGCTGACAGGAGCGTGTCTCCTTCCCAGAACTTATTTCACACATCCAGGGGAGTGCTGAACAGGGGCTTGGTGGGAGAGGGTGTGCAGCTACATATAGCTGTACATATACATATATTTTTGGTTCCTGGCATAGGAGCTGAAATTAGGTAAAGCATTGGGAAGAAGTCTAGGGAAATGATTTTTACATGATAGACTAAAAATGGCTCTGGTTGACAGGGAGCTAGGAAGCTGAAGGCATTATGCTGAGGGAAGGGAAACTAAACTAGTAAGGTGGAAGTTTTTTGTGTTCCCCTGATCTTCATAAGAAACTAAGAGGTGGGCAGTGGTGCTTGGCCTGCAAAAATGTAGTGATTTGTTTGGTTGGGTGTTTTTAAGGACTGAAGCCTGATCGATGGCATTTATTCCTGATTGACAGGAAGTAAGGCTGGGCTATCAAGAGAAGATCATAGAATCCTAGAATCAACTGGGTTGGAAGGGACCTCTGAGATCATCAAGTCCAACCCTTGATCCACTACCACCGTGGTTACTAGACCATGGCACTAAGTGCCACATCCAGTCTCATCTTAAAAACCTCCAGGGATGGAGAATCCACCACTTCCCTGGGCAGCCCATTCCAATGCCTGATTGCCCTCTCTGTAAAGAATTTCTTCCTAATATCTAACCTAAACCTCCCCTGGCACAGCTTAAGACCATGCCCTCTTGTCTTACTGATAATTGCCTGGGAGAAGAGAACAACCTCCACCTGGCTACAATCTCCTTTCAGGGAGTTGTAGAGAGTGAGGAGGTCTCCCCTGAGCCTCCTCTTCTCCAGGCTGAAAAACTTCAGCTCCGTCAACCTCTCCTCACAGGACTTGTGTTCAAGTCCCTTCATCATCCTCATTCCTCTTCTCTGGACCTGCTCCAGCACCTCAATGTCCTTCCTGAACTGAGGGCCCCAGAACTGGACACAGCACTCCAGGTGTGGCCTCACCAGCACTGAGTACAGGGGAAGATCTGTGCTAGAGAAGAAAATAATAATTTCAAGTATTTCTCTGTAAGATAATTGATGGTTATACACATATGCAAGTAATTAAAGATGAGCTAAATCAGAACTACTAATTCAGTTATTTGCTGCTTTATGTCGGGAGGGACACTGAGGTTTCATACAATTTGTTGAACTTGTACAGGTATTCAGGTTTCATAAAATTTGTGACAGAACTGCACCATGAGAATTTAGTTCCAGTTTTTATCCTAGCAGTGTGTAAACTGGAGTATTTTAACCAAAGTTTAATCTCTGTCTAATGTTGTGGGGTTTTTGTTTTTTTCCCTCATTTTTAGCTGGCTCAAGGTCTGGAGGTGGGAATGAGAGCCTGGGTTATTTTGTCATTATCTTTGTTTACAATGAAATGGGCAGAAAATATGTAAATTGTTTTGGCAAACAGTCATCTGGTCTCGTGCCAGCCCTGGGAATAGGCTGGCATGAGGTGGCAGTGAGCAGTTACATGGGTTTGGCAATATGCTTGTTTTGCTTGTTTAAAAGTATGCTTGTTCTGTGAGGGGAAACAGACTAAATTAAGGTTGTCAGGGAGATTGCTGGGATTCCTGTGTTTGTTAATGCTTAACTTAGATGTTGTTTGCTTGCCTCAGTGTTTCACTGTCAGGTGTTTCAGTAATTCTGTTGGGTACCTGGGAAACGGGAAGTGTTTGAAAGCATCAGTTCTGATGTGATGTAGCTGCCATAGCTCACCAAGACCAAGGGCTTGGCAAGTTGATTGTTTTTTTGGTTGAGGAGTTGAAGTCAGAGTTTTTCAGAAGTTCCTGGGAGAAGAATGGGAGACAGAGACGATAAAAAGGAGCAGGAGAGGTCACTGGAGAGGAAACCAAGTATAAGGGGAAAAAATAATTTGAAGGATGGTTATGTATTTGTTGGCCAGAGATGTTGGAATCGCTGTTCTTGGAGGTTTGCAAGTCCTGAAAGTCTTTAGCAGGCTGGTTTGAATTCAGTGTTTTTTAGGCAGGACTTTGGCCTATGCTGAGAAAAGAATGAGGTCCTTACAAACATCTGTGATTCTGTGAGTCAGCACTTGAACAGAGGTGTTATAACAGGATTTGTGGTGCTTCAGGAGCATTAGAACACTGACTAACTAGAAATTACATGACCAATGGTTTTTGGTGGTGTATTTTAATTAAAGTTAATAATATATTGTGTCAGTTGATTATCAACAGAAGTGCATGTAGTACCAAGTGCCATGCTAAAGCTCCATTACCCCCAAGTTCCCTTCAGGTCTATGTGGTATCTGTTCAGTGATAGATACTACACTTAGCTACAACTTAAATATCTGAAGGGAGCTCTCTTTATGCGATATTGTGATCCTGTCTTTAAAAGTAGATTAGGAGAAAGATGTTGTGTAACATGAAAAACAAATTGTTAGGGGGAAAAAAGAGCTTGTTTAATTGCAGAACAAGTGGATTTGGTCATTCACCCAACAAGGAGCAACTCATATTTTGTTTTAAAAGCAAAACTTGTTTGTGCTTAATACTGAAGTCTTTTAAACCCTGTGAGCTTTGAGATTAATCAAAAGCTATGAAGATTCTGACTAATGTGCCATAACCTGGTGTCAAAACTGTAATAAAAGCTTTTATGAATTAGCTTCTAAACAGAATTTAGCTTGAGAAGAGATTTTCTATCTGTGTTGCTCCACCCATATGAGTGCAGGAGTTAAGGAGTGATTTGTGTGTATCAGTCCCTGTCAGACTGGGTGCTGCAGGTCCTGCAAAGAAAGCTGTGTGCTTTTTACACATGACTCAGATATCTTCACACTGCATATATGACCTATGAGTCAGGTTGAGCAGAGATTTTTGGCAAACAAGTCACATGTATAATGTTTGAGGTCATAGTGTCTCTGAGTGAAATCAGTACATGCCTGCAGAGGATTCTTGCTTCAAGTGTATGTTTGAAGAAAAAGTGCACTGAAATGCTTGTGTTTGAGGCGACTCTTGGTCTCATTAGATCAAAGTCAAGATATCTCAGCAAATGAAGTTAGTTAAGGTGCAAACAGTACTGAAAAATAAATTAGTGTCTTGGGAAACTCCTCTTGCTGAGAAGTGTTCTGACATGGTACAGTAGGGCATGCTTGGTGCTGATATTTAGGTGAATGCTTTAGATTTTAATGAGAATTGATATTGACACTGTTTAAATAAGGTGATAGAGACAGTGATAAGCCTATCTGCCTGTGGTAATTAAACTTCCTGAACTACTACTTGTAAAACAAAACTGTAGAGCTCTTCTGTACAATACAGGAAGCTTTGCAAACAAAGCAGATCCCACCTAGGCTGAGAGGCAATTGTGAGAACTGACAGTGTGCATATCAAATGGAAGTGATGATTTCTGAGATATTTAAGCAGTGTGGTGCTGAATATCCAAGTTTTGGAGGATGAACTTTTGTTTTTGTATCACAAAATAGCCTGTAAAGCTTGCCTATGACACTGGGATTCCTGATGACATGGTAGAAGGAAAAGCAAGGTTTAAAAACTTTGTGTGGGTTACAAGACTTCATATTTTCTGCATCAGTTGCAGTTCTTTGAGGTAATCAATAATGGCTGATAAGTTCCCTCTAATTCTTTTCATCCCTGTCCAAATTTAGGGTAGAACAAGCGGTGGTGGTTGCTGCTGAAGCAACTGGCAATTTCAGTTGGTTATTCATCAGTTTACTTGTTCAACCTTAAAACCACAAGAAGTTAGAAAATTACTAAAATGAATGTTTTTACAGAGTTCCTTACAACAATTCCTTTCAATTCAGGTTTTGGAGTTTTTTAATAATTTAGTAACTTTGTTTTGGAGGAAATAATTTTTTTTTGTTGGAAAGGGCTATGTTGGTAGAGCAGATAATTTTGGGAGATTAACAGGTAAAAGACTTTCTTTAGTATTTGTGTAACAGTTGATAAAGTTCCAGGTAAACAAAGCTGACTTGTCTTAAACTTGTGTATTATTTTTGTATCAAACCAATCTTTTACTTCAGGTCTTGTGAATCAAGTGACTTTTTTGCTACAGTATTAGTGGAGTGAGCACCTCAAGGATTCCCACTTTCAAGTGGAATTTCCTAACAAGTAGATAAATGAAATGTTTCATGACAAAAGTAGTACTAACACAATCTGAAAGGCACATATATTATACTTGTTAACTGTTAATTAATTGTATGGGAGAAAGGGGTGACAGTTAAAGAATTGGCTTTTTTGATGGAGCAATGTGGGTTTAAGGACTCTCCATACCCTCCTTGGTGCTCCACTGACAAAAGTTTTGTGTGGCAGTGGGACAGACACGATCATGAAAATGAACCAGTCAAAACCACTACTATTTGCTCTTCCTCGGTTACTTACTAGAACTAATAAGACCAGAGTTGTGGTACATTAAAACTCCTCCTTTTGTATTGATTTGTCTAAAGTTCATCCACCACTACTATGAAATTGTCTACTTTTCAGCCTTCTTCTCATGACAGCTGTTTAGCTGGACATGGTGTGAAAGGATCTGCTGTGGCAATTAAATGATATTGTAACATACATAGTGATACAAATCATGGACTCATCTGATTTATAGAAACTGAGAAATCCCTTGGAAGTTCAATTCTGGAACAGGTCACACATGGGAATTTTATGGTTTGATACAGCTCCTGAAGGTCTTCAGTCCAGCTGGGTGTGGTAATATTTGGCCTTAAGGTGTACTGCATTCTGTAATGTCACCACACCTTCTCTGTTATATAAGACAAAAATATTCTCAACAGTTTCTGATAGATATGGGTTCTTCCTGGGTAAACAGAAAACAATCTCCTGGGGAGAGTTGTGAGAAGAGGAATTTCAAGGTGATGCATGTGGCAGGTAGCATTTTTGTGAGGTTCCCTTCTTGGCCCTTTAAGTGATCCTCAGAGTAAAGCATTGGAGACAAGATAGTATTGGAGAAAGTATTAGGTGTGGTCAATGTGTGGTGCATGTTTGCTGACTGCCAGTGTTCTTTGCATGGTGTTACTGAAAATATTTTCAGTTTCTGCTTTATAACAGTTAAGTGCATTTAAACTTGTTTTGAACATATAAAAGACACTGATTAAAAAGATGTAATTGGAAAGAATCCTGCCTTCTATTCTTCAGTAATTTATGTATGTGGACAGATAGATAGATATTAACACACATACTCTTACTTCTCTGCTGCTTATAGTGGAGATATTAAGTTTTCCTTTTATAGCAAGACCCCATTAAAATATTTAGTTTGTCCTTTTATGTGAGAATAAATACAGGAGGACTTGCTTGAGGAATGTGAAACTTTGAGCACTACCTTGTAGTTTAGGACAAATTTCTAAATAAAGCAGTTTCAGTCAGCTGGGAATAGTGCTGTAGAATCCCAACACCTGGAGCTGTGGGACTGCAGCTCTGCAGGCAGTAAAGCTGCAGCAGTAGTTTTAGGTTTGTAGGCCCAGGGAACTGCAGCACTGCTCGGTGCAGGTTGGCTTGGAGGTGCCCAGGCCTCTTCTCTCCTCTTTCTTAGCTCAGGGGTTAGCGAGTCAAACATTAAAAACTTTGTCCTGGATGGAATCACATCAACAAAACTGCATCCAGCGATGTGTTTAGGCATGAAGAGAGGAAGTAACCAGAGACCTTCAATGTTCTTGCAGACACCTCTTTGTTGCAACTGGTTGGTTGCACGTTCACCAGTGACTTTGTATCAGTTCGTGTGGGTCTCAGGGGTAGTTGAACAAGATAAAATAAGTACTTTGGTCAGGAAAAATGTTAGTTCTGCAGTTCATTATTATTTCTTACTATGGTAAGAGCAAATGATGGTTTTTGTAATGACCTTTAAGATACCTGTGGGCTTATGTTTTTTAATGAGTGTGGCTTTGTGAGGAACAAACGTGAAGCCAACATGAGATTCATTAGATTCTAGACTCCTAATAACAGAATAACAGAAGTAGGTAGTTCTTATACAGTATAGATCCTGCTTTCCCATCTGCATTTTGGTTCTTCTTGTTCCTTCTCTTGCTCTGAATTATTTTTATATCTATTAAATATAAGTAACTTCTGAAATACTTCAGTTTCATAATGGAATTGTGCAGGGTGTTTGCATTTGTAATTGTGTGAGTGCATGAGTAGATGAGAACTTGACAGTTATTAGTTGTTGAAGTGGTTACATGTTCCAGTTGCATTAGAACAGGAAAATATTTACATAAAGAAGAAAAAAGATGACAGCATACCAGGCTAAGCATGTACACAGATGCCATATACATTTCATTTATTGTACCAGCCACATTTAAAGGGTAAATTAAGAAGAAAATGCTTGAGTGCAAAAAAACTCAAAGGGTAAACCTATGCTAGATGGCCCAATTCCAAAGCTGGCACATGAACATTAACTGAGATCCCTCAGTCTGTGCCTGTCCCTATTTGTAAGCTACGCAGTAGCATTGCTATCTGATTTTGTATACACTGAAATAAAAATATATATAGTAATGAATTCACAGTAGTGAATTTTTATTTTCATTCTTGAACTTGCTGGAGACATTCCCAAATTAGAAAGGTAAAGAGTACAGGAGAAGGCTTTGGTAAAATTTCTACCTGTAAACTAGATAAGCAATTTTCATATCTTACAAATATTCATTCACATTTTACTTCAGACAAAGGTTGGGTGGATAGGGCGGGCTTCCTAAATCCATTAAGGTTAGTTTATAGTTTGAATCACAGAACACTAATTCCTGAATGACTTATAAGATAAGCAATAATCCCATCAGTTAACATTTGATATTTCAAAACAATTGTTTTGGGAATTTATGGGAAAACCTTTATAAAATTCATGTGTGTGTTCTGCTGTAATCAAAGCACATATGACACTTAAGATAAACCATTTTTTTTCTTATCTCCTTTAACAGAATATAAGAGATTCTCCATAACCTATTACAAGATTCTGTAATCGTCCCGAATTCATCTTACTTCTTAACAGGGAATCTCACCTGTACTGAAGTCAAATGATACCATGGACTTCCTCAGTATTATGTACAATATAGTTCCTCTCTATTCACTTGCTGCTTCATTTCCTACTTCCCTGAAGGACAAATAATCTTTTCAGGAATCTGTTATAAACAGGAAAGAATAGGAAAGGAACAAAAAGCCTTTGTATGTAACACAGTAGCTATAAATTCAGTTTAACCCAGTATTCTTTGACTGTTGAGTTACATTATGGTCCATGCCTGTGGAAATTATTTAATCTTTAGTTTCTGTTCTTCGAGAAGAAGCCAAAGTTTCCCACTATGATAGCTGCACTGCTCATTTTTCCAAGTTTTAGTTTCACATCTATTATTATTAAGGGACAAAAAAGTGACTTTATCATCAACTTTTTGTAATGTAGGGATTAAATACTGCTCTGATAAAGTACTTGCTCTTTGCTTGTAAGTCTGTGTCTTGGAAGACAGACAATATTATTCTAAGAGGTTGTTGACATGATCCCTGTGACCATGTTCCAAGTCTGCTGGGTACAGACAAAATGAATAGTCTTCACAAGTAATTCCAGCTCCTTTGGCTCCCTGCATCCCTTCTGCTGCCAGTTTGTTTGTGTGCTGTGTTTTGGTTGGTTGGATTTTTGTGGGGGTTTTCTTACTACTTGCAAAACAACCCAAACAAAGCAAATACACGTTCTCACTTTCTCCAACTCTATCAGAAGTAAAATACTCTATTTTCGAGGAACTGCCCAGTGTCCAATGAAGCTCTGTGGCAACTTGCTGTGGGTGTCCTGCTTTATCTTCAGGTATATCAGGTCTCTCCCAACAGATATGTTCTGCCAGTTTTAACTTCTCAAATGGTAGCAGAGGAGAGTCCAAATGTGACACTTATTTCAGTGTTTACTGTACCCACAAGATCAAGAGGTGTTCTACAGAACTATCAGCATGTAGTTAAGAATCTTCCCAAAGCTATCTCCTCAAATAACAGCAGGAAAAGTGTACAGCAACTGAGCCTGTCCCTGGGCAGGGATATTAGGCTATACTTGCATTGTCATAGGGGAAGCAAGTAAAGCAGGAATAAAAACATATTGTGCACAAGTATTAAAGTGAAGAAATTCCTCAAAGCAGTTTGTGCTTCATTTTATCAGAATGATTTCAAACCATCTCTCTCACTCTCAAGTCAACTGGTCATTGCTTCTCTCGAGAGGAAAAAAAATTTAGGTTCCAATAAAAGATTAATCCCAGATTGAAAGCGTATAATTGTAGTTAAAAGGGTAAAAACTAAGATTGCACTTGAGTAAGAATGAAGGTGAATCTTATCACAGTAAAAAAAGTGTCTCTTGAGGAAGTGAGGTGTAAAAGGAGGAGGCCTATTCTCACTACTCTTAATTGACCAAACTCAGGAGCTTTGGAACAGCTGTCTCTTAGTCTCAGCAACTCCACAATGTGTCTGAATGAAAAGATCAGCCACTTGCGCTCAGGAGAGCCCAGAACAAGGGAGGCATGAACAGCAGTTTGGTGCACATCAAGTATTGCCATCCAGCCAAACTGGCTTTGTGCTGCTGCTACAATGAAAGCAAAGAGCTCAAACCCACTGCTTGTATCTGAGCATAAAATTGAGATAAAGTCTTCACTTACTATGTTAAGAATTGTTTTGACATCGTTTTTCCAGTTTAACTGTTCCAGAATGTTTCAAATGTACTTCTCAATAGTATTATACAAAAAAAAAAAAAAACGCTCAGAAGTTAAACAATTGGATTTTTGAAAAATAAGCAGCAGAGGTATAGGGCTGAATGTGGCACTGACAAGCACACTTGGCTAAAGAGCACCGGGCATGGAGGGAACAGTCAGCGTCCAACACTTCCACTGACTGCCCTGGGAGCTGCTCAGACTTCATTTTTAATTAAGTCCCAAAAGTTGATCCAATGACTGTTCAACTGACTAGCAAGTGGTCTCAGTCTATTTTCCTAGGAAAACCACTTTCTAATTTTCTTCCAAACCCACTGATTTGCTTGCTGTAGGTGCAGGAAACAGAATATGCTGACACTGCCAAGCAGTCCTGCCCAGTGCCAGTGCAGTAGCAGCCACTTGGACAGATGGCTCCTTCTCTGATAAAGTATATCTGACACTTTTTAAAGGCACCAAATATATGCACAGAAAGCTACAAAGGATTTTTGAAATTATTCCAATGCACTCCTAATCTAGCATTTTACTAAAGGAAGCTTAGGAGGTGCAGCTTTTGAAATAAGCTTTCTTATCAAATGAAGCATAAAACGTAATTGGCACTCAACTATCTGAATCCTATGGGTTTTTTTTTAAATACAGTGTTCTTCAAGAAAGACCATTAAGGGCTCCATTACTAAGATTATGAGGTTTAAGAGTGAAATTATTTAAGCTCAAAGTAAATGCAATGCTAGTCTGCAGATGACCCAAAATGTGTATGCCAACAGTGTATATGCTTAACCTGATGTTTCAAGTACATGAGGAAGTGTAGTTGCTGTCCTTATTTCCCCATTTACACTGACAGCTGGTGCAGTCCCATATGCTGTCTTCCTACTGTCAAATATAATTTTCTTTTTCTTGTGTCTTTATGCAAATCCTTACCTGTTCTAGTGCAGCTGAGACAGAGCCTGTAACACGTGAGGTCTCGGTGGAGGTACATGTTCTTATGGAGAAACTGTATCAATTTCTATTGCTACACTTATTTTATAGAGATTTGCTAGAATGTTTAAAGTGGAAGTTTCTTAATAAGACTCGTTTAGGCTGCTGTGGAGTTTTGTACCTACTTATTTTTGTGAGTTGTGGTTGGTGGGGTTGTTTTGATTTTGGTTTTTTTTTGAAGGGAGGGTGCAGAGTCTTGTTTGTTTTGGTTTATTTTGAAGATAGGTCCTGTAAAACCTTGTGTTGGTTAATGCCTATGCAATGCCACACACACTTCTGAGTTAAGTACTAAAATCCACAGGTAGAATTTCTCAATGGAAACGGCAGCATCAAACTAAAAGGGGTTTAAATCTTTCTTCAAAGGGCAAGGTTTGCCATGGCTCTTAAGCTTGTAAAGAACTTGATTAGTTAAATGTCTCAGATCATTAAACCTGCACATTGAGATTAATAAGCTGGTAGGCACATCATCAAAGCAGTATTGCAGACTGTTTGTTGTGAAATTTTTGAATGGAGTTGTGACTTGTCTCTTTCAAAAGTCAAATTTGTAAAAGTTTTAACTAACAAACCGTTGCTGGATACTTTTAAGTGAGGTATTTAAAAGCTGTAGAGTGTCCTGAAGAGAGACAGTGCATTTGTTTATAATGAAAAGCGTGCTGTACTGTCACAAGACATTGTTTCAAGATGCTCAAAGAAAAACCTGTCTTGCAGGATCACTAGATATCAAAATAGGAACCAGTTCCTGACTGTACCCAGTACTGTATGAAGGACTCACCAGTTCTGTAGCACAACTGTTATAAATACAAAACCTGCTGATCCTGGGCTGCGTTACTGGTAACTTCTCTGATCTGCTTGGGACAGAGACTTGATGGAAAATGTTTGGACTCCAGCAGTAGCTCTGGGAAATGCCAGAATGTACTTTATTTTCCTCTGCACTGGCTAATGTGAAACTACTTCTTCTAATAGGCTTCTTGAAAATGTTTCTGCAGCTGTCTGACCTGATCTCACTGTCCTGGTGACATCCTTACCCTGTGTCTCATAACCAGCAATTTTGTTGGCTTAGACTGGCATGGATCTGCAGCTTTTGAAAGAAGCTTTTAATTTTACTCTGATTTTTAAAGCTTATCAATGAATACCAATAAATTATTTTCTGAAAGAAACTTTTCAAAATACTAATGGCCACCTGAGATACAAATAAACAAACAATGTTAGTTGATTTGTCTTCGTCAACTCCTTTGTATCTTCAGTTACAAATGTGATGAAATTAAGGCTAATTTTTTTTTACAGTGATTTTTATTTTTTTTTCCAACTTCTGAATTGATTTACTTTTTGGTAAAGGCTTCTTTGAAGTAATCTGGGAGGATACAGTTTTTTGAGCAGTCCCTTTGTTTTTGGAGTGTGACAGTGATCTGCCAGTCAGACAAAAATGAGGAAGCTGGTTCAGTTTCCCGCAACCTCCATTTTCAGACCAGACCAGATTGCTGCTTAGGGTCTCTCTGTCCCCCTTGCACAGAGACACGGTGTGGAGGTGGGCTTTTTCTCATTGACTGAAGATCAGACAATGACGAGTGTCCAGTATGATTCCTGTTCCTCTGACATGTTCCCCCCTCCCTCCTGTTTGGGAGCAGTGCTGAGGCATCTCCAGCACTGCGATTAAAGAACTGATGCCCTCTGCTGTTAATGATTTACCAGCCGGGCTGACCCTTGGGCTTTATTTAGTACGAGGAATTGTCTAACTTATTTTCAGAACATTTTCTGGATAGTCAGTCTCCTGGAGGGGAAAAAGTAGATGAACTGGGAAAAGCAGGCAGCTTCCTGTTTGGGAGGTGGCTGCCACCCTCCAGTTGAACAGCACTGACTCAGTGCTGCCAACATGAACAATTTTCCAGCTGCCTTTTGGCAGCCTGATGTAAGGGTTTCACATGCTCCTTGTACAACCCCAGGGAACATGTTCAGGTTTGAGATAAAACCTTAGTTTAAACATTTAAATAATACATATTTAAGGAGTTTGTGAAGCAAACAATATTTTTCCATATGGTGTCATATAGGCCAAATGCAAATGTACAGCAATAGTAACAGAACCATCAGTATTGCTTGCTTCAAGTATCTTTGAGACAGCGTATGGATTACAACAGTCATTTCAAGTTGTTTGTGTTTGTTTGTTTGTTTTTAAGGAATACTGAATTGTCCTTGAAGTGGGAAAAATACTACACTAAAACAAACATGTTGTGAATTATGTTTTTTACTAATTTTATTAGTAATGTCAGATACTCTTTCTCATGGATAAAGATCTTGAAAGGCCTAAATGAGTGTGTAGTTCTGGTTTTTGCACATCAACTTCTATGAGTCGGGTATCTTTTAGTAATTTCCTAGGTACTTTTTTAGATTTAATTACAAAATTGAATATGTTAACAGACAGTTAAATTGTCTAATGGGAACATTATTCATTCTCTGAACTGCAGAACAGAGGTTGTAGGAGTGAATTATATTTTGTGACTAAGACCTAATTTCAAGTTGCAGACAACTTTTTGTACTTCAGATATTAAGCAGCTTTGGGTTTTGTCCCTTTAAACTCCCTTGGTTCAGGTACTCATGTGGGAAGTTATTCCCTTCCTGGTTTGTATGCAAATGTCTTTGCAGGCTGTTAAAAATCACTTGTCCTTGAGGGAAGCTTTACCATGGCTTTTGGAGGAGCTGAAGTCAAGCTAAATTTTAGAAAACAGTCATATCATCTCAGTTTAGGAAAAAAAAAAAAAAAGAAAAAAAAAAGAGTTAAGAGAAGATCAAGTTTCTGTTTGCTACCTCTAGAAAATGAGCATTGCTTGGAGCAGGTGGAGCTGCTTCCTGAGCTTGGAGCCCCTATTGCAGCACACCACAGTTTGCTTGGGCAGTGGGCACTGGAGTTAAAATTGCTGTTAAGTTTAGAAGTTATCCAGGTGATCATTGTTTCACTGTACATGTGGTGAACTGAAAGTTACTTCTGATTTTATTTTTGTGGTGGAAGTGAGTCTTTAGTGTAACAATTAAGAACATGGCAAAGTAATACTTAAATATAAGGGTAAGACCAATCCACACAAGTAAATTCACTTCATTTCAAAACTTGTGTCCAGCTCAAGTGATCTGGAAGATTTTATTAATACATAAGTTTGAGAAAGATGTAAAGAAAAGCAGGCTTGCTGTGAGTTTTGAATTAAAAGTTGATGTAATCGTCTCAAGTCATTAAATTCTGTGGATGTGACATTATTGCTGCTGTAGCCTGAACTGAGCTTGCATGAGGAAATAGTGGTTTCTATACCAAGAAATGTATGAACTATGAATATCTTTCTACTGCTTTCATGTGCATGATTTCCTGGCTGAGACCCACATTTTAAGATGAAAGAATTGTCTGGTGCAGTTACATTAGTATATGGTGTGATTTTTGTGTGCCTTACTGACATAATATGTCTGTACTAATGCAAGTAGCCAGATAAATAAACTAAAATCAGGAAGAGTAAATAGAAAATTATATTAACGATTGATAAACTGGAAATACAGTGTTTGAAAGGGAGAAGCTCTGTCACTTAAATCTTATAAGTAAAGAACTGAATAAATCAGCAGGAAATAGTTCTTTGGAATAGATGCTGAAGAAATTCCGGGGTTTGTGTTGATATTAAAGACAGAGATTATAGGCTGCTGTCTTAAATTGTGTGTATAATTATACATACAAATATTAATTTGATACCTCTTACCTGCAAATGCTTAATCATGGAGATTTTGCAAAACCTTTTCCTTTGGGCTGCTTCTTAACACAAGGAATTAGTGTCTTTAACAAGCTAGGAAAGGGTTGATTTCTTTTTGTCTTGTGTTACTCTGCTGTCTTATAGATGGCTGAAAGAATAATGCTAGAGGACTACAAAATCCACAATATCTTAAACTTCTTTTTAGGGAGGTAAACTACTTTTGGTTTATGTTCTGAAATCAGACTGGAAGTGTAGTTTCTTTGTTAGTATAAGAGATCGTCAAAATAGTGTGAGAATCTGCAGGTACATAACTGCCTCAGCTTTGCCTCCAGCTGCTTTCAGTTTCTCTCCTACCTGTTAAATGTGTTGCGTATCTTGAGTAGCTGCTGGCAGCAGTGTACCTTACACACCATAAGGATATCTGGGAAGAGTGCTTGAGGTGTCTGAAAAAATGGTGTGTGGTATCTTGTTTTAGTATTCCGTATTTTGCCCAGAGGAGTTTGAGTGACAAATGCAATATAAGTGTAGAGATGGGGTAGATTATCCTGTTCCAGGTTCAGGGAGAGATTGACAGTGCTTAAATGAGAAGGGGAAAAAAAATTCTGGTACAAGTAACTGCTAGAACAGGCAGTTTTAGAACTTCTTGCTTGCAGTTGTCTCTGTGTTGAAATCATGCTTAGGCTTTACTTCATTTTGCTCAGTAATCTCAATTAAAAAGAAAAGATCTATTTACCAGAGTATGGACATCTTAGTTTTGATTTCAAGACTATAAGCTCCATTCTAAGTCCAGGTAATGAAAATACAGGAGAGGCATAAGGAAGGGCATGGAGATGTGGCAGTTTGGAAGCTGAAGGTGTCAACATCTGGATGTACAGATGTCTGTACTGGGTCAGGCTGAGGTGGTTTGTTCACAGCAGCCCATATAGTGCTGTGTCCGAGATTTGTGATCAAAGCAGTGTTGATAGAACACCAGTGCTTCAGCTTTTGCTGAACATGCCTTTCCAGTGTCAAGGCTTACTGCTTCCCACCTGGGAACAGGGTGGGTGGTCTGGAGGTTGGGAGGGGGATACAGACAGCACAGCTCATCCACAGTGATGAAAGAGATATTCCAACCATATGACACCATGTTCAGAAATAAATCCAGGGCTGTGGAGTGGGGGGGAGGATGTTTTTCCAAATTAGCAGTTGCTCAGAAGCTGGGTAGGCATTGGTCTACTGGTGTTCCCTGATGGTTTTGCATAATTGGTTTCATTATTTTTTTTTTTATTTTTTTTTTTTTTTTTTGTATCTGAACCATTAAGTTTGTCTTGCTTTTTTACTTCTGATGGTCTACATAATCTTGCTGAGAGGGAATGAGCAAGTGGCTTTGTGGGGACTGACCTCTCAGCCAGGGTCAGTCCACCACACTGTCCCACGTACTTCTGAAAGCTTCTCCAATTCTGTCCCCCATAAGTTCTAGACCTTATTTCCTATTCATGACTTCATGTAAATTGAGCAAAGTTCATGAACTGAATGCTTCCTTGATAACCGTTATTGATATTGGTGTGCAATATAAGTAGTTTTGGCCATGAATAGAAATGTAATATCGGTGATTTTTGTCAGCAGGATTTTCCTGCTCTTAAGGGGAAAGTGAATGGGTAAAAGGAAGGGAGAGATGATAGTGAGTGGTTTGTGAATCACCAGTTCATCTACTAATGGACATTACTCAGTGTAGAAGTTGGCAGAAGGCTCCAGAAGCTTGGGCACAGGAAATTCTCGGCTCTGAGTCTCAAAAATGGTCCGAGCTGAGAATGTCACATAACTCTCTGCTGACGCAGTTTGAAGTCCAGGAGTCCATGTTTGTTTTGGAAAGCCTTCTAAGAGATCTTGCTGCATTTTTATGCAATACTGGGGGTACTAGAGCAATGCAGGTTTTAGATTCATGATTTAAGTAGTCAAAAGACAAGGTGCAATGGGATACAAGCTTGCTTTTTCATAGAAAATGCAGTATATTCCATGTTCATTTAGCTTTGTTAGAACACATAGTGAAATTTCAAATGCTCTTAAATGTTCAAATACATGAAATACAGACTTCTTTATTCTAAAACAGTAGGTAACGCTGTCTTTTTTCTTTGATTTGTGTGTGTTGTTTTTTTTTTTTTTAATAGAATATTCAAATAAAAACTTTGGCAGATGATGTGGTAAGGTCTTTGTAGCATCTTAATTTGCAATGGTAACTCCACGCTGCATGCTACTTTACATCAAATGTTGTGGACAAAATAACATGTTCTTATAAGGATATTAAGCAATAGATTTCAGAAAATTGAGTGACTATTCCTAAAGATCTTAAGTTGTAATTTCTGTTGAAGAAGATTAATTGTGATTTCTATTTGAAGAAACTTCCTTGACCACATTCTAAATACTTCAGTAATACCGTGGATGCGTTGAAACTGTTACTCAACAGTTCAAGTGTTATTTTTCTTGACCTTCTCTTTAACAGAAAAGGATCTGCAGTGGTTCTTCAAAGTTAGTTGCCACATGATTCAAATAAAACCATATTGGGTAATAAGTGTGTACTGAATTCCAAACAACAAGTTTGTATTCAGTAGCACTAACTTTATGGCACTGAATACTTTGAAACCTGTCACAAAGTGTTTTTGCAGAAAGTTTTATCGAAATTGATTTCATGAAAATTAAAAATTTGCATTATATATATAATAGTTAAGCCACGCTGGCTGTTTAGTTCCTGATATTCTACATGTCTGAAATGAGGAGATTGTACCTAGTAATCATGTAGAAGATTTATTTGTGGCTTCAAAGCAATCTCACTATTGCAATCTCATTAAACAAATTTGTTGTTAATAAGTTATATTTGAAACAGATCACAGTATGGTGTAATTGGATCTTAAATAGCTTTTTGTGACTGCTGAATGGACTTTTTAAAATAAGTGAACAGTTGCACTGCATTTGGTGTGTACTGGCTAAATTTGGATACTGCCTTTTCAGGCATTGTGTCCTATCCTTGGCCTTTTTACTGGGCTATGCCCTAATTTTACTTTCCAAAAACGTAATTTAAGCTATTCTAATAAGGTAAAAAAAAAAGGATTACAGTAATATTTTTGCCTTGTTAAAGACATCAGCTATATCCTTGTAGGTATTGTGTTTCTGTCCACAAATGTAAGATTTCTAAGGAAGAAGAAAACCTACCTACCCCCATTCAGAAAACATAAAACCCCCCCAGAAAAGCTCAAAAGAAATTCAAAGGGAATGCAGCTTATCTAGGGATACTTTACTTCAAAGCTTTAAGGTAGTCTTCTAGAATCTCAAAAAATAAAAACAAAAAAAATGAACAACAAAAAACAAGAAAAAGAAACAAAACAGTGACAGAAAAAAAAAAATCCTTCTTCCCTGTACTCCACAGCACTTGTTCAAATTTCTCCACTCTGGACTCACTAATCTAAAATGAATCAAAATTTTTGCAATTGAAATATTCCATTAAGCTTTTCACACCTCACAGAGGTTGTATAAGTGTAGCAAATATAAATTTTGGTTTCTGTGTTTTCATGGAGGTGAAAACTGCCATGAATGATCCTGGTAACCCTACATAAGCTGCTATTAGATGAAAGCACATCTTCATAAGGCTGTTCAGTGTCTGAAACAAATACAGGAGTATTTGTTGATGCAAACAGTTAATTGAGAAAAATTGCTATAGGCATAACATTCTCGAAATGAGCATATATATATATACACACATATTTATATATATATACATATCATTATAGCAGTTATTAAGTCAAAAAAATTGGAATCTATTCAGAATAGAATTATTTTTTTAAAAAATAAAGTAATAAATGGCCTTATGAGGAAGGTGCCCTTATTGGTTGTTTCCAGTATTAACAAAGTAACTGAGTAAGCATGCTTAAAAAACAAAGCTGGGGGTTTGGTGTAAGGGCTAAAGCAAGTCAGTGGCAGACTGTATGACATGCTTTCACTAATGTCTGTTATGTGTATTTAACTATGGGTGGCTGCTTCTGTGTCAGTAATCCATTACCTGGCTTTTTAAAATTTTGCACTAATTTCAGGAGTCTGTACTGAAAAACGCTTCAAGGAATTGTGAACTATGCTTGGAGCATTAATTCCTCTACAAACTTTATTTTACTTTAGCAGGATTTTTTTATAAGCCTGATGAACTTGTGAGTACCTCCCTCCCAACGCTGGCTTTTTCAGTTGTCCTCCAAAGACTTATAGCTCTTCAGGTGAAGGAACGCTTGGACATTACCTTTGTGGTACCATATTTATTCACTATCAGGATAATTAGGGAAAAATGTGAGAAGATGAGTTGAAGATTTTGAAATGCTAAAACTTTAACCTAAATGGTATAGTTTTGAAGCTGTGAGAAATATTTATATTGCTTTTGCATGTGACCTGTCATGAGTTTACCTTATATGTTATTGTCTTTCTGTGAAAAGTAATCTCTGAATATTAAGAGTATTTTTACTTACAGTTCAGTTTGAGTTTTAACTCTGCTGCTTGAATTAACTAAAAATGTGTGTATTGGCTGCTTTCCTATATTTCGATTTCTGCTTATTTTTGAATGGATGTCTTTGCAGCGTGACAGGATTACAAGCTTCAGGAGATCTGCAGTGAAAAAAGAGAAGCCTCTTATTCAGCACCCTATTGACTCCCAACCTTCCATTAGTGAGATCCCACATGCCCAGGCGCTTGTTGATGAGCGTTGCATGAACTTATCAGAAAAAGAAGTGATGGATCTCTTTGAAAAAATGATGGTAAGGTGATATTCCACATAGTTTTACAAGTTTTAATTTGATTCCAAGTTAGTATTTATTGTATAGCAGTTATTTTCAAATATTGTAATTTTGGGGAGTATCCCATGCCTTGTGAGGGTATGGGGTAATACAGGCCTAATAGACCAGTCTAAACTGGCACATAAACAACTGAGTAACTCAGAGAATGCCAGTATTAGAGATGTTTAAATGATCTACTTCTACAGGCAAAACAAAGGCAAAAAGCCTAAATTTAAAAAAATATAACTGTTGATTGCTTCGTTAAAACAACCCCTATAGATCTTAGTTGCAGTAGTTAGATACTGCTGTTGAAGGACTGTTTTTAATGAACTGAAGTTAATAAATACTGTTGGAAAATAGTATGTTCTATTAATAAAATATTAATGCCTAGAAACCTGAATTTTTGCATAGTCTTAAATATCCACTCTCATAGGATCATTTATTAAGGCTTCTGATTCTACTCACAAGGCAGCTTTTCTGTTCATAACACAGGAACTAACTGAAGTAGGTGTGTCCTGCCATGCACACTGGTATTGGTACGTGAAGTATCAAGAAATGAGGTTTTTTGAGTATTTTTAGAAATACGCTTCTCTGTATCATTCTTCAAAATTGTTGTGAACTTCCATGCAGTCAGGAACTGTCCTGTTCCACTGTGTGGTTCTGCTCTGGTCAATGAAGCTGTGAATCTCTTTTGAAGGATTGGATAAGTGTTAATTAACACTTCCTTGATTTACTTGTTAGGTAAAGGGATTAGTTTTTAACTTTTCCAGGTAATGTTAATTGAAGCAGACAATAGGTCTGTCTTTCAGAGACTCACAATTCTCTGACAAAGCTGTTCACTAGTAAGTTATTACAGTAGCATTTACTGGCTTTAGTTGTTAATCTGAAGTGACTTTGACTTTTAATGGCATGACTAGTAATGATTACATTGCATTTAATGAGTTATTAAGTTAAAACAGGCATCTTTGGGTTTAATCTAGCAGAATGTTTTGACTTCTAGGCTTGTTTTAAATACATCAGTTGGAACACTTTCACATCTGCCACTTCTACAAGCTAATAATCCATGTAATAACAGCCTTCTGATTAGATAATGCAGGAATGGTGCCTGTGGTGATAAGATTGTATTAAAAACACAGGAAACTTCATGGGAGTTAACACTTATGTATCAACTTGAGGTGTAGGATTTTTGTTTGTCCTCTAGTTCTATTTCTTGAGCCAAATTTCACCAACGTAAACTACCCTTTATTTTAATTAAGTAAATAAACTACTTTTTATTTAAATTAGTTTAATTAAAAATTAAATTAAATTTAAAAAAATCTGCAGATAAACTGGAAAAAGTTACTTCTTGTTCGTTTAACAAAAGTAGTGTAAAAAAAACAAAGACTAGTAAAAAGCATGAAATAGATTGTTGTGTGGGCTGTTTCTTTACAGGAAGACATGAACCTAAATGAGGAACGTAAAGCTCCTTTAAGAGATAAAGACTTGAGCACAAAACGGGAGATGGTTGTCCAATACATTTCTGCAACTGCCAAATCCGTAAGTACTCACCTCTCCAAGACAGAGGAAAGAAGCTTTATGAGTGTTATGCTTTTCAAGCTTGAAACTTTAAATTTTTGTTTTGTCTGAATTTATCTAAGAGTGGTAGGAACAAATAAATAAGTCTGTACTTACTAATATATTTTGAAATGCTTGCAGCTGCATCTGAAGGGTTAGTTTGTGTTTCAGTTGCTGGGCAATGTAAAAACTTGATCCTTTCTTGTAAAAAAAAATAGAGGAAATTGCAAATCGAATGATGTAGAGTCATGGATAAAAGCTGAGCATATTTCTGTGGAATTCATCTTAGGAATTTTTAGTACCAAAAGTTTTTGGAAGGGATAGCAGAACTTCGTGGTTTCAGCAGTGACGTGCATACTGGATTCCTTTAGTGAAAAGGAGTTTCAAATTACATTTTGAATAGGAAAAATATATTTGGACCTTCCATTTGTGTTGGTGATTTTCTGTTCTTTAATTGAATGATTAACACTTTGTTGGTTGATCCTTCATGTGGAATTTTTGAAATCTATCTTCTTCAAGGTGCCAAAATTTTAAGGAAATGACAGGATGCCCAAACATTTTTTGGGCTGCAGAAATACAATTTTAAATAGTGAAGAGCTACTATTTATTTTCTGCAGTTGGAATATTAGTCCCAATTGGTTATAACATACAACAGCAGTGCTTTTTGTGTGTTAAAAATTGACCATGGCATATATAGTTCTTATCATGTAAAAGGAGAATATGCCGCAAAAACTTGCAAATGTCGGATCTTGTGATTTCTTAGAAACAGATTTTGTCCTGATTT
Organism: Manacus vitellinus; assembly: GCF_001715985.3. Classification (NCBI taxonomy): domain Eukaryota; kingdom Metazoa; phylum Chordata; class Aves; order Passeriformes; family Pipridae; genus Manacus; species Manacus vitellinus. Next base: position 13,374,245 of record NW_021939395.1, on the reverse strand, counting down.
GTGCCCCTTTTTGTTGTATCAAGAATTTTAAGGAAGTTCCTAGTGGTATTCTAAGTTCTTGTATTTTAAGGGACCGGGTGAATTGAAGTGTTGGGAAGAAGTGGTGCTGAGGGGAAGCTCTGTGTTTCCAAGGGGCACTAGTGTGCTTCAAGTGACAAAATTTGCTATCAGTGTAGTTCTTCAATAAAATTAGGTAACGCATATGATTTTCTTTGGAAATGAGAATGAATCTAATGAATCTCATCTTTTTGTCATACTTAAGTTGCTGTGTGCAGTAAAAGCTTACTGGAAATGAAGACCACTTGTGGAGTAATTGTTCAAACGTAGCGGCAGCACTTCTGCGGAGCTGAGTCTGAGTGCTAAATATAGACAGCATTAAACAATCTGTTTTGTGGGGAAATAAACTGACAAATAAGATTATGTTGGTGTCTGCCTAATGAATCTACAAGCATGGACTGCAAGCAGTACAGCTGACTTGCCTCTTTTTAACCTTGACAATCAGCTCTGCAGAGTTAAATTTCAAAAAATTGAGACTACGATGACATGCAATTATTATGCAAATGCCTTTCATGAAACATAAACTTTGGTGAGGCAAATCTTGCATTATAATGGTGATGAAATGGTAATGAAAATGGTGATTTAGTTTCTGAGAGGAGTGATGTTCCTGCTTGAGTTCATTTTAAACAAAATCCACAGTCCTTAAGTCTGTGCTGGAAGGAATCCAGTGCTTAAAGCATAGTCTGACTAAACATACAAGTTATTGGAGAATTATTCAAGCTTATGCAGTAAATAGTATGAGCTTGCCTGTTAATGTACTTTGCCTAGACTATCTTTGGGAACTATTAATTATGCTGTGTAAGGTTTTTGACTTCACTTAGTGATCAATGCTAAATTTTTCTTGGTAAGTAAGAATATTTTATCGAAGCAGTAGAAAGGGAAAGCACAAAATAGAAGTGAAAGTACTTCCAGTTTTTTCCAACTAGTAGTTGAACAATGGTGATCTCTCTCGTTTATACTGATGCTGAAATGTACCATAATTTTGTGGCTGAGCAAGGAAAGCATGGCTCCCATTGCATGGCTAACTGCTGGAACTTTAACAGATTGCATTCCTGCCACCATATGTGCTGCAGCATGGGAAACTTAACAGAACTGGGAATATGTTTGTCAAAATGTACTAACAATTGAAAAAAAATAATCCTAGAAGGTCCTTGTATGTGAATGTGCACTCAGAGCTTAAGTCAGCACCACTATGGATGTTTTACACATATAGAAAATGTTTTTCCTACTGGAAAAACGTCTCGTATTGAAGTTTGTGTGCTTTGGTGTGTCCTTCTTGCAATTGAATCACAGCATTTGAATGGAATTGTGCAGAAATATAAACTACCTTTCCGTAGCATGTTACCTCAGTTTAATTTTCAAATAACTAGCATCTTAATTGATTAAAAAAAAAAGAAATATAGGCCTTAATTTTAAAATGATGATTGGACTCCTACAATGGAGCAAAGCTCATTTTCACTTTTTAATTCATCTTCTGTTTAGTGAAACTACAATTCTGCTCAAATGAATTCAAGCCCTAATTAATCTTTATTACATCATGAACTGTCAAACTTTCTTTTCTTCAGGATTGTCATCCATGAAAATGCTGGTTGCATTCAAAGTGATCTTAAAATGTCTTAAAATTTCTACCTTTTTCTTTGATCACAGATGTTCCTTTTTTACATTGAAAATACTTGGACTTTTTCTTCTGCTTAGAGCTCACGAAACACACTTAACAGTTGATACAGCTTTTCTCGTGGTTCATTTCATGTTTGTTTTAATTAGGCTTTTGAGTTCTCTCAACTGATGTGAAAGTATCACTTTCATTTCTGTTGTTGTCTTGACCAAATTGGTTTTGAATTTGGTGCTTGTTTCCTCTGCCTGTGTGCCATCTGCAGCATGTTGACCATGCTTTTCTGAAACACTTCTGTTTTTGGAGTTCTGAGTGAGAAAGGAAACTTGGGTTTCATGGATGAAGAAAGCTTTCCTTTTTCTTGGGGGTGGAGGACATGTAGAAGCTGATGAGCTGGATGCTTTCATTTGAAGTGATTTTCTGATTCCTTCTCTTGCTTGAAGAGAAAGATTGTTGACCAGGGAAATTACACTGGTGAAGGAATGAAATTCTGTTTCAGAACTGAACTTGGTGACATTTCATTCCATGTTGAATAGTTGAATGTTGGTGAGAGAAGAAGGTAGTAAATTAGGAAAAAAGATTGTCTGGTGATGACAGTTCATCTTGTACTTCTAGAGGAAGCTTCATCAGGAAGAGGAGAGAAGAGGTGATTGTGAAAGCCTTGCAGGGACTTCTGCTTCTGAAAGACTTCCTAAAGTAATAATAGAAGAGATAAGAGTAGAAAATGAAGCAGGTAGAGGCTGAACAGATACAGTCAAATTCAGATCTCAGGACAAAATCAGGCTCTTAATCAGACAGAAGTGGTTATTCAGTAAAGGGACTGCTGCCATGAGATTGCAGCAAACAGCTGACGAGGAAAGGCCAACGATGTTTGAGCAGAAGTCCATAGTCCTGGTGCTCCCAGGAACATGGCCATTTGTGCAAAGTGAGAGAACAGGGCACAGATGTGCTGCCTTCCTGTGGAGTTTCCTATGTGGAAAGTCAACCTTTTGTTCAGGAATAGGCAGAGATGCTGTTCAGTGGCAAAAAGAGAAGATGGCATTCTGAAAATCACTGTTTAATTATCCATGTAATTAAAAGCATCCATACCGAGCAGTTAAATAAAAATGCCATACAGGGTTTTTCTGAAATGCAAGTTAGAGTTATAACTGTAGGCTATGTTTTTGATTATGAAAACTTAATTAAATTCAGTGGTGACATCATCTAAATAGATCAAAAGCTCCATAATATGTAAAGTCGTTATACATCCAAGGAAGTGAGTATGCCATTAGTGTGTTCTGTAGTTTCTCAGTGTCATATATAAAATTTCTGACCTGATAATTTTAACCAAATGGCATACTTAATCTTTCAAGATGTAGCTGTCAAGCCAGGTATTTAGTTATCTGTTGGTAAATGTGTCAAATACTGATGATTCAGCAGTGGAACATAAGAATTTGAAATTGTTTCTCCTGCAGTAGAACTACTGTTTTCCTATTGAGAAGCTCTAACTCTTAGACAGTTTGATAAAGTAATCAAAGAATGCAACTACTACTAATGATTAAGCACTGAAAAATGTGTGTGATACTGCATCCTACTAAGTACTTTGCTGTGTTTATTTATGTATTATTATTATCTTTTTCACACAATAACCTCTCTTGGCTGACCACTGCATGCAGATAGTCGGAAGTAAAGTTCCGGTGAGTACGAACGTAATGGTTTTGTTTTTCCTTATGAATCAACTTCCATTTTTGAAGATTAGGCTGGAATATTTTGGACTTTTTTCTGGGATTTAAAAGTTCAATGGGCATAACTGAATCTTTGTTTTAATTATCAACCACCTCAGTCGTGTTTATCTTACCACCATAAGATCATTGCTTGCACTTTTGAGGGATTTGCTTTTAAATTTTCAGGAGTTTGTTTCCAAATACTTTGAACTCACTGAACTCATCCCTTCATTGTGAGCAACAATTATAATTCAATTATAATGTCTTTCTTTTTATTGAAGGCAGGTACTTGAAGCTTTAAATTGATAGTATTTGGCTTACTTCCTGCTGTTTAGATGTGGAGTTTTTCTATGTCCTAATTGTTATTATTCATAGTTGGTCTTGGAAATGCCAACTACTGCATATCAGTATGAGAAAAAGATTAATTTAGAGGATTCAAAAGGTCAGTTAATAAGCATAAGATGAAATCACTGACAGCATATCTTTTCTCTTATTAAGGACTCATCTACATTTTATATTGTCATGATTGAATGAAAATAATATAAACAAATAATTGGGAATTAATGTGTTTCCTGGAAAACAGGAATTTTGGGGAAATAATTGCAAATACATTTAAAATAGGGGCTGAAAGCCAAGATGTTCTTTTTAGTTACAGATGGACATTATTTTTTATTTCAGCCAAAACAGGCTTTTTCAGGTACTGCAAGGCTTTCTACTAAGGTCATATTCAGTAATTATTTTCTGTAGTAAAAATAATAGAGAATAGCTTAAGAATTAAAACTGTCTAATCATCACCTCAGATTTAGTTATATATAAAATATAGTGTATAGGACAAAGAACTTCCTGTTGGCTTTGTTTTATTCAGAGTGGTCTTTAAGCAGACTTTTTGTTTGGGTTCACCAGTACTTTTCAGTTTTGTACAGAGTACTGGTTCTTCCCCCATAGAGGAAAATACCTTGCTTGTGCTTGTGTATTTAAAGGTATTTGATTTTTGAGGGGACAGATTATTAATTTTCCAGTTCACTATGTTAAAACCAGTTTCAAATAATCCCTGCTGCCATGTAGTTTCCTTTTGATATGAATTAGCCTGAACAGCTGTTTTATGAAGAGATTATTTTATAAGGGAAGCTGATATTTGCAGAATGGGTAGGGGAGGAACTCTAATATCTGTTTATGTCCCCATGCCTTTTAATTCAGGGCCTGATGGAGATCGAGAATAGTTCTGCATTAAAAGTGCATTAAAATGTTTTGTACAAATTACTTGCTAAACAATAAAATAAGTGCTGGGTATGGCTTCTACATATTATTACTTCAAGAATGCTTGTACTTGGTGTGCTCCTTCACAGGGTATGTTTTCACAGGAGTCATCCTTCAGGAGTTCTTTGATCTGCCAGCATATGTAGCTATTTTCCTGAAGATTTACAGATTTACTGTGGTTGTGGAAAAGAATTTTGGGAGGTTGATGCTATTGGGTTGTAGTGACAATTGCAGAGAAGAGGTTTGCCTGTTCATGGCAACTTTGGAGCTTTGACTTATTTGAGTTTTCCATGGGATCCCAAGCACTGCAGTGGAAGGGCAGTAATGACAAGAAATAATCTCTTTGAAAAATCAATTATGTGTTGGATTCTTGCATTCTAGAGTGCTTTTTAGGGTCTAGCTTGATTGAAGTTGCCATTATCTCTTCTCTCTATACATTTTGTGGCTTACAGCAGTAGTTCTTTTATAGTTTGGAAAATGGCCAAAATGACAAAAATTCTGTCCAGTGTAGATCCACATTGTGTAGATGCTGTACTTTAGTTATACATAAAATCTCTCTTCTGGCTTCCATCCATTCAATGAGCAGCATAAAACTCTTCCTGTTCTTTACATTCTGGTCTTTTCTAGTTCTTTACATTCTGATCTCTCAGAATGATGGTTTTTCTGAACTATGATGATTTTTGATATATTTACCTGATTTACAGTCAGTCCCTCCTCTTGTAAAGATAATCCCCACCTGTTTATTTCTTTGTCTTTTGGTAGAAGACCATGTCTTGGTTTAGGAGGCCGATGGTGACTGATTGTACCTCCTTTATATCCTACTTACTCATCTTTGTCTGTCTTGGTCCTTTGATGTATAGCTGACATGTCCAGCTAAAGGTGCTGTGCATGTCAGCAAGAAATATCTTCAGAGTTGACACTGTTCAGACACTGTCTCAATACATTCACAGTCTGTCATGATTTTATTCTGAATTTGAAAATATGTTGTGAACTTACATTCAATGCACATAACAGGAATATATAGGTCAAAGTCATTAACTTAAATTTAGACAAGTCTTTTTGTCATCAGCCATACTTAGTGTCACTTTTGGAAAATGGATGATAAGAATTTTATTAGAGCAAACCGGAAACTTCATAAGAAGTGGAGCTTTGTGAAAGAGAGACAAATAGAATATTAGTAGTGGGAGTTCCTGATACAATTGAAACCACATACATATAAATCCTCTTCTAGGCCAGACCTGTCTCATGTTGCCTTTACACCCATGACATCCTTATCAGGTTCTCTTCAACAGACCCTTCTGAGCTAAGGAGCTTTAAGAACTGCGTATGAATCACAACCACTCTTCTGAGATAAGCCCACTGCAACTTGTCAGAGCTGTACAAAAGATTAGTTACACCCTTTGGTGAAATATTTTGTGTATTGGTCATGGTTTTGAATGTGACAGCTCTAAAAACTGATAATCAGTTATTTTAATACTGAAATACTTTGTAAGTAGTTATTCTTCTGTAGTGGCAGTTCAGCAGGGAGATGAGCTCTTTGTCAAATCTCCCATATGATTTTTTTGTAGCAAACAAGATCCTCTGGAGATCTCTATTAGGGGCCAAACACGGAATTGTGGCACAGCAAGAAATTGAGTCATGCAGTTGCATGAACTGTGGGCTTTTTTGTGTGTCTCTGTTTATAATTGTTTCTAATGCGGTTTTGTGAAATAGATGTTTGACTGCTGCACACTCATTTAACATGTTAATGCAATTGAATGATGGAATTAAATTTTTATATTCAATTTGTAGTGCATGCACTTTTACTCAAAGAAGTGAAAAAGATTCCAGAAAAAATATTTACCCTTATGATGCAAATCTGAAAGTATTAAACATTGATGACAAATCCAAGTCAAGTCAGGTGTCTTTAATACTTGTAGTGTGATTTAAAAATTCATGTGGAAATATTAGTCTTGTGTTTTATCATCTAAACACTACTGTGACGGATAGAACAATAAGCAGCATTCTACCTCCTGTGATAGGGTGGACTGAAAAACAGCAAGCATGAATGCACACTGTCCTCACAAGAATATATCCATGAACTGCGATCTGGAATTTCAGATGAAAAACTTCTTAATTGCCTGGAGTCTTTGAGAGTGTCTCTAACCAGCAATCCAGTCAGGTGAGTAGCAATTCCTGCACTAGTTTTCATCATGCTGTTTTTGCTAAGCAAGAAAGAGTTGTGGGGTTTGTGTTTTTGGTTTTTTTTTTTTGGAGCCAGAGAAATTATGCAAATACTTGTTGACATGAGAGCAGTTTTCTCAGCACACTGGAAAAGGATGAGTGAAATGTTTGCAACTGTCTGCAATATCCCCTCACCTCTCACAGCGCTTCTCAACAACTTGTAGTTGTTGGAACTGAGTGTTTGTCTTGGTGGTTGGTCGGGTCTTCTGGGAAGTGAGTGATATGGTTTGAAGCGGAGCCTATGAAGGGATGTACAGGCAGTAAGGGAGACACACCTTTGCAAGGTTTACATTAGATTAAGAAATATTTAAGAGCATTTCTTTTCCTTTTTTTTTTCCAGCTGGGTTAACAATTTTGGACATGAAGGTCTTGGGCTTCTGTTGGATGCATTGGAAAAGCTTCTGGACAAGAAACAGTAAGGACTTGGACTATTTGAAGGGAAGTGTGGGGAGGTTGTGAAGATTTTACTTATGTTATTTTCCTCATTCCTTTCAAGGCAAGAAAGCATTGATAAGAAGAATCAACATAAACTTATCCAGTGCCTCAGAGCATTTATGAACAATAAAGTAAGGATTATTTTAAATTCAAGTGACTGACTTTTGCTGAGTTCAAGATCTGTGTAGCATGTTGAATCTTGGAGAAGGAAGGAAAGTTTGTATGTCCAGGGTTAGTTAACTCTTTGGAAATGCAGGTCTAAAAACTTAGTGCAACTTCTGTTGAGAATCTTTTCTGTGAACTGTACTGAATATGCATTTTTCTTAGTTTAGTTAAGTACTATTGATTATTGGAAGTAAAATATTTGACAGAGGATGGTAATATAAATTTAAGGTAATTGAATTTGGAAATTCATTGCTAGGAAATTGAAAGAAAAATATATATTTCCAAATTCAGACTTGAGTATATGATTGTCTTTGATAGTATAGTGTACTTTTTGCCTGATTTTTAAATTGAGTATGATTTAATATCTTTTTAGATGCAGTTTTAAGTTGGTAGGCAGTGTGTAAAGGATTAGGTTAAATTGTATCTAAATTGTTTCTAACATGTGTTACTCATGTTCACAAACTATGAAAACTGTTTCTAGGTATGTTAGACTTGTAATTCTGATTTATGCATAGCAAAATCTGAAGTCTTGTATTTATTTTCCTCAGCAAATAAAACTTCATAAAAATTACTTTTAACTACATTTACTCAGTTTAGAAAAATGTTACAGGATAGTCTGTTTAACGAAGTGGGAAAAATGAATAAAATTTTCATACTGTTGAGGTGTTTCAGATATAGATAGAAAAACCCCCTAATTTTTCTTTGGTGGATATCTGATTTTATAAGATAAGTGTCTTCCTGAGGAACTGACACTCTCTCTCTCTCTCTCTCTCTCAGGAGAAAGCCTCAAATTTAAGACTGGGGAGACTGACTTTTTTCCCCAAGCAGTGATAAGCAGGAGGTTTTAGTAGAATGTTGCCAAACTTCATAAGGGAGGGAGGGTTTGATAGAGTTCCTAAGGATCTGAAGCCCAAAGATGGTGATGAGTATCCCAGGCAAATAAAATCTTTTCACTGTAAGCTTTCTGTTTCCTTAAGTACGGTTTGCAAAGGATTATAGGAGATCAAAGAGGTCTCTTACTGCTATCAAGAGCAATTGATCCAAAGCAGCCACACATGATGACTGAAACGGTGAAAATACTCTCTGCCATCTGCATTGTTGGAGAGGAAAGCATGTGAGTAAGATATTGAAGCAATTTTTTTTTTCTTTTTAAATGCTCATGAGTTGTCAGTTTGGACACAGGTGAGAAAACTTGTCAGTGAAACAAATGTAACCTATTAAGTTGTTATTAATGTAGTTCAAATGAAAAGAGACTTGCACCTGTTCTGGTGCTTTAATCCAAGATTAAATCAAACAAAAGCAAATGAGCAGAGATCCACAAACCGTGTCTGAAGCGGGAGGTCTGAAAGGATGAAGGTTGCTTACTAAAGAGAAGACTTAATGAGCCATAACTATTCATAAATATAAGTTATTTCATATTTCTCTGAGAATAATTAGCAATTGTGAACTTTAATCATGACAAAAAAGCTACCAGACTTAAAGACACTTTAGAACAATGTGCATGGGGCACTACTGAGCTTATTAGTGTAGGGAGGATTGTAATTGAGACTGGGACATCTCCCCTGAGGAGGGGAGAGGAACTGCCTGTGTCGAAAAATGGCACCACACCTTAAGATTTTTAATTAGTTTAGAAGAATAATATGGAAATAAATATATTTTGGTTTTTTTTATTAAAATATCACCTCTTTATCACAGGGACAAGAAGTTTACATTTATAGCTGGAGTTGGAAACAGTTCAAGTTATGGAGTATTTTGGCACTTGCCCAAGAGATTTTTACAATAAATATAATCAGTTGGCAAACATTTCTTTTAAATTCATCAGTGTATTTATTTACTGAAGGTTAAAATGGACAAACTCCAAACTTCTATTCAATAAATAGATTAAAACATTTTGATTTCTGAAAAGACAATTTATTGGAATTTTGGGATGATAAACATGTCAGCCGGTATCTAGTGCATGGTCTTGCAAAGGTAGTAATTTTTCCCCCCTCATTGGTTGTTTCTTAGCTGAATGTCACAATAATTTAGAGATTTATTCACCTTTTTTTCCTTAATTCAACATTAATTTTTTAGATAGTTTTAACACTTGGTTCTTGGTTTGTTTTCAACTTTATGTAGATAAATGTGTTCAAACTCTGTCAGTGCACTTGAGTTGTAGAAATAGTGAGCTGAGTATGTTCAAAATGAGAAAGCTGGCTGTGCTGTGCTTTTTGACAGTTTATCTTTCTTTTAGTCTGGACAAGCTTTTAACTGCTATAACAACTGCTGCTGAAAGAAACAATAGGGAAGAACGTTTTTCTCAGATTGTTGAAGGACTGGAGAACCATGAATTCATACAGCTGCAGGTGAGTTTACTTTTCTGAGTACTTAGCAACACTTGAAAAATCATCTAAAATACTAGAACTCTGTGTATTACTTCATGATTTTTAAATTAGTTACAAGCAAAATCTATTAGTGCTATTACTCCAGTGTGCAATAAAAGAGGAGAAATACATGCAAATGCCTGCTGGTATTAGATTTTCTAATTGCTAATGGTGTGAAACCAAGGAACTCACTTCCTTGCCCTTTGTCCCTAAAGTCTTGATCTTAGAAAAAGACAGTAATTAATGATATTCCTTTTCTTGGATGCCAGATGTAATGTTCAGGTAATAAGCCTGTTAGTAGTGCTGGGACTTTTGGCAGCAGTATATGTGTGCCTTTTACATATTCAGATATATGCTAATTATGACAGATGTGGAATTGGGTGTGCCCATTTTTGGCAGGGTACCTTTTGAGATGAGTACTGTGCAGCAGGATATCAGTGGTGCTTTTGTCAACAAGAACTCTGCATTCCTTAGTGCGTGTTCAACATGTGCCTTCCATCAGCCATTAGTGCATCTCTAAGGGTAATCTAGCGAGTTTTTTAAGTTATTTTTATAAAACAATGAAATAAACATTCTATACCAGTGGTCTTTGCTAAGTCATGTCCTACATCACATATGTTGCTGCTTATGTGTCAGTGGATAGTTTTTATTCTCTGTGAGCACCTGAATAGCCCAAATTTTGGTTGCTCTTAAAATACAAGCATAGAGACCACATGGCTGAATACCTTATTAAAGGATGGCTTTGACTTATGTTCTTCTCATAATACAGTATTAATACACATTTTGCATTGCTAAAATCTGTATTTCAGCTACCATGGCTGAAAGACAGGGAAAAGTACAATGCAGGCAGGGCAGGTACCCTGCCTGGAAGGGATGCCTTTTTGCAGTATTGGATCAAATATGTGTCAACTTTAGTTGTCTTAATGCTATGTTTACTATCAGTAGTTCTTTTTTCAGAGCTGATGAGTTAATGATGTTCAATAAGTTTCTGTAAATGACATTCTAATCTTAATAGCCTATCACCAAAGAATTCATTCTGAAGTTGTCTCCTACTTTATGACCTTGTTGATTTAAACTGAACAAAAGCAACTAGACACCATTTCTGCCAACTTCCCCCTCCCAAAACCTCACTGATACCTCAGTAAAGGTACAATTGCAAGACTCATTAACTTGTTTCTGACAAAATCGTTCTTTACTTGTAATGTATTAGCACAAGCCATTAAGCCAGAGTCTCTCCTGGCAGAAGCAATCATAGCAGATGGCACCTCTTCTCTCTATTAATTTCAGATTGGACATGTACTTTGGCTTGTTAAGTCATGTCATAGTAGTAAAATAACAAGAATCATTCAAGCAAGCCTGATGATACTGCATTATCTGAAGATGCAGCTATATAAAGGGATTGCCTTTGAAAGGGTGTTTTAATAGAAATTTGACACTCCATAAGGTGTTCCATTAAACCTAAATAGTGAATGTAATTATAACAGGAAGGGTGCTTTTTATCTGACTTTTTTTCCACTGCAGTTATTGATTTTTTTTTTTCTGTCCTACCCTAATGCTACTTCTATTTGCAGTTAACATCTTTTACCAAACTTGGTATTCCCCTGGAGTCCCATTTTACTCTTTTCATGTGAATCAGCACTTTTAGCATTATGCTATTGTCTACCTGTGTTCAAGTAAATCAATTTAAGTGCACAGCTGTTCAATTAAAGCTTTAGCCACTATCCTGAGACTTCAGGCATTTTGCAAAAGTCTGGTGCAAGAACAGACCACACACACCTGGTGATGTGACTTATTTTGGGTATGGGTGTTTTTTGGGTGGTTCTCTTGTTTTCTTTCAAAGTTTTTAATTCCTGTAGAAACTGTTTTCAAACTGGTGAATACTGAGGAGACAGAGAAGGAGCTGGGATGTGCCACTGTAGTTTGGGAATAACTAGTACGATTTAGATTAGATATTAGGAAGAAAGTCTTCCCTCTGAGGGTGGTGAGGCACTGGCAGAGGTTCCACGGAGAAAGTGTGGCTGCCCCATCCCTGGAGATGCTCAAGGCCAGGCTGGATGGGGCTTGGAGCAACCTGGTCTAGTGGAGGGTGTCCCTGCCCGTGGCAGGGGGTTGGAACGAGATGATCTTTAAGGTCCCTTCCAACACAAGCTATTCTCTGATGTAATTCTGTGATGATCCTTTATGTGATCTGATTTTGACATAGCAGAAGCATCACAATATGGAAACAGAGCAAAATTTGATGTTGCTAAAATGAACCCAAGTGTTGCATGTGTACCACATGATAAATAGTATCCATCTCTTGGTATTTACTTTTATAATTAAACTTAAATAGTGAAATGCAGTATTGATTTTCATTCCATACTTACTAAAGCTTTCTGCCTTTATTTCTCATAACAGATAGCTTGTATGCAGCTCATCAATGCCCTTGTTACATCTCCAGACGATCTGGATTTCAGGATACACTTGAGAAATGAGTTTTTACGTTGTGGCCTGAAGAAAATATTACCTGTAAGTTATTTATATATAGGAATTGATCGCAATCCACTGGGAATGTTCAAGATAACCAAACTGTTTTACTCAGGACAGCAGATGAGGTGAAGGACTGGGGGTGGGGAAGGTCAGACTATCAATCCAAATCTGCTTTTTGTCTGCATAGTTACAAATTTAGCTGTGTGAACCAGAATAGTAGCTTGAAACAAGTCAATGTATTAAGAATTAAATTTGGATAGTCAAATCTAGCATAATGTGCCCAAAGCACATGCAATAAATATGAATCTGGCTGTGGAACCAATCTTGGATTAACTTTCTTTGTATGTTCAGTTCCTGTTGTTTTCTGTGAAATCTGGTTTGCTTTAATCTGCTGCTGAAAATGCATTGGGAGTTTATAAGGAAAAATCAAATTTACACCTTTGTTTTCTTTGAGACTGCATGTCTTCTTGCAGTCATATGCACAGACGTATGAATATTTGTGACTTGATAGATTTGTAGCTCTTGACCAAGAAATCATTCTGATGCTTACATCAAAAATATGTACAATTAAGATACTCATCAGATGAGAGGAATTAAAGAGTACCTGCTTATATTTATCTGAAATGGAATTTATGCTGCTGTGACTCTTAAGATATGAAGTTTTGTCAAGAACATTTTTCAGGAACAAAAACCTTCACTTTTTAGCACATTCAGCCTTGAAATTGTGATTTTTTTTTTTTCTTAGGGTATGTATTTAGGTTTTATATCATACAGATACATTAATGTGATCATTGATGTGGCTTTATTTGCTATAGAACATGTGAAATCCTGAAGAAGTCCATAGGTTGTTTGTTTTTTTCAATCTCTTGAAAGTTAGAGAATCAATAAATGCTTAAAAACTTTAAGAACTGGAGATGGATTAGGTAGAAAATAAACTGAGTTGTAATAAATCATGATAGAAAACTTTGTAGAGTGTTCTGACATACAGCTATGAGTGTAAAAGCAATTAATATTTGGTGATAATCTTTTCTAAAAATCATGAACAGTTAATCTGTTTAAAAAGAGTCAGGAGGAGGATCCATATTTCTCTCTCTTAATCTGTCCAGATTCAGAGTAGCCTTCTCTGCTTATAAACATTAAATTGGCATGAATTTCTGCTTTATTGGAGAATACACATGGTTGCATCCAGTTATGACAAATCCAGGCCAATTTCCATTTAAAGCATGACTTGGGAAGTAATTTCTCTTTGTGATTTCCCTGGTAGGAAGCTAACTTTATTCTTATGTATGTTAGAACAATTGCTTGTATTTCTTCAAAGAAAAACACATTTTCCCCTGCTCCAAATGCTGTTTTGTTTTGGTTTTTTGCTTCTCTGTGTTTCTCAATGTACTATGTATGTTTTAAGGCTATGATTTAGATTAATTTTAAAAAAAGAAATTGTAAACATATCTTCTTTACACTACTTTAGGCTTCTTAAGTTCGCTTTAATTGATGTTTTGAAATATCCTTAAACTGGTTTTTTTTTATGAACTCTGACATTTACAAGCAGAAACTGCTGACTCTGTCCCATTAGGAGAACTTGATTCAGTTAGAAGGCTTCTTGTTTGTTCTGCAGCCCAGACCTGCTCTATTTGCTGATATTTTGCCTTTAGTTTTTCTCAGCTGTATCATTCTAATGAAAGGCACTGAGTTACAGCTCACTCCTGTTCCAAAGGTTAATGTCTTGTATTTTGCCATGATAGAGCCCTTCAAGAGGGGGGAGTTCTTGCTTTAAAAAAGGAAAAATTAAGATATACTTTGCCTTGAAAAACAGGCCTTGAAAGATAAGGAAAATGATGAGCTTGACATTCAGCTGAGAGTGTTTGATGAGAACAAAGATGAAGACCACTTTGAACTGTCACACCGTCTCAGTGATATCAAAGCTGAAATGGAATATCCTTTGTGGAAATGGTGTTAGAATTTGTTGCACCATTTAAGAACTATATTAAATGTAAGTTATAGTGCTCTACATGTGGTTTATTTGTTGCAGTTGTTTATCTGTCGCAGGGACTTTGTCAAGCAGATTTTCTTTCCAATTGCCTTTTTTGTTAAAAAATATTTAGAAAATATTTAGAAAATTCGGACTTCAATTTGCATGTGAAATTTAAGTTATTTGGAACTGAATTAATTTTTCATAAATAACATTTATTAAGCTAAACTGTCTCATAATACATCAAGATATAAAATTACACCTCTGGAAGAGCATAACTTTGAAGAAAAATGAGTTTTGAGAACTAGGCTGGAACAAAATTTCTAGTAGGTTCTGAAACACTTCAGATATGTGCCTTCTCTAACTGTGAAGGAGCAGTAATTTTAAAGTTAACTAAGTTCAGAATGACTGCTTGCAGTTTCTAGGAGGAAGCAGAAGGTGGTAGATAGAGTCAATGTGAGGATTATAAAATCCCATTTAATGCTGTTGCTTTGCACAACAGGTAATTACAGGGATTGGTCATCTTTAAGAAATCAAAATGATTGACTAGGGTATGTTTGCCAATAGCCTGGCTCACTTCAGGATGGAGATAAAACTTTGAAATATTTCTGTGGGGTTCTAGGACACTTAGTATGTGTCCTAGAATTTCACTAATAATGAAAGTGTCCTAGTTGTTAAACAGGGGACAAAGTTTCTGGGGATAATCTTAATGGAAAAATAATATTGACTGATAAGGATAGTAGCTCAGAGTGTGGAAAGATTTTACTTGAACAATATGGAAAATGTCCCGGGAGCTGTATTTGAGTAGGGTGGGTGTTTTGTTGTGTAGTGGTTTTCTTCTGTGTTTTGTTTGGTTGTTTTATTTTCTTAACAATGTTTGCACCGATGTGAGCGAAGTATTTCATCTGCTGTATAACTTGGTGAAAGATACTTCTTCTGAAAATTACTTCTTGTCAATCCTCCAACACTTCCTTCTCATCAGGAATGATTACTTTATCAGGTAAGTGTCAGCTCTCAGGTTGGATTTTTTGGAGGGAATAGGGACAAGAATAGAAATCAAGACCCTGGTAAACTGAGTAGCTCATAATTGTGCCTGAAAATTCACTCTGAGACTGATGTGTTTTTTGTCTTTCTGCTCAATGTTAGTATTGAAAAGATCTTATTAAATATAATAAGGTTGATTTCAAAGACTTTAACCTTAGTCTAACATCCTCATCCCAAGAATCTCTTAACTTATTGAGCACTTCTTCTTTCTTTGTTAGCTTCATGACTTCAAGGAACTTGACATTTAGTTGTAGAACCAATAATTGAAAATACTTCCACAGCTCCTTGTATCTTTTCTTTTTAATGTGAACTTCTCTTATGTGCATCTAAGTGTCTTTGCAGGTCCAGGGTATCACATGCAAAATCTTTGTTAATAAGAGTACAAAAAAGACTTTTAACCTGATACTTTTACTGATAATTGTATAATTCATATATTAGGAGTTACAGTTGCCCCCATTCAATAAATGCTTGTTCATGTTCTCGTTGTCTTGTACAATGTTTCCTGTTTTAGACCTCAGTATTACAAGATCATAGAAGAATGTGTGTCACAGATAGTGTTGCACTGCAGTGGCATGGACCCAGATTTTAAATATCGAGGACGGTTGGACGTGAATTTTACACATCTTGTTGGTTTGTACACTTTAAACAATTTTCCCTTGTTCTACCCAAGTGCATGTGTTTCTTTGTGTCCTTCTGTCTAGACTTTCATTGACTGTGAATTTTTTCAGTTTTCTGGAAATATTCCTGTAAGCTACTGGTGCACTTGTGGAGAAGGCCAGATCAAATACTACAACCTTTAATGAAATGAGAGTGTGAAAAGAAAATTTGTCTGTTGCTTTTGTGTCATGGGCTTGGAGGGTCATTATGGTTGGGAGGCAGCTCAGAGCTGTGATAGGTTTTATGTGACTTCTGTGTGGTATTTTATTTAAATTCTAGATGCATGTGTGGACAAAGCTAAAGTAGAAGAGAGTGAAAAGAAAGCAGCAGAATTTTCCAGAAAGGTAAGTCCCACTCATTGCTCTGTTTAAAGTATGGAACAGAAGGCTGACAGGAACACAGTAGGCTTATTTCACAGTGAGAACTGGGAAATAGGGTATCTCACAGGCACGATGTGCTTTCATATTTAAAGCTCAATGGGTTTTTGGTTTTTCTGTATGTGTGTGTGTATGTACTAGGCTTAGATTCAGTTGAGTCTGAATTCAAAAGCAGCTGAATAGTATTATCTGTACATATCTTCAGTTGTATTCCTCTGCTGTACATAACTGATGGAAAAATTCCACTTGTTGCTCTCTTGTCCTTAAATATTTAGTCACAATTAAATACCTAAAGTGTAGGTACATGTTTTTAAAAAACACATTGAGGGGAAAATGTTCATAACTGTTTATCTAGCTTTGTTTTAGAACCTGAAGAAATTACTGAAAAGTGGTGTCATTCACTGTTTGAAAAAACATTGACCCCTTCAGCACAGAGATGCTAACTTTGAAATACTGCATTATTTCCTTAAAATGCTCATGGTAAATTATTATCTTATGAGGGACAGTAATTTATTCCCCTATTAGCCATATTTAGCAATCCTATAGTTCCTTTAGGAAGTTGTTTTTCTAACAATTTTAATCTTCTGGTCCAGTTCTATTTTATTAGGAACTTGATAACTAAATCTCATTTCAGTACTGGGCAGTTCAGATTTATTACTAGATGCAGGAGAGACATTTAAAATTATTTCTGTAGGAGGAATTGCAGCTCAGTATATTTCTTGTAATAAACATTTTTTTTAATATATTTTTAAATAAATTGACAGGACCTTCTGCTTTATCACTATCGGTGTTTGTGCTGAAAATATTTTGATAGAACACGTTTTCTCAAGCTCCTTAAATTCTTATTTCCTAGATTGTGTTGATGTATTTGTTAGTCTCCTCTCATCACATCCTGTCTAAGCATATGAAGTGCTGAATGTACTATATTAGCAGCAATAATACTGAAGTTCATGTACTGTGGTGTCATGTATTAAAAGCATTCAAAGTTTTGATTTTTGTTGGTCTGGTCTTAGAAGACTTTTGCCAGCCAAGAGGCAGTACATGTTCTTGAACACGGTAACTGCAGGTTTCATTTCTAATGAATTTAAGGTAACTGCATGAGATGTAAACTCAAGTTTAGTTTGAGAAGTCTGCAATGTTCTGGTAGGGCTGGAAAACCTGTACTAAGCAGCTGGATCTGAGTGTCACTGACTTATTACTGATGGAAGAAATGATGTACTAAAGGAGGACATACTAGAAAAATGCTTCTAACAGAGGTTAGAAGTGCATCTATTGCTCTAGTTGTGATATTGCTCAAAGAATTCCTGAAAATATAGTATTTAGTGTGGACATAAATGGACAAACACTTCTGGTTAATCGTTACAGTTTGATGAAGAGTTCACAGCTCGACAGGAGGCCCAAGTGGAGCTTCAGAAACGAGAAGAGAAAATCAAAGAACTTGAAACAGAAATCAAACAGCTACGAACCCAGGTAATAAAACTATATCACATTAAGTTTCACAGCTGAGTTGGTTGGGTTTTTTTTGTTTTTCTTTAAGGAATTGAAAAGAAATTGCCCTGGAGTATCTTGCCTCTGTGGAGTTTAGAATGTTCTTGTAGTGATTTGGTTTTCAGCCAGCCAAGTTACTAAGGATAGTTAATGGAGGTAACATTTTTCAAATACCAGTATATTCAACACATGTCACAGGTACTTGCTTTATTGAGGAAAAAATTTTCCTTAGGCTATAAAAATTTTGAATTCAGCCTGATTTTTTTTTTTTTTCCCTCCAAGTATTTTTTTTGTGCTTTAACACTGCTACTTATGTATGTTCTGCAGAAAGTTTTTCTTTTGGAAGGCTTTATTTTTAAAGCCTTTTATTGTTATATTTATCTTTTACTCATATTTTTATATAAAACTTTTTTTCCTTTTATTTTTTTACCCCACCTTTGGGTTTTAGATTTGTTGTTTATACCCTTTAGGAACTAAATGATGTTATAGTTTGGTGCTTTTGCCTCAGCTTGGCTTTTTTTCTGTTCCTTCAATGCTAGATAAGGTCTGCCTGTTGTCTTTTTAATGCTTATGAACTCACTTCCTATTTGGATTGTAAGGTGGAGACAGACACTCCTGTTATCACTTCATTCTTACCAAATCTCATGTTTGTTAGAAATTTCTACAAGATAATGTTACACTAAAATTGGACATCTGTTTTAATGAGTTCTCCACCAATTGTTGCACTATAGCTTGTATATTAGTTTGTGGGCCAAAGAAATACATGCTTCACACAAAGTCAAAATGTTTTTTTTAGTCTAATTAATTATTAATCCTGTTTTATTGATTCTAACCAAGTTCAGATTATCTAGATGTTACAGCTCACTCACAGTAATAGTATAATTAAAATTTCTAGTATCTATGCCTTTCTCTTCTCTAGTGTTATGCTTCCCATACAATATGTGATGGCACTTGTTTTAGATGGTTTAACATGCTGCTGTTTCTCTTCCTTGTTGCTTTTGCAACTTATTAGAATTGATATTGCAATTGCTCTTTCTTTCTATTACCAAAGAAACATCTGCAGGCAGATTTAAAAGCAATCAGGATGGGTTGTTGCACGTCCTCCAGTCCCACAGGATGTCAGGATAGTTATGAACAACTATGTCCTTGTAACCTCTTGCACTGCAATAGCTGCTCCAGTGATTGCTGTGGAAAATTCTCCACCACCACATTAGTGCTGTTAAAATTCAGCATGGTTGTTCTCATCTCTGATACCCCAGCTTGCCAGGGTATTCTAAGTGGGATAAATGTTTTGTGCATTGGTAAGAAATAAAATGTTGTTCTGTTCACTTAAATGTTACTGCTACTATTAAATTTTCTTTAAAATTGAAACAATTTGTTTTTATAAAAATGCTAGGTTATTCAGTTTACTTGGCAGTTTTATGGTACATGGTACAATGTATTGTTATTATTTCTCATTTAAATAGGAGAACAGTTGCATTTCTCACTCTCTTGAGGTGCGGGTGACTAAAAGGCACCCTAGCTGGTTCAGCTTCATATGAAAGCGCCTCCTGTCCCCCATGAAAAGAATTCCTCTTTTGTATTCCAGGGTCCAGTCCTGACAGGTCAACTGACAGAAGGACCAACATTACCTCCCACCCTGCCAAGTGAGAATGCAGCACCACCTCCAGCGCCTCCACTACCTGGTGGAGCAATCCCACCTCCTCCTCCGCTGCCTGGGGGAGCAGTAATTCCTCCTCCTCCTCCACTTCCTGGGGGAGTAGTAATTCCTCCTCCTCCTCCTCTGCCTGGGGGAGCAGCAATTCCTCCTCCTCCTCCACTGCCTGGGGGAGCAGCAATTCCTCCTCCTCCTCCACTTCCTGGGGGAGCAGCAATTCCTCCTCCTCCTCCTCTACCTGGTGGAACAGTAATTCCTCCACCTCCTCCTTTGCCCGGTGGAGCAATACCTCCACCTCCTCCTCTGCCTGGTGGAGCAGTACCTCCACCTCCTCCTCTACCTGGTGGAGCAGTACCACCACCTCCTCCTCTGCCTGGTGGAGCAGGACCACCTCCGCCACCTCCGCTCCCTGGTGGAGGAGTCCCTCCTCCTCCTCCACCGCCTTTTGGTGGGCCTCCGATGCCCCCACCTCTTGGAGGTGTTCCCTTTGCTCCTTTTCCGGTCGCACCAGCGTTACCACATGGGATGAAGGAGAAGAAGAAGTATCAGCTGGAAGTTTCCATGAAGAGAATCAACTGGTCAAAGGTACGACAAGAACTGTGAAGCTTATGTTCCTCCCCCTCCTTACTTTACAGAAATAGTTAAGACTGTATATTACGAGGAATTTTTTCAGTGAGATTCATATTGACAAACTTGGTGTTTGACCAAGTATCCCAGGAAGCCAGTGCAGTTCCAATATGTTATATCAGGTGCAGTGAACATGAATTGCAGTTTTGCATTGTTGTGTATCACTCTCTCTCTTTCTCTCTCTCTATTTCTATCTATCCATCTATCTATCTGTCTATCTCCAAAATGTTTTAAAGCAGTTCTCACACATACCTAGCAGCATGCTATTTCAAGCAGAAACGTTCTAAGTTCATGATGTTTAGTGTAGTTGTAAGGTCAGAGAATGCTGGTGTCAGGCCTGTAATGGTACTTTTAGGTTATTTGTCTGAGATGCTTATTGGCTGTTCTCAATCAGTGATATGCTGGAGTAGGGCTGTGACCACAGGGAGGAGCCATGGGACTGCTCAAGGGAAAGGTTTGGGCACCATGAGCTTCCAGTATCATAATGTGGTTAAACTTAATCACATTTTTTTAGAAGAAAAAATGGCCTGTTTTGGGTAGCCTCATTGCATTATCTGGAGAGACCTTATTGTAGCCTTTCAATACTTGAAGGAGCCTGTAAGAAAACTAAGGACAAATTGTTTAGCAGGGCCTGTTGCTATGGGTACATGGGCTAAGGAGTTTCAGCTAAAAGAGGGTTGGTTTAGATTAGATACATTTATTTAGGCATCTCACTTAAGCAGGAAAGAATTTCTGCCAGACATAAATAACTTATGTTTACTAAACTCAGTTGTTCTTGCTAAGTAATATCTGATTTTGAGAGATAATTGCAGGAGCTTTGTAACTGTGAAGCACACTCAGAGTGCTGTCCAGTAAACACATAGAAAAATAAGCTCTTTAGTTTATAAGACATATTGGTAATTGCAGCCAATTTCATTGTAGTCATTTAGATTTGTGAGTTTATAGAAATAATTGACAAAGTGTACATCTGAACACTGGATATGACAATGGGAAGTAACTGCAGATGGACGCTTTGCTTAAGAGCTCTGGGAACAGTGCCAAAGATCTCCTGCCTGCTGAGAAAGTGGAAAGTCTATTTGTTCATCACTTTTAAGGAGCCACCATTTGAGGAATAAAATTCTTAGTCTTTAATTCAGTCTCTTTTGCTGTAACTGTCTTCCCCATTAGTGTTGGATTAAGGTAGTTTTTTTTAAATTATCTTACCTGGAGCTGGTGGTAAAGCAGCGGTAAAAGGTGGAGGACCAGTGTGTTGCAGTGAAAATGAAGTGAGACTGACAAATACAGTATTGCTGAATTTCTTGCATGTCATCTTGAAATTAAATAGCCCTTTGAAATTACTTGGCATTTAAACAAACTTGTAAACAAGAATTGATAATACGTTAAAAGCTGTTAGAGGAACATATTTTGAAAGCAAAATAGCAGTTCTGAGTCATACATGAAGAGTATAGTTGTCTTTCAGCTTCTATATTTCAGAGCACTTTCTTTTTTTAATATAGCCAGTACAGACTAAATACTGAGTCACTGAAGGGTCCACATTGACAGTCCATTTACAGATAAACTATTCCATACTCTGACAGTGTAAGAAAGAGCTCCTCCTACAGTTCTCAAGTGGCAGGGGTGCATAGCAATGGTGAAGAATTTGGCAACTCTCTATGAAGTAATCCAGAGAAAGCTGGAAGACTTGCAAACCCAGATGCTAATATGTTATCAGGCCTGCTTGGAGAACTTTGCAAATGGGAGAAACACAATAAAACCCATTTGTGGTTAGAGGGTGGTTCATGCCATTGTGTTTGTGCAGGAAGCATCATTATGAGAACATACTCGAAATGTGGATAAACTTCATTCAGTCCAATAATCACAAAAGTTCAGTGGCATTTGTTTTAACTTGGTGTTGAAAAAACTAGTTATTGACTTTGGAGATGCCATTTCCTTTCAGATTGAACCTCAAGAGATAGGAGAAAACAGCTTTTGGGTAAAAGCTGAAGAAGACAAATTCGAAAACCCGGAGCTGTTTGCGAAATTGGCGCTTACCTTTGGAACCCAAATGAAAGGTACAGTCTTATTTTACTTTTTATTATGCTTCTATTATGTTTAAAACCGTGCAATGACAATCTCTTTTATACTTTGTGCAATACCATGGAATTCTTACGATGGTTTTATAGCAGGGAGATGATGTAAAACCTTTGTTTTTATTAAGCATAAGAGTCTGTTACAAGAATTGCTCCTCCCTCACATTGCAACATGAGGAAAGGAATCTTTTTGCAATAATATTTCTTAAAAGCACAGGGTATATTGCAGACAGATGCAAATTCTGATCCTAAAATCATGCTTTATTTGCATTAATATTCCTAGCTGCAGGAACTGTAAGTTGCAGGGTTCTTGCAGATATTCCAGATGGGGAGGGTTTGTTGTGTAACAGAAATTTACTTGTTTGTATGATTCTGCTAAATCAGAATCCTCTACAAGTACAAGTAAGCCTTGAGATGTAGCAATTGCAACATGCAGTTGAATCACAAAATCACAGCTATGCTGTACCTGCTTGTCATGATTCTGGAATATGTGGTTGAAACTATCATGCTTTTCAAACTTACTGTGTTTATGTCCTTAGTATTTGCTTTCACTTTTTTTTTAATATTATATGTAGCTGTCGTTTAAGGAAAAAGTTTTTAAATATACTCTGTTAGTTAGTGTTTAAATTTCTATTGTGTAGTCTAGGAAGCATTTCCCCCAACCCCAAGTTCTCTGTAGTCAAATTGCATTGCTGCTGTCATTAGTGAATGATGTAAGTTAGTTTTCAAAGAGTTGAATGTGTGAGTACACACCTTTTAAAGTGTTTGCATAATACCATGGAAAAGCATCAGATAATATATGGATTTTTTTGTTGGAACAGTGTGAAACAGGTCTGTTTGAATACTGCAGAGAACACCACAATGAGAATAAAAACTATGCTGGAGCTTTGTTAGGTGTAACTGAGGCTGATTAGAATGTCATGCAAATACCTCTTCTGCTACTGGTTTCATATAAAAACCAAATTAATTTCTCAAGCACTTGATTCCTTCCATAGGAAATACAATGCTAATACTTTTATTTTGAGTTGGGAGTGCATTTACTAACAACTGAATATTGGTTATGATTTTGATACTTTAATACCATTCTCAGCTCCTCAAATGGTCTTTCAGATGTCTGAGACTGCACATAGTTTTTTCAAAAAGTCTTTTCATTACTATCTGTGGTTGATGGTCAATTGATCAGTATTTCATATGTGACCATTTACCAGTAATTTGCTTCAGGCAAAGAAAACAAGAAAGCACTGCTGAAGTAATTTGGTATATATTTTATATATATATATGTATATATATATATATATATATAAAATATGTATGTATATATAATTCAGTAATAACTTACTCAGGAACTCATGGGCAAGTCCAACAAATTAGAGTCCAAGAAGTGGTGAATAGTGAAAGAATGAATTCCTGATTTAGCAACAAATCTCTTGTGCATTCATCAACCAGTTATGATACTTTGGGGTTGTGTAGTTCTTAAAGGTGAATGGAATCAGATGTATCAAGTGGTCATAGGCCAAATAAGCAAACACACAGTTTTGAATATGCTGCTCTGTTTGGGGGGGGGTGTTCCTGCTGTTGTTGTTGGTTTGTTTGTTTGGGTTTTTTTTTGAGTAGCTTCCTTGAGTTATTTCTGACTGTGTCTTATTTCATGTTCTGTTAAAATCCCTCCAAAGAGTTGATCATAGCTGTGTTTTTGATAACACAGATACACAGTCCCTCCACTTGTGGCTCATATTCTTTTCAGTAGTCACTGAATTTGAGCCATTAGCATTCTGCTTCTACAATGCACTTTAGGCCACTTTCTGGTGTAAATGTTCAGATATTTCATGCAGTAATACAAAAGCATCATCTGCAGTAATTTAACACTTTCTTCCATATCAGAGTTTGATCAATTCTTGATTTATAGCGCTGCAGTTAAAATGATGTGGAGTTGGTCACTGGTTTTAGTATGTCAGGAAGACCTTTAAGAGAAACAATGCCTGGCAGCAGATGTCACTCACAATGGCATGAGCCCCTTCTTAAGGAAAATTACAAACTTCTGCCTGGAGCTGAATTTTTTCGTCAGAAATTGGAAGCAATGTTTCTGAATTCCTGAAAAGCTTCTTTGTTAAAAATACTGAAAAAACCTTCTTGAAATTTTGACATAGTTGTCATTTTCTTGTGAGAAGAAATTCTTGTTGACATAGTTGCACAGTTCTGAAACCAGGAACAACAGAAATTCTCTAAATAGCTTACTGTAGTGATAGCCTTACAGATATTTTTCCCGTTCTTCCTTGTGTTGTTCTCAGTTAATGGTTGTAGAGAATAAGATGCCATAACAAAAGCTGCAAATTAAAAATGTTACTGCATGTTACCCACGATATGAAAATCTTACTGGGCTGACTCATAGAGACAGACAGTGTTGTCTGTCTTTGAGTTCAAGTTTTTCTTGAAACTTGAAAACCTGCTAGAAGTCAAAAAGAATCTCGAGAGTGTTCAGTTGCAGTGCAGGCCCAAAAAATTGCATTCCAGAAGCAACTTTTTTCCTGCAACTGCTGTCTGCAAAGGGAAATATGGGATACTGTTCACTGTTCTTCTTCACCTTTTGCCTTAAGAGTCACAGGCAGCTCAGTAATCCCCCAGATACCTATTTCAAGCATGATCCAGGATCAAATTTCTCTTCTGCTTAATCCTATTTTTTGGTGTGCTCTCCTAATACATTACAGGAGAAGGATAGAAAGACAACTAGAAATGCATTTTATATTCTCAAGAGCACAGTCAGCATGTAAAACAAATAAATGAATGAGTGGAAGAAAACTGACAATTGCCAAAAGCAATTGTGATGACTTAGTGTTTACTCTCTTGTATTTCATGGCATTTTGGAATACCAGTGGGAATAGTCACTGAACTAAAAGGAATAGCAGACACACTTATTAAAAATTGGTAATTCCAGGTACATTGCAGCACTGAAATTTGATTAAAACTCTGGCTTCTATTAATGATTCTTTGGCACAATGAGAACAAAACTTTGTGGTTTTTTCTCATGTAAATAGTATTGTTTTAAGATACTCCAGAAATAACTTAATGTTGGTTATCTCTACACTGTGAGCTGTCTTGCTGTTTGAGTGCTGCCTGTGTTCAAGGAATGCAGCCAGAGCTGTAGGGAAATGGTACTTTTGGAGAGAAATATTCTAACGAAGTTGAACAAGAATTTATACTTAGTATCTTAATCCTATGTGGTTATACATCTCAGGAAGCTTGGGCTACTGCTTTCTGGTAGAGTTGGGGTGTGTATGCTTGCAGTTCTGTAGAATAACTTAAAAACCCCATCAACTAAAATTAACTGTTGAAAACATCATTGTTCTTGGCAAGAACCTATTTAAAGCAAGTCTTTAAAATAATTTAAGCAGGTCATGTTATGTTGTGCAGCTGAAGCATCCTTTTATCAGACTTTCCTTTTGTCCCTTAATTGACTTAAAATTTTATCTCTGGTCACCACTGTGAGGGATAAGAACAGCAGCAGCAGTGTCATGTCTGCGATGCTTTGTGGAATAAGATGTCAAAAAGCTCCCTATGTTGCTGTTTAATTTTTGGAATATTAAATACAAGTAGAATTGTGTGGTAAAGTGTTTGCTAAGGTAAAACTAAAGGACTGAAATGTTATGACTCTGTAGACAACTTGTGACACATCATATGCTTGGGGCCTGAGATAACTTTGCAGAGATGTGACAATACTTAATGTATGGGGCCTGCTGCAATCAAAATCACTTCTCACTGTTTGATTGATAGTCTAATTGCAGAACACTGCAAAGCAAGTTAATGCCTTCTCCCTAAAGGATCATGTTAATTTCTGGCTCTTGTAATTTAGGTTGTGTATTTTGCCAGTCAAGAATGATAGTAGTGCTCTGAAGAAATTAATTATGTGTACAGTAGATCTGTAAAGGTAGTAATTAGTACATAATAGTCTGTAACTACTGGGATTGTTCCAGTACAGAATTCATTATCCATCCAACTTGCCTCAAGGGAAAACTTCTCGATCAGGATTCTCTTGCTTCTTTATGATTAGACTTTTAAAATACAATTCAACAATAATTTTGATATGTTTTCCAAATTGAAGTAAGGTCTTAATAGCTGAGTTGTGTTTTTCACATTATGGGAGTCTGAGTGAGAAAGGATAATAGAAAAATACAAACTTTTATGTAAGCTATAATTGAACTAAACATGAACAAAATATTTTTTAAAAGGTATTGACAGTTTATTTCTGCTAGTAGATCATTGACTAGAAACTTCTGTTTGCATCTGTTGATTGGGGTATCTTATCAAGACTTCCTTCAGTTCTGGTAAAATTTCTACATGTTTTCCTTTCCTGCCTCAAAATGCTTGGATGTCTACATTCTAATTAAAGTGAATCATTAAGACTCAAGCTGCAGTAGTCTTTTGATTGCCACCTACTTTCTGTGGGTACATGGCATTTGAGGTCTAAATGCCAGCTTTCTTGGAGCAGTGAATTAAAGGCTGGTGTGTAGGTGGGCTGCTATTCCCACCCACTTCCAGCTTTTATTTGCCCTTGCTTGCAGCATCCGCAGGAACACCTTATTATACCTTACATTTTCCATTGTTAAGAAAACATGCCAGGAAGTTTGAACAACTTACCTGTTCAGTATTTGAAATTATTCTTCTTCCCCAAAGCCTTCTATAGTACAGCAAAATGCAAGGTATAATAGTGTATATTTTAGTTTCTTCACATGTGTTGAACAAATCCGTGTATTTTTGTTAGGGTTTAATTAAAACAACCCTTCTGGTTTGAACACACTTCGTTGATACTAATAACATGTTAATTCTGTAATATCCATGTGCGAGTTGATAGTGTAATCTTACTCATTAGCATCATGCAGATGTTAGTGTTACATTCACATGTGGAATACTCACCTTCAGCGTGTTTTCTTTGAGGCCCTGTTGCTGTTCCTCATTGAGCCACTAAATGTTCACTGCAGTTTGTCTTTGAACCTTATTGTGCCTTCTTATTTTAATTGTGCAAGGGACCTTTATATAAGAAGGGAATGTAGAACCTGGCTAGGAAGGGCATTTTACAGCAGTGTCTTGTGTCCTACGTTTGATATAAAGCAGGATGATTTTTTGAACTCCTGAAGAAAATAGTGTATAAATTTGTTCCTCCGTGAAAACACCCATTCTTAAAGGATAGTGTGTTATTTTGTGGTTAGTTGGTTAGTTTAGTGTTGGGGTTTTTTTTTAAATTTCTAGAGTAATGTGTTGTGGTTTAACACTTATACTATTTTAATCTATGCCTCTACCAGATAATGAGGAGTGCACAGAGTTAGAGAGGCTGGTTTTAAAGTGGTGATGCAGTTTCTTTCTGTTCCTTCCCTTGCCCTTCCTAATTAACAGGTATGTCTTTCTGGCATGAATTTTATTTTTAACCCCCTCTGTGACCAGTTAATCTGCTGAAGCAGATAATCCTCTTCCTGTGATCAGAATGAAGGTTTTATCTTCAAACATCTTATTGAAATAATTGTTTGCATGCATTAAGTGCAGCTTTCAAGTTTTTATTCTACCATTGCAGTGATGCAATATTTCAAGATTGATTCTACGTCTGTGCAGCGTTTCTCTGTGGATATTACAAAGCTTATATTCACTGTTATTCCTGACTGACAAATGACATTACAAAAGGTGCATCATTCTTCATCAGCCCTTCTTTCTAGCTTGGCATAATAACATTTTTAGCGTGGAGAAAAGTTCTGTTTCACTTACTTCAGGTATTTCAAAGTAATCACATAAGTAGCAGCCAAAGAATGAGGTCAGTGCACCATTAAACTTGAAGGAAAATTCTTTGCATTCACTTCCATTTGTTACTTTTTAACAAAAAGATCAGCAATTAGTACTTTTAAAAAATGGCTCTAATTTGGTATGCTGAGAAGCCCAGATCAAATTCATCAGAGAACTTAAATGTTAGCAGGCTTTTAAAGGTCTCAGAATTGGCCAAATTTCCTTTACCACAGCTCTATTTGTAGGTGTAAGGCACCAAGATTCAGTTTAATTACAGAAATCTCTACTGTTAAGCACAGATATATTGCACTACTTCAACTACCTACACTGCTTTGCCAACAAAAAAAAGACAAAAACCTATGAGCTCATTATGTATTTGCTTCTGGATTGCAAACTGCAGGTGGCTCCCTTGGTCTTCTGATTAATTCAGGCAGTGTGTGTTTGTTTGCTTTCCCTCCTCTCCCTCTCCTTTGCAAACATGTGGGAATCCAAAGCAGATGAAGATACAGCTTTGCAGTTTAGGCTCTCGAAGTTTTTGTGTGTCTTACAGGAATTTCACTCAGATTGCACACTTAGGTCATCAGTCTTCAGATCTGTTTGACACAGGCATGCAGCAGATTGGTTTGTTTTCATCTTTCAGTGTTTTTGAAATTGTTGTTTTTCAACAATGGAATAAATTCAAGTATCATAAAGAAGAAAGAGTGAGTTGTTAGTTTGCCATTTTTCACTCTTTCCTTTCCTTGTTCTTTGTATTTATCCAATATGTAAACTGTCAAACTCAGGGATGGAAAAAAACTTTGCATGGTTTAAATGAACTGATGCCCACAATTATTACCATCCAGTATAGATTTATATATGTCTCTGTATTTTCATATATTTTGTATGCACTTTTTGGTTTTTTTGATATCTTAGAGTTAATTAAACAAAGAATTTCAATAAGAATATATTTCTTGATTAATGAAAAAAAAAATTGTATATTATTACCAACTAAAGAAAAGCTTTTCTGCCCAGAAGTGTCAGGGGCAATTTGGACCTGATAATGGTACCCAGCCTTGATATGTTGAAAGTGTCAAGAAGAAAAAAAAAAAGAGGGGGAAGAAAGGCCACATATGTTCTTTGTGTTGGTTTTTGCATCTGGTAGTGATGTTTAACTACACCAGTTGATTCTTTAAGAGTTAAACTTTATAAATAAACTTTCAGCAGTGATGCAGAGCAGCAGAGTTCCCAAACTGATCCTGGGAAGGATTCCTGTAGTTCGGCTGCAGCTGGGCTATTGTTCAGGAGAATGGCAAATGAGGCCTCCCAAGAATTCCTTGCATGTATGTTCCTGTGTCATTTTTTTTCATATGAGGAAGCCTCTGTGCAACTGGTGGTTGTTCACGGCACCTGCTCCTGTTGAAGGGAGTGTGTGTCTTTTATTTCAGGATCATCAGTACCCATTTCATTCACCACATCACAAAAGGAATGAAATGGCATTCCAAAGGGGACAAAACCAAGGAAGATTTCCAATTGGGAGGCAAAATTTTTTAATTTTAGTTCTTAATATTTTATTTCAAATAACATTTTGGCACACTCACCTTTCACTAACTCAATTCCTTTTCTATATCAAAGGCAGTTTGTAACACTGAGTTACAAAGAATATGTATTTTATTTTGAAAAAGCATACTGTGTACAATAGATGTCCTGTTGGTATGACCTACTAGTGATCATACTACTTATTTGCTACAAGGACATCAGAAGCTAATTATTCACCCCCAAATTTGTGTTTAAAAACCACTGTAACAACAAAGTCTTTTACTTGCTTTGCTTGGGAGTGTCTGAGAGTTCTGTGTTGATTGCATTTGACACTAATTCTGTGTGATAAAGCACGGTGTTGTATGATGAAATGGGCAGATGGCATTGTTGTAAATATTACTGAGAATAAATGAAGACTTTCTTTTCATAAATTATTCTGATGATGCTGATATTTAGACCACAAGTTTTGTTTCTGGAGGTCTGATGTGAGGGAACAGTGATACTTTGTGAAGATTTGCCTTTTGAAACATACCAGAAGGATGAAACTTCTTTTTTCAAGTTTGACACTTGCTGGTTTGAGACTATAGAGTTGTTTTCATCATGTGACAGAGAATAAAGAATATCCCACATTAAAACAAATCTATTTAGACTTTCTCAGAAGTTAGGCTTAGTCTCAGTTGTGCAAGTTTTGACTTTTTACTGTCTTGTTTTACTCTCAAATCTTATATGCTTTCAGAGTGATTGTGCCATAGGGTTGGACAGATACAGGAATATCACTGGAGATCTCAGTCCACATTACACTTTCATTATGTTTCTTAGGACTTTGCTTTTCAAAGCTTTGTGGTATATTTATAAGTGGGAAAAAAAATGAGGGACAATTCTCCTAGATCTCCAATTTGTTATTCCTGGAGTTTGCTCTCTCTATGTGTGCAGCAGAGTTAGTATTTTTTCAGGGCGTTGTTGTTCTACCAGAGGGTTTGGATTGAGAAATGTGGATATTGTCTTAGTCAGCATTACGTAGAGAACTACAATAGTTGCAGTGTCAGAAAATCAAATACAAACAGTCTGTATGGAAATTAAATTATATTCAGATTAAGAGACAGATGGGAAATAGTTTGAGGTCTGAGATATTTGAAAGCTGCTGTCTTTATTCATTGATTGCTTTGAGGAATAGCATAATGTATTGCACACAATTCCTGTAGAAATGGAGTTCATTTTCAGAATCAGCATTTTGTCTATTCTGCATCCAGGTCAAATGCTCTAGTGTGGAGGTGATTCCTTCAGTTTTAGTTTAATTGGCAGTGCTTAACCCTTTTGGAACTTCACTAGGACAAGTTAGTCTTCCCCACTGGAGGAGCAAGGATATGAAATAAATCCTCTGGGTTACTTAGTGACTGTAGTGGTTCTGCAGAGACACACTGATTATCCACCTGCCTTTAGTGCCACTTTCAGTGCTGAGTTTGTAAAGGCTCTTCCAAATTTGTATGTGTTTGCTGCTGCAAAACCATTGTTTGTTTAAGACATCTCTGGAACCAAAAGTGTTTCTGAAAAATATTAATAATGAAGCCCCTGCTGATCAACTTTTCTGCAAGTTTAAATAAGTAATTTTGTCAAAAAGCTTCAGCAGTAGAATTTAAAGAGAATTTAAGTAGATTTGGAGTGAGAACAGCCACGTATTTTCTTAAAAGGGCTCTTTTAAGAGTCACAATGTTGTGATTGAGCTGTCTTAGTTGTAATGTCTTATATTTTAGGTGATAACTTACAGAATTCATGTATTAATTTGTTATAACTGACTTCTCAGAATTTGAAAAGGAAAATCTTGAGGAGGAAAGGTGGAAGAGTTAGTTGTGGCTATAAAGAAAAGTCATGGGGAGGTGAACTCTCAAAGGCACTGGGTTTTTCCAGTCTTTCCTACAAAGGAAATTGGTGCATTGTCTTGGGTTTTTTTTCTACATTTGGTGTCTCACAGATTCCCATTAAAGAAGAGTAAGAATCACTGCATGTCATACACACACAAATGTGTGTCACCCACATACACACACTCCAGAAGTTTGGAATTCAGTGTGATAACTCTGTTAGTACTTAGTAAATTCTGTACCTGCTGCTTACCTTGTTTCTCTAAGAGAGATGGAGCTTTTGTTGGTATCAGCTTGATAAAATACAGCAGAGGAAGAAAGGCAGTTTCGTATTCCAAAATGTCTCTTTGAGTCTCAGTGATACAGTGCTCAAATAAACTACAGCACATTTAACGAGGAGCTGAGGACAGAGACACATGTACTCGGCATACCAGGGAAAGGAATTGTGTACAAAGACTAATTAGCATGAAATATGAATACATTCATGAAGGAGTCTTGATCTATAATGCTATTACAGAGTGTATTTTTTCTACGAATTGGATAAAAAAGAAATTCAGAAGTTGAACTGAAAAAAGAATCTGTGTTGAACTGAAAAAAGAAGCTGGTTTTGTTTGTTTTTAAACAAATAAAGATCTATATTCCTGGAATAAAATCCCTTCTGTATGAATAAATAAAAATATTAGACTGAGAAGAATGCTTTCTCTATTGTCAGAAAAAAATAACCCATAAAAGGTACTCTACTTCAAGTATTTTCTTTTCTTTTTGCAACTGCATTTTTTAATGTAAATTTCAGTTAGATACTATAAAAATATATTTAATTTCAAGATCACAACATGAAATGTTCCAAACCAGGTTGAATAGGGCTTGGACCAGCCTGGTCTAGTAAAAGGTGTCCCTGCCCATGGCAGCAGGTTGGAGCCAGGGGATATTTAGTGTCCTTTCCAACCCAAACCATTCTATGGTTCCATTCCATGGTTTTTACAGTAATTTTTGTTATCTGAACTGTTAAATTTTGGCAGTTTTCCTAAACTGTGGCTTCTGTTTCACATGGAAGAATTTATATCTTTATATGTACATAAAGTACACTGATGATGCGTTGGAGGCGAATCACTTGTCACTTCTAGGCCTGTGTTCTATAGTTCTGTGCAAGATGGTTTTAAAACAATGTCTTTTACCTTTTCCTGTGTTGTTTGTAGCTGTAAATATGTTTTCTGGAAACTTGCTCAATATTGGTAAAGGAAATTCCATATGTGGTTACTACTGGAAAGCTGAGTGTGGTAGTGCAGGTTCTTCAGCTGAAGTTGGCCATGAATTTGTGACCCAAGTGAAGAAGGGGAAAAATAAAAAAGGCTAGAGGAAAGGATGGAGAACAGATCAGTTCCTTGCCAGGAGAGTTTGTACTCGTTATTAAATAGACTATGCACCTGTATTTCACTATCCTGAGAGCTTCCAGCAGAGTTCTAGGAATAACAGTGTATTTGTTTAAATAAATGAAACACCACCATAAAGAAAGATGTAGTTATAAGCAAAATTTATGATCTTACTTGTTAAATAGTTCTTCTAAGTCTGTATTAAAGGCATATTCTCTGCATCTTGCAGCAGAACCATAGTTAGCACATACTACACTTCTTCCTAAATTTACTTTCTATCAAATGAACTAGAATGTGGAATTTTTTCCTCTTGTAAAACTGACAAAATGTGTCGGAGTTGTGGTCTAGTTCCAGTTGTACACTGTGCTGACTTGCAATGATTCTGTATTTACAAAAAATGGTCCCCCTCCATGGGTTTTATGTTTTATGTGCAAAACTGTTTTTTCTTTCCTTGTTGCTGACCAAAAAAAAACTAAAAAATGTCATCTACTTTTTACATGGAACCTTTATGTGAGATGATAATTGTTTCAACTATAGTGCTCTTATAATGCTTTGAACAGAATACTCTGCCACTGCAATAATTTCTGCCATATGTACATAGAGTAAGGATAATTTTGTTACCTAAATGGATAAAGGTTCTTTGAAGAAAGAGACATTTTAAAGCTATCTAAAGGATTAAAAGTTAACAATCATGCTATTAAGTTACTGAATTCATTGAGAAATTACAAATAATAGGTACACAGGCATTAGCACAGATAAAAGCTGATAATTTTGTTGAGTTATTGAATTACTTGTTAATAACTTTAAAGGATGTAAAGTTGTAATTTCATCTCTCAATATTGTGTGACTGTTATGTGTCTTGTGCAATTGTGAGAAACTGAAACTTCTCTGAAACTTTATTCTTTCAGATACCTTTTTTTGTTCTCCAATGTGGGAATATAATTATTTTAGATTAGTACTGCAGAATAATTTCCCACAGTGAAAAGGCAGGTGACAAGAAATTTATGGCTTAAAGGCTTTCTAAAAGCAAAAAATCCCCATGATCAAAGTCAGTGTGGAATTATCATTAAGTTGGATATTCTGAGTGGTAGTAAAAGAATAAGTTTTGAGGTTTTCCTTTTGGTATTTTCATTGTTGCATTTAAGACACTTGGATCATTAGCACAGAGATGCTGCCTTTTTGGTCAATCATTTTAGCCAAATTTTGCTTATGCTGGTAACATAAAGGTAAGCAGGTTACACCTGCTAACTTTAGAATACAGTGTGGATTCTGTCTCTGTATATTCTCAGAATGTGCTGAGGTGAACAGTGGAACCTGACAGTGTTGGTGAAGGTGAGAGACTGGTCGCTGTTTCTGCACTATTTTTAGTTGCTGCAATGCAAGAGGCTTAATTTAGTAGTACTCTGGTAGGTCCCCTAAGACTAATCCTGTAATGTGGAAGTAATTTATCTTGTATGTCTTAAAGGCAGATAATCATTGCCCATGTGTTCCATGGGCACCTGGGTGTTTGCAAAACACTTTAGGATACTTGGACCCCAAGAAAGCTTTTTCAAGGTAAATCTCTTAAAGGTGATAGCAACATACACAGCTATGTAGGGCTGTCTTGAGGCTGGCTGAGCCCTGTGTTTTATCTTGAGCAGGTGACTGAGAACAGATGCTTAGTAAAAAGGGTGTTTACATGTTTACACGTGTTAAAAGTCTGTCTCTTGATGTACGTAAAATCAATTAAACAGGGATATTTCCAAGCTTCCAGCAGCTGACATTTTGTTTTTTATGCAGAGGTCACATCTTTACACATAGTCAAGTCTTCGTTGTATTTTGTCTTCAGTGAACTCATGATCTCTCAGCATTCATAACCTGTGCCATTGCTCTTCCCTTGTATTTCAAACAATTGTGTTGGTTTCCAGTGTTTTAACCCTACTGCTTCTCATCTTCCGGGTTTGTTGTTTCCTTTTTCTGTCCTTGCAAGTCTCATTAATTTATATATACTTTCTCTGTATCTTCAAAGACCACAGAGGGGCAGACCAAAACTGTACATGATACACAGAAGGCACACAGTAAGACATCAATGCTGGCCATTATCCAATAAGTGTCAGTGGATCTACACCAGTTACTGAGTGAAACCTCAGAGTTTTGGTTGTCACCAAATGTCCCCATTACTGTTTGTTTTTCAGAGAGTTACATTAGTATTCCAGAAAGGTTTCACTGTCACAGACTATTGAAACTATTGGGATGACCTTAGATAGAGTGATCATTAGTCAGAACGATGGTGACAATGGGCAATGAATCTTCCCTGTGACAGCGTGGGCTGTGCTGGGGCCTGTTCCAAATAAGCCACTGCCCTCTGATGTGTGTGGTTAAAACCAAGTAATTCTGCTCTAAAGGTTGCAGTAGCCTTGTCACCAACATAGAGCTAATACACTTGTGTTGGTGTACGGTTAGGTTGAAAGGGCTGCTTAGTATAGATTACATGCAACTAATTAGATTTGATACCATCTACCACAAGGCCACAGTTTTGAACATTTGTTTGCGGAAGACTTATTTCTCAATGTTTTACAAATAGGAACTTTCATCCTTATTTATATTTATCAACTATCAAAACGGTGATTACCATCAGCTTCACAGGGCACTGCATACTGGTTGTAGAAATTAATGGAAATCTATTAGGACACATAATTTCCCAATTATTTTTAATAAGATCCTTTTACCCTGTGAAGTTCTGCTTTGGACCTGATGCTTAGGAAGGCATCCTTTTCAATCCTCCTTGGTTAATAAAACAATAAATACAAACTAATTACCAATATTTTTTCATACTTTAAATCAGTAGGAGTATAGAATTCTTTTTACGAAACACTAAATCAAATTTCTTATGTACTAAGTCAATGGAAATTTAACATTGTGTGTTTTGCTGTAGGTCAGAGTGTATGGGTAGGATGTGCCACATAACACTCGAAAAACTACAGTAGATCTTGATGATGGTAAATGAGGAGTTTGGGAATTAGATATGTCCAAGTGAAAGAATTTTTCATGTATGTTTATTTAAAACCTTTATGGTAGAGAAATGCTTTAAGAAGGAAGAGGATACTGAAATATGCATTTGGAGATGTGTGTTTTACTTTAAGTTTAAATATTTTGTCAGGAGTTTTAAATGTCAAATATCACAGTGATAGACAAAATCAATTTACCATGTCATTTTTAGTAACATTTTAGTCTGCTCCATTAAACACTGATATCTATTTAACTTGACTGTGTAAAGGGATTTTTGGATCTTGGGATCTTTTTTTGGTTTCATTATTTGCAAAGTTCCTTTGGAAAATGTGATTCCCATAGATGTCTTTATTGGGGAAGATGAGCCTTTTACAGGCCTAATTAAGGCAAACAATAGGTGAACTCTTCATTTAAAAGATATTCATTTGTTAGACTTCTGATAGTAACAGCAGAAAATGAGTTTGTGGGAATCTTGATAAAATATGATAGCAGTTTTATGACTTGCAGTTTGATTTGTAATTTTTTTTTTGAGTCTTTTTTTTTTTTTTACCTTTGGAAG
This sequence comes from Manacus vitellinus, assembly GCF_001715985.3. NCBI lineage: Eukaryota > Metazoa > Chordata > Aves > Passeriformes > Pipridae > Manacus > Manacus vitellinus. Next base: position 13,338,022 of record NW_021939395.1, on the reverse strand, counting down.
TTGTATGGATAAAAGGTGTATCAGTTAGAATCTGGGAAATCATGACAGCTGTCCTGTCTCACAGTTCCATGGTGATGGTGGCCTGATGTCAGAGGAAAAAATATAACTGGGACATGTGACTGTTTAAATTAGAAGTGCTATTACAGGCAACATTTTATTTTCATAGGCAAATGTCTTCTCTGACCCACATAAAAACTTACTGTATTCATTCTAAAATGCATTGACCGGTCTCATTAGTCAAGCACTAATATATGGGCTGGAATGACCTGTGATGCCTCAATGCCCACCAAACCCACCAGCCAGCATCTCTTGGGAGCTGATCCCAGCCCCTTCATGTGGAGGGTCACATGTGTTGAAGTGGTGGCAATGGCCAAGGGAGGAATGGGATTGCACAATCCTGAGGCTTTCTTCCATATCAGTATGCATGGAGAAAATGGGAGAGAAGAGCTCATGGAAAAGGCTACTGGCTTTTATTCCAGCTTCTTACAGCACATCTACAACACAGTAAATTAGGCCCATGGAGGATATTTTGAGTTTAATCCTTGTTTGCCTGCTGTTGTTTGATTTCTAATGTTCATCTGGGTTTCTGTGGCCGTTTGCATGTGATGAATTGTTAATATTTGCACTGTCTTACAGCAAAAGCAACCTCTTTTGGATTGGTCTTTAGCAATAAGTAGAAGGGTAGTTGTGGTTGTCTTTTGGATTTTTTTTGTGCCTTTTTAGTTTGTTTGTGTGTTTGGACTCTTTTGTTTTTGTTTTTTTTTTTTAATAAAGCATTTGTGGCCCAGACATCGACTTAATTTCAAGCTGTTGATAGAAAACTGAAAGCCACCACAATACAGTCAATTAAGTCCACTTTAACTTTACAACTGCTGCACGAGTTCTTGCTCCAGATCTTCAGAGTGTGCTTGAAAATTACACTAGTTACAACAATTTTTGGGCAATTTTAATAGAACAGAAATATTTCATGTTAAATTCATAGAAGTCATTAATTGTGGTGGTCAAATATAATAGCAATCAATTATAAGAATAAATAATAGGAGTGTAGATCCTCTACTATTTAAAAAAAAATCCCTAATTTGTAAAGCTAAGTTATGATCTTTTTTCTTCTTCCACAGAGCATAATCTGTTGGGTTGATGCCACTTCCTTCAGCTTGATTACATTAATTAGGCAAAAAACATACAAGATTGCAAGAGGTTCCATGTTTTTTCCTCCCTGTTAGTTTTATTTTTTTTATCTTAAGAGCTCAAACTAAGATTCAGATCAATTCCTTGCTTGCTTTGTAATAATTTTTTTTAATGCTGTACCAGATATTTAGCTCTTCTGATTGCAGAAAGGACAGAGTGACAGCAGGAGTGCTTAATTAATTTTACTTCAGGAATTGGTAACTGAGTGATTTTAGGTGAACTGAAAAATGCCAGGTGGCACTGGGAATAAACATGAGATCCCACAGCTGCTGCCTCAATTGACAAGAGGCGTGTCTGGCATCTGTTAATGCTCTTGCATTTATCTCGGCATATTTGGGGAAATGCTTTGCTCATTGTCAAAGTTAGACACCAAATGACAGTGTGGAGGCTATAAATGAATTTGGATACTAAACCACTTTAATCTCAGTTTATGCAGTTCATCAGTTGCATGACCCATGTGTACTGCAGGAAAGGTGATGTGATTGAGGAGAGAGTGGCTTCAGCTGTGTGAACTGTGGCACCTCCCAGAGCCCCCCCTCTGGGGTGCATTGGATATTTTCTGGTTTCATTGGATACAGGACTTCATAGAGAACACCTGCTTGGTCCCTACTCTGTTTAACCTGCACTGCTGTCTTCTGACTTGCTGCCAGTGTCAGGGCTCTGCTTGTTCAGGATGTTTCTTCCAGGTAACAAGTGACAGGACTAGAGGAAATGGCCTCAGGATGCACCAGGGGAGGGTTGGATTAGACATTAGGAAAATTTGCTTCACAAAAAGGGTAGTCAAGCATTGGAAAAAGCTGCTCCAGAAAGTAGTGGAGTCACCATCCCTGGAAGTGTTCAAAAAAACGTGGATATAGCACTTGAGCACGTGGTTTAGTGGTGAACATGGTGGTGGTGCTGGATTGATGATTGGATTTGATGATCTTAGAGGGTTTTTAAAAATTCTGTGATTGTATGAGCACTTCTGCACTTTTTGACAATCAACAGGTCATTTGCATAGTTTGGCTTGAGCACACAGGACTTTGTCAGAGTTCATTCTGCTGCCTGGAACAAGAGCTTGGACGTGTTTCATCTTCTTCACGGAAACAAGTGCTTAGTGGAAGCTCCCAGGCTAAACCTGAGAGCTGTGCTCCCTGCCCAGACCTTGGGCACTGCTGCAGCTCTCCATGTGAGTGGAAATGATGTGTCAGGGAGAGGGAAACACTCAGTGATGGTGTATTGGGGAGGAAAGAGAACAAGTGCAGATTAGACACTACTTTGTTTTACTTTTCTCCCTCTTCCCCCTTTGTTTGAATTTAATTTCCATTTTTGAGTGCCTCTAGAAATAACACGGAAATAAAAAACGATCAGTAGCATCCCAACATCGTCCATTTAGCCAGGCTTCAAGAAGTTTGATTATGTTGCAACAGAATTTACTGAATTTTTGTGCTACAAATTACTTTCTAAACCTTCAATGGCATTCGTAGACCATTATTCCATTTTTCTACTAAGTTCTATCACATAGGGTTTTTTTGAGTAAATTCAGTGTAATTATTACTTTCAGCTGTTAAGCTCCACTCTTATGGGTGTAGTTTACATCCCTTGCAACCATATGTACACTTAATTTTTTTATCCTGTACTTCTGTACTGGCTATAGTTCTTTTCTCAGGTAAAGGGAATAACTAAGCAATTAATTTCCTTTGTATATTTACTTTTGCTACCAAATACTAGTAAATGCAATTTGGAAACCCTTTGCCAGATGGAAATAAGATGAAATTATTCATTCATTTCCCATGACAATATAAGGATGTTTTTGTTCACTGTGTGTAGAGGGTTGACAGAAATTGGGGATTAAGGCTAAGGTGAAGGCAGGTTAAAGCTCAAGTTCACCTAAATCTCTCCTTTCTCCACACTGTAATTCAGTGTTCTCCTTTTTATCTCCCTTTAATTTTCATTCTTGTCGGATTCATGACTGACAGTTTTTGCTATTAATTCTTATTAAAATTATTAAAAAAAAAAAAGGAATTTTATGTGAACCGGCCATTTCAGCTCATAGTAAAATGCTTTAACAGCTTCAATAACATTAAATAAAATAATGTATATTTCTAAAAATTTGTCATGACCACTTTTAATGCCATTCAGGAGCTGAATTAATGAACAGGTGGGAAATGATAATTTTCAAGAACCATGTATCCTTACTCTTTTTGATGCAGAAGTACAAAAGTACTGATGGTAGAATATTTTTCTTAATTAAGTCTCTAAAGTATTTCAACATGTTTTCCTATGTTCTATGCCATGATTATCATTAGTCTTGCTTAATGTGTTTTAAACTTCTATAATGTTTTGTTTTGAACCCTAAATGGATTCTGAGGGTTTCAAGCTGAGCACGTTCAGTGGGATTAAATGAGTTCCCAGCTGAAGGTCTCACTGAAGGGACACCCTCAAGCTGCACATGTGCTGGATAATGTCAGATGAACAGCAAACAATCCCTTGCAGCACATTGCATCAGCTATTTCCTCCAACACTGATAAACAAATATGTTATTACTAACAAAATAGAACTCTAAGTTAGAAAAAAAAAGTTATGTAATGTAGGTGTTTAGATCTGTCTTTTCTGGTCTTCAGGAAGACTTCTGTGTATGCTAAAGCTGGCACATGCTCTCCTTTGGCTTTATCATGCTGGCTCTCCTTCCTTTTCCCTCTTTTGTCTGCTTGAGGTAAATTATAAAGAAAAGTAATCCCAGCCAAAACCTTCTACAGGCCTAACTGGTGTGAGATAATTACATATTAGTGGCTATTTTGCCATTTCAATGACTGCTAATTGTTGTTTGGGATTTTTTTTAATGTTCTCCTGCTTCTTACTTCCTCCCAACTGAACAGGGAAATCACTTTAAACAACCAAGAGAAGAATTTTCTCCATTTCTTGGAAACAAAAAATCCACACATGTATGTGTACCTGTTTGTGTGTGTGTACATATGTGTTCCAAATACATATGTGAGTCCAAATATTCATCTACATAACTTTGTATGAAATGGGATTAACCATCGTGGAGAAACGCAGAGATGTAGGGTAGGGGATTTAAAAATGCTTTGCATAAACACAGCAGATGTGCATGAGCTCTGTCTGTTATCCCAGACATGGTGATATGAGGACAACCTGAGAAGCTCTTTGGAGTCTGAACTCTTCTGATACACATGCTGCTTTCCTGTGGGGATGAGACACTTGGACTTCTGGAATTCTCTACTGAGAATTTGGAAGGAGATATTTGTCACTGTTGCAAAGAATGACTTGCTAGAGAACCTGACCACTTCTTGCAGGATTCTGCCATCCTTCCAGGTCTGTTAATGCATGGGAGGACTGATAGAGACTTGATTAGTATGTTCTGGGAGGTTAAACAGTTGACTATGGAAGGCTGAATTTGGATCAAGCCTTACCCAAGGTGGGGAAAAAGCTTGTCATGTTCTGAAAGAAGAAAAGCAGACTTCAGCAGGGCGCTTGGATGTGAATGGCTCAGCAGGGAGTTGGGGAGGAACTGGACTCTGTGGAATAAGGCTTCAGAGCTGGAGAGCTGAATTCTTTCTTTCAGTGTTTTATTACTTAGTCAGTTAGGGTCAGAAAGTAAGGAAGTTTCTCCTCTGCTACACCTTTGTTTATAAATATGACCATTTTTGTTATGGAAACTTGGGTATGATAGTCACCAGGTCTAGGTGCTGCCTGTAAAAACTTGGTTTAAAAAAAAAAAGCTGATTTAGAAGGAAGATCTAAACCAGTACCGTTATCAAAGTGCTGTGATGAATAATGACAGCACTAAACTCAAGGTCTGTATGAAGTAATAGAGCTGCTTGAGCTTCCAGATTGATTTTTCAACTTGCTTTCCTGAGCTACCTTGTGTTGTTTGCTGTAAAATCCTTCTTTCATCTCTCCCTCTGGTTCTGTGCTATCAAACCAAAATGTGTCTCATCTTTAAGCAGGAGATTGTGAATGGAGAACCTGACAAGGGTCAGGATGTTGGTCAGCAATAGTCTATTGATTCTGAAAAGTATCAAGTATCTTTTTAATTGATTTAATTATTTTCCATAATTCTGTAATCCATAGCTCTGTCACAGTTGAGTCACTGCTGAAATGAACTGTGTGATCAGAGGGAGAGAGCCTCTGATAGTAGAGGGAGGAGTGTGGCTTTGTATAGCTCTGATGCTTCATGTCAGCTCAAGTGTGGGTCAGTGGTGGGGAAATTCTAGTAGTTGTCTAATCTAGAAATTTTAATAATGTCTCTTTCTGTCTATGAGTTTTGGGTTGGTAAGATTGGTGTTCTTGCTGTATTGTGACTTTATGCGGTCACATAAGCACCTGGTTCTAGTGTTTCTATGTTTTTTGTGAATAGGCATGAAGTTAACTTTGAAATCTCATGCATGGAAAGATAGGAACCTTTGGAAGGAACATCTTCTCTGAGCTTTTTCAAATATAAAAAAATTATTTTAATCCAGACATTTAATATTTAGAAAATGAATTATTTATAACTGATGATGTTATAGCCCTTCAGGCTTAAGTAGGTAAGAGTAGCTGTAGTTTATTATATTACTTCTGAACAGGATGGTCTGTGTTCTGAGTGTGATTCCTAGTTTTACATCCGCTAGGGGAGTGCACCTGGATACAGGCGAGGAGAGGTAATAAGGACAACTGGTTCTTAGCCGTGTACAGGCAGAGTTCCTGTTGTGAATTGTGACTCAGCCCGTCCTCTGTGTGTGTATGAAATATCATGTGCTTAAACCCCAAACCACTTTTCCTCTTTTGATACTGTAGTAGCTGAATAATTTAAAGCCTGTTTTAGGTTGGGCTCGTGTAACACCTTTGCCCTTGAACTCTTGCTCACAGAGATGTTTCTCTCGCTGTTTCTAATCAGGTTACATGATTTACCACAGTAGGAAGAAGGTTTCCTTTGTGTGAGGTTGACATTTGGTAACGAAAACATTTGTTCCTCTTGTTTTCTTGTTAATTTTGTTACCTCTGCAGTTTTGCAAGCCACAAGACTGAGGTGATTACATGCTGAAATGTGTGTTTATTGTCATAGCTGGTTACACAGCAGGTTTGTCTTTGAGGTTCCCAACTACTGTGACAAGTCCAGTGCTTTTTGAGTGGGCTGTGGGGGTGTGCGTTGCTCAGCACTTTAAAGACTCAGTCATATATGGAGATCTGGAGCGTTTAATTCTTAAATGGATCGAGTTTGGAATAGGTCATTGATCTTCTTGTATCATTTCTCTCACCTGTCTCAGCAGACACAAATCCAGGCTTTGCAGTACCTCCTGTTGATATAACACAGCTCATAATGTTTGTTGCCTTCTCATGGGACAACTAATTTTTCACTCTCGGGTGGTTTTTTGTTTGTGTTGTTGAGTACCTGGTCTTATTTCCTTGTTTAATTGAGAACAATTAGTGATAAGGGTCTGATTACTTGATGTAGTGTCACTTTAGGATTTTAAATGGCAGCTCATTATAGTTAAAGGGTCAGTGCAGGTGGGAATTTCAAGGATTATCTGGTGATTTGTAGCTCTGCTTTTACAAATACCAAACCAGCTGGTCATGTTAGGATTGCAGAGAAATGGCAGGGCAAGAGGAGAGCAAGTGTTGTTTTCTTGTTGAATCATCTTTTCTGTTTAGCTTTCCCTGCTTTAAACTCTTCAGTGGTAGCTGGGAATGAGGGAACTATCTGGTACTGGCTTAGTTATCTCTGGTATGAAAATGCCCAAGGTAAATTGTTCAGTGGTATAAACCCAATAGAATTGCTTTGTGCCAGATGCTTTACAAGTAGTAACGTGTGTAAGGAGACAAATATCTGTTTTCGAAGTTCTACTTTTTTTTTATTATTAAAGAGGATGAAACAGGTTTTATGTTATTCTTCACTCTAAAAATGAACATCTTTTCTTAGGAGATCCCTGTAATGAAACACATGATAGCTCATTACAGTACAACAGAAAACAGTACTCAGAGAAGAAAACTGTGTTTAGTCTGCTTGAAACTTCATTTTAATTTGACTTTCCAATTTTTAGTTACTTTTGAATGACTTAAAATATTCATTAAGTTCAATTACTGTTAAGCGCATTTAGATTCTATTCCTTCAGTGCCAAATATGTTACGTGATATTGAAAAGGATATAAATCCTTGTAAATGGGTTTACTTAATTAATGCTTAAGAAAATTCTGTGAAAATTGACTAATTTAAATTATGCAAAAAATCAGCTTATATTTCAGGTACTTCAGTTCCACATTTCTATGTAATTTTAAGTGCTGAATATAAGGCTAGTGATCATTGCTAATTTAAAAGAAATCAATTGAAAGGTATGCTATTGTCTTAGTTGGTTTTGCTCTTTACCACTGACAGTATAAATAATTAGTCAAAACATACCTTTGTTTGGTGTGATAAATATCAAATTATTAATGTTGTTGGTTTGGGATGAAGAACTTATTAATATTATTAATATATCAACAGAGGGCACTCGTGTGCTTTGAAGTGACACCAAGTCCCTGCATTTTTAAAAGTGCTTGGAATAAATTGGAGCTGAAGTGAAATTTTGTGGGTTAAAGTATTTATATATTATTTGATAGTGCTTGAGAAAATTGGTCATTGTCATATTTTTATTTCATGCTCCTTCTACTTTTGGAAATTTACTTTGTGTCTTTTGGTGTTTTACAGTAGGTTGAGGGAGTACAGTCAGTTTGCCTTGAACTGATTCTAAAAGATGCTTTATTATGGCTTTCTAATGGAGTTTCTATTAGCTAAGATTGAACAGTTGTAATAATGAATCAGAATTTAATAAATACTTTTTTTCCAGCCAAAAAGCCAGTAGAAGAATCGGAAGAAAAGAAAGCAGCTCAGTCAAAGAAAAAGATCAAAGAATTAAGAGTTTTGGATGGAAAATCCGCACAAAATTTATGTAAGTGATGTGAAATGCGTTAGGTCAATATCTAATTAGCACATACACACATGATTGTTCCTAATTTTTCTTGTGCCATTGGTTTTTTCTAAAAACTACTGATTTAAAGTGAGTCTTAAATTCAGAAATGTTTAAACACATCTGTTTTGAATTCACTGTACAACTTGGGGAAAAATTAAAAAAAGTAAAATGGAAAAATGATTTAGACTTAAATGGTAATGAACTGTATTGTTTTTATAAATTGATTTTTTCGTTAATTGTTTTGGACTAAAAGTGTAATTAAATGATGATCACTAGTTTGGGAAAGGCACAGTGTTGATAGGTTTTTTTGGTTGGGGTGGAGAGGCCATTCCTATGTCCTTTCTGGTTAGAGTAATGGAGAAATAGAGCTTGGTGGAGGTTAGAATTTTAAAGAGAAAAATATTACCAAATAGGCTAACTTAGGTGCAAATACTACTACTATAAATTGTAAGGAAAAGAGCCACACCTCTTTCATTTAACTTACTTCTTCTCTCTTTAATTATGGAAGGAAATCAATCATTAAGAGTAGTAGATTCTTTTTGTTGGAATTAGAAATACCGTAACATGTCACTAGTCCAACTATGCCCGTGGCAAATAAGTGTGTAAAACCAAATCTGTGCATTTTTTTATTACCAAACCCATGAGCACATTTTCTTAAGCAGAAAATCAACTATGACACAACTGATATAAAACTTCAAGTTTTCAAAACATGGATGCAGGATAATTAGCCATAGCAGTTAGGCTGAATGTAGAGCACTTTAATAAAGTGTTAAGCTAATCTATCTGTGTTTAATACTTTGTAGTTCTTTGAATGGGGCTCTTTTGAGATTTCATAACATTCTGAGTTCAAATTGCTTTGAGAACTCCCCTTCTGAAGGCTTTGCACTATATGAGACTGGATGTGGCACTTAGTGCCATGGTCTAGTAACCACAGTGGTAGTGGATCAAGGGGTGGACTTGATCTCAGAGGTCCCTTCCAACCCTGCTGATTCTATGATTCTATGTTGTCTCTTGTATAAGTTGAGCTATCCTAAAAAGTGGTAGAGTTAGGGCATTTTTTCTTTCTTTGTCCAGCTCTTCATCAGCCTTTTGATGTGGAATTTTTTGTAGAATATCATAAATATCATTTATCCAATTGTAAATATAGTACAGCTATTCATACATGGTTATGAAAGCAAAAATAATAATAAATCAAGTCCTCTAGTGGCTGAATAGGTGTGTTTCAGTAGTAATGTCATTAATAAAGATCAGACTTTATTGCTAAGTAAGACTGCTAGTGAGCTATTGAGGCTGATTAAAAAGTTACAAGTGTTGTCATACTCTCATTTCTTAGAGAAGAAATTCATTATAAGTCAAATTGCAGTAGTGTGCTTCATCTAGCATTTGTTTGATATAGGACACTTCTTAATTGTGAAACCTAATTTAGATGAAGATATGATTTTTGAATTGCTAGAAATTAAGTTTGCTGTTTTATATCAATCTTTTTGACCTTTTTGATTCTAATTATGTATTACTGAATTTCAGCAATATTTTTGGGTTCTTTCCGTTTGCCTTATGAAGAAATAAAAAATATCATTTTAGAGGTTGATGAAGAGAAGCTGAGTGAATCCTTGATTCAGGTATGTGAAAATATGTCTGGTTTTGTTCATAGCTTGTTTTTTACATAAAAGTATGTGAAGGTATAGGAATTCAAGAGTAAGAATAATGTAGAAGGTTATCAGCTACAGGTGTATCAGTTGTGATTACTGCTTCATTTATTTCACTTCTACTGTTGAATATGGTCACATGTAGCTGTAAAACTGTCTTTAAAATACCATTAACAGAAGCACCTTGCAATCTCCCACTTGATGAAGCTTCCCTTTCAGAAGGAAATCTCTGAGAATTCTGTTTTTTCATCTTTGAAGACAAGCTGAAGAAGATTTAGGCTTCTTGTGGAAACAGCTCTGCAACAACTCTGCTTGTCTCTAGTGAGAGATGAAATTACCTGAATGTTTCAGGATACTGCTGCAACTCAAAAACCATCTGCAAATGAAACCTTCTCTCAAGCTTGTTTGGTATCATTGTGAGCTCTTAAGTCTCTCAGCTGGAGACAAGCAAGTGTGGAATACAGCTTCTTTACATCACTCTCTGATTTGCTCACTGTAGGAGGGTCACAGCCCTTCATGATCTCTGGGGAACAACAGTACAACAGAGAAGCACGTAAAGCTTAGAAGTTGTAAAGATTTAGCACACCAGTAATACTGGTGTTGAATTGTTTTATTTAATATCATACACAGATTCAGATTCTAGCTAACATACTGAGCTTCAGTTTATCCTTTCATCCTTCCCTATCTCCTTTTTGCACCTTTGTCCCATTGCCCCCGAGGTTTTTTTTCCATTAATTTTTTTCTTTCTTTCTTGAATGTGTAAATTTGTTATTCCAGGGACACGAGTCTAAACTGAGTTGTCTCAGTACAGAGTCCTAATTTTATTTAGGACTCTTTTATTAATCAGGAATGTCAGGTTATGTGATTAAGAAGCCTACAGGTTTAGGAAAATCAAAAATCAAGGGTGAGAAAACAACCCCGCCTTGGATAGCTGAAGTAGAGAGGCGATTCAGCTTGGTTATCTCTATGGCAAATGCAACTCAATAAAGTAGCTAAACCAGTGGTAAGTCAGTGCTGTTTTGGTCACAAGTCACAGTGACACCATATGGGCTGCTATGAAGTAAATTAACTTGGTCCCAGCCCAACCTCATACACTATAAAAATGGCAAATGTGATTGCAAGGTGTATCAGGTCAAGGATTTCCAGTCGAGAGGATAATTTTTATGCTTTTGAATAGGGTACTTCTGAGACCTTATCTAAAATACTTGGTACATTTCTCAAAAATGAATTTAAAATAGAGAAGCTGAACTTAAAAACTACTTAAGATGATTGAGGGATAGAGAAACAGTCTGCAGAAGGAAGCAGGAAAGATTGGCTTGATTAGATCAGCAATATAAATAGCTGTGAGGGATGTGACTATGTTATAACTGTATGGGGAGAGGAGTGATGTATGTAAGCACTGGGGAGAAAAATGAAGTTGCATAAGTAAAAGGTAATGTTATCACCAGAATAAATGTATGTGAGTTCATCATGAATGCAACTGTCTAGAAACTCAGCAGCCCATAATCTTCAGAAAATGAAGGCTTTGGAGATTGGTCCCTTTCTGAGGGGAATGGTGTGGCAGAGCCACTTTCAATAGCAGGGAGATGCAACTGATAACCTGGAAGAGATTCCTCTGTGTTTCAAGGGATATTCTTAGAAATATATTGGGGTAAATGGGCTGTATCATCTATTTCATGTTCTGTCTATTCTGGTTTATTTGTATTTTAATCTTCAACTGAGCTATTAACTAATTTACCAGTTTAACAGTTTTCAATAGTACTGATTGGAAAAACTGTACAAAGCAAACCTCGCTTTCTCCCATGCTTAGCAAAACTCCCACGTGCTAAAAATGCACGTGTAGAAACTGCTTTGTTTTAAGTATCAAAGTGGTGGAAGTGAAATGGGTATGGCGTAATTGAGCAAATAGCAAAGTGTTTTTTCAATTTTGCTTCTCAAGCCCTTGTTTCTTGCCACTTTTCTAAGTTACAGTGTAATACTTAGTAAAATAAATTGGATTCATGAGTTTAAGTAGCTGGTAGACTCTATACTGTTGTACCTCTTCCTTGAGGACAATGCTCTAGGGAAAAATGTTTTCAATTGCTTTGAGGAATTGTCTTTGAGGGAGTAAGTTTTTGTAACCATACAGTTGTCAAACACCATGTTTAGTGCAATTCAGGGCATTGGGACAGTAAGTAGTGACTGATAGTTTCAGCCTTTTAATGTCAACCTTAGATTCCTTTTCATGTTTATGTTAACCATTGTTATTTACCTTATTTTTATGTAAACCCATATCATCATGAATACATTATGAAATTGTTTCCTGAAGTGCTGACAAGGATTTGAATATGTGGTCACTGAAGGCTTTATCTTTTTTTTCAGTTATTCAACACATTTAATGAAAGTATATATATATATGTGTGTGTGTGTGTATCTATATATGTATCTAAAAAAGGAGATGCAGTGGTAGTAGAGTGGGACATGAGTTTGGGTTAATAGGAAAGGAAACATACTTAGGTTTAAGCACAAAGCTACAGCTCAATTGTGTGACATGGAGGTGAATCTCTCTGCCATGTATATTGAACTCTGCTTCCTGAGACATTCAGCAGCTTCTTAGTGTGAGTATAAAAATGTCTCTGTAACAGGGATGTTTTGTATGAGACTGCTTGTCATCTTTAGTTTTCTTTATGGAGGTGGATGAATGTTTGACTCTTTCAGCTTGGAGAATTACATTTGCTATCACTTGCAAATTTGACAAATTAGACTGATGCTTCTCCAAGTTGTACCTTGATTTCTCCTTCAAGCCTGGCAGAGTGATCAGTAATCAAATTCTCAACATGAATAAGGATATTGCAAGAGTGATGGCAAGATTGGTCTGTTCTAAAAATAAGACATCTGTACCTCTAATAGTGCAGATTTTCTCCAATTAGGATTTTTATATATGAAAAAAATATGCTTCTGCAGTGTTGGTTGCTTTTTTAACAGTCTCATAATTCTTTTCCTATTGATGCTTGCTTGAATCGAAATGGTTTTCTTTTAATTAAAGAATTACATTGTTTTGATTTCAATTGGTCTATATATGAAAGTTTAAATACAAACTAAACTTCTGCTGAGTATCTCTTAAAACAAAGTGTTCTTCAGTCTTAATATAAATACTTAATACATTTAGCATATCAGTATTGAGATCTTAAGATCATATACTAACTAATACAAATTTCTTTGGGGACATGGATAGGATTGCAAACAACTTCAGCTTTTTACTGAGTTCCAGTATTTTTGCCATCCAAAAGATCTGTACAATTTTGAGATGGTGACCTTTTTTTGTGTAAGGTATTTTGAAGTGTATTTTGTGCACAGCTACTTTGAATGTCTAAAAATTGTAATTTTTTTTTCTAGTTATGTCTTGTTTTACACAGACCAGTTATTTCTTGATTAATATTTAATGAGCAAGATGAAATCACTAGGGCAAAAAAGAATGTAGATAGACGAAACTCCTTGATCCTGTCAGGCCCTGAAAAATTATACTCTAACCTTTTAATACTGAGAAGGTATTCTTCAAATCAGAGACTGTAACAGAGGAGTTGATGTCTGTATTAAATAATTACTGATTTGATTTGATGTTTATACAGTGTTAAAGCTGTGTAAATAAAATAAGCTTCCCATAATTTCCTCATGCATTTCCATGTTGTGGTATTTTAAGCATGTTATTTTTAATATAGTTTAATATAACAAATTTGATATAATACCTTGTTTGTTTTAGAACCTAGTGAAGAATCTTCCTGAGCAGAAGGAACTCAATGCCTTAGCTGAATTAAAGGATGAATATAATGATCTTGCTGAGCCAGAACAGTTTGGAGTTGTGGTATGTATTGATGCAATGATCAACTGCAGAATTCCATTTTGTCATGTAAAAAGAAAAATTTTAGGGATAAAATATTTTGGTTAGTGTTTTTGGAAGACCTACAGCAGGAAAAAGTTACTATCTATTTCCTATTGAGTAACAATCAAAACATCTCTGAATACATATCAGGCCAGTTTGGGTGGGGCCCTGAACAACCTGATCTAGTGGGTGGTATCCTTGCCCATGGCAGGAGGGGTGAAACCAGATGATCTGTAAGGTCCCTTCCAACCCAAGGTGTTCTATGATTCCATGATTCTAGGTGTTTTCCTGGAAGGAATTATAGTATGCCATTAAAAGCAACAAGCACTCCTGTGCTAGACCAAGTCTTTTGTCTGTTTTGTCCTGAATGTTTATTAAACAGTTATGAAGAACACTGGAGCTTCAAGTATTTAAATTTCCAAGAGTCCATAAAAGACCCATTTACTCCATGGCATTGACAACTCCAATAAATTTTTTGTTTTGTATCAAAAACTGTAAACAGGTGGAAGAGTTAATATACCCATAAGTGTCTTGTGTTTGTGTACATATATTTATTATGTGTATATATACATATATATGTAAGTGTGCATATACATGTAAAATATTTGTGCATATGTACAAACATACAGACTTGCAAAATGGTTCTAGAAGAGGTGGATTCATATGGATTCATATCGAGGCTGAAATTTTAGATTGTGTTCTGTTTCTTTTACTAGCATTTAATACATACTTGTAATGCAAAAGTAGGGATATTGAGTGTTGTAATGGCTGGAACCTGTCTCTGAAGGAAATTATGGAATTTGCATAAATTGCCTTAATCCAGGCTGGGGGTGATGGTGTGATACCGAGGACTACCCAGGACTTGGAAATCACTTTAGGTCTTCCAAGGACTTGATAAGGCCTTAGGCAAATTAGTTCCTGTTTTCACTTCACTTTGCCAGTCCAAAAGATTAGGATGCTGATGATGCCTCTGTAATGTGCTCAGGATTTATCCCCAGCTCCACAGGAGCCAGGTTTGCTCTTGCTGGATTTTTAAGGCATTATGTGCATTAAAATGCATTAAAACAGGAATAGAGACCTCCTAAAAGGGAAGAGTAAAATCAGCTTTTTACTAAAAAGCTCCGATTTGAGCATAATTTGGCTTCAGAAGTGCCTTTTGAGTGATTTTTTTTTTCTTCTTCTTTTTTTACATTATTTTTTGGTTGGGGAAGTAACGGAATATGGTCTAATGAGATTTTTGTAGAGGATTTAGGAAATGAAGGATATCAATGACTTCTTTTGAAAAACTTTAGCCTACTGATTTTTTTTTTTCCCCAATAAATGGCATAAAGTTCCAAAAATCTTTTATTTCAAAACAAAGATGAGGAATTTTGGTAGAAGTCTGATACATTAGGTAGTCTTATGGCAAGAGCTGCAGTAGTAAAACATTATGATCTATTAATTGATCAGTAGCAATTTAAAACCCCTCCTTCTGCCACACATTCCCTTTTATAAACATCATCACTGTCTTGTCTGTTCTACTTCAGCCTGTCTCTACTGCATTGCTCTCTATAGCTTTTATATAGAGATATTTCTGGATTAGGATACTACTTATATACCTGGAGATCTCGCCTTTATCTGAGTTAGGATTACTGCTGGATTGAAACTAGGTGGTCCTTGTTTTTTCACTTGATTGTATTGAAATAGCCATGAAAGTATCCTTATTTCCCAACAGCACCAATATATAGTCAAGATCACTGTTTCATTGATTTATATTTTTGAGGAATGACTGCCTATGGAAAGTTGAGAGAGTTTTCAACCATTTAATTCAACATTAATTAACAAAAGCTGCTTAGTCAAACATCTCCAAATGGTGATGTTTGCCTTATGAAGGAACTAAGTTTCCTGAAGTTTGTTTGCTTATTCAGCTTTACCATCTGGTTTAATAAAAACCAGTATTTTCTTTATGGGTAGTGCTTCTGTCTTATTTTCAGAGGCCTCTAACTGTATTACTAGTACTAAAATGCTGATTTTGTTTCTGATTTTGGTTTAATTGAACTATCCATTGAAGTGGAAGAAATACAGCTGAACGTAAACTCTTTACCTGACTGAACTTCTTTTTTCCTATGTGTCCAATTAAGTTTGGAGTTTTGCATTAATAATAATTGTAACCTTGATGTTAGTCTGTCTGTCTTCTTTTATTCCTATCTTAAATAATATTTAAAATGTGTACCCTTATTTGTATGTAAATTTAGGCATGTTAATTATTAAGATATGTTAATTGAATAATCACTTTGCCCATCAAATTTAATAAAGATTGGAATAAGTTGCTTAAAATTTGTGTAGAAAACCCATACTTAGTAAATTATTAACTTATTAGAAGAGACCGATTAACTTAATATTCAGCTGATATGTAAATGAAAATTAGAACTGCATTTTCATTTAGATTAAATGTTAAAATCAATTATGTATTCTAATTAGTTATTGGAACTTTTTGAAGTTATATACTGGGATCAAAAAAGGCAACACAACTTCATATAAAAGAAAGTTTGCATTGATGTTGAAGTAGAGCAAGAAAAATAGATTAACTGAATCAGTTGTGTAACATGAAATAAGCTAGGCAGAATGTTATCTGATTTTTAAATGTAAAACTTCTGTTCAAGAGTTAAGTTTTTTATGATATGAGAACTGCTGCAGCTTAGTGAGGAAATGCAATTCCATTTCAGTGCCAGTTGAACATTTTTATTATTTTAAAAGCAAAAGTTTCACAACATAGTTGTATAGTGATTGCGTATTTTGTGACCTTTTTTCCTGTTTGACCAGGATTAGCTGTCCAGAACAGTCCTGACTGCAAGGTGGACTAAGTGGGGAGAACTATACAAGTTTATTATACCTGCATTGGTTGAGTCTTTCATTTTTTTTTTTTAATTGAATTTATTTGCCACTTGTTTGGCCTCATTGTAATTTCTGGAGCTGCTGAAGAATTAATCTTCCTAGGACATGGCTAGAGAAAAAAAAAAAGACAACTTTAATATAATATAGGTAAGAGGGTAAGTTGTCTTAGTAAGTTGACAAATTTGTATTAGAGGAATGTCAGCTTTTTCTTAGTAAGTGAGGCAAATTTAATTGTGCTTTTTGCCTTTCTCCAATAGCCTTTGATCCTAGTTTTAATACAGGACTTGAGAATTGAATGATGATAATAAAGCATAAAGAACTGAATAAAGAACTTGATTAGGTAGAGAGTTCAGTCAAGACCTTTATGAAAGCCCAGAAGGGGAAATAATGACATGCAGCCCAGCACTGACAGTGAGCTGGAAAAGAAATACCCATTTTCTTGCTTCTTTAACTATTTGTGGTGGAAGCCAATGTTTGCTGTTCCATGTCTTATTTCTTATATGCCTTGGACACTAATTTTGTGAAACCATAAAGAATTAGACTTTTTTCTAAGTGAATGTAGTCTTTACACCTTACCTATTCCAGCAGATCCCTCCAAGTTCAGTATGTTTGTCAGGCACTGAACACCTGGATTTAGAAACAGGCATATGAAAGGGAAACAAGGGAAGTGTGGGGAGGGAGGAACTAAAATGGCATTTGTGGTCATCATCTGATATATATGTGTATAAAAACGTTCTGAATTTTAAGGAAACAACCCACCTGAAACAGCTCTTGGGAAATTGTGAAGATACTTTTAAAAGATAATGCAAGTCAGCAAATGAAATTAAAACTTACTGCTGGTTTGGTGGTCAAACTACCTTGCAAAGCAAATAAATGCTCAGTGTTTCATGACACTTCAAACACAATATTAAAAGAAGAAAGTACAGTTGGCTGAAGTATTGTCAAGGATTATTCTTCACAAATCTTCTTCACACTGTTCTATTGGCTTATACATGTTTTGCTGCATTTTGTTTTCAGGATCTAAAGCTTTTGACAACTTTTTTTCTGTGTCATTTTGAGTAAAAACAGTAATTGGAGATTGTTCTACAAAACTTAAAGCAAATTATGTGATTAATTTTAATTTCTATCTACTGCAGATTAGTGTAAGTAGATCCTTTTAAGGCAGATGTTTTCAGTATGATATTTCTGAAATACAGAATGATTAGAAGAGTAATGTTGCAAGACTTTCAATGATTTGGGCTTATAGAGGCTCACAGAGAAATTTGTGACAATGGAGACTTATAAAAAAAGATCTCTGGTTATGCTGAAATGCTTCTTTTTTGATCCTTTCCTTTTCCTTGTTCCAGTCTGATCATAGGAATTGTTTGAGACCATCTGGAGCGCCTTCATATTTATGCTTATTTTAGAATGAATTAATTTTTATTCAGGCCACTCAAGTCTTTCCTGTGCAAGTTATTGCTGCTGTGTCTGGTAGATAATACCAGTGGAAAAATCCTGGTTCCTCCAAGAACCAGAGTAAAACTTTGGACAACAGAGACAGAGGCACACCAAAATCTTTGTTTTCATGGTCACGATCTGTGATTTGTCACATAACAAAGCTTTTCTTTCTAAGTGCTTCAGGAACACCACTGATAGTGAATGCACAGGGGGAGAAATCTTCCTGTATTCTGCTAAGTAAAATGAGGAGTTAGATTTGGAAGATAATCATTCTTACAATTAAATGGAAGTTTTTAAGTGGCTTAAATGAGCTCAATACGTATTTTTCTCTTAATTTAAATATGCCTTGTGAATTATAGTGTTCTAAGTAGGAGGAAATAACTGATCACTTGTGCAAAATATGACAGACCACCATATTTTGGTAGCTAGGCTAGTGAATTTGGTATTGGGGATTTAAACTAATGAATATTGTAGATACTTTTCAGTATCACTGTCATTACATGGCTACCACACCATGATTTATGACCTCCCACCTTTTTATCAGATCAGGAAGGAATTAGTCCTGTATTACCTTTTGCCAAATGTCTGAAACACAAAGGTGGTTGGGTCCTGGGCAGTAGTTTTACAAAATTTACTTAAAAGGTAGTAAAGTAGGCTGTATGTTATCTGTGAAGTCTAATGCCATGGGATCAGAACTGAGAGTATACCATTAGTATGTCCTTACTTTAGTCTCTCTAGGTATACTGTTTTTTATATAAAAGTTGTTATGAATTTCAGCCCAAAGCTCTTTATCCACCTCCAGAATATTTGCAGCCTGTACTTTCAGGCTGATCTTTGGTTCTTGTGAACTGGTAGAATTGTCTTTGCTGGGAACAAGGGGTTTGGCAGTGGGCATTTATTACCAGTGAGCTTGGAATTGACAAGTTAAATGGTTTGGAATCACAAAGCACTTTCTTGTTTTTACTGATTTTTTTCAGGCAAAGTGTATGGTTTGGGGAAAGATACCTGTGAGCAGTTTACAGATTCCTGGAAATGCCAGATAGGCAATGAAAACACACAGACTTCCTGGCTGCATGATGGTTTTTTTTTTTTTTTAGTGCAAACTATTTTGCTTAAATAAGCTTCTGGTTTTTTTATGTTCTGCTGCAATGTTTTGTCTTTTGCAGATGAGCTCAGTGAAGATGCTGCGGCCACGTCTCAACGGGATCCTGTTCCGGCTCATGTTTGAGGAGCACGTGAACAACATCAAACCTGACATCATGGCAGTGACAATGGCTTGTGAGGAGCTGAAGAAGAGTGAAAGCTTCAGTAAGCTGTTGGAGTTGGTGCTGTTCCTCGGAAACTACATGAACTCTGGCTCCAGAAACGCACAGTCCCTCGGCTTCAACATCAGTTTTCTTTGCAAGGTAGGCTGAAGCTGTAAAACTTTGAAGTGCAAATTCATGAAACTCAGGACACATGAGAAAGTATCCTAAGCAGGGGAAAACGTTCTGTCAATGTAATTTACCAACTGCACCTCTGTGGTTCATAATGGATTAAGAAAATACAGAGGAAATACAGAGTAAGCATTTCCAGGATGGTCCCTGCTATAGCTGGCTTGGTGCAATGGGGATTTAAGGCACTTGAATTGTAAGTCTGTTCTGAGTTTTCTGGAGTACACAAGTGGAACAATTTTTTTTCAATCTGAATTTGTTTACTTGTTTTATCAATAGAATATACACAGAGCTCTGAGTGTGTTAAGAGTAGCTCTGGTTACTCATCTTCTCATCTTCTACCCAGCTGTCCCTCAAGCACTGTCATAGAAATAAGTATTTGGATTTAAGATGGACGTTGTTAACCTTTAACCAAAGTTTAACTTCAGTTGTGGTGACAAAATATGGGATGCATCAAGAACTCCAGGATCTAAAGTAGTTGGAAATTCATGTGCGCTGCTTGCTTGTTTATATGGTAAAATGTGTGTAAGGCATTGATCCAAACTTGACTCAGTTTGAAGAGTACCTTTGAAAGTATCTTTATTTTAAAGACATGCAGGTTTTTAAACAGATTAAAAAAAATTAGTGTAAAACTTGCAGAGATTTTTATTTTTTTTTTTTTGTGTAATCAGAGGATCCAGATTTCAGGTCCCTTTTTTGGGCATTATGAGGAGACCTGATATATATCTCAAGGAGGTTTAACCCTGGGACAAAATCATACTTCATGTACCCAGCAAGTGTCATCTGACATATTTCAGCAGGGAAAGACTCTGCTTGCTGTGGTTTAATGCAAAGATGTTGCCAACTTCTGATAAAATAAAAATCATCATCTGAGGAGAAGCATATTTCTATTCTTTAATAACTATTAAAAGAGAAGCCAAGGTAAAGGATCTTCTTGAGATCTCATGCTGCATTTTCTTTCTGGTTGTAGTGGAATCTAAAGGGAAATTAATGTTTTAAGTGGAAAAATAGTTGTTACCAAGGAGGCAGGGAAATGACTTTGCAGGAATGGTACTGCAGCAGAGTGGAGGTCTGAGAAGTTCTTGCACTCCAGGTGATAGATTTATGAATTGCTGTCAATGCAAGTCTCATGTGTTGACACAGCTAATGTAGATTGACTAATCCTGCAAATTGTTCTCTGCTGAACTGAATAATTGCTGAAGCACAGCTACCTGTGCTTACAACTAAATTCTTCTGAAAATAACGGAGACAGAAATCTATGACTATTTAATTCACTTAATTCAGCATTGCCCTCAGAAACAAAATCCATTTGCTAACCTTTTAAAATTTGTTTTCAAAGTAGATATTTTTGAGGGAAGTGTTCTTTTCTGTTCTTCCCCCCCCCATGAGATTTAGAGAAAATACTTAAATATTCTGTGTAATATAATAAAATGTTGACTGTGCTGTTGTATTTAGGTACCAGGTATATTTTGTGATAAGGTCATGGCTAAAAATAATCACAGACAGTGATGGTGGTTGAAATATAGAAGAAGATCTTGCCAAGATCCAAACGTGAAATTATATCATTAATATCTCTACGTATTGATTGAACATTATGAATTATCACTCACAAGTTCCAAACTCAGAACAAGTCACTGAAGTTAATGGAAATGTAGATCAGTGTTCCTGGACAGTGTGACATATGCATTGTCTGCAATTGAAATTTATTTTTTATTACTTATGTTAATAGATAGTTTTTGCTTTTTAAAGCTCCCATTTTCATTGGTTTATGTATTTGCCATTCTAATTTGAATTAGATTTGTACAGTAATGTGCTTTTGCAAGACTAATTTTTTCCTCAAATGGTTTTGCTCCTGTACTCATGCTTTAATATCATTTTGAGAGAGGTAGCCTTCCACTTCATTGGTGTTTAATTTTAGAAATAAGAGTTGTTTACGTAGTATTTTCAACAGATTTTTTTTCTTAATTATTTTTAAGTATCCAGATTTTTATTTGGGTAATGACTTTGTTTGTGCATTGATTATTTTCAAATGATAATTGCAATTGGTTCCTTTGTTTAGTAGCTTTCAAATTCCACCCTCCCATTTTCCACCCAAAATAGTAGGATGACTTTATTGGCTTTGTTTATGAACTAAGACTATGGGTTTTAACTGTTGTGAACAGTATAAAATATATCAACTGGGCATATCTTTTACAAGCACCAGCTTTAGTATCTGCCTACAGCCACCTACCAGCTTTATTACATTATTCAAACAGTCTCAAAGTTTTATTGTTGGTCAATAATTGGTCTTCACCGAGGAAATGAAAACTTGTGTATGTGTGAGTATGGCAGGGGGAGTGTGTCATCCTGTTTAGTGAAATCTTGCTGTGAAATTAAATTTCTAATTTATATTTCTTGGCTGAAGAAGACAGTAATAGAAATAAGTGACACCTAACAGCAGGAGCAAGGGCTGTTTGGCAGTGTCCTGTGCCTTAAATGTGTGTGCTTCCTGGGGCATCTGGGTGCTACTGAATTTTGAAGGCTGTGTGAACATGGGAAGGTTTTTCCTCATTTTTTAATTATTTTTTTTTTTGATGTGTGGTGTCAATTTGAGAAGGCACTGCTACTATGTTAGAGGTTTTCCTTGAGTAATTTCAAGGTGTCTTCATTTCTGCTCCTGGGGAATTTCATCATTCAAGCTTATCCAGAGGAATTTGGGAGTCTTTATTCTGTATTTTGTTATAATACCTCCTTTTTTTTAGGCTAGTGGTTTATACTATTATTCAGTGGACTTTCTGCCCATGATAAGGGAACTTTTTAATTTTTATTTTTTTTGAGCCAGCTGTCAGCAAGGTAGGATATGTCTGTGTACACATTTCTATGTGCAGAATACACACACTTAAGATGCAGAATCCTAAAGTGATGAATTCACTTTTCAATAAAATCTGATTTTTTTATTGATTTTTTTTGTTTTTGTTTTTGTTTCTCGAACAATCTTAAATTAATTGTCCATTTAGTAGATGTGGTACTTACATTATATTATCTGGAAAAAAAAAAAAAGGAAAAAAGGCAACTATTGATCTGGGTCCAATGTTTGGTTTTGGAAAATAAATGTTTTTACAACAGAGCTGGTTATTTCATACACAGAAATGCGTTCTTGTGCAGCAACTTTTATTAAAACATGATAAAGAAAATAAAAGAAAGCACAAATTCCAACCTATCTGGTCTGAGCTAAAAAGCTAATGCCTGTATAGTAATTGCAAATCCTTAAAAACAGATTATCTTTCTGGATGTTATATTGCAGTGTATTATGTTATTGAAGATAGAAATGATTTGTAAACAACCTTTGGCAGAAAGCAGAGAACTTAATTTTGTTCAAATAAGATATCAGCATCAGAATTCAGGTGCTGCATCGAGACTGGCAAGCGAGAGGAGCTATTCCCATGTATGCACCAGGGCATCTTGATTGCCTAAGTATGAAGTGCCCTCTAAAAATACAAATACGGCAGAAAAAGTGCTGAAGTTGAAGGAGGCTGCTGTAGTAATTCACTCAAGGCATATCTTTCAACCTGTTGCTGTGTTTGTTTAATTTGTAAGAAGGAACCAGCTGCTCTCCTGAACCCCAGCTGCAGCAGGAGAACCCTCATGGAAATGGAACAGGAAGAAAAGAGGTTTGCTTTAGGCATGTGCAGGTACACCTTCTGTTCCTGTGGTGGTGACTTAATGTGAAGACTAACAGCAAACCTCCTTCAGTTTTAATAAAGCTCTTGTAGCATTCTAGGTGCATCAGTGTCTATTTTATGTGATAAGTAATATCATGTTACTTTTTGTTCATAGTGCAAATAGTACAAGACAAACTGTTTATCTGGTCTGAGTATTACTGATGAGTGTACATTTATTGTGTACCAGCCCTTGTTCTCTTAAGGTGGGAAAGATTTCTGGGTTATGAAAAGGTATATAATCTCATAAAAAATCAATGGAAAGCTTTTTTATAGCTATAATAAAGTGTCACTCTAGTGATGGCTCATACATAAATTTTTCCTCACATTGGCTGTCACGTTCAACCCTCACACCTGAAAGCTGCATCCAGAAGCATCTGTAAAAAGACCAAACCCATTCTGAAAGTGGGTTATGGTATGATTGGCATGGTTTGAATGCTTTACTTAGGGACTATATGTCAAGGGAGGTTTTTGTTAGGCTGATGTTTTTTTCTGGGTTACAGGACATCGTGCTCTGTGTATTACTTGGTTTGAACGGGAGCACCGAGTATTACCCTCTGTGTACATTAGTCTTTAATCCTTTCCCAAACAATGAATCTGCGAGTATTGACCCTCCAAGTGATGCTTCAACGTTCACTGGAGCTGCTTTCTGTAGCTGCCACTGATATAACAATTTATTTTATTTATTTTTAAACGAAATGTGTTATTCCCAAATTCTGTCTCTCAGGTAAAGAAAGACCATAGATTCAAAACCTCTATTTTTAAATTTTAACACGACAGTGTTAAAAATTTACCCTGAATTATAGCATTATAGAGTATCCTAAGTTGGAAGGGACCCATGAGTATCATCAAAGTCCACCTCCTGGTCTTGTAAGCAGAACTTAATAGGCTGTTTTTTTTTTTTTCTTTTGTCCACTTGGATGATGTCTAGAACAGCAGAAATTAGGCTTAATCATTAAGTGCTTACAAGTCAAGAAATATTATGTTTATTAAGCAAAATTGCTGTAAGTAAAGAAGTTGAATATAAAAACTATTGCATTTATATGAAAAGAAATAAAATAATGTGTGTTATTGAATACAAGTATATACTGAATACAAGTATAGTGCGTGAATACAGAGACTGTAAAGACACAACCTTGCTGTTGTTAACATACCAGTTCCTACCTTTAATTTCTATTTTTAATATTTAAATAGTATATGCTAAACTACACTCAAGCCCCACCTCTCTTCCTTTGTCATTATACTGGTGGGCTTAGAATTTGCTTTTTAAATTATATATTTGATTCTCAAGATCAAACAGAACTATCTGTATCCATTGTGGTGAAAATAAGGATGAACTAGCAGAGATGTGTTTATGATTAGACCAAAGAAGTGAATTTGACAGAGGTGTTTAAGATCTGAGTGAATGTTTACTCCAGGTTTAAACAACACAGCGGGTGCTAATACTGACTCTTGTTGATACAATGTTGCTGTTGGTGACAAAACATGTTTCTGTTGCAATTTGAAAGCAAAATAATTTTGTCCATTTAGAAAAAAAGTGCTTTATCCACTTGATGATGTCAGAGAGATCAAAGGCTGCAAATCCCACTACTGTTGTTCACAGACAAATTGAAATGCAATTTTTTTTTCCATGCAGATGTTTAGCCACTAAATCTATGATTTTTTTTTTCCAAGTCAGAAGAACTTCTGTGTATGTAACACATTAAAGCCCTTTAACTGCATACCATTACTGAGCATTGTTTACTCTCTAATCGCTGAATTGGTATGAATTAAATTGCTTTCTTAATTGCCTAAATACCTTATATTTTTAAAAGCCTGTTTTTCCACTGCACTCATTTATTCTTAACAGGGTAATCCTTAAAGCTGAAAGGCCTCTATTAAATTGAACATCGATGGCAAGCCTGTCATGAGGATTATAGAATTAGAACTTCAAGTGATTTAGAGAATGAGAAAACAAATAGGAGATTTTACACACGCATTTGTGTATTCTTCTTAAATAAATCCTTTATTTCATTTGTTGTGTATGTTGTAGCTTACTTCTGTATGAGAACTGCACTAGATGAGTTAGTGAAATGCGGTTAAAACAACTCTTTACAGATACACTTGTATTACTTAATTCTTCATGTCAAGTGAAATAAACTCATCTCAAACTCTTACATACACCTACTCCATTGCCGTTGTGAATAAGAGGAAGTCTCGACTTCCACTAAATCTTCAATCAACTCATACATTCATTCTTTATATCTGCATAAAAATGGGCAAACTAAGAAATTTGATTTTAAATTTGTTTTCTCATTCTCTGAAGTTCATGATGTTCCACTGTGTAGACACCTGCGCTCTGCCATGGGATTTAGCCATATGTTTACTTGGAAACTTGCCACTGGCCCTATATTTTAACAATTGTTTAAGACATATTTTTTTATGGATAAGAAACTGATTCCAGCAGTTAATACTCTCAAGACTCTCTGTTCTCCATTAGCCTATCACTTGCAAGAATAATGTTTTATTTTGGACCACTAAGAAGTGTCTCTGCAGTTGAGGGGACAGTGAAAATATGCAGTTACCTGTTACTTCGCCTTGTACACAGTTTTCCTGCAGCTTTTCATAAATAAACCTGGATGTATTAAGTTCCTTTTACCTGCAGTCGGGATTATCTTTGCTTTTTTATTGTCATTCTATATTTCAGTAAGGCGGGGTGCTTTTAATTCATGTGTCTGTATAGAATTTGTCTCAAAATCTTTAGGCTAAAGCAGCATGTTTTAGATTTTGCTTCAAGAAGGAATTGTGGATTTACAACAAGGAATTACTTTAACTTGACTAGTCAAAGTGCAAATTCTGACTATTAGCATGATGTCCAGCTATGCAGCATTTCAGAAGGATTCCTTTAGAGATTTGGCAGTTGCGGCACTGAAGGAATGAACTAAATTCTGTTCTCTTTAATCTTTGTTCACAGCTATTTTTTATCAAAGGGAGCATTCTGAACTGGCAATGCTAAAATCTCTGAACTTTATGGACTATCTTCAGGTTTTGTTCTCATCAAAATTAATTATTCTTTTAAAAAGTACTCCATAGGGTAGATTCCTTTTATAGCCTTAAATTATGAAGATTTCAAGAAATTTCTTTTTGAAATAATTTGTTTAATTTACAGGCGACCAGTGTAGGTAACTCATTAGTTTTGCTAATAAGTTACATCTTCAGTATTCACTTTATTTAAACATTTTATTAAAAAAAAAAATCTATATTTTTTTCTCTTTCCTTTCTCCTGTGTTTACTTCTTAGATTCGAGATACTAAATCATCAGATCAGAAAACAACCCTGTTGCATTTTCTGGCAGAAATCTGTGAGGAGAATTACAGGGACATCTTAAAATTTCCGGATGAATTGCAGCATGTTGAGAGTGCAAGTAAAGGTAAGCAAATAGATAAAGCACCTAAAGGTAATAGCTGTTTGCTTTGACATTAAATGCTTCCAACATTTCATTTGAGATTGTTGGATTATGTAACCTGTAAGCATCGATAATCCATGTGCATTGTGCCTTTCTGCTTTTTATTGACCTGAGAAGTAGTGAAGAGGGAAAAAACCAGTAATAAAACAACTCTTCTTCTGAAGTAGGTTGTGAAAATAATAGAGTGCATTTCAGTGGGGTACTTAGAAAAATCACGTCAGAAGTTTTGTCAGCAGTATAATCATGATGTTTAGTTTACTCTTAAGCCTTTGAAGTCTCGTTACTTGAGAATGAACACCATGTGTGTGCATGTGCATTCACACAGAGCATGGTTCTTGTTTTAACACTTGATAGAGAATAACAAATATGCTTTGTCAGAATCCCAGGCTTTATATGAAATTCATGTAGTTTAATTGTACTACACAGTCAGTATTTAATACTGACTATTTTTGGTCAGTCAGTAGCATAGGCTGGTGAATGTGATAGAAAGCTCAATTCATTTTTTGGAGATTTTTCATGTGGAGTAGACTGTACTACCTTGCACACTTGTTGCTGAGTTGTCAAAGGTGAAGGTAGGTAATAGTGCTTGATGAAGGTAACACAAACTTCTATTTTGACTGGGCATTAATGATTCATCAGAAGATAAATACTTGGGGGAGCACAAGAATATGAAGGAAAAGAGAGAAGAAGTTGGATACACATTTCCACTAGCTCTATCCAGGTTTGCAAATTTTTGTCTTTTTTTCAGTGTTATCAGTCAGTGTCTCTCTTCAGTGCAGTGATTAGCTGTTAGATAGACACTCTTCTAGTTAGCCCATCATTTGCTTTCAGTTTGTGTTCTTCTACCTCAAACTTCTGCTTACTAAGAGCAGAACTCTTGTTTCCCCAAGGACTTGGGGAATAGTTCATCAATCAACCAAACTTTGCTGTTGTTTCATCTCAGGCTTCTTCACAGTTTTGAGTGAGTGTCTTTATCATACCGTTTTTTTACTGTTTCTCAGACTTTTTGTGTCCTTTTCCAGGTTGGTTTTTTTCCTGCATATAAACCAAATTTTATTCCTATTGATTAAATGTCTCCATGCCTCGCTTTTTTCTTTGCTGCTGAATTCTTCATTGGCATGGACAAAATGGAACTGATCTTCCTGTACAGGGTTGAGGATGCTTTTGTGTTTTAATGCAGGATAGAGACTGAACAGAGAACTTGTACATCACAGCCCTGAATGTACCATGTATATGAGTAAAGGTGCATGTTTAAACAGCACCCAGCTGGCTGCTTCTGCCTGAGCACTGTTGTGGGGACAGTGTTGGACCTGGCCTTGAAGGCATGAAGCTGTCAGGGGGGTTTTGGTTGGATATTAGGCAAAAGTTCTTCCCCCAGAGGGTGGTTGGGCACTTAACAGGCTCCCTCCCCAGGGCAGTGGTCACAGCACCAAGCCTGACATAGTCCAAGAAGCATTTGGAGAACACTCTCAGACACATGGTGTGGTTCTTGGGGTTGTTCTGTGCAGAGATAGGAGTTGGACTCAATAATCCTTGTGGGTCACTTCCAACTCAGAATAATCTATTGTTCTATGGTGGAGTTACATATTCATTAGTTGTATTTATGCAAGTAGCAGTTAGGCATCTTATCTAAATTCCAAAAATATTTTCTAGTACTTGATAGTTCTTCTCTGGAGGTGACTTTTTAAAGTTTAATCTTTTTCTCCCTTTCTTTATAAAGTCTTATGGTTTACCAGCCGCTTTTGATGATCTTTCATGAATTTTCTTCTGTGGCTGACACTTGCCCTTGCAGCTTTGAGATTTTTATAGTTTGATTCAAAGCCTCTGATGTTCTGTAAGTTGACTTCAGGAATTAAACCAGAAGAGTCAGTAAAGTTAGGTTAAGCTGTAGCATCCTAAACAGAGAAAGCATATTAATGGGAGCAAATTTGCTAATAATCCTGATGCTTAGAATACATATGAAAAAGATTTTATTGCAGTTAGATTTGTTTCATTCCCTAAGATAAAAACTCATTACATTTCCTATAAACAGCACTGACTTCTAACAGAGCATAAATTACTGTTCAATTTTAATGACCAAAACTTCCCTTTCAGCCCTTCTTTGCTTTCTGTAGCAAAGCAGATTTTTGGCAGAATAAATGTGATTTGTGCATCTCGCTTCAACTGTTCCCCATGGTACTTCTTGGGGTTTGTTAATTGTAATGTTCATCTGCTCTCTCACATGTGGTGTTTTTTCTGTGTTGGAAGTTCACGTGCTTTGCGTGGAAGAGATTTTCACTTCCTATTTATTGTTTGGTGTTTTATAAACCAGTGGTTTCGGGGATGGACAGTTAGGTTTATTTTTCCTGTGGGAAGCCTCTTTTGGAATAAACTGGCTGGATGTGAGGGCACTGGCATCAGTTAGTTATATGTAAAATAGAAGGAAATCTACCAGCAAATATTAGCTCTGCATGAATTTTAAATAAAGAAATATGAGCTAAGCAGGTGGCAGTCTGATAACTTGAGAGGTATGCTTTTACTTTTTAGTCAGTAAGCAGCTTCGTGGTTTGAACAGTACCTAACATTCCAAATACAAAACTTAACGCATTCAACTTCTTTTAAATCTTGGATGCGTATTCTCAATTCCACTTAAATAAAAAGTAAGTCCTCTTTGGCTTTAATTTCATGTAAGAATAAAGAACCAGCATCTGAGCAACAGATGATTTATTTTTTTTTTTTAACAAAGAACAGATAAAGCATAAAACTGGATTTTAATATGAAAAGGTCAATGGGATTAGATGAACTGCCCATGCATGTACTAAAATCTTCAATAATCTGATATTAGGTATGATAAAATATTTTATCTTTTTAAAGATGGAAGATCAGCCTAGAGGTTTATGAAAAGGAAAAATAAATTAGGAAACAGTTTTATTGTGGAAGGTATAAGCAAAGGTCAAACTGATTAACTATCGAGATCATTGGAAAAGCATTTTATCTTACTTGTAGCTGACTGTGAAAGGAAAACCAATAAAAAATCACAACATTGTGAGGAACTGCAGTCTTTGATGGCAGTGCTCTTCCCCCAGTCTTCAGTGCTTTCTTCTTGTTCCCTTTGAGACTATGCAAAGCCTTTTTTTCATGTCTCTACCTTCTTCACTTGTTATTCCAGTTGCTGCTTTTCATGGTCTTTGCTCTTACCAGTTTATAATCTGTGATTTTTATTAAATACCTGACAAATTCCCATCCCTTTTTGGGATTCAGTAAAACAAAATTTCCAAACAAAACTAGGAGGTACCTTACAAGTCAGATAACATGTCTAGAATTCTAGACTAAGTCATGTTGTTAAAAGTATAGTTTGCAATTCCTTAGAAAAGAAACATTTTGACTTAATTTTGTGTTACCTATTTCATTTTTATGGTTTCTGAGGGGCTTGACACTCCAAAGGGTTTGAAGGTGATTAAAATAAATTAGCCATTTATTTTATAATAACAAATTCAGATTTTAAGAGCTACAGTTTTAAATCACAGTTCATGGTTTAAACATGGTGCCTGTAAATAATAAAACATAAAAATAAAACATAACTATGTCCTCATTGATTGAACATCATATCCAGCTCCTCCAAAATTTAATAGTTCTTGATGTCCTTTTTACCTTTGTTGCCAAGAATGGGAATTACTGGGCTGTGTGGAGTCATGTCAAGTTGGGCTTAATTGTGAATGTGGTATATATATAATATGATATATAATATATTATTAATAATAATATATAACATATATAATATAATACATAATAGTCTCTCTCAGAAATAATGAGGGCTTTTTTTCAGCACTTAACATACCAAATTCTGTAAGCGTTCCACTTCTTAATTCTTTTTAAGTGCCGTTAGCAGCAACAGAGGCCATTCTGAGTAAAATCATGTGAAAGATGCCTTGGGGGGATGAATTAGGTCTGTGTAGTGGACTAAAAAGTACTGATAACAGGAGCACAGATTTCTCACTCATGTTGACACTGAAATTTATTTCTTTAATTTGCAAGCATATGGTTCTGATGGTTGAGGCATCTCTCTAGAAAGGACATTAGCAGTCAGAAGCACTGTGGAATGCAAATATGTATGTACTGAATATATTATTACAAATAATGTAATAAAATATTAATTTTAAAATTTTATACAGGTAGTTCACTGTGATTTAATGGCACAAGTTTAGAATAGAATGAGGGCAGTATTTTAAATCTTTCTGTGCCATTGTCAGTTTGAGGTGTAGCAATTTAAAATATACAAGTAGTAGCTATTTTTTTTTTGTCTGACAAAAGTTTTATAGCTTGTTGCAGTAGAAGAAACAGTGTTTTAACAAAGAGGTCTGCAGCATTTTCCACCTTGCACAGTTTAAATTGCTGAAACAGATTTTGCCCAATCTGGCACATTAGTGGGTATAAAACAGACAATGCCTTCTGGCATGAGAAAGTTAATGCTGCATCTGTGATTTTTCTCCCCCTAATAATCTGAAGTTGGCATTTTACAGCATAATCATAAGTCAGTCCTGCACTGTACAGAGACTTCTGTCACTCTTTTCATTCACATAAACTGCAACTCTGGACTGTCAGGAACTCTCTGTCTGTTTTTCTGACTGTAGTAACCACACAGTCAGGTGGATCAAATACTTGAAGACTCTTTCCTCTTGTTACACTCCTGTGTTTGCATAGAGCATCACCATATTGGTGGTAGTTGTGCATCAGCTCATTAAAACTTTCCCGACAGACGTGTTCTCCTTCACTGACAGGTGTTGGGGAAGAGAGACAGGGAAGCAGAAACTTCACTGAGAGTTCTTGTGTTGTAGTTCCAAGGAGCAATTTTGGAAAGATAACTTGTTGGAGACTCAGTGGGATTCTGAATTGGCTTACACGCTGCAGAATTGCTTAGTGAGTTTTCCCAGTCTGTGAAGGTTTTGAGGATTTTTTTAGTTGCTGTCATCTAAAGTGTAATAAATGGTGTGCAGAGTCCTGGTAGTTCTGAATTCTGAAGCTACATTTTGAAGCTACAAGTTGGATTCTTCATTAAGCAACTTTTTGTATAGCTTGCATTTTAAGGCTCTGCTTCTCTCCCTGAAGTGTAAATATCAAGGGCAAAATGAAAGAATAGTCCAAATGACTCTCGTGGGCTGTTGCTTATTAAAGAAATGAAAGCATTTAAGAATTTCTGGCTGTAGTTAAACCAATTCAAAATTGAAGATAGCTTTAAATGTCTTCTTAAGTTCTGCAGTCCATTGAGAATGTCTTAATACAAGCCACTAGAGAGAGGTGAAAGCTATAAAATACCACTTTCTTCTTTCTTTTCCCCCTTATCTGTTGTTCAGTTTGCACTTCCATTGCTGTGGGGAAAGCTGTTGCACCTCTGCAAGTGGTTCAGTTCAG
This sequence comes from Manacus vitellinus, assembly GCF_001715985.3. Taxonomy (NCBI): domain Eukaryota; kingdom Metazoa; phylum Chordata; class Aves; order Passeriformes; family Pipridae; genus Manacus; species Manacus vitellinus. Next base: position 13,306,126 of record NW_021939395.1, on the reverse strand, counting down.
GTAATGTGAAAGGCCAAGCTCCTGACACAAATTGAGAATGTAAAGGGAAATCTGTTGGATGAAGTTGCTCAACTCCTTCTTTGAGATTTTAGTAACAACAGCAGGTTGTGTGACAACAGCTTTGCCCCTTTTTGTATTCCTTGCTTTCTGTTTACTTGTTCCCTTTGCCTCACTTGCAATTTCCTTTATACCATTGCCAGGAGTTTATGCTCAATTAATAGATACTGATTATAAGCTCTGTTTTCAAAATTAACTTTTAAGATCTTGAAAGACATTTGTAATTAAATTCACATCAAAGTACAGAGAGTTTCTTGATGCTCTGAAGGTAATATCCACATTGCGAGGAGAATGCTGCTGAATGCAGTGCTATTCTCACCCAACAGATCTAATGCTTCTGATTCTTTTTCTAGAATTGGGACATCTGTTTTCTAAAAGATTTTTATGTGTAATATGAAAAGTCAGTTCAACTGAAAAACTTATATTCTACAACATGCTATTTTTTACAATTTACTCAGTGAGGTAAAAGTGGGAAGTTGGGGGAAAGGCTGCTGTTCACAAGGGAAAGCAGGGGGTTGGCACACACAGTATTTATGCAGGACACAAAAATGAGTATAACAGTTGTCAGGATTCAAACAGAAGGAATCTTACAGGTTCAGATATTTTTTCTTTTTAGAAAACTGATCTTTTGATGGCAATAAATTTGACTTTAAATAAAACTATTTTGAGTCAATAATGAATTGGGTAATATGACCTATCCAAAGCAAGAGGGGGATTTGATATTCTAATGGATCACTCAGTAGGTCAATGGCTTTGTTCTGTGCTGTGCTTTGGAAAGGAAGTTTTACAACTGCCTTATTCTGATAATGATGCTGGCAATGCATTGGACACTCCTAGTGTGCTGCCTGTCATTTATAGGTGATTCTTAGCCCTAGTAGTTCATCAAAATTCCTTTTTTGTTCTTAAAAAATATACACGGGCACACAATTGCTGGAGCTGAGACAAGCGGATTGATTCTCTAAACCAGAGCCCAGTTCTGTGCCTACATTGATATTAAAATAAGTTTCCCACAGAAATTTCTTTTTGCTCTATGGATATATTGAGTGTTTCGGGATCATGAACACTGTTTGTGATTTCCCAGATGCAGAGGAGAGAAGACATGTTGCTTATGACATTTCTGGTTTTTGACCTAACAAGCAATGGTTTTGGTTGTTGGTTTGGGTTTGGTTTGTTGGTTTTTTTTTTAGATCTTCCCACTGTCTCGCTTGCCAAGGCAAACTTTTTAATGGCATTTGCACTTCAGTGTGTGTAATATTTAAATTAAATTTCCTCACTTTAGATGGCTGGTATCGTTGTTCTGGGAAGCTGAAAATCTGTTGATCATTTATACCCGAAATGTGGGTTTTAACATTTTAGCTTGTGTGGTGCAGTTCTTCACCAGATGTGTGTTTAAAATCTCTGTGCCATCCTTTTCTTGAATTGTATCAGATATATGTATTGTTTTCTGTGATAAGACATACAAAAATGTCATTTGTATGTCTTTTGTAAACATTTGTAATGTGTGTTTGTGATCATTACAAACTGTGATGATTTTAGGTTTTGATTGCAGTTGAGATTTTGTTTTGGGTAGGGATTGATACGTATCTTTCTCTCCTCTATAAAGATGGAGAAGAATATTGCAATGTAGAGCTGCTGCACATACATGGCTCGTTAAACATTATCTTGGACTGAGAGATAATTAATGCCCTAGACTGAATCTCTCATTAAACTTTAAACCAAGAGTTACTTGGGGCTGGACTTGTTACAAAGTGCTTTTACATTAAAATTGTGGTTCACCTCTACTTGCAAATGGACAGGACAATGAAATCAGTGTACAATTGCTTTATCTTTGTTTAACTAAGGTAATGAAGTTACTGTTGCAGTCTAAAAAAGTGAAGCATGGTGGTGTCTTGCCTTCCTTTACTGCTCCATAGCAGTGCTGTGAGAAGGCAACTAAAATGCAGAGAGACTGCTGGGGAAGGAAATCTTAACATGCAAATGAAGTGCAGGTGCACATCTGTGTGGGAAATCTATCTGTTAAAAATCCTATTTTGAAGCTTCTTCAAGTTACATTACAGGACATGGTCATAATATATAAACAAAACGTTGTCATTTGGGCAGATCTGCTCTTATTCCTAAACTTTAAAAGGTGCAGGGAAAATTCTGTTTAAGATGCACAAGGTAAAATAGCCTATTATGCATGATGTTTTGATTGTTAATCAGAGGTACCTGGTGTCAGAAAGCTTTCCCATTTTTTGAAAGAGAAAGATGGCCAGGTGCCCATGCTAGTTAAGCTACTCTTTGTTTTTTCCCTTTGACCCTGAGTTGTTTAAACCTCCACCCCAAAAGCATTTGTAACATTTCAGCTTATGAACTTAACAATAATTTCTTTTACTATAGTTGGTTTTCTGCTTTGAAATTTAGACACTGTTGGCCTAATTATGTGCTTTTCAATACTTCTTTACTTCTGCCCTAAGTTTTGTTTACAAACAGATGTTTAGCTCAAAATAGGAGTGTTTGCTTGTTATTAGTAATAAGTTTGGTTTGATCTCACCTGTCTTGTCTGTTCCTCTAGTTTCTTCTTTAGAAGTTCTAATTATTAAGTTCAGTGTCTTTCCTGGTGAAAGCATTTCAATATAGAATTCAATACTGTTGAAATTTGTTTAAGTCTGTCACACTAGCATGTAGCAAAAACTTTTTTTCTGATATAGGAAATAATGCTTGTGCTATCTCCAATTTATTTTTTTCCATTCTAATTACTTGAGAAATAACATGCTAAGCTGTACTGCTTTTGAATCTGGAAGCTGTTCAACCATGAAGCTTCAAATATGAGTTGTTTTGCATGATACAGGTATATCACAGTATCTATCACAGATGTGTGTGTGTGTGTGTGTATACACACACAAATGTATGTACTTACACATACATGTCAGAGTTACCACGGGCCACCTGTATCACTCAAAAGTACGTATATAAATGTATACCTGTGAGATGTATTTATTCCAGTACATGTACATATATCTGCACACACATATAATATAGAGGCATGCTCTGAGGTGCACATACACTGAGCTGCTTCCAGTCCTCAATTAGGCTGCAGCAGCACTGCTCACCCAACTCCAACAGAACATTTATTGTCTTAATAAATAGAAACTTACTTAGTATGAATTGAGTAATCAATGATTGTAATTCCTGAAGATTATGTACTTGCTCACCCATTTCCCCTCAAACTGCTTCTCAGTCTTTTGTGAAAGACTACTTCCATCTGCCCTCAGGCAGTAAGAAATAAATAGTCATTAGTATGCTCAGAATGCAGTTATGGTACAAACACTGTCTAGACTTAAAAATCCACGAGTTCATTTGCTTTGTACTGACTTGCTTTTGCTTACTGAAGTAATTTATATTGTTGGCTCTCACTTTAGAGTTTTTGCTAACCATGGACATGGCCATCCCAGTTCTGCATCATGATCAGAGACCCTCTAAATTTCTTATGAGAGAAATACTGCACCTAATCAAAACGTATCATTTCAGCTCTTTTTTGGGGAGGACTCTTAGTCTGATGCAATCTTATTTTAGAAAGGATTAGTCTGTCCTCTGGTACTGTTGCTGTATTATTGTAAATACAAAATGCTTAACTTGACTACAGGGACCAGCTAGTGTTCAACATCAACAGGAGATTAACTGCTTGGAGCATTTTTCTAGGACTAAAGCAGACGCTCTCTAAGCCTTCCTTAGCGTGCAGACTGTGCAACTGCTTTCTCCAAAATAAGTGGATAGAATTGGTTTTTTTTGTAGAGGAGGAATTAATATGGGGAAAATAATAAAGTGAAGGAAATTATTATCACCTTTCTTGTCAAAATAACATTGAGCCATCTCTTCAGTGACTGTGGATTTCTGTTATAAATAAATAATAATATACAAAATAATCTTTTAATCAGTCACAGATTTAATGATGCATGATTAACGGAGTTTCATCCAGTACTTGTGCAGAAAGAATATTGATAGATCTATGTGCCTATATTAGTCTTCCACTGACATGAAAAATAATCTGGACAATATATTAATACGCATCACTTGATCTTCACCTTATTCCTATTAGTTCTGTATGTTATAGTGATTCTGTGTGACAAGGAGTGAAGCTGAAACACATGTGTAACTTCTGGTATTGGATTTCTTTCTCTGTCTCATAAATCCTTTTTTTCACAGTGGTTTGAGGTACACACATTAAAGATGCTGTATTTCTTTCCACCTTAGAGCTGCAGGTGCTCTCTGCAAGTCAGCTTTTACACAGGGCTCAACTAGGGGCCACTTTGGCAGAGTTTGGTACAGACTGAGAAATCTTGCTGCCTTTTTTAACTCCCTTTGGCTCTGAAGATGGACCATATATAGATTTGGGGTTTATGTAGTTTTTTTTTAGACATGTGGTGTGGGGAGAACACTACATTTCCTCCAGGCTGTTTCCCCTACCTCCTGCACATGTTCTCAGAGACATATTAAGTGTTACATCCTTGCCTGTTTCTTTTGATATGTTTATGAACCTGTTGTGTAGGAATCCAAATAATCGTTTTCTGAACTCACTTATACCATCATTCTCCACTCTTCCCTGTGTCAGCTAATTTGACTGTCTTTTGACTTCTCAAACTTTCCCATTTCTTAAATGCTGACCTTTTCACTGTGGATGGGGGTGTTCATTTACCTGCAAAATTGTGAGGGTGATGAGGTGGGTTGTTCACAGCTATTTGTTTCTTTTACTTTTAAAATGTGTCTAATATTTTATCTCTTCTTCTAAAACAAGGAAATAAACGTCCAGGCATCCTCTAGGCTGCTTTCTTTTCTTTGGGTGTACTTATCCCAGAGTATCTGGGGGTTATGGACAGGTTTTTTTCTGGTTGTTGCTGCTGGGTTGGGTTTTTTCCTTCTTTTTCCTCATCTTCTGTGTTCACCTCATTGTTCCTACCTTGAAATCAGATATTTGTGTATTGGATTTAGTTAGTTGCTCTCTTCTGGTGCAGCATTAAATGAAATAATATTGGATTGGCTGCTAGAGAGAGGCTTTCCCAGTAATAGTCCTTGCACAGTATTTGCGTGCCACTGAAGACCAAATGCTACCTTTCATGTAGATTTTTTAGACTAGTTCTACTAAGATGCCTAATTTTCATGTGGAATGATGGGCAAATTGAAGTTGAACAAACCTTTTTCTTGTGAGACCCAGCTTACAGTGGGACAGGCTGTTTAGTATGTACTTTTTGAAATTATTTTAAAGGAATGGCTTTTGCTGCAAGTAGAATTTATGCTTTCATAAATTAAAACCTTGCAAGAGTTTTAAGAAATTTACATGATTTTCTCTGAAAGTAAAAGGAATTCATGTTACCTCTTCTACACATTACTGAAGTAGTAAATCTCTAATAAAAGGGTTTATGGGAGGAAATGCAGATATTTTATTATAGTCTATATATATGTTTCCTGTTCTGTCATCTTGTTAAGTTTGTCTTGCAGAACAACAACTTCATAAATTGTTTGAACAGAAACTTGTACATTTGCCTGGGCTAGGCAAAAAAAAAAGTGAACAAAATTGCATATTCTACATCTTTTTTGGCAATTGATTGTGAATATAGAAGTTACTTATGGGAAGCACAGCTATAGGATGCAACCCTCTTGCTTGGGTAGAATTCCCTTCTACTTTCCTAGTCAGTGTGCACCTAATCTAATGTTTTCTGAACTTAATTTTATAGAACAGAGTTACTGAAAACTTTTCCCACCCATGTTAATCACAGAGGTTAAGACTTCTCATTTGTCATTGTGTGCTGAATTTCACTGCACTTTTAAATTTCAGACAAAACATAACTTTTACTTTATTTTCAAATTGCTGAAAGCAGTTAAACTTCATGTTATGTTGCCTATTTTCTTACCATTTTTTTCTTTTTACGAACAAAATGACCATTTGCATTCTCCTCGTTTACTTTGCACTTCTAGCATTTCCTTCAGTGTTGTTTGTGTCCCCATCCAACTTCATAGAAATATTACAGTAATTCAAGTTCTTAATTTCAAGCAAAAATGTGTTCTCCTTTCTGACCATAATATCAAATGATTAAACTAATGCAACCATAACCTAAAATATTTGCTAATGTTTATTATTCAGACTGTTTTAGTGGTTGATTTCCAGTTTAACTCTTGAATGTGAAGTTAATAACTGTAAGGATACTGGGGTCAGTATAGGTTGCACCCCTCCCTCCCTGGTTGAATTAAGCTTAAAAACTGTTTCACTATAATTTCAAGATTACAAGATTAATAGTCCCTTTGGTACCCAGTATAAAACCGATAAAATTGAAAATAAAATTGAGATAATGGCTGTGATAAAGGCAGCTGTATTGGTGCCTTAAGGATTTGAATGTGCTCATGAAATCGATGTTATGGCTGATGCGAGTCGTTACTTGCAAAGAATAGAGAATTGATTTTGTTCTGGGAACAGCTTCCTTATTTGCCAGATTTTTATTTCCTATATACTGTTTTTCAAACCATCTTGACTCAAATTCCTCCTCCTGCTTAATCTCACATAGTCACAGCACAATTTTTTTTTTTTTTTTTTAAACTACAAGAAAGCAGAAAAATCAACAGTTCTTTAGAAAACACTTGGTGGAACTTCTGGACAAATCACTTGCCATAAAAAGATAGTAAAAAGCAGAAAGCCCTTAAAAAATGAAGTTATGTGCTGATCTTGGCTGCACTAAGAATGCCTGGGTTAGCTGGATGCAGCCCTTCAGCTTTGGCTCTGGAGGGCAGGTGCCTGCAGTCGATCGAAGCGTTGACTGGGCCATTACTGAGGAGCAGGGAACGTGCTGGATGTTCTCACCTCTGGTGCCACACATCAAAAGTTGTTTGTGACACTGTCTTTGCAAGAATTGACCTGATTATATGAGCTGTCACTAAAGATTGAGTAGTTTGTGGAGTATAAATTCTCTCTGAAGCAAAGGATACTTGAAGCATTCGATTTAGAGGAAGGAGGTGAAATGGTGCAAGTGTTACAGTGCTCTTGGGGAAAGGGCTGTTGGGATTGTCTGCTTGTGCTGGGAAGCATGGATTTGTAAACTGTGCAGGAGGAAACAAGGGAAGACAGACTTTGGTTTTGAAACGTGTCTTTTAATTAAGAGGAAGCATTTGTCAAATTGCTCTTTATGATAAAACTGAGAATAAGTGAACCTCATGGATTATGGCACAAAACTCAATATTAGGCATTCAATTAATTTTAGTATTACAATTTAATTGTAACTAAATTACACCAGGAGCTTCTCTGCAGAGACTCTGTCACTTTTGCTTCTGTTCTGGAATTTCTTTGTGCGTGGTATTGCTTTACCTTCAACACTGTGTTGCCATGATTTCTCAGATGCTGTCTCAATTAGTGGTTGTTTATTACAAATCACAGAACTAATGGCTTACATTAGAACAGCTTGTCACATAGTAAGCAGGGTTTCTTTAGAGTAGCCTCTTTGGTTTTTTTTTTTTGTGTGCTGCACTCTGAGTCCTTCTGTTTGATTATCAGGAGCTTTTATTATTCAGACATACCTTTGCTTATTAACACAGGGTTTCACAGCTCTGGCTTCTAGAAATCAGTTTAATTTCAATGTAAGAAAAATAATAATTTTTTTTCCGTGTCTATTCCTTAAATCATTCCTGTAACAGAAATACATATTAATAATAATTTAACCAAGTACATGCATTAATAAGGTAAAATCTCTTTGAACTCTAGTTTTTAATCTTTGAATTAGATTTAAAAGAATGAAATATTAGAATTTTTACCATACACTCAAATAGAAATTGAATAATTAGAACTAATGGTAGAATTAAATGGTGACATTTTAACGTTAAATATGATGATCTGGTATATTACAGTAGATATTTTCACTTAATTTTTATGAAGGGTAGGATTTTTATGAGCAATAATTCAGGAAAATATGGGTCTACTTAATGGAATAATTCTCTTTAAGACTATTTATACTGACATTGTTTTTTTTCCCCTTCTGATACCCTTTCTGGAATCTGGGAACTTTTTACTCATTGTTCTTTTTTTTTTCTTAGTTTCAGCCCAGACTCTGAAGAGCAACCTTGATTCCATGAACCAGCAGATCCAGCGGCTAGAAAATGATATTCAGAATTTCCCTAAGACGCAAGATGAACACGATAAGTTTGTAGAGAAGATGAGCATATCCTTTTTGCACGTCCTCATTGGTGAACTGAACATTCTGATCATCTGGTTGAGTATTTACAGCACTTGAAAACATGTTTTAAGTGTCTTCTTTCATACCTTTATTCTAGAGCAGAGAAAAAAAGCATCAGAGAACGTGCTGAATGTAAGAAAAGTGAGAAAGAAAGTGAAAGAACTGAGTAGAACTTAAAGCATCTATAATCACACTTCCAAGGGGGAAACCAGAGAGCTTTCTGAAAGAAAGTGGTTATAGTGACCAGTCACAGAGATAGTAATATGGAGATTTTTTTTTTTTTTGCCTTAAGGAATCGTTTTAATAATATTTATTTAATCACTTTTAGAAAAATATCAGCAGTAAAGTTGATATTTTTATTATTTTAGCTTCACATGTGTTTTTTTGAAGGGCAGAGTATGTATATAATTTTGTTAATGGTTCTAATGTCATTTTTAACAGATAATTTTAGAGAAATATTTACATTTTTTGCACTCAAAAGTGTTTTGTCCTTTTTAAAATCTGTGGGAGAATACGATATGATGTTGGTCTAACTTGCTTTGTCTCCAAAATTTTCCTATAACCAGCTTTAGTTTTGCTCCAAAGTATAAAGTAACAAGTAAAGTGTGCTATGGCTACAAGAAGCTCACCAAACTGCAACAAAGACTAGACAGAAGCCCTTTTTTTCTTAGAAGAAAAATTCATAGCTATTTTTTTTTTTTGCCCAAAGCACCTTTCTGTGTACGTGTATGGAAGCATTTGGAATGTGGTGAAGTCCAAGGCATTTTGTGCATTTATAAAAGCTCAGATAGTTCTTTTGACATCTCTTCTTTCTTACTGCAACCAGACAGAATCTTGGTTTTGTGGGTTTTTCAAAGGAGGTTAAAAAAAAGGAGCCATTTGCAGCTGCTCATCACATTTAGCAGGTGGATGTATCGAAGAGCTTCTCCCAACTCCCATGCATTTGAAAAGTCAGTTTTAGGAGGATTTACCATCTGAATGGAGTCAGTGACAGAATTTCACTAGAAGTTATTTAATATTTTCTCTGTATGGATTTATTTTAAGTTTCTGACAAGACTGCAGCAAAGTAGCTTAGGGGAGACAACTCCTGACTAAGTGGAAAATTGTTTCTTATTCCTTACATATTCTCTTCCACCTTGTCTTACTTGCAAGGTTAAGAGACTTACTACTAGTAATCACAGTTATCAGCTCTGCTATTAGAAAAAAAGCTCATTTCCCTGAGATACATTCACATCAGAACAACTTATAATGTTACCTCGTAATTGTCCTTTGCCTTGTCACCCCGTGTGTGGGCTGAACTCTGTCACCTCAGCCCCACTTCTGTTCAGAAATTAAATCAACATTCTGAAATGCACCTTCACAGTTGTATTTTCTTGTTAAGCTTGATGGCTCTGGTTTACAGGCTATAGAAATGATTTTTCAGTTGTGCTGATTAAATGTTTTGCCATTTGTTGTTTTGCTACCTGTATATTTATTTATAAAAACAATGGGCATCACTCTAATAGTTTAATGAAGAAAAAGAGTCAAAGAGGTAATATTTAACTTTTTCCTTTTCGCAGTTTATCACCTGAATTTCTTATAGAAGGAAGATTGTCTGACAAAGCAAAAGAGTTTAAAAAAAAATTAATGTACTAATGCTTCTTTGTATTGGCAAAAATAGGAGGGTCCTATGAAATTTCTAAAAATTATTGTTGCAAGTCTCCTGGGCAACTTAACTTCACTGCATGTACCTTGATGTCACAGGTAGATTACCAACACTAGGTAATTAAAATAGGCACATGGAACTGTGAGTGCCTGACAGCTTTTATCAAACTAGTAAATTTGGTGGCTTGACAAAAGAGATAAGCCTGTAAGAAATGAACTGATTCTACCTGAGGATTTATGTTTGCATAATTAATAGATGACCTGATAAGTGGTGGGTTTCTTTTTTAGAAAGTCATCTCTCTTTATATCGAATGTTCAAATTTGTTTCTGCTTATCATCGAGTATTTCAAAGTTTTCTACACTCCTGTGTTTTTTATTAGGTTGAAGAATAGTTCTTAAGGGTGAAAAAATACACCCTGGTCTTCAGTATGTCTTTGTTTTGTTTCATCAGATGGTTAAAGATTTGTTGGTGGTGGCACATACTGAGATTAGAAGGTTAAAGACTTTCAGGCTGAGCATCTCTCCTGGTGCTTGAGTGTTTCAGGGTTACAGCTCTGCTGTAATACAAAGTAGAAAGTAGTATGGTTAAGCAAAAAAAAAAAAAGGGAGATTAAAATACTCTGTGATTTTCTTGCTATATTGAATAACTTATGTGTGATTCCTGAGACAACTTTTTTATGATCCATGGCTGGAACTGTACTTTACTTGAAGAACAGTTTGTAAATAATTCAACTTTAACTGTGAGAGGTTTCTTTTATAATTAGCCCTGCTCATGCAGCACTGGGGAGTCTGATTCAACAGTTTAGAAAAGTAATTACAGACTAAGCCAGGTCTGGCTTTCCCTTCTTATTTCAATTCAGTGTTTGTGCCTCTAATTGAAGATTTTTTTTTTTTTTTAAACTGCAGAGCTCTGAATTTTAGCTTTACTTGCTGTAGGTGTATACACTATTTTCTTTTTAGTGATGTAAGTTTCTAGTTGGAGATTGAGAAAGATATTCAGATTAATGGAGTTTAAATGTAAATGTTATTAACAAAGATTAAAGACAACAGAATGAAAAGCAATTTCAGAGGGAATAAATGGGAAGTTGTACAGAGTTAACTTTTTAATTAATCTTGACATAGAACTATAAATACATAAATAATAAATACCACTTCTTTCTTCCTTCCAATGTACACACACTCAGTGACAAAAGTTTATTCCTCTAGAAAATAGACAGGAGTTCTGAATATTGTTCCAAGGAGAAGGGAAAAGAGGCAGATCCAGCAGTCAGGAAGGCATGTGTTTGGCCATTGGAGTCATGCTTTTTGTTATCCTACTGCCTGGAGAGCATGATTTTGGCTGTATTGCTTTTGGATCATTATATATTTTATAAACAATCTTACATTAATTTATTTATATAATGTGTCCTAGATCTACTAGTTTATCTTTAAAGGAAGAGTTTATGTGGCTTTTTTGGTTTTCAGCTGTATCATTTACCCTATTAAGAGATACTAAATGCCTAATCTTATTAAAATCTTTTTGCCTACCAGAGCAATAAATGCTGCCATTTCGAACTAGCATTTCTTCTAACTGATTGCATACATGTGAAGAATTAAAAGCTTATTTTTAAAGAATTTCAAAATTAGAGGAATGATGAATGAAAGAGCAAAAATTGATGCAGATAAAAAAATTCAAAGCACTGTGCATTCATCTTATCATTAAATGGAACAGCAGCAATTTGTGAACTAATTTTAATTTTCTGTAAGGAACACCATTCATTAAAACAGAATCCTTTTTATGAAATAAAAAAGCTGCCTTCCTGAAAGGCATGTATTCTCACTTGATATGTATTTATGCTCACAGTTCCATCTAATAATGATTACTGCTTCACAACTGAATGTGAGGGGGTTTATTTCTTTACTTGATGTACTTCAATTGTACAGAAATGATCTGGAGAGAAGTCTGCTTTGTGTGTGGGGGACTTTTGTGCAGTGAGAATCTTAGATATTTAATGTGCATTAAACATCAACTGATGATTCTCTTGTAGGAGCTGCACTGCAGCATCTCTTAGAGCAGGCCACTGGGGAAGGAACAAATGTACTCCAGACCAGGATCTCAGCATCTGGAAATGGCTGGGAACCTTTTTCCCCCTTTCTGAGTGACTGAGCAGCAGGACATCAATTACACACTGACATGCAGTGCTGAAAGGATGTTAATGGCATTAACACTCTTGTCATCTCCTAACACTTGGGATTTCCTCCTGCCTTGTTATTGAAAAATAATTCACTTAAAGTGTTTCGAGATGTCATTTTTAGGAAAGCCTGTTTTTGTTTTTCAGACAGCTTGACATGTACTGGTGTCTTAATTTCTACGTGAAAATGTACATTAATATCTGAATTTGTTCATAAATAGGGACTTCTCACAGATAACCCCAGAAGGGAGAAACTTCCAGGAGCTTTTGTATATGTCCCTACATCTGAAGAACTGTCTTTTGTCTGAATGTATTTGAATGTGTTTTTAAATATAGAGGCATTTCTCAGTACTTTGGGAACTGGAAGGAGAACCATTCAATGGTTTTTCAAATTCTAGGTCATGTATAATCTTTGAAACAATTTTATACATGTGCCTTTTCTTACAATATTTATATAAAGTTTTATGTTCTTGCTATCCACAAATATGACATTTGAAAACACTTTCATTTGCAAGTGCAGCTCTTGACTAAAGTAGGTATTTGGGGGAAATTATGATTATTTATCCAGATAAAATACTTTTCCTAAATAGTGTGTAGAGATAGAAATCTACCTTACTGCTTCTAGATGGAGCATGGCTTTTATTTTTTATATTTTAAGTTGCGGTTACATTATACAAATCATTAGCCTTAGTGTTGAGCATTTCTTTCAAGTTAATCTTTCTGCTTACAGTTCAAAACAAACTCTAAGGAGCAGTGAGCAGAAAGCCTAGGTGTGTACCAGGGAAAGGCTTGGTTTAGATCACTGAGTGTATACAGGGAAAGGAAATAAAATTAAAACTTCATTAAATGCTTAGCCAAGGAATTTTTTTGTTGTTTTCAATGATTAATTGAAAATAATTAATTGTTAGTCTTTCTTGCTAATGTAGAGAAAACAGAACAAAACCCACTAAATTCATATTATTGGTACTCTTTGTAAATGAAGAAAGGTCAGAAACAATGAAACTTTAAATCCTTTTTTTTATTCCAGTGAGGAAAAATTTTAAGCTTTAAGCTTCACTCAACTTCACTACTTTAAGCTTCACTCAACTCTTTTGAACTTTAATTTACTCAATTCTTAAGATCAGCTGAGGTCATCATATGGTCTATTTTGTTACCATCCATGAAATAATGATGAACTTGTTGAAACTTTAGGATTTGCAAATGTCAATAAATTACAATGAGCATCCAGCAGTAGGAGGAGACTTTTATGAATTATTTAAGATTTTGTAGTTTTTGTAGTTTGTATTTAAGTATGAGAAATTATTTCTTCAAAAATAAACTTGTGATAAATTTAACTTTTTAATAGCAGCATACAAGAAAAATCCTATTTTTTGCTGAAGTAAAATAGTAAGTGGAAGAAAAAGACTTTACTCTGCCTACTGAAGGTACAGCACAAAGAAGTAACCATTTATTTACTGTTGAATCTTTAGTTTAAGGAATTTTATGTTTAAATGGAAAATGCTTTAAGAAGTAATTACAAGTCCTATAATGCTGTACATTTTCTGCTTTACTGTTAATTTTAGTATATAAATTGTTCATGTTTCAAGGAACTTTTTGAAGTAGAACATGTATTTAAATATCAGGAATACCATTTTTTCCCCTACTACAGACTTGTGTCAATTTGAACTTATTGGTAATGAGACAATAAAATGCTCCTAAGAACTTCCAACTTGTACTATCTGTTCTAGAGGGTTTTTTTATGCAAATTGATCAACATGAGTAAAGAAAAAATATCATGCGGTTGGTGTACATTTAATTTTGCATCTAGGACTCTCTGTTCTAAGTTTTTGTGTCTCTAAGACAGCTAAATTTGTGATTTGAGTATTAGATTTGAGATTTCAGTGATTTGCTTGGCTGTTTGACAGCCAGCATGTCTGCATGCCCCAGATTTGCATTATTTTGTGTTGCCCCAAATGCGAGAAAAGAATCACTAAAATGCACTTTTGAAAAGGAAATTGACAGTGTATCATTTTCTGAGAGGTTACATTTAAAAACCTTTTATCTCTGAACACTCGCCTCATATTTAAATGGGTTTGCTAAAGCAACCAAGACACACTTGATTAAACTGATCGTGCTTGTAATTCTCAGAAGTACATCTGAGGGGCTGACGTGTTTCATCAGCATTGGCAGAAAATCCCACTTCTGAAAGCACTGTGATAGAAGATAGGAAGAATTAGTTTGTACATATAATCTGCTTTACTTTCCCAAACTAGAGGCTTTTTTAGAAAATTCAGGGCATTGGTGAATAAACAGTGGTTTTTTCTTCTTCCATTTTTGCATTGCTAATTGTTTAAGCTCATGGCATCTCAGCATTTTGAATCCTATTGAACAACTGACCGTGCCAAGTTCAAAATCAGATTACAAGCAATTTGGGCTATATTTAGTTTTGTGTATTCAATGGGCATTATTAAGCTATGGGGAAAAAAAACCTCCACTATTTGATGTTGTTGAGCTCACATGTACTAAAGTTGTTTACTTAGTCTTTAGAGAGTATGTGTTCCCAGCATATGAAATGATCTGCTTGGGCAGAGTTACCATTTTGTAGGTACCAGTTTAAAAATAAGATAATCAGCAGATCAGAAATATGACCAGGATCTATTGCAAATAGAAGGCACAGCATCAGAAACATGTTCTGAAGATGTTTGTGCTGAGCAGCACAGCAGCACTCACACACAGCCCCAGAAACTGTAATCTGTTTGTTTATTTATTTATTTTTAGGAGATCCTGTTGTTTGCTGACAGCCATGATATAACTTGCTATTCAATTTGATTTCCAGTAAAAAATGTCACAATGGCCTTGTGGCATTTACTAATCCTTTTGCTTACCTAATTTTTCACCCTGGAATAATAATAAAAAAAATCCTCCCACTAAAGTTGCTTTGAAATGTTTGCATGACTGATGTCACATTTTTTGTGACTGGATATTTGTCATGAGGGTTAATGGACATAATTGAATTAATGTAAGATTAAAGGTACCATTTCTGCTGCCTGTAAATATTCTAGACCTGCAGTGCATTATCCAGTTGTGTTTTCTGTGATGTGCAGCAGGTGAATGCTGTGTATCTTAGGACAAAGTTAACTTATAAAATTCTATTGTTGAAAAAAGGCAAATTATTTTACTGTCTTAATAGAATGAATCTCCTTTTCTAGTCGTGACTGAAAACAGTTGCCTATGGTTTGTTATTTAATACAGTAAATGGCAATGGTCTTTCTAAATTTCTAAATGTCTTCTTTCTAAATTAGTGAGGAAAAAATCAATCAGTTTGTCATGATCCTGTTACAAACCTAATTTCAGAATTGCTTTGCAGGTTTTTACACTGGTCATTTAAAGGGAGACTATTTTCCTTTATTCACTCCTGTGCTTTGAACATCCATGGTTACTAAGCTGCAACCCTTGTAGAGTTAGATATTTCCCAATTAAGATGAGTTTAACCTTGTGGAAAAACAACTTTGATATCTTCCTGCTTGGTCAAGTCCAGTTTTTCTACTGAGACACAGTATAAAATGAAATACATTTTCCTTAAGCTGCCTCTTTGACAGAAGAGGATTGAGGAATGAAAGCTTGAGCATAGTTTTAGCCTTAATTTTTATCCCCTCTGCTTTGTTCCTTCTGAGTAAATACTAAGAAATATGTGAGAAATAGAGATGGAGGAGACTGTCAGTCTGTCTTCCATGTTAAATCTGTAAATTTTAAAAGCCAGTGTGGAATTACAAGGGCTTTTGTAGGGTGTGTGGAGTAGCAGGTTTATCTTGAACCAGAGAACACACTATCATTTGCAAATCTCAAGCCATCTCTTCTGTTTTACCGCCTCTCGTTCTCAGCTTTAATGAGGCATACTGAAGATTTCTGGAATAAATGTGGGTGATTTTCTGTATGTGTGGTTTTTTTAATCACCCAAAGTATGGAATTTTCCTCAAGGTGTACTGAAATTCTATATTTTCCTCTGTGGTACACTATGCATCAAAAGAATTGTTAGTCTGTTTTTATTACAAACCATCAAGTAACAGAGATGCTGTTCAGATATTTCATGTTAATTGTTTAATTTGATGCAGTCTGTGTGTTGCTCAGTGAAATGGAATTTGGAAAACTTAAAATTGGTCAGGTCTAATCTGGCAAGGTTCCAGATGTTTATTTTTATCCTAATATCAGTTTTTTACAGTACTTTGCTGTGCTTTTGCTGAGTACCTGGCTTTATTCCTTTTTTATATTATTCTGTTTTAATATCTTTATATTCATTGTTGGGGAAGGAATTCTACGAAGACCTGCATAATTGGTCAGGAGATATTCCATTCTTTTATGAGCAAAACATGTTATAAGACAACAGAGAGATATTAGTAAATCATTGTTTCAGTGCTTGACCAGTTATGTGAAAATTGTTGATTTGCTTTGAGACAAGATCAGCCTCAGACTACAGGCTTTAAGTGCATAAAAACACAGGATGATGAGAAATAACAATATGTTTAGTAGAATAAGGAATTTCTGAGGTTCTTCAGGGACTGCTGGAAAGTCCATTTTTGTATACTTGCTTCAGAGAGAGTCTGTAACAAAAGGCAAACAGTGTATCAGTTAAATTATCAGATAAAAAAAATCAGTAAATACTGCAGATACAAGGGAGGGAAGCACTGAAGGGTCTCGGATCAGGAATCAGGACCTAATAGTGTGAGAATAACTTTGGAGAGGTGTGGGATGCTATAATGGAGAACAACTGTAATGGACATGTGCATTTTGTGATGATATAGTTTGTTGGCAAGATAAATTGTGCACTATCTCCTCTTTTTTATGAGGTAAAAACCCGAGAAGCAAACACAGTTGGAAGTGCAGTATAGACAATATGTTCCTCATAAAGGAAAATTAATTAATTTGAATTTTGCTAAGGGTGTCTTCTTTATTTTGTTGTGTAGAGATGGCTTTGTGAGTGTCTTGATTTCAGGGGTTTTGTTATGTTTGTACAGATACCATACCAAAGAAATCAGGCAAGTTTGCAAATTGTTTTACACAGAATTGAAAGTAGGACTGGCAGGTTGAGGGGGGCTCTCACAGAAATACATGTGACTGGGCCTGGCGGGGAGGAAAAGTTAGAGCAGAAGTACATAAAGACAAAGAAATATGAAAGAAAAGTGCCAGTAACTCATCTTCATGAAAAATTGTATGATTTTTCATAGAAATATTGAATCTGTGAACTAAATTAAAACTCTGTACTTATATACCCTCAGTTATGTCTAATAGAAGTTTTTTAAAAGAACTTTCCCAGATGGTGATCTTACCCAGTTCATCTGGATTTTCAGGGTCAGCTGGCACTCATTATTTGTTACTTTAATGTTGCTTTTTAAAGGGTTCTTTTCTTCCCTTCTTATTTTCCCCTCAATTCAGATGTATACAGAAAGAATTGTAAATGTGTCTTCTTGCCAAATTCAACACACGGTGCTTTTTAAAGAGCTTTCCGCTTCCTTTATTATCATACATTATTTCTTTTCTTTATTTTTTTCCTGTTTGATTTATCTTTTTTAAAGCAAACTGAAAATGCTTGCTGTGTTCCAGGTGACAACTATAGGATTATATAGGTATAATCTTTACTTGGATTGAATTTGAAAAGCACCTAATAATGTGTCATGTTTTAGTGCATAGTGTTCATTTCTCTTGGAACTACCTGATGTCAGTAAAAAAAAAAATTACAAATGCCTTTGGAAAATGATCCTTTGAATTTTTACTGGTCTGGACTAAGGCGCAGTTTTCCTGAAGTGAATAGTTTAAAATACAAGAACTATGGAGCATTATAAATGAAAAATGTGTTATACAAAGCAGATTATCAATTTTCTTTGACAGTTTATTTCTACCTTCAGATTTGCATTCCTTTTAAGAAGGAAAGGCCTGATGTGAGGGGACAGAAGATTATACTGATTTCTTTTGTATTGGGTCATACTATGAGTCCTGTGAACAGGAGTGTACAGATAATCTGTACATTCCACTGTAGTAGAAATAAAGCAAGAAATTGGTAAATGTCACAAATGGGGAGACAGTGATATGCAGCAATAACTGAGTGGCAATCAAGAACTTCAAATAGCTTCTAATTTTTATTTATTGAAAACATATATTCTGTAAGTTATGTAGTATGAACTTTTGTACATTTAACTGCAAAAGTTTGATTAGAAATTGGTGTTGGATTTTTCGTTTAATCCCTAAGATTATGTGGATTTGCCACATGAGGGAGCTCCATTCTGTTTTGCACCTGGAAGACTGCACCTAAAATTGGGCTTCAAAGCTGATACTGAGTAAGATTGAGAAAGGATCATATACAAGAAAGGAAGAGAGTATAAAAAGAGTCTACGTTGGCTAGCTAATGAGAGGGAACTTTTTGACAGTTATCTACACAGGCACAAGAAAAATTATTTAGGAGAAAAAAGCCTGCTCATTTACAAGATTCTAAAGAATAAAATTCCATGGACAGAATTGTACTTCTATACATCTAATGGAAATCTAACAGCTCCCTGATTGTGAATAATTGCCTGAGGGAAACTGTACCTTCATCCTTGAATTTATATTAAACCAACTTGTCTAGATCACTGAAAGATATTTTTGTAAAGAATTGTGCGCTATTAGGGTGATAATCCATTAGAGATCCATTCTCTAATTGTTGTGTGCTTATTTTAAAATCAGGAATTGAAGGGAGAGTGCATTCTGTAAATCCCTGGAGCTGCAGCTTTAGATATCAAAATCAAACTGTCGTGAGATGCTGCTTTAGCAAAAATGTTGTTGCTGTTCATGGAACTGCTTTTTGCCCTCCACACTTCTCCACTCCTCCAAAAAAATTATTTTTTAAAAACCTAAGTTTTTTGGAGGGGAAAAATGTCACCGAGAAATAAGTGGTGCCTGTGAATAAAGGAAACTTTGATTTCAGATCCTGGCTGCCTTGTGATCATTCTCTTTGCTTTTCTCTCTGACCAGAACAGTTGTTTAAGAAAGAGTGTCTGCTGTCCGAGATAGCTGTACCCCAAACAACTGGGAGTAAAACACAGAAAAGTCAGGAAAGTGAAGTAATCCCTCAAAATTCTAATTGTGTGCAAGCAGTGGTGAGCTTCTAGCAAATAATTGCCCAATAACTTAGTAATACCAAAAATATGGAACCATTTCTGAACAGAAAAGAGAAGGGAAAGGACATGCACCATTTTACTCAAATCATTTATGATGTGGGGTTTTACATAGGCAACTGGTATTCAAAATACTGCTTAGGTGCAAAGTAGTCTCTCATTTTTAGTGTAGTCTTTCATTTTCTCCTCTACTTGAATTTGTGTTTGCTGTGTTTGTGCTTAACAAATCTCAATTTGAATAAATTTATTCTGTGCTTTTGTCTCAGGCAACACAGAATAATTCCCTTTCCTCCTTGATTCGGGCTCTTGAAACATTACACAATCAGAAGTTTTTCAGATTTCTCAAAACAAGAAATTGAGGATTCTGACATTGCAGCATTAAAGAAATATGGGGAGGCGTTTCTCTTTTCCTTCCCCATACTTCACCAACAAAACTTTATCTAGATGAGGTGCCCATCAATCTCCTGATTGAAGCTTGTTAAAACTGGAGGCACCTGACAGCTCAAACATCCCTCGCTTAATTAAATCCACATAAAGTGAGGGAAAACTGCATGATCAAAGAGAAAGGCAATGTGGTTGCAGTTTCTATGAAAGATTTAGGGCACCAAAAGCTGTAATTCTTGTTTCAGGTATCTGATTGTGTGATACAAAGCTAATATAATATTTCTGGGAGTGGCTCCCTTACCAGGCTTTTGCTGAAATACGTATCAACAACTACTTTTTTTTAATTGTTGTTAGAACATGTTTGTCAATGTTTTGTGTTATTTGAAACAGTCACAATTAATTTGAATATGATATGCAAAACAAATTTTACAGCATCATTTTGTTTGTAATTGCTGCATTTTTGTTGTTTTCTTTCTTGTTTTTATTCATCTAAAGAGATTTTTATCTAGTTGTTCTCCAGGGAAGAGATGCTCTAAATCCATTATTCTTGCAATGTTTTCTGTTTGATATGTGCTTGACTATCATGTGTTTGTTGTTGCTTTCTAATTAATACACAAATAGGGATTGTTTGTCACCACAAAAAATGAGAGATTTGTTTTTCAAAAAGCTACAGTACCACTCTTCATACTGTTTCAAATTATTTGAAAATCAAAATATTATAAATGAGAATTGAGTTAAGCACTAGATGATTTCTGTTGTAAAAGCTGCTGGAAAAGCACCTACGAGAAGTACTCAGGGAGTGACTCCTTTGCAGTCTTCTTAGTATGGGATTCCAGCCAGAAATGTGATCCATGACTTTGAAGGATCTGAGCAAAGATCTATGAGTTTTGTACAAGTATAGGAAGATGACCTGTAAAGCGTTCACAGGCTGGAACAATAAACTGGAGAACTATTGATATTCTTTTGTAATTTTAAAGATTCTTTGCCTTTCTTCTGTGCTGTCATCTCACATCCATTGTTGTAGTACTTCCATAGGTTACCTGCTCTGCAGGTCATGGGGATGTTGAAGTACCTGCTGCAGGTCTAAGATTGGGAGGGTGAGATAGTGAAATACGTAACCAATACAGGCCGGGTGTGAAGTTATCTCTACACCTGTATCTATTTCATTCTTCTTCTGGTGTAATCTTCTTATTCCTCATTTTTAACAACTCTCACAGCTTCCATTCAGAACAAATGAAGCTAAATTATCGACCTCTTTTTATCCTGAACGGAATTTTGATGTTCTCCTAAAAGGATGTTTTTCAACTGTCAGGCAACTCAGTTCCTCTCAGCGTGTTTTTACAAAAGGACTTTCAAAATTCTGGTGACTTAATCAGTGGAAATAAAGCTTTGTTTTTGCCAGGATGAAAGGTTTGGTTTGCTTTCAGGGGTACTAGAGCTTTTAAAAACTGTTTTGATCTTTCTGTCTTCTATTAAAAATGGGGAAATGGACTTTGGGGATTATTCCCCTGTTACAATTACAGGAAAAAAAATCTTAACTTGTGAGGTCATCAACTTTCTTTTTCTTTGAATAATGAAACCCCAAAAGTGTTTTAGGTTAATTTAGGTTAATACCTAGCTCTATTTTTGGAGTTTTTAGATTTTTTTTTAAGTATTTTTATTTAAGATAGACATGATCTTGTCTTCTCTCTACCCTATGGCTTTAGAAGTGTCACCTTTTGTATTCTTTTTGAAGAGTCAAGTGCTCTTATTTACTTTTAAAATTTTCTTCTTAGTGCTAACACGGGAAATTCTCAATTTGGCATCCTAAGTCTTTGAGCAGACTTTTCCAGTATAAACCAGTTCAGGAAACAGCCTTTGGAGCTTTGTTCCTTGGTTCGAGTATCGTATGAAATAGACCCTTGTTTATCAGTTTTTGCCTAGAGAGTTTCTATGAGACTTTTCAAGCAATGAGCACTGATCTTTGTGTTCTCATTAACAGAAGTATAAATAAAAAAGCAGTATTGAAATGATGTTGACATAAACTTGCTCTTGTGCACAGTGACGTGGTAGAATCAATGGAAATTGTCTTTTCATTTTTGAGGAGTTTGAATGCAGAAAAGTTGGGAATTGCTACGATTGCTTAGAGCTGGGATTAAGTAAACATTGACATATTTTTCTAGTGTTTACCAAGATGAAAGTTTTATGCCATTTAGGGACAAGTCAGAAGCCTCATCTTAATTAACACAAACTTAAATATGATTCTGCAGTTTTGGGAGAAGGGGCAGGTCACAGCCAGCATTGTTCCTGGATGGATATGATCTTTTAGTGCTTCATTTCCATGAACACAGACCTGAAATCTTGTCTGTGCACAGTGAATGCAGTTGTGTTAAATAGTTCTGATAGTTAAGGATAACTTCAGGTACTAATGGAATGAAGGGAGAGGAACAGACCTCTTTAAGATAGCTGAGAAGCAACTGTTCTTCTGTGTTTTGTTTTGGTTTGGTTGTTTTTCCTGAGCAATTCTGTTAAATGCTGAATGATGAGGTAATTTGCTTTGTAATGAGAAAGAAATTCTCACACTGAGCTGTTTATGGATATTTTATTAAGGAATCTTTAAGCTCTACAGAAGTACACGATTTTGTATACACTGATTAAGTGGGGCTCCTGCTCTGGGTCTCGGTTTCTTCGAGTTCTAATTTGGGCAGAGTGAAGTGTCTTGTAATGAAGATTTCTGCAAATTTTTCTTTTTTGCAAAGGCTTTCAACAGGAAGAAAAGATTTAGGGATATAATTGTGATTCATAATTATCTGTGTACGCTCCAGAAGTCTTGTCTTCTGTGTAGTCACAGAGATCCATTATGTATGTAGTGTGAATGATAAAATTGTTACCATCTGTTTACATACTGATAGCAGGTGAAAATAAAGCTATCAGTGTAAATGACTTACTGTTATTAAAGCTGAATTTCTGTCTTCGGCTAATAAGTTCTGTTTGTGTTTCTCCAGTTCGATTCAAAGAATGCTCTATTATGAATGAGCTTAGAGATTAGAAACTAAGAGCACTGGTACATCCTTCATTAAAGATGACACTATTGAATCAAACTTTCCCTTCTAGCTAAACAAAAAATATCTTAAGCCTAGTTTGGTGGTACCTCAATCCAGAATCCTGCTCTGAAATGGTATGTAAGAGTTCTGAAATGACAGGATGCAACTGATATGCTCAAAATATTTGTAGTAAATTTTCACACTTACTGGTAGTTGTCATTAAAAATCATTCAGCAAGTATTCGAGTTCTCATTGAGGTGTATTGCTTTAATACTGGTTGAGGATAACTGTACTTTATCTACTAGATCTATGTATTTTTACACTGTTTCTGTCTGTAACAAGTATTAACACCAGTGTGTATAGTAGAATAAGAAACCTTGATATATTCAGTAAAACTGAAGTTAACTGAAAACTAAATAGATCAGATGTTGAAATAAATGGAGTTTAGGTGGTTTTGCTTTCCAGACTCCTAGGCTGATTATTTTTTACCCCTTTGTTATAGTGCCAATTTATAGAATATGCTAAATACCTTGATTCCTTCTCTTTAGGTTGACTGGGTTTATTAATGAGAACATCTTACACCTCTAGTCCCAGTGGACCTTTGTTTTCTTTTGCCCTTGTGTTTTTGCTCTATATTAGGAGGTAATCCATCCATAGCACAATGCCAGCTGCCTCTTTCTTAAATGGTCTTTTTTGTGTCAACATAAACTTTTGAGAATCAAGCATTACATGAAAAACTCTCTCA
Organism: Manacus vitellinus; assembly: GCF_001715985.3. Classification (NCBI taxonomy): domain Eukaryota; kingdom Metazoa; phylum Chordata; class Aves; order Passeriformes; family Pipridae; genus Manacus; species Manacus vitellinus. The sequence continues at coordinate 13,282,786 of NW_021939395.1, read as the reverse complement.
GTGGAATGTAGCTCTCTCCTGTTTTCAGCTTCCTGTAACCAGTAGCTGGAAGGACATGTCAAAAAGAACTTGTAGTCAGTCTTTGAAGGGCTTGTGGAAAGTGTTAGGAAGCTTCTGGCAGGTCTCTCCTTTGTGTTTGCTCTGCAATCTTTCATCTTCAGGAAGTATCAAAGGCATCAACTGAGTGGCCTGGTTTTTTGTCTGCTGTTGCAGATTCTGTGGTGAACATCCCTTAAACTCCTTTTTTATAGTGACTATGGCCCTGGAGAGGGGCCTCCTTAGCTGCTGGAACAGTGGTGCATTCTTTATAATCATGTGAAATGACTGATGTTCTTTCTGCTGTGGCACATATATTGTTGATGCCAAGTGCTGCCTTTGGTTTGCTTTGTCCGTACTGGCAGCAATGGGTGTTGCCTCGGGGCAAGTGAGTGTTTGGTGTGTTCTGGTACTTTATTAGCTTTTATTCGAGTTATTGATATATTGATCTGAAATCCATAGCAGATGTTATGGTAGAAGTAATGCCTTGTCTTCCAGCTCATTGAGATCTTCAACCTTGATTTCTCTGATCATATTTTTCATCTGTTTACATGGAAGATACCAGTAGAAATCATGGAAGCGTAATGGTAGTGGTCCTCAAAGCTAAAATATGTGGTTATGTGGAAAAAACAAGCTTGTGAATAAAGTAATTTCTCTTAGTGGAGCAAGCACCCTTTAGACTTAATAGTGGAAAAATCTCTGATTTTTGCTTGGGTTCAGAATATTGAGAATGAAACCTTGTTTACAGTTTTTGGGTAAACACTCATTAAAGCTTCAATCTGTATTAAGGAAAACCGTTGGAATTAAATATTGCTATTACACAAATTTTATACAGTTTAGATTACTGACTAATGTGTTTTCCTGAAATACTGTAGGCACATATGGCTCTGCTTCCCTGGAATTACTGCACTGGCTAAGTCACTACATTTCAAGGTGATGTTTTAAGTTACTAATATTTTATAAGTAGGAAGATTATATGAAACATATGACAGTAACTTTTTTAATATTACATGGTGTATGACTGGAAACTATTGTCTCCACAGCTCTGACTTGTCTTCTTCAAAATTAAGCATAGTTAAAACACTATTCTCTCTTTGCTTATCCTATTCATCTTTCTTACTGATATTCTTTTGTCTTGCAAACCCTCTGTTAATGATATTTTTTATTTGCAGTTTGGTACTTCATAGATAAAAAATAATAATGTTGAGATTACAGTGTATGTTTCTGCAGGGTTACTTTAAAACATCTCATAATTTCAGTAAGAGTATTGAGGTTTTTTTAGTGCTTACTATGTTATTTCTCATGTGAATGTGCAACTGGAATGGAGAATCTGACTCTGGTAGCTTTGTCTCCAAGAATTAATTGCAAATCTGGAATAGCCAAAGTATTTTTCTAATTCAGTTTTTTATTATATAAGATTGTATTTAAAGGATCCACAGATACAATTTGTACATTTATATACCTTTGTATTTCTTTTTCCTAGTATTTTTGGTGAGTTGTTCATGGCAGCAGTCTGCTGACTCTAAGGCAATACATGTTTTTCTACAATTTTTAGACTGTGCTCAATAATTCAGTAATGTGCCATTATTACCTATTTAATGTATTCTTGCCATTAAACTTTCATTTGCTTTTGTACAGTTAAATGTCATTGAATACTGAACTGTACCAGGTTTGTCTTGTGTTAAGATGAGCAATTCAACAGTCCAAGCTTGAAATTCTAACCAAGGAGGTTAAACTTCTTTTCAATACACTGAGAATACAGATATTGCTGCTGTGCTTGCACTGGTGTGGCACTTTATAGGCAGATGGTAGTTTCAAAATCTTGATATTTATATATTAATATCCATCACATTGTTGGTTTCTCTTTCTAAATGAACATTATAAGCAAACAGCTTTTCTCTTGTAATACTGAGGTTTTAATTGAGAGGAGAGAATTGCTGGGGGAAATTTATATTAGATAAAGCTTTCGATCATACTTTTAAGAACCAATTTTTAAATTACTGTTTACCTACTCTCCCATTTGTTAGGGCAGGAAAATCCGGATGGGATATTAGACCTCTTTCCAGTGGAAGGTATTTTCAGCTTTCTTTCATGCTTGTGCAGTGACAGCCTTTTAGGTACTCAGCAGTATCCAAATGCTACAGAAATGTTATTAATAGAATATCCACCTGAATTTCCATTCCTTGTTATACAATTTGTTGACTATTTTCTGAAGGATCACTTTTGGGTTTAGTCTAATCTCAAAAAGAAAATTTTTTTTATGATTTCTCTGTATATCTCTGTCCCCTGTTTAGTTTCCAGTTTCTTTGTTGTTTTTCAGAGACTGGGATCTCAAAAATGTTGTGTAATTAGAAATGTGATACTAGGCAGCCTCTCAAATTAGAGTCTCAGGTCTGGGGAAAGGCTGAAGCGTGAGCTCTGCTCTATTAACGATCAGAATCCGCATGGAAGAGAGTCGTTACAAGGAAAAGCCACAGGGAGCCAGGCTGAATGATTTCTGTAGTTCAGGGAATAACTTGTCTTTTGTTCTTGGGGTTTGATATGTGCAGCACAACACTTTCATCAGCTACAATTGGGTATCAGCAGAACTAGTTTAATCCTGTACCAGCTGTGGTTTTTCCCAGTGATTTGTGACTTTGTGGATATAAACAACCACACAGAACAAAACAGCAGAGTGAAACGTACTTGCTTTGAGGCAAACTAATATTTCTCTTAATAGGTTGCATTGCACCCTTCTTGTATTTGCAAAATAATTGTTAAAAAATATTTTTCTTAATATAGGGGGGAAAAAAGCCACATTTTTTCCATTTAAAAGCATTATTATTAAAACTTTTAATGATGACTGCTGAGATGAAAGTCAATCTCAGTCTCATTTCTAGACTTCCATACTTCCTAAGGAAAAGAAAAAAGACTTGTGTCGTTCCATGGTGTTTTTCTCACTAATAATTTTTCAAAACTGTTTGTCAGTTTACTGGGGTGGGTGGATATTTCATTTTTGTAAGTTCTGTGAAATTACACAGTTGAGAGCAGCTCAAAAAAGTGTACCTAGGACAGGATGCCTGGGGCATGAGCTGTGTGGCTGGGCAGGAAAGAATCCACAGAGAAGACTTTTGTAATAAAAGGCAAAGAAAATTAGATGTTGTACTATATAATTTTACCATTGATAGTTATGCATGTTTAGCATATAAAATGTATGTCCATAATGTGGGGAACATGACATCACCTGAACGCAGTGAGAGATCATAGAGTCTCACAGCCAACTAATTTTTACTGTCATTTCATAGAATGTATTTTATAAAATTAGTCATTACTTCAAAGAGAAACGTCCAAGTTATTTATAGATTTTATAAAGTTGTATATTCTGTTAGTGTCAAATCTTCACCATTGGAAAGGGGTCATCTAATGGAAATGTTAGTATGAACTTGCAGACATGTTAATACGTAAAAGTGTCATATTTGAAAGCAGAACAGCACTTGCACGTTTTCCAGTTTTAACGTTTGTACTCACTTGTCTTTACTTTGTTACTTTGTTTACTTTATTTACTGTTAGATTGCACTGCATTTGAATCGTTTTCCTTAACAAAACCTTACAGCTTTGCTGAGAGTGCCCGAGAGCAATATGAAAAATTGTCCAACATGCACAACAACATGACTAAATTGTATGAAAATTTGGGAGAATACTTTACCTTTGATCCCAAAGCAATAAGCATAGAAGAATTCTTTGGCGATCTGAGCAACTTCAGAACTCTATTTTTGGTGAGTAATGTCTTCAAAATGTTACATATCTTCTGATATCTTTTTTTCCCAACTTTAATTCTTTCCTCATTTCTCTATTTTTGCTATCATAGTTAGCTTTATGTTTTGTCCTGTGGCAGGAAATTGGGTGAATGTTTCCAGAATTATTTAGATTTTGATCACAGATAGCTCTTGTCCTCCGGTTGACAACTCAACTGTGAATAAGGTTGAGACATATGGATAGTTAGTTAGAAAATATTTTTCCTCTTTTAACTAAAATTGCCTGTTGGCTGACACACAAGAAATAGACATGATCTGAAAAGCATGTTAAAATCCAGACCTGAATGGAAGTGCCTACATTCATATTGTGTTAGAATCTGGCTGGTGCCTTGGTGATACTGAAACCTTGGAGATGAGCTCTGTGTTGCTGACACAAGTTCACTCAGGTGTTTGTATCACCATTTCCAGTCATCCACAGTGATCAGGGTATGTCTTTTTTTTTTTTTTTTTTAAGAAATTCAAGAATTTAATTTTTAACAGTTAAGATTTTAATGGGTTTAATGTCATCTTTCCTAGTGGCTTTCTGGAAGCCATAATTAGCTGCACCATAGGAAGTGTACAGGGAAAACAGATGCCTGGAATGTCACATTGTGTCTCTGGAGAATACAAACATCACTTGGAAATACCACTGTTTGCCATACAGCTGGGGCTCACTGCTCTGCCTGTTGCAATGAATTTATCATGCAGTCATAAGAGTTTCAGTGTGATGGAGGAATAACTGCTTTTAAACATCATTAGTGGAAGAGGCTGTTGTGAAAGGTTTGGTGCAGTTAAACCACCCTCTATAGTTGAATCCTTTTCTTCTGCTAGCTTTGATTTGAAGCAAGTACCTTTTGTACATTTTCAGCTTTTTTTTCAAAAGTAACCCAACTCTTGTATTTCAGTTGCATACTGAATCAATTTTAATGGTCTTTCTTTTTAAAATTTGGATACATGTACTAGCAATGGACAAATCAAGTGTAAGATCTCTTTCTGGTAGGCAAAGGTTTTTCTAGATAGAAGAGACATACCCCAAATAGTCTTTCTGAGTTTCCTGAAAAGTATGGCTAATTTCTTGCATTGTTTTATAATTTTAGAAAGTGGACAAAATAATTTCCTAGGATACTATTCAAATGCTCATGTTGGTCTAAATAGTTAATTATATCCATCTGATTCTATGGTCTTTAACATTTTATCTGTCCTTTTATCTTCAAAGCCTATTTTTAACAAAGTTATTCACTAATGAAATGAACTTGGACCATATGTATGATGCATACTAATTTAAATAGGAATGTTCCAATATAAAATAGTGAAATCCAAGGCCTATGTAGCTCGAGGAGACACTTTCTTTTCCACAGCATCACTTCTGCTTCAGTCAATTCACTTGTTCAGATACATACAGTAGTAGTAGTAATTGTAATTAGGTCTTTTGAGAATTTCTTGACTTATTTTATCCACTAGAGCAGAACTTTGTAGACTTTAGTGGCATAAAGATTGTTGTTTAGGGATTTAATTTTTTCCAGACGCTTGAGCAAGGCCTAGGGCAAACATTAGAAGTTCACAGTACAGCAATTTATTTTTTTTTCTATAAAGAAAAAAATTACTGAAAAGAATTAAGATTTTCTGCAATATTTTGATGTTTGCAAGAAGGTTTCCTGAAAGAAAGGAAAAAGATACAGAAACTGCTTTAATCTGTAGGATTTACTGTAAGAAAGTAATAGCTACTGATAAGAATTCAGGAGCAATCAGATAAGACTGAGGATATACAGCATCTCCAAACGTTCCCTAGAGCATGAATTGTTATTAAATTTGTCCAGTTCAGACTGATGTAATGCCTGCATTCTTTCTCTAAGTGGTCCCATTAACTTTTAGTATTTTGGTAAATGACTTAAGTATAATTTCAAATATTTTTGAAATATTGATGACTGGTTTCTTCCTGTTTATCATTCTCCTATATTTTTGCTAGTGGCTGACTATTGATAAAAGCTTGTTTCTTCTGCCACTAGCCATTTTAATGGCATTCCTTGAGTCCCACAACTTTGATGAAATAGAGGCCTTGCAATGACACCAGGCAGCTGCCTGGCCTGCCAGGTGGCAAAGGTTGAGATGGAGGTGGCACAAGTATTTCAGCCTCTTCTTTGATGTGGGGTTCCATCCTCCATTCAACTGCTGGCCTTTGTTTTTCTTCATCCTCCTTTGAGTGTCCTCGTAGCTATAAAAACCTTTCTTGTTCCTTTTCTCATTGACAGTTTATCTCCATCTGAGCTTTGGCTTAATTGCTTCCCTCCCTGGGCAGTATTCCTCCTGGATAGTATAGCTGGTCTTCCACTTCTCCATATTTCTGACTCGTGTCAGAGCTCCATCAGGAATGCCTTGTTCAGCCAAGATGGCCCCTGTCCCACCTGCTCAGCTTCCCACATGGCAGGACAGGTGTTGCTTGTGCTTTAACAATGTTTTCCTTGAAGGTTAGTTGGGAATAATGAACACTTTACATATACATTGCATTTTAATTGAAACCACAGTGTATATAGTTGGAGATAATTGGCCTTTGTGAGCGCTTAAATTCAACATAGCCCTTCAGAAAAGCTTCACTTGGCTTCTGTTACATTTGTACAACAGATGTTTCCCTTTGCTTAACCTATGATTTTGCTATGGAAAAGCAAGAATACTGACTAAATAGGTTGATTGGAATGTCAATTTTTCTTTGTTTCATTTACAACTAAAAAATGTGTTATAGCATCATGCAACTTACGTAGTGTATTTAGAAAGGTGGAATATGTATATAAATGTTTCTAAAGATGAATCTAAAAATTAAATTAGAAATATATTCTGAATGATACATTCCCAGGTCACAGAGAAAATTATCTCTGTGGTTTTGTATGTACAGATACATATAAAAGTATATATATATATGTTCGTCTTATAACACTCACATCAAGCTATTTTAATGGTAAGAAAGCAGCTGCCCTTTTGAAAATTCATGTTAGAGACTTTTGACAATTGTTGAAGGAAATGCCATATTTAATGGAAAATAATGCTTATTTTATTACTTGAAATGTAAAAGTAGATGCATGCATCATCTTTTCTGATTGCTTGCCTTTTGCAAGTTGGACAAAACCAGTATTTAGCAAATGCACCTCCACAAGGTCTAAGCATTCAGCAGTTGTTGGGCTGAACGAAAAGATGTAGAGTTTACAAGAAAAACATTTTCTGGAAGTCAGTGTTGTTTTTCATCCTTCCTTCTTCTGATCAAAACGTAACAGCAATATAGTGATATTCCTTTGGACCCTGTAGGTTCTCCTCAAGTTATTTTCCAACAAAATTTTTCACACAAATAATTTGTTGTTCTGTTATCCCTAAACAACGGGAGGAAAAGCAATTCTAAGTAGGCAGTGTAGGCTCTTACAGGAACTGACCTTTCTCAATTTCTTCATGAGACATATTGATTAGGGTTGGAACACTTCCTATGCTTTCCCAGCAACAGACAATTACCCCAAAAGATTGATTCTTTTGTGGGCATTTTGTTGTTCTTTTTTTTGTTCTAAAAACTGTACAAAGTCTCGAAACAAGTACCAAAATTAAGTGCAGTCTTTTGTACTTAGGTTTTATCAACATCTGTCTACCTTTGTGTGAGAGAGAATAAGAATTTTTTGGGCTGTTCTGATATGTCAGGAGCAGGAAGAAAGTGTTGTGTAGGGAGTCAACAGTCTAAGTGACACCATAGAAACTGCCCTTTGTACAATTGCAAATTCCCAAATAAACTTAGAGCCCCTCTGCCCAAACCTCTGACCAAACACTACTTGTGAGCCTGTTCAGTTCACTGAGCTGCAATACAGGGAATTGGCCTAGAGATGCAGAGAGAAGAAACAGAGTTTATTTATTTATTATTCTATATCTGCTCCCATTTTATCCCCAGGCTTCTCTAACCATTTTTGCAGGAAATGTAATTAGAGCCAGGGGTGCAGTGAGACAAGGAAATAAAGTGTGCATCACGTTCCCCCTCTTCCAGTCAGACGTCGTGTCCCTCACAGGCCACTCATGGCTGTGCTGATCCTTGCTCAATCCCTTTTTTTTTATTTTGTTTTAAGATTAGGTAGAATATTTAAAACTTTGAAGTGAGCATTTAAACAGATTTGTCCTGGTGCTTGTGTCACCTCTCTCTTCATTTACTTCTCTGATTTTGTGCTGAAGTATGTCCTGATAACCTCACCATAATTAGGGAGGTGAATCTCAGGTTGTAAGTAAAGCACTTCAGCAGGACTTTCCTCTGCCAATGGAACATGAGTCAAAATTCAACCCAGAAGGAGGAAAAGAAAAAAACATGCAGTTAAAATAGTAAGTCCACTGGATAATATCATCTCTTTTATATTTAGGACTTTCTAAAGAAGAAATATTTTTCAGATTTTTACTGATTTAATCCTTTATGCCATTGAAAGTAAACACAAATTTCGATTGTCCTTGAGGACAATTGCAACCTGATACATTTTGGCTTGATATCGTTTCAGGCTCTTATCAAATAATGATTAATCAGTTGCCTGAAGCAAGATGCCAGTTTGTTCTTTTCTGTTTGGGTTCTTTACTTTAACTTGCTGTCTCACAGTTTATATCAAGTGACCTGTAATATTTTTAAGCTCTCACTTTCTGAATGTTTGATTCTGTTGGTGGTAGAATATTGAAAAACATCCACCAAATCTGTCATGCCTACATTTGCAAATGGACATAAACATTCTTTTAATCAGATTGTGTGCTTCATGGAAGTTGTATGAAATACGTACTTTAGCACTAGATAGGAAAAGTTCTTTTTTGTTATACAGTTTTTAAAGGTGAATTTTGAGTCTAAAAATTAAAGCTGTTTTTGAAGCAGTAAGAGGCATTTTTGTTCAGTGAAGTGATTTTTTTTTTTCTTATATCTAGTAGATAGTTTTATCAGTGGTGGCTGCTTCCCTCACATTTGTGTAAATTCAACTCTTTGAATAAGGAATTAAATCTTTAAATTACGTTATAAATGTACTAGGAACAAAAGGGTTGTATTCTAGTATAAGTAAATATTTAAGCAGATGTGAGTAACTCATCAGGTGGCAGCATGAGAGATGGGTTTTTGGTAAAAGACCAGTGAAATAAACTGCCCTTTTGTATCAACACTGACTGTTGATTGATGGGCACTGTGTGGCCAGGATCTGTTACAGTAACCCTGTAACACAGGAGCCAGAAAGTGGAAATCTCCCCAAAATGATAAGATATATTAAATGATCAGTAAACTGAACAATTTTTATTGGTGAGCACTACTCTGGTCTTTCAAGATTTTATAAGATTGATACCCTGTACCAACCAGGAAACAAAACATCTGTTATGTTGCCTTCATAAGAAACAACTTTCCCCACAGAGGATTCAGCATCTTGAGTATAAATGTACCTGTAAGACCTTTTCTTCTTTCTAATATTTGTTTGCTTGTAAGTTACTTCAAAGTAAGTTTCAAGCTGCATGACTCAGGAATGGTTTTTTGTCTTTTTCATGTGGCTTGTTTGAAATGTCCCTTGAATACAGCAGGTCATTGGCTACAGTAATATAAATCAATGAATATACAATACATAAATACATAATAAGCATCTGATCTACTATGAAATACGATGCATAGTCAGGCTAAATTCCCAGCTTTCAAACTTGTAAATTGAGTTTGTAATTCAGGAGTGGTTTAAAAGAAAGGCTCTATTTATTCATTGTTCTCCCTGGTTATTTGTCTGGGAATACAGTTTGTCCCTTCTGCCTAAAAAGTAACAGTTCTTTAATGCAGTCTGAAAGATAACAGTTTCCAGCTAGCAGGAAGCTATGAAAAAATAAAGAATAATGAGCAAGAAGTATTTTCTTCAGCGAAATTTCCCAAGAGGTAGTATCAAAAGTGAAACATTGTCCTTATTAACAGGCAGTATATAGCAAGCCCTTCCTCCCATCTGTCCCAAAAAATGAAACACAAACCTTTTTGTAAGCTCTCTAAATTCTCATCTGAATGTATACATCCAGCTAGTGCTGAGAAGAATTATTTTTAATCATTATACTGAAAAAAAACAGGAATTAGGTGTAGGCTATGAAAGTTTACAAGGAGTGGAATGGGAAGCAAAAGGATTCACGTAGGAGCAGTAACTCAACTTTATTTACAAAAGGTTAGTGCTGCTGCATAAGCACTTACTCTGTTCATGATATAAAACACAAGGATGACATTTCTCTTGGAAGCTCTCTAAAAGATGTAAAAATAAATAATAATAAAAGAAATTAAACTGAATCAAAGTACACCAAGTTGGCAAGCACTTTAAGATTGGCAAGTGTAGAAATAACAGGCAGCATAGATGGGCTTGGGATTTTGTTCTGGCCTGTCTAATTTGTTTATTTGGTGATATGGGTGCCTTTCAGGATCGGGTAAAACCACTAGATGTCATATTTCATGGTAGTGATGCCACTGATTAAGTAATATATTCAAAAGTTGTATGGGAAAACATAGTCTAGAGAAAATCATGAAGTTAAATTTCCTGATCTTGAAAAGGAACAGGATTAAAAGCCTTCCTTCAGAATTTTTTGTTTGATATTCAGCTGATAGCAGTGAGTTCAACTGAGTAACATCAGTATTTCCAGACATTATCTTGGAAGTTTATAGTATTTAAATGAGGATTTTGAATCCTCATTTCACTCTGAAAACAAGGCATAGTTTGGGATTTTGACTGTTGTAATACTTAAGCTGTTGAAAAGCTCTTGTAAACCAGTGACTTTTTTATTTGCTCTGACTCCCTTTGGCATGGCTTTAAGTCCAGAAGAGACCCTTCCATAGAAGACATTTGCAGGCTACAGATGTCAATATCTCTGCACCTCACATATTTCTGAAAAGCTGTCATGTGTTAGAAGGAGTCTGACTTCTCTCTAAAATCTCCACAGTTTCATTTCACATATATAGTCTTAACCTTATCATTCTGTTTGTTCATGTATTTTATTAAGATAATTTGATAATTGGAATCCATGTTTGTCTTAATTGTGATTTCAGATAGATCACTGCATTATTGCAGCTTCAATTAGCTTGCTGATGTTGTGGTAAATTATAGCTCATTCACTTCCTTAAGTTCATATTTGCTTGCTTATCACGTTTAGGGAAATCCAAAGCAAGCTAATAGAATTGGATAATCCTGTCAAAGCACAATGTGAAGCACAAAGTGGAAGGTGTAAGAAACCTCAAGAAAGAAATTGCAGCTGTATAAGTGCATCCCTTCAGTGCTGGGTTTTCTCACATTTGTTATTTCTTTGGAGTGTAATGCCACACAACCACTACAATGCTTCCTTCCAGTAGTCCACCAGCCAGGACTGTAAGGAAGCCTGCAATATCTTTCTAACACAGGCAGCTTTATTTTCTTGTTTAAATACTTTGTCTTTATACACTACATTGCATGTAATTCTCACAGCCTCTATTAAAATCTGTCAAGAATTTCTAGCCAGCAACTTGGAAACCTTACACACATATTCAAGGTCCTGCTATTTAAAAGAATAATTGACTTTTTCTACTGGATTTAGGCTTTTGTATGAACAGTTCTTGCAGATTTACCTTAGAGTGAGTTTTTGTTAAACAGTCTAAATGACTGTGCTCACATGATGATGCAAGGCTTCATGTACCAAAATATTGATTTGTCTCCTCCTTGATCTAGAAAGATTGCTTTGGAACATAATGGTAATTCCTCTGCTCTGGACCTTGGTTTCTCTTTTCAGATTGCATCCAAACAGCCAACATTGGTGATTTTAAGTTGTTGTTTGTTTTTTTTTTTTTTAATGAAGACAGTTATACAGTTTTGTTAATGTTTGTTTTTCAGCTCTGTGTCTCTTTCAGGAATAACCAGAATTAGGCACTCCTGTTTATTCTGCTATCCAAATATTGATTGAAAGGAGCTGGTAAAACAGTCCCAAATCTGTCCACTTGTGGGCTGTTTAGTAATCATTCAAACACATGCAGTTGAGTAATTAAGTCATACAATACAGCTTTTCCTTGCAAGTCTTAAACTTGGACCAGTAAACACTGCAAACCTCTTCTACCTTACATCACTAGACAGTTTGAAGTGCTTTTGCAACCCAGCTGATGAGCCAGCAGCAAACCCCTTCTCCCTACCTGAGCAGACAGCAGAGCTACACTTGCCAAGCCCTTAATCTGTGCTGGCATGTCAAAGACATTCCCTGTCATATGTGATGGCCCTGATGCACAAAGCACAGGGCAGTGTCCCAAACGTAATCTTTCCTACTTACCATTTCATGGCCACCCATCAGGAAATTCAATTTGTCTGCTCTTCTTTAATACCAGCTCATTACATCTCTTTTCCATTGTTTTCATAAGGATAGCAATGTATTTAGATGTGTTATCCTCCAAGGAATACCAAAAGATCTTTCTTTTACATGTAAACTGATTGCACAATCTGCTGTATTTTAACTCTCTCTATTTCTGTAGATTAACTTCCAGTTAATCTGAGTTTGTTGTTTCTAACGACTTACGGCTGAAAAAGATTATTTTCCTGGAACTTCAGCTGACATATTTTGCAGTTGCAAGGCAAATTTAGGGAAGGCCTGAGGGATCACAGGCAGCCTTCATTATTGGTGCATGACCGCTTTGTAGCCAACTGCATCTTTAATATCCGGGGAGATTTGTGCACTGCAGTTTGTTTTCTTTCTTCTTGTTTTTAATAATTTACCTTTGAGAGTCTATTTACAACCATGTCGATGTGTGAATATGTTTGTCTGTCAAAACTTAAGATATGTACAGAATGCAAGAGTTGCATTAATTTTTTATTTGCTTCTTAAGGAAGCCAAGCTGTAAACTGGCAGTCCTGAGTGCAAGAGCTGTACTTCAGTGAATCCTAATAAACACAAGGGGGAACATCAAACTATGTGCCTCTTCAACTAACTCATTTAAAAAGAGATAATATTCCTTGCTGAATCTATTTTTCTGCTAGGAGAGACAATAATTTGGTTTTGTTTTTATTATAACAAAACAAACCCACAATCAAACTTTCTTTAACTTTTAATTTGCTATTGAATTAGCAAAACTGCATGGCCTTCTGCACCAACCAAGAAAACAGAGGGTTGTGAACAGCACATCAAAAAAAGGAGTTGTATACATTTAAATATTTCTATCTGTTGAGATTCACTTGAAAATTATTTTTTGCATACACTTACATGTTTTGAAAAGACAGTATCTGGATAAATGCTTTTCAAATGTTTTCCAAAGCTGTTGGGAGGGCTTTTATTCTTACCCATGGATGGTCTCTTGCTCTGTGACATTTGTCTGATTTGTAACTGCTAGATTGGTTTAGTTTTATCCTTTAATTAGGGAATAAATCTAGTTGTGTAGTAAGTACCTATGAACACTAGTAAGTACTTTGTCACTGTTGAGCTACATTGCAGTAACAAAACTGCTGATTTTTTTCCCATCTTTTAAAAGCAATGTGGGTTACAGAGCTATTTTTTTCGGTATTCAAACTGATCTCTATCTTTTGAGGTAATTTAGCCTACAAACCTACACAAAAAGGGTACCACTGACATTTGATACTGAAAAAATAATCTGATAATGGCAATGTTCTATATTAAAAGAAATCCACTGAAACTCAGGAGTTTGGAAGAGAAAAGGTATAGAGGAGTAAAAAACCATGCCAAAAGAAAAACAGGTGAAAGCATGAGATGATGTCCAGATCTCTTTTGACTTTACTTAATGCTTAACTTCAGATTGGTGGGGCCCAAATAACACTGTTGTGAGGCAGGTGCAGGATGATGTCCCATTTGTATTAAATATTGTTTGACTTATCCAGTCCTGAGGTCTAAAGAAAGAGGAAATACTTAATAATAAAGTATTCAAAGCCACATGAGAGAGAAAAATAACCCTTTGCAGTGAAACTGTAGAAAATCAAACTTAAAGGATTGGTGGTATAATCCAGGCAGAGCAAATGCTGTAGAAACCACTCTACATATGAGTCAAAATTCTCTTCACATTTATTTACAGTCATCTTCAATCAACTTTGAGAAGTTATGATCAAATCTGTTAGCAATATTAATTCAGATATAAAGTATGTTTATAAATATAGATGAATATAGATTTTATTTTGCTTTCAGCACATAACTTGAAAACCAGTGGGAGTATGTTTTTGCCAATTATTTTTTTCCAGCTTTCGGTACAGTAGTAAATGATGTAAGAAATAAGCAATGGTCAAGAGTCCAACTGCTTGGTGGAGAGTAATAACAAACAAGTACATTCCAGGTGGTAGATGGGTGTATGTAGATAAAGATAAGCACTCTCACACAGAGTTATCAGTATGTTGTTATCTTACTATTCTTCAAGATTGAACCTTTATTTTGAATAACTTTTTTTTTTAATCATCCTTGGTATCCGTTGTATTTTATGAACTGCAGTCTGAATTTCCACAGAATCTCCCTTCAGCTGGAACTTGTACAGCCTGGCTCAGAGTGAATTTCCAGATACAATAACTTTAGAGCTTGTTGAGTTCAGCCTGCTGTAGTCTTCCTGTTAAAAAATGTGACAGAATCTATGATCTAATCATAGTCTGTCAATGGCTAGTGGGCTACTAGTGCAGCCATGACATTTCATATTTGCTTTCTCTCATAAGATTGTGGGCATTTACTTCTATTACAGCCTGTGCAGTTGCAGTAAAATGAAATCTCTGTCAAGTGTGATTGAATGTCCAGAGACAGAATGTCCAAAATCAAAAGGGATAAAACATTGATTTTGCCCTTTAATTCTCTTTTCTCTTTTCTGAAAGAAAAGGTGTTTCTCAATGCAGTTGGTTCTCTCATAGTGCAGTGAATGCAGTTCTTAGTCCAGTTTTAAAGCTGGGCCACGAGTACCATCACTGCTAACTGTAGTACCAGCATCTTTAGAACAGTGTCAGCTGTGAAAGAAGGGGTGAAATGTAGGATTTTACCTCAGTAAACTCTAGAAATGGCATATGCACACTAAAACATGGTGTCCCTTGCTTGAATGAATATTCTTTATTTGGAAGCATTTGGGAGTCTTGGATTACCAAGTGCTGATATAATTTGTATGTCATAACATGTAAAGGTGCTTTAGGTAGGACTGATGATTGATGTCGCTGTCCATCATTTCTTCCTGGCGTGTGCACAGTAAGGTGAAAGTTTAGGTTGGATATTAGGAAAAATTTCTTCACTGAAAGGGTGGTCAGGCATTGGAACAGGTTGTCCAGGTAAGTGGTGGAATCACCATCCCTGGAAGTGTTCAGAAAACATGCAGATGTGGCACTTGAGGACATGATTTAGTGGTGAGTGGGACAGTGCTGATTTAAGAGTTGGACTAATGATCTTAGAGGTCTTTTCAAACCTAAATGATTCTGTTTCATTTATAAATACTTGAAATGTCATTTCTGAAGACTGAGTAGAACTATGTAATTAATGCCTGCCCCAAACTTAAGGAAACTTTATTTGTGAAATAATAAATTATATATTGTCTTGGATATTTACAAAAACATCCCCAAGGAAATCATCTTCATTGTTTGTGTTTGGGATCATATATGTTTTTTATGGTTTTTAGAGCATGATCACATTGTGTAGGAAACAAAGCAAACATTGACCTCCTTTGGAAAAGGAGGATATTTTCCAGACCAGATGCAGGCAAGATCATGGGAAGTAGTTGGTTGCTTTCTGGTTTTTGGTTTTGGTGGGGTTTTTTTTCAATCTAGCAACATTATACATTGTAGTTTATAATTTTCTAGTTTGTATAACCTTTTGACTCAGAGACTTTAGAGTTGTAATCTACAAATTCAACTGTTTTCCATTTCTTTGGGTGTGTTTTATATGTTTAAGTGATCCAGACTGGCTATTTAAACAAAAGTTTTTGATGAATTCTAACTTAAATTCTAGCAACTGAGTCTCAGTTACTTGTAATTGAAGTACAATACAGTGGAAACTTGGCTTAATCCCTACTCATCCCTCCTAGCATCAGGATACAGGTTTAAGCTAGACTTCCAACCTTCATAGGAAAAAAGTACAGACATGCTGGTGCTGAAAAACTTGAAATTTTTTCATTCACCATGATGCAAAGCTATTTCAATATTCTTTTTTTCTGATTAATAATGCTAAAGTGTACAGATAATATGGTACCTCAAAGATTTCTGAAGATGCTTGAAGTATTGGGTTGCCAGTCCCTGTTTTTTTCCCCTCGTTGGATGTAAATACATCCAATAAATAGCACAGTAAATCTGTGCTAACAAGGTTATTTTTATTTTCCTCAGTATATATATGCTCATGTTCATTTTATCCTAATGCAGGAGGCATTAAAAGAGAACAACAAAAGAAGAGAATTGGAGGAGAAAACAAAGAGAGCCAAACTGGCAAAGGAGAAGGCTGAGCGAGAGAGGCTGGAGAGACAGAAGAAGAAGCAGCAGTTGATTGATATGAACAAAGGTGAGGCATCCTTTTTAACAGGGAGGTTTGTTAAAAGAAAAACGAAGTCAGCAGTAACAAACCGAAGGCTCTTTCTGATCAATGTGAGAAATGCTTGCTGAAAGTTTGGAAAGCTGAAAAAAGGTTAATTTTTTCAAAATTGAAAATTCTGTTTTGTTTCAGCCTACCTGATCCTGTAATTCCATATCTGTCACTTATTATGTGTCACGTTCCTTTCAAGGTGTTTTGTTGTGAGTTATTGGCTTTTTTTCATTTGTAGCAGATAATTGACTTTCTTTTTTCATATGGGTTTACTTCCAAGAAGGAGGATCTTACTGCTTTGTTGTTCATTTCATTCTGTAAACAACTCTGTAATCAAGGTATTGTGGCAACTAATGTCTTTCTTTTTGGGCTTGGGGGCTCTGTGTTATAATGAATGTTCTCCCAATAGTCCTATTAGGAGCTGGAAAATCTGGTTGAGCTTAGAGTCTAAGTTCAGAGTGACATTTCAGCATGATAAAAAGCAATGTGTTTAAACTTGTCAGCTGTGAGAATATTGTATTTCGCATGGGGCCACCCTAAGAGAGGAGAAAGTGAAAAAGAAGGAATGGAATGGGCTTGATATTGATGTTGTGCATATTTCCAGAAGGTTGTAGAACACAGGCTTTGGTTTTTACCTGTCTGACTCTACAAGGCAAGTAGAGGTGGCAAAACTTGCATTTGTGCGAGAGATTCCTTGCAGTTTTTTGTTCAGTTTCTGTGAGTTTGCTAATCTGACCCAGCTGTAAAACACTTATCTTTATTATTCACTTAACGTGCCCATACTCATGGAAAAATGCTGTTTGGTTTTTGGAGGGTTTCTGCAATGGCACCACTAATCCTGTTATTTTTGGCCTTGCTTGAACTGACAGTGGCACTGCATGGAATATACTTCGGGATAAGTTTTAGTGAATTACTCTGTTGCTTTGTATAGGTGACAAACTTTAATATCAGAGCATATAAAGATTAGTCCAGTTTCAGTTTAACTATAAAGAAAATATAAAATTTAAATGCACATTGTCTTTTTTTTAAACACATTGTCTTTTTTTTTTTGTGAAGTCAAGTCTGTGGAGATTTCTAATGAGACTTTTCTAATGCATTCTATGGGCATTTGACTAATCTTTAATATCTCTCACCTCACCCACTGGAAAAAAAGTCCATAGTAATATGGACAGGCCCTTTTCTGTGAGTGGGAAAGAACCACCTAAATGTCCCCTCATCACCCTTCCCTCTGCCAGTGTGCTTCAAGCTACAGTGAGAGAGGCTATTTAAACTACCACTTAAGACAATGTGAGCCAATATGTTTTATTAGCTGTTACAAAGTGTGAAAAGCTCACTTAGATTCTGTTGTCAGTGAACTGGTCTGTGTTTAAGGGCTGTAGCTCTCCCTTTGAAATTACAACTTGTTTAATTGCCTTAGCCCAGTAGATTAGAACATACGTGTCTCCATCCCTTAACTTTTTAAGCAGGTGAGGAGCAGACCACAGCTGACAGTGGCACAGATACCTCAGTACACTTGATAGCATTTTTTCATCATGAAAGACTTTTCTTATCAACAGATAAAACTAAAGTTTAGTTTTGCATTGTAGCCTCTTTCACTGAAAATGCAAATATGTGAATAACTGTACAAGGCCCAGTGCACCAAAACTGCCATTTAAATGAGTGGTTTCTAAACCTGGGACACCAAATTAGTAAATTAGTTTAATATTTCTAAATTTTTTTTACACTTTCTAAATATATTGAATTATCCATTTCACATCTTACAACTCTAGTGCCATGGTAGTAGGAGGGAGATATGTCCATCCCCACTGGATTCTATGACATTGATATTCAACTGACTTTTTTGCCAAGTAACTAATTTTTTTCTTAATGCATCTTCTTCTGTGTGCTCATTCCTCCTTATATAAATAGTTTGTAAATTTGTCTAAGTGAATGTGACACAGAAGACTTAGAGGAAGGAGGCAGATGTCCTCTCAAGCTGTCATTTTGACAAGGTGATTTTCACCCAAAGGGATGTTTTAACCTAACCCTCTTTCAGCTATTTCTCTAGCTGTGTCTTCAAGAATAACATTTTAACATATTGCTACAGCCTTTGAGGTCAGAGCATTAGGGTTCCTACATTTTCCAACCTTTTAGTGTGTAGTTCTGTAATAAGTTTTTGTGGTTTTTTTGTTACCTGGCCATTCAGTGACAACTTATTTTGAGGCCACTGGATAATCCAGATTCGATTAGATTAGTTATAATTAAATGTTAGAATTAATACCAGTTTCTTGATGTAACTGCAAGAAATTCAGTGTGACCAGAATCAAGAATTGCCCTGAATAATAGCCAGTGATGAAGTAATCTCAGAGCTGCCACCATTTTGAAGACTGGTTTACTTAATTTGGTGGTTTTGTGCTTTGTATAACTGAGATGCCGCATAAATACTACATGTAAACTGATAAGTATTCCAAAATATGTAAAGATTAATGTAAAAATCTTGAAAAACTCTGTAAAAAACACAGTTCAGAAAAGTTATCAAAATTGTCAGCATTAGGTGAGTTTCGCCAAGAAGTAAATTGTTAAATTTTAAATTATTTATTTATATATATATAACATTTGGTGTTCTTTTCAGTCTGCTTTTATTGACACATCTTTGTTATATTTCCCAGACTAGTAAAGTATTTCTGTGTGCCAGGATTCCTGGTGAAGTATTGGAGGCATAGAAAGATTTAAGTTCCTTACCCACACTCCTTAAGTTTCACAGTTCAAATCAAGAACTATTCTTTCTCATTGTGGGAGATGAATTCTGAGGAAAAGTCCTTTATGACTTCTGCCTGATTAAACATCTGCAAAATCCTTGCAGCATTGCTTCCCTGTGCATATCTGAACCACAGAGAGAAAAGAAGAACGGGGGAGAGCTTTCTGGGAGCTGAAAAGTGTCAAACAGCAATTCTGATGCAAATGTTATTTAATCAGAAACAGTTTTGCTCTTCATTATATCTGATTACTATGCCAATTAAAATCACCTTTTAACTACCAGTATTAGGATAAAAGATAGAATGAGCTTCCTCAGTCCCAATTAGTATTGAATTAATTGTTTTGAAGACATATTAACATTCTTTCCTAATGAGATGAAGATAATGGAAGTGAAGTTCTGTGCTAGTGGTTGATGGATATTCCTACTCTCCCTTTTCAAGTGCCCTTATATAAGAATTCATATGCTATTTATTCAGACTGGTATGTTCTAGTATGAGCAGTAATTCTGCTGGTTTTCCTTCAAGTGTTGTTCCACTTGAACTGAGTGGTGCAGGATATAATTCCAGAGATTACTTTTGCTACACTTTCCTAATGATTCTGTGCTTTTCTGGTTGGTTTGTTTTCCTTCCAAGTCCTTTAGCACAAACAGAAATCCATACTAAGTTTATTATGAGTTACATAACATTTTGCAAGTGTCTCAGCCTTGATCATTTGGATTTACATATTGGCTGGTGATTGCATGGGGTACCTGGTGTGGTACAACCTGGGGCTTATGTACCTTTTAAAGATTATTAGTTTATGGAGCTGGATGTCAATGAGGCAAGTGTTACAATTCCTTTGGGGAAGTCATTGTTTTTCATATTGATGTCAATGGTCTGTTTGAATTCACTGCACACTTCCTGAAAGCTAATGCTGACAGAAGACCTTGGGTGGAACTTGATTACAGGTATTGTACCTTGTCCTTAGGTATCATATGGCCATTTTTCTTTCCCTTTTTTTTTTTTTTTTTTTGAGCTGCACGATCTTTCCCTTCCCACATAGAGGCAATCTCTTCCCATTTGTTCCTCAGTAATGCATGTTGCAGCCTATTTTAAGTGTAGTGCATGTCATCCTTGTGAGGGGCAGCAGCCTGGGCAGGATGAGGCCCCAGGGACGATGCGGAGGAGTTTCAATTAAGCCCGTTCCTGCCAAAGCAGACCTTGACCACCCTGATATTTTCTGAAAATGAAAAGGTGTATGCATTTCAAAAATTGTTTTCAATAACCTGCCAGTGCAACAAAGTACGTTTTTTTTTTTCCTTCTATTAACTTCATGTAAGCCTGAGATCAGGTTATCATAAACAATATGCTTAATTGGTCCATAAGCAAGGATTTGCCTTGTTTTTGCAAACTGACGTGAGACAGAGGTTCACTTATCAGTCATCCTGTCCTAACTTCTTCTTCTTTAATTAAGAAGTAAATAAGAGTCATGAGACACCACTCTAGTGCAAACTGCTGAGGAAGACTGCTTCCTGGAGATATTTATTATGCATGCAAAATGAATTTAACAAATGAATAAAATGCAAATAGATGAGGCGAACACAAAAACACGCTTTCTGGAAAGGCACTGAAAGCTGACCTTTTTAAGTGAATATATTGCAATTAAAAATTCTGGTGCTGGTTATGAATAAAAAGTCTTGTTTAAAAGTTTCTGCAGGACACACACTGGACTTTGAAAAGTGCTTAAAAGTTTAAAGCAAAACAGGGTAGTGCAAGGTGTGAATAGATTTGAAACCCTTTGGAGAAACAGGCAGACAGTGCGTGTTACTTAAAATGGTGTTTGACTGGACTCTTTCAGTAAAGGCACAAGTTTATGAAAAATATCCTGTAAAGTTCCTGTAAACTTTTGATGAAATAGCTGTGCAATACTGACACTGTCTATTAACTTAGATTAGTTTGCAATTAGTGTATCTGTAATAATGAGTAGATGATGTTTTGCAAGTGCATATGGAAAATACTAGAAAATAAAAGTGCACCAACAAAATATGTGGGTATTCCTGTAGTAATCAGTGCAGACAATAAAAAGGGAGGGCAGCAAAGCAGTCCAGAAACAAGAGCATGTTGCCAGGGCCTGACATAGCTGGGAATCTGCACTGAGGAAACCAAATATCTAGGAGATGGATGATTTTTTGGATGCATGGGCTGAGCTCTGTGGCTTCAAGTGAAGTACCATTTCTGTAGTTCTAAGTTATTCAAGTAACTTAAAAAACCCAAGCTCTTTTAGTGTTTCCTTTTGCCATCAATAGTGCTACCCCAGTCCTTATATTTCATTTAAGAACAGTATTTATTGGGAATTTTTAATGTTCTAGTTTCCTCTAATCTCCTTTCTAGTGCAAACTGAAAAAGCAGTCCTGAGAAAGTCTGCTAGAAGACCTTTTTTCCTATGTTTTTAGAGAAGATAATATGCTAAAGGCTGAGGTAAAGCTTTGTGCTATGGAGGTCACAAAAAAACTGGAATTGATCTCTCCAAGTTTCTATTTCTATAATTTCAATCTATATCAGAAAGTTGTGGTTCTGAATCCCTTCTCTAGAGTGCTGTTGAAGAAGGTTAAGGGCCTATTTTTAGGACAATTTGATGTAGTTGTTTAGAGGAGAGAAACTCCTGTGATATTGAAATCATCAGTTGACCACTCCCACAGAAGCAAGTTCAAGAATTCTTACTGAATTAAACCAGAAGTTCAGTATTCCCATCTTTATGTAAAGTCTATGGGAGAGCTCTGATTCTATGAATATTTATCATCCATGGTTCAGGTTAGTCCCTAATCAGAGCATCAGCACATGTTTTCTGGGGTGAACTGTCAGTGCTGCTCCTTTAACTGCAGGAATGGTTCTTAAAGCCTCACAGACTACAAGTGACTGAATGTATTTCCATTTTCAACATGAACTTTTTGTAATAGTTATTTTTAAAAAATTAAGACTTGTCTTGACTCAGCTGTAGCTTTTGTTGCTCCTGAGGTTAACAAAAGAATGATCCTTTACCTGTGCATTTTTTGTCAACTTCAATTTTCATTTTAATCATATAGATTATAAATAGATCAGAACATTATTTTGCATTTAATATCAGGAGGTGGGAATGTTGGGGCCTCTTTTTGAGGTTTAGATGAGATTTGTCAGAAAGTGATAAAGGAATGTAATACTGACAAAAAAGGATTCTAAATCTAACTTAAGGGTCATATTTCATAAGGAGCCAGCAGTGACAACCAAGGGAAATATTTTATCTTCATCTCCATGTTGAAATGGTTCCTCTGTTTCAGGGAAACTCTTGAAACAGAAAATGGCTACAGAAGCAGGTGAAAGATTGTGTTTGCTCTGTGAAAAATAAGATAAAGTAAACATTCTTCATCATTTGCTGGTGTTTGTTTTCTCCCTTTAACAACACTGTCCTCATGGTTAATTTAGCAATGTACAGATTGTGCTAAAATAAATTGCCTACCTTTGCTGCAGAATCTTAGTTCTACATCTATGTCAGGTATAGTCATGATGCAGTCCAGGGGCAGGCTGTTGAAATAATTATTTTTTAAAAATGGAGATACTTTAATCCCTCTGCTGTGTTCCAGAGGCAGGTTAAATATATACTCTATATACTTATTTGTGTTGGGTAAAAGACTTGATGTGCTTTATCTCTGGACTGTGGTAACTGCCTGAGTTGGTTTAATGTGAATTCTCCTACAGTGGATACAAGTTATCACACCAGTCAGATGGTAATTCAGCCTTGTTTCTTTGGTCACCTCTTTATATTGGAGCTCTTGGTCATTCCCTGTTGAAGAGCTCCTGGCTTGCCCCTAAGTTACACATATTTGTTGTATTATTTCAATTGATTTTGTTCTTCCAAATCTTATGCATGTTCTGATCTTATCCTCCAAAATGTTAGTATTTCCTATTTGTATGTTGTGATGGCCAAGGCACTGATTAGGTTTTCAGAAAAAAGATCTGATAAGCTCTCAGTTGTTCAAGCTTCGTATCTATAAACAGCCCTTTGTTGTTACTTAGCCAGATATTTTGCTAATGACCATCTTCTCACCTTCCACTAATAAATTAAGCAGCCATTATATCAAATACTGAACACCAGATAAATGAGAGAGAAATTTTCTAGAAATTTTCTGCCAAATGAAGTGCAGGATATTGTGTTAACAGAAATTATAAACTGTAAATTTAGTCTAGTATCTGTGGCAGAACTATAGTGTCATAGTCTTGTGTTCTGCTGTATTCAAAACTTGTTTGAAGCATCTTTTATGCTACTGGCCAAAGACTATCATACTGATTTGTTCTCCAGCTGAGGTTTTGGTATTTTTCTTACAAACAAATTCTACATTTGCTGTTCTCAAATAGTAGCAGTAGGTATTTGGTCATTTCAATGGCCTGTTAATCTCTATAATTAAAAATAGAGATTTGCCATTTGCTTCCACATCAGCTGAGAGGACTTTATATAAGCTGATTTGTCATTACTCATCTGTGGTCATGTATCTATCTTGTCTTTGTTCCAAGGGGTTGTGCTGCTGACGTGCATTAATGTTGAAGTGAAAAGTTCAGCCAGTATCCATCTCTAGCAGTAGTCACTGTTCTGTTTGTAATCACTCCCCACCCTTTTACATATCCAGATCTTCAGTTTCTGATTTATTTTCCTATGGTTTATCAGGGGTCTCTTTTTTGAAATTGGCAGTCCAGTTCTAGAGCACTAATGTTTAGAGTCATATTTAACACAAAACTCTGACCACAAATACTAAACACTTAATAAGACCAATTCATCTAAAGTCTGTTGTTATTTATAAAAGTCAAGTGTAAAATCCAGAGTATTGCCCTTATGCACAGCAAATTTGTTTATAGACTGACTATATGACTGTTCCTCAGCATTTATAAGCAGATGGACTTTATGCCAATTTTTTCCATATACACTTTCACCTTAATGCACACTAAGTCCTATTTCTTGTTCCCGTCTTCTGTTCTGTTTCCTACAACTGGTCAAAAATTATGAAAAGCTGAGGTATCTTGATATTAAGGTTCCCTGCTCATCTCAAATAAGCCTTTATTTGTTCATTGCATCATATTTTTTTTTTGTCTGTGCCTCAGCTTGCTTGGGGCTCTCCAGCAGTGTAAGAAGCAATAATAATGTTCTTTGGAAGAAGAAAAAATATTTTTGTCTTTATCATTAAAAGTGACCAAAACCTGTTGACTAACACTGGTCTAAATTATGGGACCTGCAAGAGGACAAGTATTTCTGTAATCTCCCAAAAACTCACCCATTTTCAAAACAGACTAAACCAAATCTGCAGTAGAATATTAGTGTAAAATCCAAATTAAAACAAATGGGGCTTGTAGTTAACATGTCAATTAATGATTAAGAATTCTTTTGCCTTTTCAACCCTGTTTAATACCTATAGTGAATCTGGCTCTTTGCTAAGGCTAATCAAAGCAAATTGCCAATTTTTTTGCTTGTGTGCACACATATGCTCTCTCTTAATTGCTTGGGGCTTACTTGAAAAGACACAAGGAGGAAGAAAATTACTTGTTCCAGGTGAAACTCCTGTCCTCGTGTACAATGAAAGATATCTAAAAGAGGAATAATGATTATGTATTTTATTTCTGCTGACAGGAATGTTGGAAATAAGTTTTTTCATTTTGAAACTTCTGGCAGTTTTTATCTTTGTTTCTGGTTTGTGTCTACAAGTTGCTGCAGGTAGTATAAAAATAGGCAAATAGGAGATGGTAATATGCAAAGTACAGCAGAAAGAATTGTGGGGGAAAGACTGAAATTTCTGTTGAATTTTATTTATGAATTTTAATGAAGGCTCACTGAAAATGCAGTTCTTTGTCCAGTTCCCATTTAATCATCTGACAACTTTGATTAAGACGCAGTGCTGTGATCAGACCTAATGTGAATTTTACTTTGAGAAGTTAAAAATCCCATCACTGTGTTCTACAGCTTCCTTAATACATGTGCCTTTATAATGTGTATTTTGGTATCCCAAAAATAGGGTGGGTTTTGGCAGTTGCAGTAATTAGCAGGTAGAGCAGCAGACTCAGCAAAAAAGAAGTGGAAGACTGCATAAACATTCATGAAGTATTGAAGGATTTTTGTCTTTTTTAATAAACTGCCAACTCTTAACTTTTAATGAGGATCGAACAATATTGTTTTTCTACACATAAAATATTCGAACATATTAACTAGTTCTGTGCTTTGCAGTCACATTCATTAAATGTTTCAGACCAACTTGATGTGTATTAGTTTGGACAAAGTGTATTCACAGACCTTTGATTTTGAAAATAAATTTAATACAAGGACAACAGCAAATCAATGAATAAGCATGTGTAGGATAAGAAGCACAAAGCAAAATAATTATATTGTACAGTTTAAATAAAATTTTGGCTTTGTATGTGAGTGTGAATCGAGAGAAGCTAATTTACTTATTTATTTTGCAGGAGCATAGTTGTTCAAGACTTTTAGATGGAATGCAATTAAAACTGGTATTTCAGAGTCTTTTGCTGGTTACTGCACTTGCACTGCTCCCTTTCATCTTACTCTGGGGAGAATTTTATGTATGTGTTCTATAGTATATATAATGGTTTAAGTTACATTGATGTATAATTTAAGTTCATCATGTACTTATACTGATGATCACCATGTAGAAATTTGAACCAAGTACTGTTTTAGGATTGGCATGCTCTTTTATCAGCTCTGGATTTAGTCTAATAAACCTAAATGTAATAGAGAACCAGGACAAAATAGCTTATTCATTAATAAGCTGCTTTTAAACTTGAACATTTGAGAGCTTGAATGTGCATTTAACCTCCTACACTTTGTGTGAGTCAGAAGTTTTCTGCCATAATGTAATTTTTTTGCATAAAGTAATGATCTTCCCACTCTGTGATGGGGAAATTTATATTAACTTGAAGTCTGAGAGATGTGAATAAAATGTCCACCTACCTGCTGAGTCTAGCCTATATTTTAGTTCTGGGTTATAACATAGATACGAGAACAGAAAGAGACATTCATCAATAGTTTTGTAACATTGCAGTTCTTTGACCTCTATTTCTCAAGCTGCTGAATGCTGCTATCAACTGTTATTAGCAGATTGAAATGCAAAGGAATTTTAAGGCTGAAATATATAAAAAGAAGTAATTTTTCTACTCAGATTTCTGTAATGCACCATAAAGTCCAGCAATTTAAAGGCTGCAGGTTGGCTTGGCTATGAAAAAAAGTAGAAGAAAAAATTTAGCAGAAGTGAAATTCAGCTTTTAAGAAATTTTACACTGCATGATTCTTCCCTCTTTGTTCTTGAATATTACTTGAACATCATCCGTGGTTTGAGGTTAGATGTGTAGTATATGGCATACATTGTATAGGTAATTTTTTTTCCAAGGATTTAGTGAATCATGAGGTTGGGAGGCAGCATATAAAATATTCACCGTGCTACGATATTGAACTTCCTGCCATTCAGTGTCATCAGATTTTCCATGTGCATTGATTAAATCAAAAAGAGATGACCTGTTTCCACTTCAGAAAAGTCTTAAAATATTTTAGCAGTGAAGCAGCAGTCATTCACCAGCAGCTGTCTATCTACAAGCTGAAGATGTCATCAATAATGCAGAAGATAACATCTCCAAGTTGAAAGAACAGTAGGATTGGCATCAATTTTGCTTAATAGAGCATCATACACCAACTAGACAGTGATACCTGAAGCACTGACAGCATCCATTACCTTAAAATGTGTATGTCTCTTACTCGGAAGCGTTATGTAAACTTGACAACATTTCTACTTTTTTTTTTCTTTCTCAAGTGTCTGATTTCAGTTGCACTGAGATTAATATGATTTTTCTGCTCTTCTCAGAGGGTGATGAGACAGGAGTGATGGACAGTCTGCTGGAGGCCTTGCAGTCAGGAGCAGCGTTCAGAGATCGCAGGAAACGAACGCCAAGACCACAAGGTAAGAGGATGCTTTCTGTAAACTTTTACTTATAAACCAAGTGGGCTAAAGTTGCTTTGCAAAGTTTTACCTACAGTTTTCACTGAAACCCATGGGGCTGCTGTTGGCCATTGAGCTACTGTGAAAACTCAGCGTGCCCTTTGTGATCGTGGATTGTTAACTTGTAGCTCTATCTTCAGGCAACTGTGTGCTCTAAGGTATGACAAGCACTCCTGTTGTGATTGAAATGGTAATTAAATACTACTGCACAAAGTATGTTTGTCTTAATTTTTCAAACTGTAAGTATAATTAATTTATTGTAGGTGGTGCCATGAAAAATATCAGCTTCTTAACGAATTCTTAAAAAATTCGGGTGTTTAGCTGATCATCATTTTCAAGCCCTGGTCTTAGATATGTTCTGGTTTGGTAGGAAGTTACAGTATTTTTAGTCTTAAAAGTAAAATTACATTAAGATAGCTTCACTTTCCTGTGGAAGACAATTGTATTGTACTGAATTTAGTTTGGTTTACTGAGCAATTGCTTCTTCCTGCAAAGTTGATTTTGAGAAAATTTGAGAGGAAGTTAAGCAATTGCAGAATTTCCTCTGTTCACTTCTCTGCTTATGATATGACAGTGGCACAGTTTGTGAAATGCATTTTGTCTACACTTACTTTTCACCGAAGCTCATGATAGTATACAGTCTTTTGCAATTTTTCTTTTAAAATATGTCTTACAGTAAAAAAATACAGTCTTAAAAATCTACATTTGAAGTTATTTGGCATAAAATCAAAAGCTTGTGTTGTATATGTGTTTCCAAATGTTTGGCAAAAGGGAGTTATCTTATAAATAAGCTGTGTTTATCCATCTAATCCTGAGTGAGCTGGGGTTAGATTCCTGTTGGCTGATGATTTTTTTTTTTTTTTAGAGGAACAGAAGAGTAAAGGCAAATTCTCCTACCCTCTTTAGGTAGCCAAGATAGTGCATAATTATTTTTAATTTGCCATATGCATGATCTTATGAAAAAAAAAAGGAAAAAAAAGCTACTTAATTTGTTCATACTAAGAAGTGAATTCTGCTACAGTTCCAATATAATTCTTAATTCAGAGCTTGTTTCTGCTCTCAGATCAGACGTGAAACAACTCCTCGATCAAAATATGGTTTTTTCCATATCTTGAGAAATATCATTGTGAGAGATGGTTTGTCTGTGCTGGGACATGAGGAGAGATTTGTCACCAAGTGGTGAAAGAGAAAAGCTTCCCAGGGACCAGAGGAGATTGCACAAAATCTGCTGCAGCTGAGAAAACCAAGAAGATGATTGAACCTGAGTCCAAAACCAGTGACTCCTGCAAGGATAGGGGACAGAGCTAATTAAAAATCCCTTTCATTACCCTTCTGGTTTATGTAGTTACTTTGACTTCTGTGTTTGAAATTTCATTGATATTCAGTTGATATTCCAGTGGGGTCTGACTTTCAATTTTAAGGAGCTGATTGACTTTGGGGAATTTACTGTGAGAGAAGGATGAGGTCATCCATTTCCCAGCTCTGGCCACCCGTAAGTCTCCTATAAGTGAAGAAGACCATTATGTAAAATTTTCAAGAGTAGCTTAAAATTTAGCAAAGAGGCAATAAATGTGAGTCCTAGTCAAGTATCTGATTTAAATTTTTATATAAATCTTCTCATGTGCTTTAGGCACATACATGACATCTAATCAGTAACTTGTTTACATACCAGAAGATGTTTGAAAATGTGGCTTTTCTTCAGATTTCTAAGCAGTGAACTATAGCATTAAACAGCAGGGACCATTTTTACAAATTTCCACATCTCTCCTTCCAAAATGGAAGGATCAATGACAGTTTCCTCATTGTGCCATCAGTAGAGTCTGAATATTCAACAGAGTTTCATCCAGTGAGATTTTAGTAAACAGCTCACTCCAAACCTCCTTGGGTTCAATAGAAGAAAGAAAAAGCAAATAAAAGCTATGGAAAGAAGAGGATGGGGGATTTCTGGGCTTGCTGGGTCACATGGTTGCAAATGGTATGGTACTGACTATAAGTAGTGCACAAGGTAGGAGTTTTCTGTAAGTTATTGAGAGCTTTCAGCACTCCCTCTGTGGTCAGCCTGAATTCAGAGCACACATGGGGGCGAAAATAAGAGAAAAGAAAGGTGCTGCTGTTTCCAAAGTTACACTTGTCCAGTAATATTTTGAGCTTTAACTTGTCTTGGTTTAGCCATCATAGTCTGAGAAGAAAAATTCTTGTTTTCTGCCTGTTTGGACACTGATCTATTTTTTCTGTGTCAGCTATGGCTAGTAGTTTAGATATGATCAAAAACAACTTCTGCTTGCTTAATTTGGAAGTTTTGTTCATTACTTGGTAACAGGTGGCCCCCACAGAAAGACAAAAAACCCCAATCAAACAAACCCCAAAACCCTAAAAACACCCCACAAACAAGAAAACTACCCCCAAAAATTAAAATTTGGCTTTTGTTGTGTTTTCTTCCAGTGTTGTCACTAAGTAGATTTCAAGGAGCAAACTGTAGTATCACTCCTAATGGCATTTTTTATCAGTTTAGGTCAAAAACCATGACCCTCCAGAAAAACTCCTTGTGCAATGGCATATTTTCCCTGCTAGCTTTAGGTGAGTGGGTTGGACCTAGGAGGGATTAATTAATTTGAATAACAGAGCTCCAAGTACTATAGATTGACAACTAGTCCAGAAGAATGTCATTCTACCAGACACCTGCTCAATTAGCCTGTTTTACAGAGGTCAGTGCTGGACCTTATAGAATATATTTGTGCCATGTCTTTAAAATGTTTTAATATTCAGAGACTGACTGGGTGAGAGGTGGAGACAGGGAGTGGTGCTCTGTTCATGTGGACTGGCCACACTGCACAGGGGGGACTACTCAATGTTACAGTTTTCCTGCTGGGTAAAAAAAAAAAGAAATGGTTAGTTTGGAAAAATAAATCTCCTCTGAAATATGTTTAGCTGCATTATGTTTGTTTGCGAAGCCTGTAAATGAAAAACTACACTTTATTGAGTTGCATTGCAACCATGGATTTTTCCAGTAAAAATTGTTTTGTTATCAGGTCGTGGAAGTAAAAATAAAAATATTCCTGTCCCCCTCCCCCAGTTTTTCATTTCATTGTACTCCTGTGCATTCTTTCTCATGTAGATTTTTCAATGCGCTAAAAGTTTGTGTGGTTTCTCTCTCCTAAACTTATTCCTGTATCTTTATTATTTCTAGCTACTGGATTTTAAGTAGAGAGATTGTCCTTTCAGTAGATTGCTTTGCTTGTAGAGGCTCTACAATAATAATTAGAAATAAATTTCTAGAAGTGTTTCCTTTTCTTCCAAAAATATACTTGGGTTTTGCAAGTTTGCCAATATTGGCATAATAAAGAACAGTATTAGGTGGCATTTATCACAGGGTATCTCTTTAAAATGTGCATCCAGCATTACTGTTGCACAATTATCCCTGCCCTTTTCTCTGGCCTTGGGATATGGAATTATTAAAAGAAGACCAATTCAGGAATATTTTCTCTCTAAATTAGTTTAAACAAATTTCTGCATGGAGCTAACTATTCTGTTAGGGTTCTTTCTGTTAAGCTTCTAAGTTTTTTGCCATGGAATTTAATTTCTTTAAGCAATGTTAATAACTAGTGCCCTCTCCCATATATCCAAACTATCACAACCACAGTGATACCATGTACAATGATTTCTGCAGGTTTTCATTACTGAGAATGCTTTTAAAAAGTAGATACATATTACAGTGAAGTTCATCAGAATTCTAATAAAAAGGTTATATTTTTATAGACAGGGCTATTCTTAAAATCAAGGCTTTCTCATCTACCTTGCTAAACTAATTTTACCTTTGCCTTGGTTATATTAAATAAAATCTTTAGAGTTAGTTAGGTTTCTAAGTGCACAATCCTTGTTTTCTAAACCACATTCACATATAAATGTTCAAAGAGTTTCTGCTTTACTGAAAGCATTGTGAGTCATTTTGTGACAGTTGTGTAAATAAGTTGATTTTTCACACTACCTCTGAATTGATGAGAATATTATCAGTGTTAAAATGCAAAAATGTGGTAGGTGCACTTGATTTGTGCTCAGTTAAAATGGTGTGAGTGACCTTGTTTGCTGTCTTTCAGATTAACAGTGTCATCACCTTTAGCATTAAGTATCTGTTATGAAGTTAGAAATATCCATAATGGACTATAAAAATGTTAGACTCAAGTTTAAAAATCAGTATGTATGTTAAAGTATTTCTTCATCTTTTCAGATATTTTTGCTTTGAGAAGCTGAGTATTTAAAAGCATGTTGGCTACTTCAGTTGTGCAGTGAAGGGGTTTTGCTTACAGTCAAGTATTGTGGACTAATGAGACTTACACATGTGATCCCAAGTGCTTCAAAATTACCACATCTCTAATAGCAAGAGCTAAACAAGGATCACCAATAATAAACTTACTCATTTTGCCATCACAGCATTATTGTGAGATTTAAGTTTGCTTTTATTTCTAAATATAAATATGGGTACCATTCAAATCAAGTTTCAGCAAATTACCTTGGTCCAGAGAGCTCCATAAACAGTCCCAAAGCTATTTAAAAATAGGTATTTGTGGTATAATCTATTTTTACTGTGTATGCATTTTGGCTTATGGTTTTTGTAATTAAAGGAGTAGTGTTAGATAGTATATTTTTGGTAGCTCAGCGTGAAAGAAACAGCTGTAGAATGTGGAGGTTTTGCTTGACACTGGAAGGTGTCTCTCCCCATGACAGGGGGGATTGGAACTAGATGATTTTTAAGGTCTCTTTCAACCCAAACCATTCTATGATTCTATGACATTCCAGAGGAATTCCACTTACAGGCAGGATGAAGGAGAAGTGGTAAAAAAAGAACTAAAATAAACTTTAGCCTCCAACCTGGATTCTCCAGGTTTTTCAATGGACAACACCTCTGAGCATGCAAGGAATGAAGAGGCTCTGGAAACACCTCATGAGCCAATAACAGGATGAACATAAAGACAGAAATTCAAGAATTCCATGCATTTGCATAATTGCTTTCACCTCTATTGGTTTGTTGCCCTTCTCTGAAGCAAGTGCTGAAGATTGACTAGTTGTCTTTAAAATTGATTTTCTGAACTTGGTATGCTGGAGATTGTTCACATGTTGACACAGAGCATGTAAAGTGTTTATGAATGTTTAGTAAACAAGACAGATAAGTGAGATTGAGAACTCTGGACTTTATATATATTGCTGCTGCTTTGTCTGACAAATTCTAAGTTTTTATTTGCAATTTATTTTTTTTTCCAAGACTTTCCAAGAATTTTACTTGACTAAATGAAAATATGCCATTAAATGACAAAACCATATGCACATTCTGGGAAAAAAAATAAGTTGGTGCTAGGTAAATGTGACTATCTACCTCTGAGTTTGTCATTCATCTAAAGCTTTTAATAACTTACATAAGCTAAAGAGAGTTATGTACCCCTTGCTTTTATTAGCTCAAGTGCTTCAAAATGCATTTTAGCATTTCAGTGTAGTATGAAAAGTTTTCCTTGTAAGTTCTTCCAGAACAGTGTTATGTAGAATTGTACACTGAAATTATCGAAACATTTTTCAAGTTTTAGCATTTTAAAAAATCAACACTGGTGTTACTTTGGTCATCAAATTGTCCTAATGTCCAAAAATAGAAAGTTCTAAATTTTGTGCACATTTTGTGTACATTGTCCATTAATGATGATAAGAATTACATGGAAGTACTGAGGATTGTTCTGCAGCCTCATGGCATTTGGAAGGTACATCGTGTAACATCTGACCATGTGCCAACCAGGTGCAGGACTGTGCCAGGTGCTTCAGACCTTGAAACTGAGTGTTGTATTTATTTATTTAGAGTTGGTTTTGTTTCATCACAGGACCCTGCAGGTACCCAGGGCAGCTGTAGAGGTCATACAGATTATCTATTATGGAGTTTCTTTTTCTGAGAAGAGTTGACTTGGCACAGTTTCTTCTGAACCTGCTGAAATGCCTTAGAATTCCAAAAGCCTTTTTGAATGTCCTATGCTGTGAAATGGAGTTTTGGAAATAAAACCAAGGTTTTCTGAGAATCAGGGAATTCTTCATCAGCCTCTGGAAAAGACTAATCCAGGAGGAGGCTGCCAAGGTCACCTGGTAGAATTTTGTATGAGTTGGAAGTCACCCACCATTCTGAATTTATTTATTTTTTAATTCACACTGAATCTGAAAACTGTTCTATTTTAATGAGGTATGTCCTGCTAGATGGTAAGGCCTACCTTTCCAGAGATTGATAGCTGAGTTTGGGCTGCATTTTTATGCAGTAGCTGAAGTTAGAGAAACTTCTTTTGCGCACAGAGAAAGGATATTCATGCATTAATTTACCAACTACATGAGTAGTAATGAACGATATGCAAGGCTAACTTAATTTGCATTTGGCCATTTGAATTTTCTTTGTCAGTGCTGACACTGTTATCATGCAATTATTGAGAAACACTTCTATTGGAAAAATTTTCTCCCACAGTACTGTTTACTGAGGTAAAGCACATTGGCTTTAATATTTTAATATATATACATAATGAATGGAAAGGAAAGAGATGAAAATCACTGTTGCAGTGTATGACTTGGCAGAGGATTAATTTAGCTGACATTAGGTCCAAATGGTTATTTTGTAGATAGGGAGGCTTTCTCTTCCATCGTGTTCTGGGCACACAGTGTAGAATTGACAGTCCTCTGACCTCAGCACGGAGAGACCATCCCAGGGTTCTTGTGAAGGGTTGTCATCTGAACTGTAAGAACTTAATTAGTTTTCTTCCTGCAAAGACAATATTTACCCTCTGGGTTATGATGTAACAGAGCAAATCATGAAAATTCTAATTTTCCTATTGCATTAGCAGGAGAAAATAAGATTCTCTGTTCAACACACCCAAAGTAATAGTGTTTAGTTACAAAGTAGTGATATCATCTTAGCAGTAGATACATATTAATGGTCAGGCAGTTATGTGCATGTAATTTCATGTGTTTGTGAGAAGCCAGAATCTCGGTTGGTGTATGTTGCATTAACTCATTTTACTTTCCTGATGTTTTTAGTTTAATAATCTGTGACAGGATAAATTAAAGATCTAAGACAGCACTCCCTATTGGAGAAAGTGGCTAAAAAAATTTCTAAATGTAAAAGAAAAACTCTGCAATGAGAAATTAATTAAGAAGACACTGCACAGTGTAACCTGCTAACCTTACTTTTTATATTTTTATTTTTAATACTCTCCTCTCTTTTTACTTTTACATTTTAAGTTCATGATTCTAAAAAAAAAAACAAACTTAAAAAGTCAAGGTGACTTGCAAGTGCTTTACCATCTTTGTCTTAAACACTCTCTCCAGCAACTTGTTTGTGCACTTTTACAGTTCTTTATCTGAAGTGCTTTTGCCCTGAAATCAGTCTTATTTTTCTACTGCAGTCGGATCTCAATGTTTTAAATTTCTTGCCTGGGGGCGAGTTTGTTAACAGCAGCCTAATGGATTCCTGCCCCACCCCTCCATGTTTTATTTTGCAGTCGAACAAGGGGGAAAATTGATGGTATTAGTCTGTATTTATTGTGTTGTCTTTCTGCAGATCTGAAAGCTCTGTACAGAAGCGGCACTGCTCCCCCTTCCACCCGTTAACAGCTGAGAAAACCAGTGCCACAGTTCTGCCCTCTTTCAGAACCAGCAATGATGCTGAAAAGGCAATCTTGCCCTGGCAGTACTTTTTATTTTACAGCTGTAATAAATTCAGTGATTCAGTTTTGCTTTGTGGCTGGCCCAAACCTTTATTTGACTCCAGAGGGTCTGTCCTTCATGGCCCAAGCTGTACCTAGGTCCAGACAGCATAAGTGCAGGCAGGAGTGTGTGAGCAGCCAGCCAGGCTGAGGCCGGGCAGTGACCAGTGAGTTTGCTGAACACTCTTCAGATCTGGCTGAGGCACAGCTGATCCCAACCCACTGGGGATCTTTGGAGACTCTGAAACACTCCACTAACTGTGTTGGCTTCTGAGTGACCTGCAGTGTAGCAAAAGCAAGTCCATCTGTCTGCAGAAGACCCAATAGAAATTTATTTCATTTTCCTTTCTGAAGGAGTAAAAAAAAAAAAGGGCATTCAGTGGTGTCCTTTTTAATTTCTCTTCTAGGAATCCTGAAGTTTGCTCGTAAGTCTTCTCAGAGCTTAGTGTGAAATGATGCATTGTAATTACAGTGGGACTAGAAAAATGTCTCTGCAGTATTCCTAGTTTAATGCATTTTGTGTACAGAAATACCTGGAAAGAGAAAAGTTGAAATAGTCAAACCAGATAGAAGTGTGTCGTTCTCAGCTCTCCAGGGTAACATTCAAACTATGACTTGTGTTGAGGGACAGATTTTTTTAACTAGGACAAGGGGTAATGGTTTGAAACTAAAAGAGGGTGGATTCAGGGTTATAAACACTTGTCTGTCAATATTTTATTCCATTCACTAACTCCTGTAATTCTCATTTAGCTTATTTTTTTCAGAAGAACGTTTCTAGACAAACATGAGTAATTTCTGATGGAAATACACTGTAAGTTTTACACTGGTCAAATTTCAATATTCCTATTAAGATTTTCATGCAAAAGAGCAATTTCTAATGTATTTTTAGTATACTGTGGTGAATGATTGCAAATACAAGATCAAAGAATGGAAGTCAATGATGAGCAACAGAAAATATTATGAAACATAAAAATTCCCTGTGAAAAGTAGAATAGTTTAGCTGAGGAAGGAAACTAGCCTTAATTAGAGTTATAGATAAGATTTTATATGATCTGTGTTATTTTTTCTATGCTTAAACTTCTGCTGTTATTATGATGTTCATTAGAGGCATGCTACCCAAAACCATAGTTTGATCTTCAGAGCCTATTACAAGTGGAAAATTTTACCAATTTTGTGGTATAGATTTTGTAATATCAACTCGTCCTGTGTTCGATTACTTTTATGCTTGTAGGAATCTTGGAGGAGATAATTTTAGGAAGGTATTTTGTGTATTGGCAGGTTGTTGGCTGGTTTTACACTATGTTTTTTTGCATCTTTCTGCGAAGGATCTCTGGCCACTTATTCATAATATATTGGGCTTAAAAGACTGCAGGTCTGACTTTGCATGGCAATGCACTTTGTCAGGTTACATTTCCCACTGTCGTGCTGCAGGCAATTTTCAATTTCAGGAACCATAGTGAGACCTGGTCAATCATCATTTTAAACACAATTTCATGTTGGTATCTCCATTACATTCCTGAAATTGCAGCACAGGTGGTTCATCTAATTATTGCACCTTATTGCCTCAATGTAATGTAGCTGAGCTGTTACATTTGTAATGTATGTAGTTCCAAAATTGCTCTCACATCCTAAAAACTACCCATGCTGGTTAATTATAGGACATTGGTATTACTAGATTGCTTCAGTTTGAATGCTATTATATTTTAAAGAGTGCTACAATTAGGGTGAAGTTATTTTTCATGATGACTAAAAGCAGATGTGAGATATTTATCATCTACGTTAATAATTCTAATATAATAATTCTAATAGTCATCAATTTTGATTAACTAATTTCAAATCCTAGAATTACCTTTATTCTGTAAAAACAAGACAAGGACCTTGAAAGAGTTAGTTTTATTTAGTTGTCTTCAAAACATGCTGCAGAAGCTAACCTGTGATAGGATTTGTTGTGTTTGTCTCAGTGGATCTCTGCACTTTGCACACCTGATTTCTTTTTTTGAGGAAAAAGCAACATAGTCTGTAAGACTTTGTGACAACATTATAACTAATATATCTATCAGTGTGTGCATTAGCTCATCCTCTTTTACCCTCTCATGGAAGTATATAACATCATAATATTGTTATTTAAAACCCATATACATGCTGTACAGTGTCTTCCAGATGGATGTCTAAATATAACAGATACTGGGGTTCTTCATTAGATCTACACTATATTCACTTTTCATTTTCTCTGCGATTTCTGTGTTTTTTCTTCCATATTTTGTTACATTAGGTATTTCTTCTCTTGTTGAAGAGGGTTCTACTTAAGTAATTTTAAGTTGGGTATATAAAGTTGTACAACAGTGTCTATGTGCTTGTATTTCCATGGATATATTACTTGAGCGGGATGTCAACCTTCCTGCATTTTTTCCTACAAATTTAAGTTGCAAATTGAAATGGACATATTACACTGAAATAGGGAAAATGTTCAATTATTGTGAGGATGTTTTGGTTGGTTTTTTTTTCATTTTAAAGGGAACAGATTTCTAAAATAACGTAATAGAAAAAAAACCCTGTATGTTATTGGCAGCATTCCTGCAGGAGTTAAATCTCCCTCAGGTGTTTACAGGGAGGTTTTTTTGGAGGCCTTGGAACTACAGGGAGATCATTGGCTTACAAGACAATGCCCAAGGTAAAACTTCAGCTCCCCACTTACCGGGGACATGTGAAGGCTCCTGGGCTGGCAGTTGCCTGGGTCAGTGGTGGGAGCTGTCAGTCACACTGAGCTGCCAAGAGAATGGATTGGCCTTGTTTGTTTCCTTGGTAAAAGAGAGAGGGAGAAATAATTGAGGGGATACAGAATTTTTTTGTTCCATGATCAAATTATATTGTCAGCTTGTGTAGCTTTAAGTTCTGTAAGAATTATGGGCAAAATAGAATTGGTTGGAGGATTTTAAAGGGCTTTATGACTTCTTAGAGCATAATTTGTGTTTGAGAATGAAACCAAATTTCATCATTACTGGGGGGTGATTAAAATCCAGCAAGATGTTGGATCAACAATTTGGAAATTAATTAATTATTTCCTTACAAAAAACCAAACCAAAACAAACCTAGATCTGATGATTCACTCCTGAAAAATATTTTATCACTTGTCAGGCATTCCAAATATGCTTTACAATTTTTTTACTTGTAAAATCTGTTCATTACAAAATGAATTTGACAAAAACATATTTTTAAGTCTTCTTTATTAGACTGAAAACCTTAAAGGGAGATTTACCAGAAGTTTCATCTTTCCTCCTAATGAATAACCACTCTGAAGGAAGCTAGAATTATGTTTATGGAGTCTTTTGAATATTTATTTACTGTTGAAATAATATGAAGACTATTGCTAAGGAATATACATCTCAAAAAAAGATATCTCTTCACTGAAGGCAATAATGATTTTGTTTTAAAGCAGTAGCAGCTTATTACGTAAGTGAACAGAGTTTGAATCTATTTCTGAGTTGTGCTTAAACTTCTTAGGAAAATCTTTTAAAATTTGTCGTTAAAGAATTGGAAAGTTTTGTAGCACTGAGGGGAGAAAATTTAGGAGTATGTATGAGCTTTTAAAAAGCTGGTTTAGCAGTTTTCTGGAATTGCATTTATGCTAAATCTCTCATTGTTAGAAAAGTAGTTGAAAGGATGAAACATTCAAAGACAAAGCAATGGAACATAAAACCTGAAGAGAAATTGTTTTTCAGTGTATGGAGATGCAGTCCAAGGTCTGCAAAAACTTCTGTAATTCCAACTACACAGAGTAAAATGGAGGATAAAATCATACTGTGAGAGAGAAAAGCATAAATACCTTTTGTCCTTTACTGAGTATCACTTGGCAGGTATTGAAGCCACGGTGCCCAACCCGGGGCAGGTCTGGGTGAGCCTGGAGGGAGGGACTGATGGGAATGCAGAGCTGCCTCATGCACAGACTCAGATTTGCTGGTGAAAATATCCTGAACAGCTTCAATCCGCTGTGGTCTATTGGGTTTTCTGTTTGT
Organism: Manacus vitellinus; assembly: GCF_001715985.3. Taxonomy (NCBI): domain Eukaryota; kingdom Metazoa; phylum Chordata; class Aves; order Passeriformes; family Pipridae; genus Manacus; species Manacus vitellinus. Next base: position 13,244,049 of record NW_021939395.1, on the reverse strand, counting down.
CTTCCAGAATAGCATAAATGATGTGGGTTTTTGCTTTGCTGGCATATCACAGGAACATTTAGTGATCAGACAGCTTTCTGAAATTGTCTGTACAACTCCTTCGCACTGAAGCTTCACGTAATATCAAGATTGTTTTTGAATTATCACTGATGGTTTTCTGGATACAGGTCATTACTTGCCATCCTTTGTAGGTTTTGTTCTCCTGTGGAACTTCAGCAATAACAGTCAGTAATTTCCTGTGGTTGTTTCAGACTTGCTTTGGCTGCATACCTGCAGTATTATTTTCTTTCAGGATGAATACAATAAGCTGTCATAAATAAAAGTAAGACTTAACATTAAACCAGTTATTACAGGGCAGGGGAAATGACTAACAGAACATAAAGCACCTTGTGTTTCTTACTAAGCAATTGCTCTTGTTCTGTTTGAAACCTCTTAGAGCACCACATTTTTTGTATTGACTTCCAGACAATTCTTCTCTTTCTTGTAGTCCAACTGGTGCCTGATTTTGGAGTGTGTTCTGCCCTCCATGTCAGTAGTGACATCGTCAAGGTGCAAGAGGATTCTGAAAAGGATCACTAAAAATGTCAGTCCAAGAGAAAATTTTCTGCAAAACAGTGATAATAAGGCAGTGTTATGCTGAGAATTACATACATAGAAGTGTATCTCTGTAAAAGTATCCGTGGATTTTAATGGCAAATTGGCATCTTTAAATAAGTTGACCATAACTTTAGATTACTGAGGACTTTTAAAAAAGTTACTTATAAATGAACCTATCAAGGATATTAGGTAGAGTACATTTGGAAAATACTGTTGGAACAGTTTGTGCTTTCTAGCATAAAAGACTTTTGTAGGGCTTTGGAGTTGGAATATGACATGGCTTGTTTTAATTGAAAGTATGAGCTTTCCTTAAAATGTGGGGGAGGTCTTGTTGGTTTTGTTTGATTGTTTGTTTGTTTTTAACATGGATTAAGGAGGAATACAATAGAATGAATATCAAAAAGCAGAATTAGAAACTTCTAATTAGACTTCTTCAGAAGTCACAACTATACAACATTTTTAGACAGGTCTTTTAAATTTAGGCCGCAACATGCTACCAGGTTCTTGTGTATAGCTTCACTGATATTCCAAGGAATGCCATGAATCCAGATGCAAACTGGGAAAAAGGTCTGCTTCTACTTCAGGGATGTTTTTAATGTTCCATTATTCTAGTTATAGAATATGAAGATGTATTCCTTTGTAAAACAGGAATAGAAGCCATCTGAATACAAGAAAGAAAGAAATTGCAGCTCCAGCTATTAATAAGTTACATTTAATACAGAAACAAGAACCACATGCAGGAATGTTTAGGATTGAACTCAATTATTTCATTACAAAAGTGACAAATAGGGGCTGAATCTGAACAGAAGTTCTGTTTCAAAAAAAAAGCTAATCTTTTATCTACAAATCAAATTAACAGCTGGTGTGCTGTTTGGATTGTATCAGAAATAGAAATGCAGAGAGTGCTCTGGTTCATCTTGCTAAAAATTGGCTCAGGAATGTGGTTGTATTGATGTAGGTGGTGAAGTTATGTGAACTCAGCGATAGAAACAGAACTAGAGATTAGAACTGGGTACTTGAGAGACAAGTGAGTGTTGTCAAGCAAGTACCTCATTATCTGTTAAGGATGGGTATGTGTGTGCAAATCATGATCCTTTGTGCTCCTGACCCTCACACTCCCAACCACAATTCACATTTAGAGTTGTTGTGGGTAATAGGAGAAATATTCTCCATAGGTTGGTTTTGTTTTTCTCTGAAGTACAGGGGGAAGTGGAGGATGTATATTCTTTCTCCTCCTGTGAGCTTTCAGAAGAAACAAATATTGATCAATAAGGGGCAGATACAAAGCTCTTAAACTGGACAAATACTCTCCCATCATATATTTTGTTTCAAGTACCTTTTTGAAGCTGTTTGGCAAAAAGCAGCTCCACCTCTGCTGCATTTTATTTCCTGTTCTTTTCTCAGAGCTCATTTCCTAAGTCAGTGCAAAGAAAGGAGAACATTCCAAGAAGTCCAAGGCAGAGTTGTATCCACAACTTTCCAAGCACTGAAGATTTCTCCTTCTTCTTTAACATCCTTGCATTTATTGTGTATAGTCTATTCCAACAAGAAACTTCCACACCACTGCAAACTGAAAAATAAACATGTTTTTGCTTCTTTAAAATTATTTTTTGTTTTCCAATAGTCTTTCTGTGATTCCGATTTTAGATGTTTTGGGATTTTTTAACCAGATTTATCTTACAGATATAAATATCTTTATAATGTACTTATCTTTAAGTGAAATTCCTGTTCCCCTGTAATTTTTCATTAATTTAAAATGTGATATAAAATACAAAAGTACTGGAAAATAAGATGTGCATAAGACTGTGTAGCCTTTTAATTTCCACTTCCAACTCTAGCAGAGTAAGCACTTTTTTTTTGTACATAGGTATATTTTTTGGTTGTTTTTTAAAATGAGTTTTTTAGAAGAGGTTTTATCTGGAACAATGAGCATTAAGAGGTTGTATTTTCTAATTTTTCAGGGATTTTTTTAAGAAGAAATCTCACATAATAGCTTTTTACTATCAGTATTTCAAGTTAAGTGTAAGTACTAAAGGCTCTGGATTTAGTCTTTTGAAAACTATTCAATACGAATTTACTGTAATGATGGGCTAATTAGTTAAAGTTCACTGAGTTTAGCTAAACATGCAGTGTTTGATTTAGGGAGATAAATCTGTGGTCTGTCAACCTTTTCAGACATAATCCTACTTCCAACATTATCTGACAGGTAGTCAGCCCATCAGGCCCGAGGATGTGCTCGGGAGCAGCTCATCTCTTCACTCTTGACTAGTTATTTATCTTATGAAGCATAATTCACAACTGGCATATGGGAAGTGGGGAGGGCCAAAGCAAATGTTTCAAACCCTCCTCTCCTTCTCTCATGCAGCATGAATTGGTTTGTAGATGTGGCTGTAACTCGCGTTTCTGTGTTTTGGGTTTTTCATTTCCCTGGCAAAACCCACCCAAGCATGGCATCTTTTCATTATTGTAAACTGTCTCTTGGGCCTGTGTATCCTGAAATATGGATATTTAGGAATGCTCTGTTATAAAAAATATTCTGCAAGAAATTTTTATTACAAGCATTTTTTAACATTTTGCCTTTTCAGGATATTTTATAATTCCAAAAGAAAATTTCAGAAATGTCTTCGCACTTTTTAGCTAAATAATTTTTTTTTATTATTTAATTCAGCTGGTAATCTAAGGTAGATTTTTTTTCTTTGGAAGGAAAATGATGAGTTGTTTTTAAATATCTGTTGTTGCTGCAGGTGTACAGAAGGATGAGTTTAAATCAGTGATTTACTAAAGACTGTGTCCCTGTCAGTGGGTAGATAAGTCAGCAAAACCATGGTACATGGTCTTCAAATCCAAGTGCTGATGGGTGCAGAATGGTCACTTGATAAAAGCAGCTTTCTTGAGAGAGTATCAAAGCCCCCAGCAGCAAACCCTTTTTTCACTCAGCTGCTCAAGCAGTTTGATCCAGAAAGAACTTGCTCCTTGGCAGTAGACAAGAACTAAGTGTTTAAAAAAAACAACAACAGAGGTACCTACAAATATTATCTTGTACACAGAATTTTCTGACAATGTCTGCAAATGTTTTAATCCATGTTTGTATTTACTGTGCACTTGAAGAAGTCCCATCTTTTCCCAGTGCATGTGCCATGAATTTGTCTGTCACCTGTTCCACTCATGGCCAGTCTTTTTGCCTGCTACAGAAAAGCTTTCAATTGCAATTGCATTCTCCTTGGGTTTACATTTCTATGGACTAAGCAGGAGCAATGGAAACCTTTTTATGTAAACCTCAGTCACAATAAAACACTGTTTTATACCAGAAACATAAAAGGAAAGGTATTGCGCACACACAAAAAAAATAAAAAATTAACCTCACTTTTCAAAAGTCTCCAAACCAGTAGTTTTCTTACAACTGTAGAGTATACAGGTGAATGGTAGTGTGGACCATTCTTGTATAATCCCATTTTTTGTCACAAAAGTATAAAACTATATTTTAAACTACTATACATATTTGTAGTTTTACTGAGTCTGAGAGACTGATACTGCAGGTATTTATGTACAGATGAAGTTACTTCTTAGTTATCTGTTCTGTTAATTAGAGTATAAAGTGTTCTTTTTTTAAGTGTGTTTTGATATAGGAGATAAAATCTAATCCCATTTCCAGAACTAATCTTCTGGTTCAGTTTAGTTTGACTATGATGGGGCATTGTACAGTTCTGGGTGTGCCTGCAGGTGTGCAGTCTTTATACATAGAAAAGCTCAAACTACTTAGTAATAATATGCCTGGGGGCAGGTGGGTGTCATAGCAATCACTTGATACACCTTTTGCCTCCCCTGCTGGGACTCTGTCCTCCTGGAAGGGTCTTAGTCTTCCGTGAAGTTCTTTCAAGGTGAATGAAATAGTGTAAAGTTTCATATTGCTGTAACCTCGTGCCTTTTAACAGCACAGCCTTCAAAATGCCAAGCTAATGGCATGTGTATTAAAAATAAATCTTTCTAAATAGAATTGCCTGTTGCAAGCCTGTTCAAGTCTGTTTTACCTAGTAAGATTTTAATACTCTGTAGCAAAAAGGCGTGATTGCCATCCTTGGGTAAAATCTTTCCAAGTCCTAAGCAGCAAAGGCCTCTGTGGTCAGGACTCCAGTTTTGTCATTAACTGCTCTGGGGCTTGGCAGGAGGGCCCAGGAAACTTTCCCAGTTCTTGTCCATATGATGCCCACTTGGTCTCCATGTGTCCATGGATACCACTAGGTGGTACCATTAAACCTCCCTTCTTGAGAATATTAAAACTGACTCACAACGGAAGAGTGTTTTAAAAGGATCTAAGTAAAGAATTTTTTTGTTATTATTTTTTGTGTGTCTGTCAGTGAAGAAATAAATTGCTGCCTCCTTGGCTGAAATTGTTTTGACTAAAATAGGCAATGCAATCTTTTCTATAGTACCACTGTTATTATATATACTGGCAATAATGCAAAATTTTGGGTGTTCTCACTAAGAAGTTCTGGGATATGTGTCCCAGTAACTGTCTAAAATCCTCTTTCATAATATGTAATCATCAGCTCTCCAAAGACTAAGTCAGGCTTTTAATATAAATTGCAGGCTTTGTATGTTTTTGAACCAGTAGTATCAGTGAAGGAGAACACTAGAAATACAGTTTTCAAAATCACTTTTTATATTTATATAGCTTAATTCTCTTCTTAGCAAAATAATAAATGGTTCTTCATTAGAGAAACCATTAATTTCAAACTATGATTGTGAGTAAGGGATAAGCCCTCTTTTTTTCTAATTTACTGTATTTGCTTGCATTGTCCTATATTGTAGCTCTTATACACGAATCCTTTTATAAAGTAATTAATCTTTTACTGCTGTCATAAGGCTGTGCTCACTCTAACTGCAAAAACCTGACACGTTGCTGTAAATGGGGATCTGTTGTGAAATGATACAAGAGCAGTAAAAATAATTGCACCTTGACATTGTGAAACACCCACTGATGGAAACAGGTAGTTTGTGCATTTGTTTCATTCGCAGAAGTGATTGTAGGAAAAGATTAGCAGAAAAAAGAACTTTTATAGTCATAATAGTTCCCTATAGCTAATTTTCTGTTGTGTCTTTGACTTAGCAAAGGTGAAGCTTTTAATCTCAGGACCTACAGAATGCAACTGCAGACAGCAGGGGGAAGAGTTTGGTCAAATTGCCACTATAACAAACATCTATAAAAGAAAACAAAAAAAATTTACATTACCAATGACAAATCAAAGCTGAAAGTTTGCCTTGCCTGTTGTCATTCATTGCCATTCATATTTAGAAAGCAGACTGCTGTGATAATTGATTTGATGGTCCAGCTTGAGTGGAAGCACTTCTGGGCATAGCAGGCCTCAGAGATGCCAAAAAAGAAGAAAAGGTGGGAATGAAATAATGCACTACTTTCTCCTCAGAGGCATGTGGCCCAGTTTTTGAGAACAGAAAAACATGCCTTAGAAGAAGGAAGAAAAAAACTTAGTAACTCAGTAATAAGTACAAAAATGACCATATAGCCTTAGTCAGATAAAAATAGGCATTCAAACAGAGACAATGAGTGTACATATTTTACTGGCAGGTGAATAATAGGAGAATGCTGTGGAAATAATCTGATTTTTAACGGACTCTGTCCAAGGGAGTACCTTTTTTGCTGCTTTTTTTTATGTAACAACAAAAGAGGCTCCCTTTCTAAAAACAGAAAAAAAAACACCCAAAAAACAATGTTTTAATTTTTTTAAGCTTTCCAAAGAGGAATTGATAGTTCGGAAGAAGGAAAAGAAAGCAATTATTGAATTTGAAAGGCAATTTATGTGCTTGGATTATGTGAACTCCTATCGAGTTTATTTACTTCAAGCAATAGGTGATAATGAGGCTTGGTCTCTATTTCTGACCACGGGGCAGTGTTCCCCCTTAGCCTCCTGCTGATATGAATTACTTGGGACACTGACGTGCTAGTCGAGGAAAAAAGTAGATTAAAAAACTTTTGAATTCAGTGCTTGACCTCTTAATCACAACTGCCAGCAGCCTTTCATCGATTTAAAGACCCGAACAAAACCAGATAAGATGGGAACTATTGAAACACAAAACTGTAATCAGGACTGGTTTGTCTTTTGGGTGATGCTTATTTACTTGCAAAACCAGTGTGGTCCTTCAACTTTGCTGAACTCTTTGTATTCATAGTCTTAAATCTTTTGTATGTGGCAAAGCAGAAGCAACTGAAATTTACCAGTAAAGATTAAAAAAGAGGAGCCTGATGAAGTAGCAGGAGGTTGTAAGTGTGCTCTTCCAGGTCATACATGAATATTACTATGTCTAATTTTCAGGCTTTGGAAGTACCTTTCCTGCTTTAATGAGATAATAGTTGGTGTAAGCATTCAATGTATTCTACACTTATAAAAGAAAGTCTGTTAAAGACATACTAATTTTTTAGGAGAATATATCGAATTTTCTTGTTTATTCGTTATGACTTTTTAAGTTTCTCTTTTATATATTGGAAGCAGAAGCTCAAAGTTTCATAAGCCATTAAACATCTGAAAGTGGGATAACCCATATGTCATTATTCCTCTGAATTCTTCTGGCTTTCTGTGTACTTATCTGTAAAATTTCTTTTTAAGTATCAAAACACTCCGTTACATTTATGGATAAGAGACATCACATGTGGCATCTGCTTGCTTATGTTTAAAGGAAATGCTGTTTGTGTATTATCAAAAGAAAAGTTCTCTGAGAAATCTTAGTTTGAAGGTGATGCTGAAGTTCAGTGGTGGTGGGATGCTTGTCTTGTTCACAGGGAGTTCATGTGATGTAGCAAGAAAGGTGGGACGAGTGGGAATTGAGGAGTTTTGGTTTAGTGATGAAAAATTCATACAGAAGGTGACGGCAGGAAGGATGGTGGTGAGGAGAATTGCCTGGATTAACCTGACTCTGGATGATTTGTATCTCACTGCTCAATTAGTCTGGATCTGACCCCCAGATGAATTTTGCGTTACTCTGAAATGTGGAAATTCTCCTTCTTGTTTGTTGGAATGTGTGTATTTACTTTTGTTGGAATGTGTGTATTTACTTTCAGTGGTTTTTGGAGATGTTTGTGGCAAATTACTGTATTTTCTAAGCACACACATCTTGATCAGTTTATTATAGCCGAAACTAGGAAGGTTCTTCCTGCTGAGCACACTAATAAATATTAGCAGACCTTGATTGAAATATAATTTGAGTAATTTAGTTTTTTACTGCAAATTCCGTGTGAGCTGTTGTACTAGTAATGATTTCTAGGCCAGGGTTTGTAGGCATTTCTAAGGATTTTTATTCTATTTTTAAATTGCTCAGTATCACAACCCTTCACTAATTGCATGTGCCTACCTCAGGCATATCTAGTCAACCCATGACCTGCACGAGGCCTAAGGCCAGAGGAAATCCATGAAATGGCCCATGGTCAGTGTTCCAGCTGGAGAACACTGTCTGAAAATGAAAGATTGTAGGAGCTCTTGCATTACTTAGCTTGTGTCATATGTGCTTATGCCAGCCTTGGAATGAGGAACCCTGCACACTGGCATAAGTGATCTTTTCACAAAGCAGTACATTTCCATGGAGCTGCTCCCTAACTTTATTCATGCAGTCAGGGTAGCTGGAATTACGTAGGTAAAATTCCCATCGTCTTTTTAAATACTCTCCTTCTGGCCATATTCCTCCAAATGGTGGTAGTTTATGTAGCCAGATGCCTGTGTTCCCAGGATCTTGGAAAAGTCTAGTCTGGAAGGAAGTCCAAAGATCAAAGTATTTGATCCAACCTGCTGACAGAAGGCCCACAAGTTAGGGTGTGTTCCTCTGTCAAGCTGGCTTGAGTATTGCTCTTAAAAAAGTTCCCAGTACTTCTCTGGGAAGCCTGTTACACTTAATTGTTGTCACCATAGAGTTGGGTTGTTTTTCCTTTCATGAAGAAGGAATTGACCCTGAAGGAACTCTTGCCTCTTGTGCTGCCCCTGTGCAGCCTTGTCATAGTGCCATGGTCTTCTCTATAACCACCCTTTAGGTGTTCAGATAATTCTTTATCAGTGTTGGGCAAAGCTTGAGCTGATTGCCAGATGTCATAACATTTCAGAAAAGAGCTGGAACTGGTTAGAAGTGCTTTCCATACTGTCACATAATTTTTAATAGTTATATGGAGTTGCTAAATCATAAAAACAACCTGTCCAAAGCTCTTCTCAAAGCGAAGGAGAGATCAGCACAAAAGCATCTTATTTAAAAAGGAAGAAAGCTATTGGAAGGTGTCAGCTGGAATTCCACTGCTTAATCTATGTAATTAAAACTTTTCTAAGGAGCAGGAAAAGCAGGTTGGACTTGAGGTAGTTTTAGGAGTTAATTAGCAAGGTCTTTTTGAATATTAAGAATGCCTTTGAAGGATAAAGTTTTGAAAACTAGTTCAGGGCTTTCAAACAGCATAAATTAAGGCAGAAACTTTCTTTTTACACATCCTCAAGATGCAGACAGAATCATCTTCCCTAACCATGCCATTTCCTTCCATCAGAAATATAATCATCCATCCTCCTCAATGTCTGATCTTCATAAGGATTTATTAGCCTGCTAACAGTACAGTGGTAATTTAACTGGAAATAATATTTTTCAAGGATTTTGTGCACATTCACTATTGCAAATACTAAAGTCAGTAGCTCTTGAGTCATAAACTGAGTTTCTTCCTGAGCTGGATACTGTGATATATTCCATATATTGAAAACAGCAACCTGCATATTTCAAGGTACAGCCAGAGAATCATAGAATGGTTTGGATTGTAAGGGACCTTAAATATTGTCTAGTTCCAATCTCCCTGCCCCACCTTCCAGTAGACCAGTTTGCTCAAAGCCTCTTTGAACCTGGTTATGAACACTTCCAGGGAGGGAGGGGAGCACCTACTACCTTTTATTTAAAACAAAACAAAACAAAACAAGCACCTACTACCTTTTATTTAAAACAAAACAAAACAAACAAACAAAAAAAAACCCACCAAACAAAAAAAGGCAAAACCCAATAGATTGCCTATAGTTTGCTAATGGATTACCATAGTTTGGAGTCATTCTGAGAAACTGTTCTTCCCACTGTACTCTCAAAACATGGACTTTTTATGAGCTATAGCTACGTGTGTGAGAAAGGGTTATGAGTTTCTTTGTACAAACTTGGTGATTGTGAATCCCTGGGTTCGGCTGAACAGTGATAGTATCTTATAGTTTTAGACATTGCCAAATGGCACAAATAAACACTGAAGATTTCACACTGGATGTATGTGTTCAAGATGTTTGAAAGTTATAACATTTTGTAGGACTCAGTCATTCACAAGGCATTCTTTATAAGTCATTATTTAAGTACATTTTAGTAGCATATTTTAGCATTTGGGAAGCATTTAGCTTCCCAGACTTCAAGTTACAAAAAAATTCAAGAGACTTCTAAATCCCTTGGTACAGAATCAGGAAATCCAGCCCACATGTCAGCACTGAAAAGGAGGATGAGGTGTAAGTGGACATATCAAGTTTTACCTCTCACCATTCGTGAATTATTTAGAAGTGTTACAGTGATTGCTTCCTAAATCAGTACTTACTTATCTTGGTCTTTATAAATGCATTGTTCTAGACACTGTAGAAATTTATAAACAGAATTATCCAGAAACAAATAACAAGAAAACCCAACCCTGAAGTTCATTATAAAACATTATAAAATTTAATGCTTGCATTAACCATTGGTCTTATACTGGAGTAATTTTCACAAACATGTATTAAATGTTGCTGTTGAAAAGGCATGTTACAACTGTGATCTCATCTCTGCTCAAACACCACAGTTCAAGGGTGAGAATTTGTTCACCATGAGAACTGCAGTGCCAGCCCAGTTTAACCCCATAGCTGTGCAGATAGATTTATCAATTAAAATGATACTTGGAATGTAATGAAGACCTTCATGGTTTGTGGTTGCAGTATATTAAAGAAATAGTGTCAAGCCTAAAATAATTTATTCATTTGTTCAGTGTTGTGAGGTTTATGTTAATCCAAAAGAAAGCTAGTGGAGCATGTCATGTTATTTCTGTATTATAGTTTAGTTTCATTATTTAGGATTTTTTGGATGCCTTTTCTTTTGTAACATCTACCTCAGAATCATCGAGAGTGACTATGATCCTTGTGATGTTTGTCACTGTGCCCTTGCCCTGATTCTAACAATTTTCAGCAGGAATTTTAAAGAAATGCTTCATGTCATGTTACACATAGGAGTAACTCAGACAGTGTTTGAATGTAGCAGACAAATCTCCGAGTAAAATGCTCCATGAGCAGGACTGATATATTTAAGACAACCTGTCTGTGGTGCAAATTACAGATGTGAGAGGTAAAACACTTGTAAAGTAAAAGTAAAAACATTTTATCATTCAAAAACTACCATCTCTTTTTTGTCATTCACTTCTTGATGCTGTATGGGGGGAATGTGCAGGTCTTAAGGGTGAAACTATTGCATGTTGCACATATGTAAATCTATGTTTGATTCTACATAGACACACACATACATGTATAAAAGAATCTGTGCTGGCACAAATATTTCATGAAGCTATAAAATTTTATATTGGCTCGAAGCAGACAGTGCTTCAAAACTGACTATGCATGCAGAAATAACCCAAAATGTCAAATAATTTGTGTCAGAAAGCTGATATGTAGTTTCAATTTATAAAGTTACTCTTAAAGACTTATGATAATTCTTGGTGCCTTTAGGTTTAGTGTCCCTTCACCATTTATCTCTGATTCTCATCATGCTTTGAAGAAAATGTTTAAATTACAAAATAATTGTCATTATGTCTTTATTAGTTCAATTTGCCTTTATCCCTCATTTTCTATACAAAAGGGTCTTGCTGCTACTTCTTTTTTTTCTTTCCTGTAAAATTTATTAAGCAGAAATGTTGTATATATATACTTTGTCCTTGTTAAGGTTCTGTACATTAACTGTACCATTTTCATTCCTTATGACATCAGTTTTTTCCTGTAACAGTAGCCAGTACTGAAGTAAAAATATAACTTGTTTCTATGTAATTTATAGAATCCATTGCCACAAATAATCTGTGATTACTGGCGAGCTGTTTTCCCACTTTGCACTAAGTTTATCATTATTTTTCTAAAGAATTTTTAAACATAAGGTGACTAGTTTAGCCAGATTGCCTCCCAGATTTATTTCTTCTTTTCCAAACTTGCTGTATTACCCATTCATATCTTTATTGGGGCTACTCAATCAAACTCCATGCTCCAAATTCTAAAGCAAGTTTTTAAAGAAAGGCTTTTGGCAATGATAGCAACCCTTTCATTGATTAGGTTTAGTTTTCCTATGATGAGCTTCCAGGTGACAAACTGCTTTAAAATAGGTGAGATTGTGCTGAGAGGAGTGTGATCAGGTAAACAACAGTTGAATATGAAAGTAACGAGGTTATTTATTTTTACAGCATGGGGAAAAACAAATACCACTGAAGTAACAAAATTCTTTTATCATGAAAATTGCTTGGTTCTATTTCACACAGCTTTAATTACTGAACTTTCTTGAATAATTTGTTACGCCTACTTGTTTAAGGATGGCAGAGCATTCTAAATTTCAATTTATTTTCAGTTTTTTTGTTGATGAGGTAAAGGATATGAGAGTTCACAAAACACAATCGGTATTTATGTGTGGAATGGGGTTTCCTCAGCAGTAAGCCGTCCTTTTCCCTATTTTCAGGGTCAGAAGTTGCAGTCTGTAATGTTTTCACTTTTTAATATCCTCTGATACTTTGTTGTCAAATTTTTTTGCTGAATAATACACATATTAAATGCTAAGAAGAAGTAAATTAATGAAAAGGAATCAAATTAGACAACTTGAAACTAATGATAATTTTTAGTACAGATGGTTAGAAAATCACTTTTGTATTTTGTGTTTGTTTCTAGTGCTGATATAGCTCAAAGAAACTTTTCTTGTCATAACCCTGTATATTCCAAGGATGAGTTTTTCTCAGGTGCAAATAAACCTTACAACTTTAAATTTTTGCAGTTCCAGACACTTTTCCACATCTATCAAGCATAGCTCTGCTCCTTTTAATTCTGCTACTTGAATTCCTGTACAACTATCAAGGTTGGCAGGAGAGAACTGTTGGCCCTTTGTATTGTTTGTTAGTTTTTGCAGATTTTTTACTTGCTGTTGACTATCTGGTGTTTACAGTCACATCTTTGTATCTGAAAAACATTTTTATCCCTTTAAGTCAGAAGCTTTTTTGTCGAGAATAATTAATAATAGTTGCTCATATCTCTAATCCCTAAATTGTTATTATCGCCTACAAACATAGCTAAGACAGGGATTTTATAAATAACAAAGGATCATTTTAAGTGACTTCACTCTTCTGATACCTTTATTTGTCTCTTTCCATCTTTCTTCAAAGTTTAGAAATAGCCAAAATAACATTATACTGCTTCATCCTTTCATATGTTTTGTTCTGAAATAGTGTGTGTGCAGTGGTATTGGATAATGTGTTTTGGAACACTGTATTTCCATTGGACTGTAAATCTGTAAAGAAGAAATACCTTACATAATACTTTGCAGTAGTAAAGTGGAGTTTATTATAGCAACCAAAGAAAAATACTCACATCTTAAGAGTTTTTGTTGTTTTCAAAGAAAAGTATGTGAAACTACATTTTTCTTGGGTCTGCAGGGTATGTTGATAAAGTGGTGTCCAGTTTCCCAGCTGGTTGCATAATTCATAACACAAATATAGAACAAATTAGTGTAGATTTTAGGCACTTTTAGAGGAAGTTCAGTATGGAAGGGACTTCCATGCAGATAAAGCTATAGTGGTCTTGTGATATGTGGCGTTTTATTCTAAGAGAATTCCTATTTTGTTAAGGGCAACAAGGGCATAACCTCTAAAATAGGTAATTGAAATGCATTAAGTTGACATTTTTCATGCAGCTTCAAATATAGTCTGATTCTTTAAATAGTTATTTTAAAGCAAAGTATTGTATGACCATAATGAAAGGCATATTGAAGCTCCAAAATAAAAGTATTTAAGGCTTTTGGGAGAGAGAGAGAGGTGAAAAGGAGCAATTTGACTGTGAAGAGACACAGCCCTGGTGATATGGCTGTTGTGTTGCTCAGTGCCTGCTCCTGCTTCCAGCAGAAATGTGGTGGTAGAGTCAAGGTGACTTATGAGAGCAAAACCCATGGGCAGCCTGACTTTCCCATCTCCTCACTGGGTTATGTACAAATGAAAATAGACAGGAACATGATATTTATGTTTTATAAAGCGAAGTATTTAAAGACGTCCTAATAAACCGATCTTGAAAGCGCTGCTGTGCGCTAGTCCTGCTGTGGTGACAGTGGCCACAAATGTTTCTGATACTGTGCCTGAGTGTTGTGATACCTCTGATATTATGCTGACATTTGCAGCCTTGGCACTGAGCATTATTGGCCAATATTTGTGATACGTGACATTCTTGCTAAGTACTGTCAGGTGTAATCTATCATGGCCCAGTCCTTTAGAGTGTACACAGAGACAGATCTTCCACAGGGACAGACATCCTTGGGAAGATGATATTCTGAGTTTAAAATTATCTGTTCCCTAGAGAATTAAAATTATTAGGAAAATCCATATTTTAGGCCAGAGTAAGACATCTTGCATTACCAAAATAAACAATTTACCTTCAGGTGCAATGCCAGCAATTTAAAATTAGCCACGGACCTCAGCACAGCAAATTTCTTATATGGTTCATGAAAGAACAGACAATTCTTTTCTACTCATCGATAGTAAAACCACTTAAATTATTCTAAAGGTCTTCATACAGAAATGTTCAGAAAGCTGTAATGGCATGTACCTACTCCTGACCTTCCAATCTGCAGAAACTACACAGAGAAAAGATACAGACTTTGGGGACTGCTGCAGAAATTTTTAGGTCAAATCAAGACTTCTCGTTTTCAGGAATATGGGCAAGCAGTTCATTTAGCTTAAGTGCCCTTTATGAAAAAGGAATGAGGTCAGAGATTCTTCTGCTGCTAAATAGCTGCAGGTGGATTGGAGACAGTCACTGCAAAAGAATTTTCTTTACCTTTTTAAATGAGGTATTTTGGTTAAACACATGACCTCTATTTTCCTTTTGAAGAAAGAAGTGCAGAGTTTGTGTAGAATGGAGATAAAGCCTTGGCTTCATTGTGGCCTGTGGGTGATGAGGTCAGGAAATAAATACGTCCTCCTCAGCTTTAGAAGAGTTGTGGACTAATTGCACAGTCATAATTGAATAAAACCTGACGATGAATTAAGGATCTAAGAACCACCTGTTGGAAGTTTTGTAGACTTGTCTGGGTGGTTCGGTTTTATAAATTAAGACATCATTGTAGGTGTAATGCCTAAGCATCAAAACTGGGTTACACATTGGTATGCACTTAATGTTTTCAACCTAATTCAAATATTCATATTAATTTGCATTTTATTATTTTATTTACTCTGGTTTCAGAAAAGAATTATTACTTTATTGGATCATCATTATCTTTTGGAACTGTTCTGCTGTAATTAACCACAGAAAGTAATGAGTTCTGAATTGCATTTTCAATTACTTGTGACTAAAATTATCTTGAATTTTTAAAAAAATTGGG
Source organism: Manacus vitellinus (assembly GCF_001715985.3). Lineage (NCBI taxonomy): Eukaryota > Metazoa > Chordata > Aves > Passeriformes > Pipridae > Manacus > Manacus vitellinus. The sequence continues at coordinate 13,228,827 of NW_021939395.1, read as the reverse complement.
TTTGTCTATGGAAAGATTCATTGCTTTATCAGTGTTGTTGTAGCAGAGCTCTAGATTAGGGTAACTTGGTTTTTAAATGTCAAATATAATTTACTGTTAGAAACATAAAGGGTATACCTGTATTCTGAAGGAGAAAAAAGCCACTTCAGCATCACATACAATAGTGGAGTGTATTTAAAATCAGCTTTTTACCAATTGGATTATGTCTGACAGAACAAAAGAAGTTTATATATACACACAACCCTACTTTTGCACATATGGATTTGTGTTTGTATACATGCAGACAAGGCTGTATAGGAATCTGCAGTTTGGTCATAGATCTTCTAGAAATAATAGATTTAGTACTTCTCATAAAATATTAATGGCTTTTAAAATGTACAATTCCTGCTCTGGTGGTCGTTGACATCTGGGGTGATGTTATGAGTGTGAGTGGATGTATTTAGTAAAGAGTGATGTGAGGGTCTGAATAAACTGTGAGCACACAAAACAGCCACCACAGCACAAGTGAGGGGAAAGGCAAGAGGAAACAGAAGGGAAACTGTGGGTAGGAATTTAAATTTAATGAAGACATTCTAGGGAATATATTAAGGGACAGTACTGTAGGTAACACTTCGTATGAGTTAGTTTTAATTGACAATCTTCAAAATGAAAAGTTTTCATTGACAGTCTTCAAAACAAAGAATTTTATCTACTCTACTGAGGTTTGAAAAGACGTTAAATTTTTTTCTCATCATGTGGAAAAATATGTTTTGAAAACGTTGATCTCAGCCTTTGCCCTTGGAGTAGGTGCCTTTCCTAGGAAGTTAAAATAGGAGAGTAAGCATTTTAATTAAAATATGCAAGATCTTAGGATTTTTCTGACCAGTCAAATATAAAAAGTTCTAGGGAGTGTTAATTTAAAGGGAAATTTTGTGCAAGTTGTTCATTTAAAACCATAACAGCAAATTGTTAGCATCATTTATCATTATCACTTCTATTTACTGCATGGAAGACAGCAATTACGTCAATTCCACAAATGCCAGCATCTGTAATTTTTTATGTTACAACTTTGCCATTTAAATTTCCAGACAACATCTTTTTCAGAGGGAGGGAGGGGAGTAAGTGCTGGGCCTGCAAAGTGTGAAGCTCCTGAGGAGCAGCACTGTGCTTGTCCTGGGAAGAGCTCTAAGGGAGGCTGTTTCTCCAGAAAAGTGGCAATGCTTGTCCTCTTAGTGCTTTATGCAGGAAAAAGATTGTTCTGTCATCACCCCATGAGATGCACAGGGGTGGATTAAGCACTGCTCTCCTGAGCAGCTGCCAAATTGCACAATAAATATCAAAACTTATTTCCTGCTCATTTTCTAGTACTCTTGACATGAACTGGTAGCAATTTCAAGTTAAAGCACATAAAGATTTATATGCTGAAACAGGAAAGGTGGTAGCAAAGAATTTTAGAGCATCTTTTATCTGATGTTTCTGATCCAAACACTTACCAGAGTAAGAGGTTTCATGAATCTATGCTGAACAATTTCTGCATAAAAGCTTAGATTTAATACATAAAGTTTTCAACATGTGAACTCTGTATATTTCTACATTTAAGAAAAAAAGTAAATAAATACCTGAAAACAACTTGCAGGCAAAACAACGTCGTTCAGTACTTAAGGTTGGCCTAAACTTGAGCCTTATTCAAAGTTCAAAATATAGAAGATGGCCATGTGTCGCCAGCTAAAAATATTTTTCATAATTGATATAGATTGATATTTGCATATAGAAGCAGTTTAGGGGGGAAATGGCATTTTTTGAAAACACTTGAAGAAAATGTCTGCTTTTCCTTTTCAGTAAATATTAAATTGTTTTTAAGTTTGTATATTTGGTTAAATTTCTCCAATTTCTTCTATAACTGTTAGTTATTTACCCTTTTTGAGGGGAAAATGTCACCTGAGCAAGTTATTTGGAGCACATTGATAACAAAATGATGCCTGTGTTGCTGTTAAGTAGCAGGGGTTACTGCATTCTCTTAAAGAAATCCTTGTGCTTATTTCATTTGTTTTCTCCATGTTCACTCTGACCTATATTTTCAGATTTTTTTTGTATGCATTGCCACTTCCCATCTTTATATTTTTACCTGTCTTCCCTCACTCATGGGGATGGCATAAGAAGCTGTATGAAAAATGTCAGAAAGATCTTAAATCTTACAACTGATGTTGTTTTCCTGGGAACTCAGGTTGCCGTTCAGTTGCATTGCTGAAATCAAGTTTTCTCTCTGCAGAGGGTTATAAATTTGGTTGATTTTATAGGCTGAGTTCACTGCATGTTTGAGCTTCCCTGTGGTTTTATATTCCTCCCTAAACTTCCCAGGTACTTCCTTGTTATTTCTACTTCACATATTTAGTGCAACGGGCGTCTCAGATCTGGACTAGACAGTGGTTAATAGAATATGGATTTCAATTCAGGTATCCTAGATGAAAGTTTTTCAGGTAAAATAATTACCTTGCGTTTTGTAGATCTATTGAACAAATAAAATACTTTGGAGAGACTGAGGAATTAATAGAGAAAAATATCAAGAACTTCACTGCTGAAATGACAGAGCAAATTCATAGCTAAATGCAGATATGCAAAGTGATTGTTTTTGCTGGAAGCTGTCCTATGACACAGGCACTGAAACTTATTTTTGTATTATTTTGGAGCAAAATTGCACTCCTTTCAAAAGTTCACCTTTCTATCTAAAACATGTCTCATGGGATTTGTCTCCTTAATCATTGTTAACACAGTAGACACAGTAATAGGGAACTTTATTATAAATATATGTGAATCTATGCTTTTTTGGTAGTAATTGTTGAAGGGGTACTTCATTAGTATGCAAATTTGTTCAGATTATCAGTCTAACACATTTTCTGCTGGGAGTGTGCTGATTGACATTTCGTTATATGAGCTTTCATAAGAATTTCTTACCCAAATTCTGTTTGTGTTTCAATCCACTGCTCAGTGGATTGACATCCAGGTCTGAACGTTTGGGGATGGAGGCTGGAAGAGGAAGATTCAGGGGAAACCTTTAGGATTAGATCAAGTGCACGGAATCCTTAAGATTCATACTCATTGAGGAACCTACCAAAAAGCCTAAATAAAAGAAAAATAACAATTGGGTTTTAAAAACAGCTTTTATGTTGCTTTTCTTGCTTTTATTGCAAGCCGCTAAGTGAAGAAAAAAGGCACTGACACATTCAACAATAAATTATTTTGGCCATTGTCTTCTGGGGCAGGTTCTGGGTGACTGTGTGTGGTTTATCATTACTATGGCTGCTTTTAAAGCTTCCCTCTTCCACTCTCTTTAATAGCAAGATGGTATCTCAAAATACTTTTTCAAACTGATGAAACAGAATGGGAAGATGGAGTAAGGAAGGGGTTTAAAGGCAAAAGAGAGTTAATTACTTCCTGCAAGTCCCAAGTTCCTTGTATAGCACTGAAGATATTCAGCACTTTTCACTGCACCTTCTAAGTTTTATGTTGAAAATATCTATAAAATCTATTTCTTTGCTAAGAATGGCATCATTAGGAAACCCAGAAGTCGTATAAAGTTGGCAAATCAAAGAAGTTTTCACCTTTAACTCAGTGTGTATTCTCCAATCCACATAATAGTAGTGATGTAAACAATTCAAGAACTGCATACAGACCCAAAAATTACATGGATTAAATGCAAAATGTAAATGTGTGGAGAATTTCATAGAAATATATGGAACCCCTTCACCAATGGCAGATGTGTACTGTTAAAAATAAAACTACTTTTAGGTGAAATACATGATGACAGGGCAAAAATGCTGAAGGAGTTAGAATTGCAATAAGAAAGGAAATGCTGTTCTTATCTTTCATCTTCACCATCATTTCTGCAGATCTAAAAAAGGTCTGCAGATCTTTTGTCAATTGCTGTGCAGACAAAAAAAAAAAAAGTCGTCAAACTGTGCTTTATAAAAGTTTCTTTTTGTATTCCACAATGATAGGTCTTGAGATTTTATGGAAGGCAAAAATTTGCTATTTTGCTGTGGCTTTTGGTCAAGCAATTAACATTTCTTATCCCCTTATGTGCTGGTACCTGAGATCAGGGGAGGTTTCTCAGCTGTTTTGGTCTCCTTCCCTGAAACAGAACTCAGTGTTCCAGAGCAGGGCGTGTCCCCACCCCTATTTCTTCCCTTGGACGAGCATTGCTGAAATAGTCGTGGTGAAACAAATACATTTGGCAACAGGAATTTTTTTCGGAGGTCAGATTAGTAGGAACCTCTAAATCCTATTTCAAGTTTGTACAATTACAGGATGTCAGAGAAGCATCTGCCAGGATTTTCCTTTATAGCCAGAATGCCCTGGAACTGCATTTGGAGCTTACTTTGGCTTTTAAATTTTTTTGTGTGATCTTTTACTCAGTGCTAGACAGAATGTTGATTTTTTTTGTTGTGTGTGTCCTTGTGTAAATAGTAACTTTGCATCCTATGTATGTTCATCCTATCAATGTACATACATGGGAGAGAGACAATTTTAATTGTTTTGACATATAAATATAATTAAATAATATACAAAATAAAAGATGAGCAGTCAGATTGCACATTAGGCAAGGTTGTTCATCCAGAGGGTGGAACAGGCTCCACAGGGAAGTGGTCACAGCCCCAAGCCTGACAGAGCTCAAGGAGCATCTGGACAATGCTCTCAGTCCTATGGTTTAGTGTTAAGTAGTCCTGCAAGGAGCAGGGAGTCAGATTCAATGATGCTTGTGGGTCCCTTCCAACTTGAAATATTGTATGATTCTATATATAAATAGATTGTCATTGGCTTGTACTTGCTTTTACAGTGTTCCTGCTGGCAGAGAGAGCTCTGGGGCAAAAAAAGGAAAAAAAAAAATCAATGCACAGACTGTACAGTTTCTGCATCCCCATTTTTCACACCACTGTTAGTTCTAATGTTACTTCCCTGCAGACATGACCTGAAAGCTAAAAATTTACCTAAAAATCATTTACAGAATCATTTTTACTAAGCTGAAATCAGTTTCTCTATAAAATTGTGCAAAGCACATTATTTTAACCATTTTGACCTGATGTGCCTTGGTGAATAGACAGCTTGATCTTGAGAGCAATGTTGTCTTAAAGTGAGCAGCATTATTGCCACAAGGTCATTGAGTTAAAATTCATCCATACATTTCTCTATTCCAGGCTCTTTTAAAAGTGTGCTTGAGGGGTTCAGTTTGTCTGTTTTATCCAACTAGAGGGTAACATGGTTAAAGGTCTGCAAATATTATTGAAGGTCCACTTTTTGCTTCTAAGCTTTTTACTGTACATATCAAGACATACTTTTTTACTCTATGTTTTCTTAAAAATTAGTCACTGCCCCATAGGAAATGCCTAAATGGATATTCTGCATGATGTTTTTCTTATATATATAAAATCTTTTTATTTTTTCTGAATTATCATCTAAGTTTACTTTGTAATTCCTAAGGGTTATCAGATGATCATTAAATCTTGATTTTCTGTCAGGAAGAATTAATAATCTTGACTTCTGAGTGAATTTAGAAGCAATAGGGGATTGGAGTCAAATATTTGAATACCATTTCAGTGTTAAATCAGTTATTCATGTTCCAACTTAGGCTTACTGGTAGATAAAAAATAAATTCAATTCATAAATCCTTCTTTGCATTCTAATGTTTTCTTTTTTTCTCCCTCAGCTGGGTTAGAAGTGTACATGATTTTGGGTGGGAGTTGCTGCTTGGGTGTCCTGTGTTTACAGCATCTCTTCATACAAGTTCTACAAAAGAACTTGTTTTGCCATGTGCATGGATCATGTATAATGCCATCTTAAAAGTTAAAAGTAAACTGTGTAGAATAAAATAAGAATTGGTTTCTGGTTGAATTGGTCAAGTTTAAGACAAAGGAAAGCCTAATTTAAAGGCAAGACTTTCACATTGTGTTACTACCTTAGGAGAAACTGCCACTTGAGAGCCTGTTTTTGTGGTTAATATCTATTTTGTATTACTTTAAATGGCTGTGGTTTTATTAATTAGTTATAGTTTCACTCCTCAATCACAAGGACCTCTGAAAGAGAAATCAATTAAGCTGTAAACATCTAAAAGATTTTTGTAGTCTGTTTCTTGCTTTCTGTATTTTTACGCCTGAGGCATCAGTGAATGTAGAGCCATATTGTCCCCACACCCTAAATTCTCCCATGACAGACTGCTCTTCTGGACACAGTATGTTCATCCACCACATAATTGGCTTTATATTTACAAGATATGGGCGATAGTTTTATTCTCTGCTTTCTTTATTCTGTTTCTTTATTTAACTTGTGCGTGCTGCTGCACAATATTTAATGTCTTCTCTGAAGCTCTATGGAAATGTTTTCCTGAGCTATATTATTTCCAATTAAATAGCTTCTCTACCTAGTTTTTCTAGTGTGACAGCTTTTCTGAATCCCATATATTTATCCCATATATATTTGTATACATATGTACATAAAGTGCATACATCATAAATGTATGTATATGCTACATATTATGTGTGTGTTCATAGCTTTAGGCTTGGAGTCTTTACAGTATTTTGAACCCATATGTCATCCCGTCTGTCCTTTTAAAATAAATGAAATTACTTGCCTGTATTTTGTTGTTCCTTCTGTGTTTAGCCTGAGCTTGAGGATACAATATTCAGCTCTCAGTGATCCTGAGTTTTCCAAATCTAAATCGTGTTTTAGTTTCTGTAGTTCAGCTTCAAAAAACCATGAACTACAAACAAAGGTGTGTTCAGAATTAAATCTGAATAAGTATTTTAAATTCTGGATCTAATGGCAGTGGCTATTAACCTTTTTTGGGATAACAAGCAGGTTTACTAGAAGCTACAGGAAAGTATTTAGTCAGAAGGTTGAAATTGGTCTGTTTTGCTATTGTGAAAGTTAGTTTATCTTACTCTGCTTTCCTGTTGATTATACATAGTCTTTCTATAAAAATTAATGTTTATACTTTCTAGAATAAAAGCTATTTTTATTAGTTTGCAGACTTTTTTCCCATTATATCTTTAAGACAAAGAACACAAAGTCTCACTAGGCAGACATTTATATATGTGGGAGCACGAGAATTTGATGCACTTTCACCTGAAATGGGTTTGTTTGCATTCCAGGCAGGACTCAGGAGAGTTTTGACTTCAGCACCCATGTGTATTCAAAATTTTTGTGGTCATATAAAATGACAGCGTATTATTCTTTTGTACCTTTTCATAATTCTTTGTTCAGGTCCTGTTTGGACTGTAATTCTACCCTGAACAAGGGTTTTCTTGGCAGATGCAGTTTTCAGTGATGGCTGGAAGTTATACCACAACTCAAAGCAGAAGCAAAAAGATTATTAGGGCAGTTTTAGACCAACTAATTTGCTATTTCCTTGAAGTTGCCTGTAATTTATATTTTTTCAAGTTTAGCAAATGTCATAAAAAGCGAAGCTGAAGTTGCTTGTGCTTCACGTTGTCAGACCGTGCACACTGGAGAGACATCTGTCAATCACTCCTGTCCTTGCAGACACAATCTTTGCTATAATAAGGCCACAAAAAGTAACACACAGAAAAAAAGCCACCACATCACAAAACAGTCTGTGCTGTGGTTTGGTTTTTTTTCCTTTAGTTTCTTTTAGCTTCTTAATTTCCTTCTGTTTTCCATGCTGACTTTTTCTCAGTTACATGTCGTTTTCCTCCGGTACACAACATTCCCAAATCACAGTGACATCTCAAGAATTTGTCAAAACTTGCTGCTTTTCTTGGAATGTTCTTATTTGCTGTTAGAGAGCAGATTCTGTCAGCGTTGTGTTCTTTGGTGAGATCCATCACCAACCTAGTCATAATCAAATTAAGGAAGGATAACTAAGTTTTCTCAGTTTTCCACTTTCCCCCCTGCTCCTTCATTATCCTTGCACAACTTCCTTTCTGGGAGTTTCGCTGAAGATGATGGGAGAGGACCCTGAGAGCTGATTATTTATTTACTTCTGCACGATCCAGGGAAGCCATTCCCCATCACAGTCCTTACTAAAGTCCCCTTGGCTGTGTCTGTGGCATGGGCAGATGTTTGATGGCGTATTCAGGAGTCTTGGCCCATGTGTTCACTGCATCTGCATCCTGATGCATTCCTGATTGCTCCTCGGGGCAATTTGGAAGGAAATCCAGATACACAGACCACAAGTGACCTGGCTTATTCTACTGGGTGCCTCCAATAAAGTGAGTAGGGCCTCACTGAGGAATGCACCTGCTCCACAACTAGGATATGGTCAGCATGTGTAGGATTATAACATACTGGAATATAAAGAGCCAAAGCCACAGAACTCCTGCACCATATCCATAGAAGCACTTCTTAAATTCCTGTGTTATGGGTTCTATCATACCTGTGGCTGTTGTAGTTGTGAATATATTAGTAATAATATTTTACACCTGTTAAATTCTGGACTGTTACTGGTAATTTTGGGCAATCAGGAATTTATCAATCCTAGTTCTACCATATCTTCTGAGTCCCCAGAAAGGGGTGAAGATCTGTTATCTTTAACTTTGGTTTATTTTTTCAATATATGCCTTATCCTGTGGGCATATGTTAACTATTTTAAGAATGAAGCTAAATAATAGATGGTTAATTTATTTTAATTTTGTACAGTTATTTATGAAGAAGCCTTACTGAAGAGTTCTGGCTTAAGCTTTGAACAGATTAGAAATGATAAATTGGCAAACCCCTCCTCCCCTTTCCTATTTGAAAAATATCACTGAAACTGAAGCCTTGGCATTTAAAACTGCTGAGAGTATGGATGTAAATACTAATGACAAGCCAAAAATAACTAGTGTTAATACTTATTATTTCTGAATCCCTGACATGTGCTTGCCAAGAATCGGTGAATTGATAGGGTGTGAGAAATGTTTGGAAGGGCTCTTGGAATTCATCTAGTACAGCCTCCTGCTTGAAGCGGGATTATCACCACACTAGATGGAGTCAGCTGGGACTTGTCAAACCAGCTCCTGAAAACCTGCACAGCCTCCTGGGTAACCCATTCTTCTGCATTCCTTCTGCAGAACATTTCTTTTCCTAACATTTAAGCTGCAGTTTTGGATTGCTTGTTTTACCTTCTGGCTGTGACCAAGAAGCACTTGACTCAAGGTTTTGTGATTCACCTCCAGGCAGGTGAAGGTTGCTGCTAGATCCTTTCTCAACCCTTCTCTTCACAAGAACCAAGCCCAAGTCCTTTGACCTCTTTGTAGTTCACAGAAACAGTCATCTCATAGGTCATCTGAAAGAAAAAGCAAAACAAAACATATTAAGAAACTGAATTTTCTTCCTCTCTTACAGCAGAAATATAAAAACTGTATGATAGGAATTAATTTGGGCTTTTGGTGCAGCAAGTAGATTTTGCAAAGGCAGGGGATTGGAGACATCAGGATCAATGAGTTTAGTGTATTATCTGAATATGGGCAATATTAGTATTATAGATTAAATATAAATTCTGTAGGATAAGAATTAATGTTTAGTTACATCAGTTGTCAATTACAGGCAGGGAGCTTTTTAATTACATAAAGCCAGACTGGATGATTAAGCCATTTTCAGAGAGAAAGAGGGAAAGGCAGCTTAACTGCTGGCTAAACTACTAGGATTAGACCCAGGATATCCAGGGCTAAGTGGTTTGCTTAAATGCTGACTCTGTATTTGACCTTGGATTTTTTAAAGATACTTAGTGAGATTTTCAACACCACTGAGATGTATAGGAAATAATTCTACTAAACATCAATCATTGGGGGCGAGGGGAGGTGGTGGTGAAAAACCTTTATGCTCTTATCCATACTCATATGCTGTAGGGGGAATAGTAATGGAAATAACACTACTGTTTCTTATCAGGATTTGGTTTGTCTTTACAAATTTTTTGCTCTTGTCCTGTTGCACAAGTAAGACCTAATACTAGAGTCAGGATTCAAAGATCATACTGCTTTGTTTCATTAATTTAGATCCAATCTGAGCCTTTAGAAGGGTGCCTGCTTGTTTAGAACAGCCTTCTCTATCCCACTGCATAATCACATTTGGGGTTTTTTTCCTGCCTCTTAAACCTATCACTGTTATTTGGTATGTCTTTGCTGTGTGTTTCTAAATAAGGGTGTGTTGTAGCATTCCTCATGCCGTCTGTAAAAGGTAAATAATCTATTCCTTAACTTTTTAAACAACTTTTTAATTATTATTTTATTTTGTTTGGAGGTGGGTTTTTTGTTTGTTTTAATATAGGCCTCTTTTTTCAAGTCGAACAGAACCAGTCAATATTTGTTGTGGTTTTGCTCCTGCAGAGATGTTAAGTCATGGTGCCAAGTGGTTACGTGGTGGACTGTAAAATAGATCCTCTAAAAGCTGTTGTGGATCAGCCTAAAGGTTGTCTTTCCACTTTTGGGCTGCTCCATGGGATGGTCCCCAGTAATGTTGACAAAATTGATGTCTCTGTAACAGTCCAATGTGATATTTCCCCAATGTACCTGGGGGAGGTGAAGGCTGTTCTGTTGCTGCTCTGTTCTGTGACTGCCCCCTCCAGCCACAACTCTGTTTACTCAGACTGTCAGCAGTATAGACCCAAATATTTTCCCACTGCTGTTATTTTATACTCCTACCAGCCTTACATATAGCACAGAACTCAATTTATTTCTCCCATTCATCACTCTTCCATAAAATCACCTTTCTTTTCCGGAGTGGCTGGATTGTCTTGTTAAACAGCTTTGGTAAAATTATATTGTAAATGTGTATTTTACAGCTCTACAAGTTAAGTAATGTGTCATTTTCAAAAGTGTGAATGTTATGCATTCATTAGAGGCTTCAAAATGTAATATTGGGAGGAAATATTCGGTGGGGTGTAATTTCTTTCTCTGTGATAAATTGGTGTGAAGATCCTCCCTCTTTTCTTTGTTTTTTTTTAGAAACCTGGGGGGTTGTTGGTGACAGAATTTAATATGCAAAACAGTCTTATCTCTGTCATGAATCTTATCCCTTAGCCCTTGGCAAAATGCAGTTAAAATCTACCTTTTAAGTATCCTCATTTACCCACAAAAATCATGAAACCCTCAAGGTTACTGTTGCTTTGTTTTGGTTTCAGCAAAGACTCTGAAACTGTCCCATCTCCTTATTATTCTGTGGAGAGATGGACGTTTTGCAGCGGATTTAACCTTCTGTACCTTGTCTTATGAAGCAGAAAGAAAATAATAGAAGTAAAAGTATTTGAAAAAATACTTTGTTTGCAAGCAAAATCTCTCTCTTCTGAGGAGAGACTCAGAAATAACACAGGAGTGTACAAAGTTAATGCAAATGCACATAGATATTTCCTAATAAAATATTGCAGTATGCTGTTAACCCCTTCATTAAAGTTGAGAGATCTAGTGAAGGCAAATGAGAATGAAACTCATGTTCTCAGCAGCTGTTGCACAAAATACTCTCCTGCTATCACCTGCCTCATCTGCAAAGCTGACAGGGATGCCCCTGAATGGGGAGCATCCAAGAAAAAAATGAAAATTATGTTAGGTCTTAAGAATCTTTTTAAGGAGTAAGAATTTTTATTTTGTGTAGTAATGTATTTAAAGACAAATTAGAATTTGCTGGAGCCGTATTGCTTACAAAAAATCTATAGGTGCCCTAAGCAGGTTTCAAAAACATTTTGGGAAAAGTGTTGAAAATTGTTCAATATTCCATTTCAGTGGGATTTTTTTAAGGGAAAGGTTCTGTTTCTTCACTTAGTTTATCAGAATTTCATTTATTATTAATTTTATGACTTTTTGAGAACATTTTTAGACCTTTATCTTTTTATTCAGATTTCAGGTGGCAAAGATTTTTTAAATGCTCTGAGACTGTCTTTGAAGCTTAAATATTTACTAGATTTAGTAATGTCTTTAGGTTTAGTAATGTCTTTAAACTGCAAAATTATAATTGTTTTCAGATGCAACCAGTAGTAGGATGAGTAGGGCACAGTCTTAAGCCCTGCCAGGGGAGGTTTAGGTTGGATATTAGGAAGAAATTTTTTACAGAGAGAGTGGTCAGAGATTGGAATGGGCTGCCCAGGGAAGTGGTGGATTCACTGTCCCTGGAGGTGTTTGAGATGTGGCATCAGTGCCATGGTCTGGTAACCACAGCAGTGTTGGATAAAGGGTTGGACTTGATGATCTCGGAGGTCTTTTCCAACCCAGTTGATTCTATGATTCTGTGATTCTAATCAGTGTTCAAAGGACCACACGTGATAGTTGGTAACCATTTTGACTGGATTATTACAAAGCTTATGAATTTCCAGACATCATACAGGTAGTCATTACCTGTGTTAAATAAAAATCAGAAGTCATGGATATCAGCTATTGAGAAAAACTACTGTGTCATTTTTTTTTCCAGTGAAACTTTGCATGTTAAAAGGCATAAGTGATTGTTTCTCTAAAATATGCATTTATGTACACATATATAACCGTGAAAACTTATTTTTAAGCCTATAAGGCATTTTTATTTAATTTTTGGAAGGTCCCTTCCATGAGCAGATTTGTTCATACGTGTGTGATAAGGTAGAAGAAAAGGGATGATCTTTTTAAAGAGGCGCCATGTGACTCAAACTGTTTTAATAGTTCTTTTTCTGGGCAGAGAAATTATTTTATCAGTCACATCAAACCACTGCCACTGAACACCCACCAGTGCACAGTGACCTTTTAGTTTGCTCATCATTAAGCTTAAGTTTATAGACCTTTCAGCCTGATGCAGATTTTTTTTTGCAAGGCACCCCGCTGTACTTTTCCTGTTTAAACTCTTGAATCATTACCTATTTTAAGGATCTACTGTGCCCTAAAGGTATCGTGACATTTGCTAATCCTTCCCACTGGACTTTGCAGACATTATGGCTGTCTCATGCTGTGCTGGGCTTGAAGAACATAAGGCTTGGTTTTGAACTATAAATCAAAACAAATACAATAAATCAAATGGCAGTTAGCACTTTGACTCTTTTTTTATTGCTCATGCATCTGTCATTCCAAAAGTATTTCACTGTATTCTTGTAAAAAAAAATTAAAAAGGCATATGAAAATACTTTGCATACTTCAGAGTATTTCTCTTCCTTGGGTTTTTTCCCTTCTGTACTGTAGATATCATTTTCAGCCCTTTGCAAGAAGCTGTTTTATGAAATAGTTATTTGCCTTAAACTGAGTCAGTAGAACTCTTGGAATATAAGTAGCAAGATTTGCATACTTTATGAAAAAAGATCTCTTTAACAAACTTTGTAGTAAAGCTTTGGAAAATTTTTCATCTACAGTTTGCTTTTCTGTTACTGCTGAATAGGAAATTCCAAAATCACAGATGTGAATTTCATACTTCTAAAAAAAAATTTACTTTAAAAAGTCCCCATCCTCACAAAAAAAAAAAGTCTCTAGAGAGGTTTTTGTGTATCCAAAGCCCAGCAAACTTGCACGTCAAGTTGTTAGGCTGTAATAGAGGCTCTCTTTTATTTACTTGTTGGGGTTTTTTGCTATTTTCTATTGAACTATTTGGTTGGAATATTGGAGAAAATTGCTAATAGCGTTTTGGGGGGGAGTTTTTTACATTCACGACAAACAGCTGATGAAATAGCCTCAAAAATGTCTGGTTTTTTTCCTCTAAGTTTACATCGTTTTCTTGAGTATCTAAGGCAAGGGAAGTACTTGGACATCAGCAGGAATTAACATCAATGTGCAGCAAAGTCTCAGTTCTGTTTCATTGAAAACTCTGTCTAGAAAATCTAATTAAAGAGAATACAAACAAAAAGGATAAATATCCTTTGATCAAGTGTTTAATTCAACAAAACATTGTGAGCTCTGAAATCTGAGTCACTCTGCTCCTGGTGCACAGTGGACAAACTGGTCATGATTTTCTTTTGTTTGGCTTTAAAACAAACAGAATTCCTTGGCTTTGGGAGTTATAAGACAGTACAGGGAAAAGGTGGGTGATAGTTAAAAGGTCACAGTGCCCGGTGAATCACAAATGGGTGTAAACTGTTAACACACTGACTTAGTTATTTCTGAAGATGGAACTAGTTCGAGCATGAAAAAATATTCCCTCAGATGAAATAGAAGGAGCTTGTAGTTGAAACAGTTTACACACAGCAAAACATAATTCTAAAGGACATTGCCAGCTTTAGGCAAAAAATATCTGATGGATTAATGTTATTTTAGTGGCACTAAGGATGTATTTTCCTAATCATTTTATCTGGCAGCAAAATCTGTGTAAGTTCCTACTTCTCTCCCACCCCAGAGAGAAACTCCTGACTTTGTTTTCTTTCACCCAAATTCATAATTTCTTTGTTTGTATGGCAAATCTAGTTTTGGAATGGTACTGTAAACTAGATTTCTAAATGGAAAAAAAATAGAAAGAAAAATAATGTTTATTTTGCAATACAAAACATTGTTTTTAAGGCCAAAGACATCTAAGAGGTGACTTGGGATTCTAAAGTCTCTTCCATGTAACAGTGAAAAAGATCACCCAGCAACCCTCATCCTTATTAGCAAATCAGGACCTCTGTGTTTGGGAGATGCTTAAGGCCAAGATTTGTCCTCAAATGACTTGCTCATTTTTCTGCACTCTCAGCATTGATCTTTTCTGAGCCTGTTCTGCTCCCTCATACACAGCCAAGCTCCCCTTGCCTTATCCTTCCCCCCTGTCGCTTCAGTCTGAAGGAGGGTGAAGAGCTGAATTTAAATTCCAAAATCTTCCTGAGCTTCTTTGTGTAAGGTGTTGTTACTGCTTCCTATCCAGCCCAAGTGAAGGTGAATATATTTCTTCAAGTGGGCTGGTTTAGTCCCAGTGCATCAGGAAAGAGAAAGACAGAGTGATTGTCTCATTGTTGTCCAGGATTTGGGAGCACACGGGGCAGGGTGGGATGCTGACCTAGTGCTGTGGATGCCCAACAAAACTTTTGGAAGAAAGGCTCTATAGCCATCTTCTGAAAATGCTGAGAGGGAAGAGCAGGTAAAAATGAGGCTGATTCACCTACACAGCAAAGCAAAACCAGGTGTATAAGTAGACTGGGTTCAGTGTGGAGAAAAAGTTGTTGGAGGACTCAAAAAATATTTGAAGGGTCTGTGTAGTAGTTATGTGTTATGTTCTGTAACGAAAAAGACTGAGAACGGGAGAGAAGGTTTAAACAAACACTAAGAGCAATGAGGTTGACCTGGTTATTCCCACTAAGGAACTAAAGGAAAGCATTTGGGGTTTTTTTGTTGTTTTTTTTTTTCCTTTCTGTCTTCATCAGGTATTTAACCAGTCCTTTGCTGTATGTTGTCCTTCAAGTTCTTGCTGACAGGAGCATAAATAAGTGACAAAAGCATCTAGTGACTGTTTATTAGCTAAACAAAAGGGTGAAATACAGGATTCCCTATGGCTGTCTTTCTTACTTAGAATTTTTGTTATCTGGCTTGCACAAGAGTTGGGAAAATACAGATGATTTTGTATTCCTGCTCAGAGTAGGATCTGCTCAATAATTCTCAGTTCCCCTGTTCACAGTTATTTATGCAGCTCATTTTCAATTATCAGTGAGGAAGCTGGAATGTGGTATCAGTGTCATCTTAAAGAGAATTTTAGCGTAGTGTAAGTTCAGTGTGTCTGGGAAGAATAACTGATAGATAATGTACTAAGGAAATTAATAACTAACAAAGAGGTCAGAAAACACAGGAGGATTGTGGGCAATTATTATGCAGTAGTTTAACTTTCAGAAACAATGCAGTGACCAAGGGAGACTTAAAAGCATAGAAGAGCCATTCTCACTGCTCAGCAGAGCTGTAGGAGTATATTTTTCCAACACAGTGTAGCTGGATTTCTTCAACAAGCAAGAGGGTCAGCGAAGCTGCAGGGAAGCCAGACTGCCCTGGCAACAGTCAGCAAACAGGTGAGTGTCCATAAGCAGCATCTGTTTATTTAAGATTTCCAGGAGAAAAGACTATAGGATATTGCCAGAAACTTTTTGGATGAGCTTGTTATTTAAGAGGAGGTGATACCTGAAGTTCTGAAGGAAGGACTAATTTTCTGGTGTAACCAACACATTTTGCTTTCTTAGCATTCATCTTTGTAAAAATATGTTTATTCTTATTAACAATGCCAGCATTAGCATTTGGATAGAATTCTTATTGAATCAATTATAATTAAAAACTCATGTAAAATACTTCTACTCATTCATCTGTTACCTACCTTTGAGTTGTGGTCTAAGTTAATTTCAATTAAAAGTGCTTAAAAGTCAACATGCAGGTATTTTAACAAAATATTTTTTCAAATGTGTAAGCAATATTAAGATTGTCTCATACCTGACAAAACCAGGGATAATCAACCTTGTCTTTGCTCACCCTGGAGCTCCTTTTGCAAATGACAATTTCATAAAAGTTTATAACTCTGGTGTTGAGCAGCTGAAATGCTCCAATTAGTCTTCTAGTTTTGACATTTGTCCAGAGCGCAACACTTTTGAGTTGTAATAATGTATCATCAGTTAATTGGTGACCTCAAGAGCATTTTTGGTACAAATAGTGGGATGATGAAATTTTGGGCAGTTAGAAGAGCTTAACGTCTTTTTAGCTCTATATTAAAGTGAAATTGTTATTTAAAACTTTTGGAACTCACACTGAGAACTTGCTACTTTTTTTGTCACTAACAGGCCGTGTTCTTTCATGTCTATCAAACTAGACCTTGCCTTGCTTTTAATACAGATAATACTTTTTAGGGTTTATTTATAATACAGGCTATCAGCACTGTCACAGCTCATTGTTGAGTAAAGGAAAGGTTTGTAGTTATGCATCTGCAGAAAAGTTTGACCTCAGAAAGAAGTTACAGTGTATATAGGTATTTTGCTTCTGAAAAGTTTTGTCCATATTTATATAACTGTATTTTTTTTTCTAAGTAGGAATTCATTTATGCAGTCACTCGTTTGCAGGAAATATTTTGATGTATGCTTATAAAAAGCCCTGGAGTTTTTAAACTAGTTTTAAAAAGCAGACAGCAATAGTACACCTGAACATCATCGTCCTTTAGTCTTTACAAAAAGGCTCTTAAGGCAACCCTAAAATACTTGTGGGTTCTTAGGAAGTGTCTGAGTAACAGCTGCATTTGTGAAATCTGGAGGCACCTGCCCTTCCTCTTCTGAGCTCCTTGCTGGTGTGGCAGAAGGAGCTGTTTGATGGGGAAGGGATACAGTGAAAGATGTTTTTCAAGCAATAGAGATTAGGATTTTGGAGTGATCTGGTATTAATTTTTGTGATCCACTAATCTGAGAGACTTGTTGCTGAAATAGCACAGGAAGCCTTAGAAAAAGGCATTCCTCAAATACAAGTACTAACAAATAGAAACTATCTTGAGCTATTTAGTGAAAACTTGTTGCCCTCTCCCAGCATTAACTGCTTCTGTAATTTTATTCTTTATATGAATATAAAGGGTCAAATTCGGCTTTATGTGAGCACCAGGGTCTCACATTGAATCATAATGAAGTTGTCTGTGCTCAGCCAAGAAAGAAATTAGACTCCCAAGTCCCTAAAAGTTATTATATTTTACTTCAGAGCCTGCCATATATAGTCTCAATTACTTCCTTGTATGAATTATTTTAATAAGCAACAGTTTCACATTCACATGCCTTTGGTGCAAATAATTTATAGTAAAAGTCACATGCAGGATCTAGTTATTGTCAGTTGGAGTGTGTAAAGAAGTAACAGGTAGTGATGAGATCATCTTGCCAGGCTCAAACAGGAGCTTTTCTTTAATTTCTGCAGTGAAGGTGCAGGTGGGCACAGAAGGCTATAGCCTGTGCCAGCTGGTCATACAGGAGTGATGTAGTTTTAAGTTTTCTCGTAGCATATTCAATGCCATTTAAATATTGCAAAATGCTGAATTGTAAATGTTAACTCAGCCATGAATAAAAAATGCTGATATTTTATTTAATCAAAAAATAATTATGGATATTCTGCCTTTAGTGTATTATTTAAAATATTTCATTTTACATGTAGACTACAAGTTATCGCAGAGTGGGGTTTTTTTATATATGTATATATAAAGAGAATTTTTTTTCTAATGCATAAAAAATATAGGAGACTGACTTTTGCAGGCTACATTATCTGGATATGGAGAAAAACTATGGTAGCCAGTTTACATGAAACACCAGGAAATACTTGGCTTTTCAGGAGTGTTACCCAACTCCTGTTTTGAAAGAATTTCCTTTGGAGAAAAGAGAGCTTTCTCATTTTCCACTGTCTCTGAGTTCATTACTTTCATGTCCTATGCAGAGAATAAAGCAGCTGTACATGGGAGATGTAACTGCAGTATTTGAACTGCTAACTGATAAAAACGGGAAGTGGAGGTGGGGTGATCCTGGCGAGGCAAACACGTCCTTACGCCGCTCTTTAATAAAATATTGTAAGGAATAGCTAGAAAGCTTCCCCTTTGACTTTCATCTGTCAGCTTTTGATTGTAACTTTGTAAAGGGATTGGTATTGACTTCTATCAGGCAGTTTCGGAGAAGAGGTGAAGAGCCTTCTCTCTTGACTTTCTGTACATTTTGTCAAATCGAATCCTTCCATTTGAAGTGCGAAGTGAAGGCTGATGTCAAGAAGTGCCTTCAGCACAAGCTGGTGCTGGTCTCTCGCGACTTCCTTCTTTCTTAAAAGTATCAGATTAGATTGTAAAATGATGGCAATGTGGCTGGACATAAACACGTTTATTGCAGGCTCAGCAGCCATTACATATCATTAGTGAGAGGAGGCGAGGGGCAAGGGGACCACTTGGATGTCAGTTTGATTCTTTTTAAGGACAAATGCAGTGGGATGAGAAGATGTAAACTTCATGGCTGCTTGTGTGCTTGGAGTTCAGAACCTATTACTGTCTTTATTTCTTTGTCCTGTTTGTAAACTTACAGTCAACTTACTTTCAAGGCAAATACAAATTGTGAGAGCGATAGTGTTAATAGGGGAGCTGGGAATAGGACATTTTGGAAGCCATTTTAAATTCCATTATTTATGAAGAACATCATGGATTAGCATCAGGCCAAGTCTGTTTAAAATGTGAATACATATTTTTTGCAATGTCACATACTTTTCCTTAGCATTGAAGTAGTAGGTACAATTAAAATAGGGAAACAACCTCTTTTACGTCAGCAAATCTATCCTCTCTGACATGAAGTGTTTTTTAGTAGAGGCTCTAATTTTACTTTTGGACAACTGCTAAAAGTGTATATGTAGTCATGAAAGGAGAGACACAATCTCTGTGTTTTCAGTACTTTCAAGTACTGAAGGAGACATAGGTTATTTACTCTCTGAAATCTGTTTCACCTCTCTGATTTTCACCGTACAGGAGATACAGTAAAGGTTACAAATTAGAATTTCAAGGGAGAAATATGTGAATAAATGTGGTTTTATTGCAGTGGATCTTTTTGTCTGTTTCTTTGTTACTGTTACTTGGTCCTGACCTTCTTCCAGGATTTGACACATCACATCACGTGTCTTGTTCCTTTTTTTATGCTATTTTATAAAGTACTTTCATTTGTCTCATTTGGTTTAAAGCAAATCATACGTTCATGTCCTAAATGTTTCACTAGTCAGAATAATTAAGTTGATCAGGTCTGGGAGCATTGGAAGGAAAATAATAGGGTCATTGAAGCATTCAGGCTCTAATGGGAACCTGAGTTCATTCAGATATCAAATCTAATAATTGCTTTACACCTGTATACACGCTCCCAGTGAGCAAGTTCACATTAAAGGTTTAGTGGTTTCAAGACTCTGTTTCAAGAGAATATTAGTACTGTTTTTAAAATACTAAGTTGTTTTGACTATTTTCAACTTTGTTGTTGTTTTTATATATCAATTATAGTTTAGCTGATTGCTCGTCTTTATGCACTGGGAAATACTTTCACATGACAATTACTTATTAAAAGTATTAAATTAGTAATGTGTTGCAAATCAGATTTCATGGCAGTCAGAAAACTATGAAGGTTATCATCTGAGTTTCACTGCTATAAAACAATTTATTAGGCAAGTTAAAATTTACTTTATACAATTTAACAGTATTCAGAGTCTGAAACTGTATTTATACGTGATTATGTGTGTAGCACACTAGAAGGATTGTAGCGATATTCATAGCCATGATTGCTCCTTGAAAAAGGCAATTTCATAAGAATGAGGTAAAAATCAGTATTACTTTGCGAGATTTTTATGGAAAATGAAGCAATAATTAGAACTTCGCATAACTAAATTCTGTGACAAATCTCCATGAATGCCGGTGGTACAGCCTGTCGCAAAAATTCAAGCAAATTTTATCACAATCAAGAGTAAAAATATACTGGCAGCTTTTCATAGCAGGTTTCAGTAAATTCCAGACTCAAATGCTGGTCACAGTGCTGCTTGTTATTGGAGGGGATTTGAACTGATGCAATCGTTCCTCTTCATCTTCTTTTTATTTTCCCACCTTTATAAGTTTAGTTCTCAGCTGAGAATTCAAACTGAAAAAGAAATGGAAAATGGTTGTATATGTGCCTGCATTGTACTGACATGAGGGCCTATTTTTCTCTGTAATTTTAAAGGCCAATTACCCTTGGAGCAAAGGAGAAAAATAGATTGATTTGTCTTGTAACCCCTGAGGCAGGCATGTGTTGTCTCCAGCTAAGGCTTTTCTGCTGCAACTCTTGTGGAAGAGCTTTCACTGCATATCCCAAGTGGTACTATTAACAAAGAAAGCAAAGTCAAATTAAAATATTAAATAGATCACTTAAAGGTTTAAGGAATCTTATCTTATTGGGCCAATTTTTTTTTTTTAAATCTTTAAGGCCTGAAATAAGCAGTAGTAAAATTTATTTTAAACTGATTACTTGAAAATGGGGTTTATAAATCCATTTTTATCCTATAAATACCAAACTTCAGCTCTAAAGAGGGTAAGCATTTATTTATTTTTTGGAATTATGATACAGAAGGCCAATACCCTCAATTTTGATTGCAAAAGTGTTCCTTTTATTGTGTCCCCACACTGTATAGACTGTGGTCACAGCTGGATTGCTCTGAGCTGGTAAATGTCATCACACATGCCATTTAGCATTATAACTTCTCACATTATTCCTTTTTAAAGCATTTTTATGTCTAGCACATAGAACGTAAATAAATGGGTTTTCTACTGATGTTCTGCATTTTTCTACGACTCAAAGGCTACAATTAACAGTGCCCAGCAAGCTGGGTCTGAGTGGCAGCAGAAAGATTAGACATGTCTTTGTTCCCTTTTAATCTGAGTAAAACTCCTTTGTGTCAGGGCTTAACTTCTTTAACTTTCCATATTTTAGACCTGGCTCTGTACTGCAGTGCTTCTGGATATTAACAAATTTATTTGGCAAGTTAAAGAGAATCCACACAGCCACATACCCTTTCAAAGAGGAACTGTTCACAAAGAATAGTACGGAAACTTTCTTAAAATAAAGGTGCTTTGTGTTACCTAAATGACAAACAGCTTTGAAGCAAATATTTTTGAACAGAACACCACGCTCCAGACTTGTGGAAATAACTCAGGAGATGCATGTTTCTGCTTTTTTCTGAGGAGGAACCATCCAGTCTTTAGAGAGATCCTTCTAGGTTTTACAGTTCTCCTTAAAGCTTTTTCTTCCTCCTTGTTTCTTCTAAAACTTTTTCTTACCCTTCAACACCTTACAGATCAATATACTGGTAAACATCCCACTAACCAGATCAGGGATATTATTATTATCATCATCATCATCATCATCATCATCTTATATCAACACATGATGCCTTTATAATTAATGTTTTAGCTGCACTATCTTGATTTTGGAGCTTAAAAAAAAAACACATAAAAAACACATACCAAAAAACTGCTTATTTTTTGGCCTAAGGTTAAGTTTCTTTTTCTCCATCATAACATTTATAAGCTCAGGTTATCACTCATCTTTGACATGAAAGTCTTGGGTTGGACCTAAACCAAAATAAAACAGGATTTATAGAATTTGACCTCACAGCTACAAGGTTTGCTTGAAAACTCAATGTTTTCTTTGAAATTGATGCTAAAATAACCTTTTTAGCTGTCATTTAAGTTTGATTGTCATGAATTCAAGATTCTGTTTAGGAAAAACAAAGCTGAGAACAGGGATGTGATATCACTTGATCTGTTCTCATTTTTGGTTTCAAAAATATAAAATCAAAATGAATGTAAGGTAACCCAATGTGATTGTTATAAAGGGTCTAGTTCAGAATTTGCCAGGCATGTGTAGGGTGCCTGTTGAGGTTGAAATAAGAGTGTTTTAAATGCTAAAAGATTAAAAGAAACCATATTAACAGTACCGTTTCCCTGAACTGTTAGAAAACTATTTTATTTGCTTGTTTCATCTCTTTGCAATAAAGATCTTTTGAAAAGTGCTATTTCAGAGTCCTTTCTGAGGTGTTATTTTGGCTGTATTTCTCCCATAACTGATTTTTACCTTATTGCTGTATTTTTTTATATATAGGCCATACATTTTGAAAGATCAATTTGAAATCAAATCTCACGGAGATGGGTTGAATCTCAACAGAATTGAGGTTAGGAGAGCCATTTTCTCACAAGGCGTTGTTTCTCAAAAGGATTTTGCTCTGGACAGCAACGACAGTTTTGAAGCTCTTAATTTCCTTGCCTGGCTTATTTCTCAGTTGGTGTCTCTAATAATGGCAGAGGGACAGGCCAGGCAGTGCAGGGAACAGTGCTCAGCTGTGGCTGCTAAAGAGGTGCTGAGCTGGAAGGACTTCCCTGCTGTTTTACACTGTGTCAGTTCTGCTTCTGCCTTACATTCTGTAAATTCCATTTTCCAAATGGAACCTTTCGTTGTTAAGCTAAAGCTGATGAAGGTGCATGCAGTCCATAAAGGAAAATAATAAAGTTAATTCTTGTCATAGGTTGTTCCTTAAAGCAGTTGATGATAGGCTGTTACATCAAACGATATTGTACGTTGGCTTCAGTTTTCCCTATGCTTAGATGGCTCAAGGAGGAAACCAGAGGCTGCCCAGGCTGAAGTGATTTGAGTTTAACCTAACTTGTCACAATTTTAATCAATGACACTCTGTAGAAAATATTTAGTTATTTCAATCAGAAAAAAATGTTACTTGTAAAGTGACAATCAAATTTTCACCTTTTTCTGAAGAATAAATGTCAGTGTCCTCATTATCACAGATGCAGTGTTTGCTCCTTGGAATTGTCATTTGCTGTGACAGTTTATCCTTTTAAAACATACTGAAATAACCAGGTTACTCATTTTTTGTGTAATCATTCCGTACCTATAGGAAATTATCTTGCTTTTCTGACTGTTTTCCATGTTATGTTTGTGGTACTTTGTGAAGTGCTTGGGACTGCATGAGTATTTTTCCTTTGGTTGCTCATGAAAACAAGATGTGTTTCAGTAGGATTTCCTAGTGAACAAAATTTTACATGAATGAAGAAATAAATGTTTGATGTAAAGGCTTTCATTGATTCCCAAAGGCACAGGCCATACAAATTCCCTTACAGAATGCATTTCTGCATCTTTTGCACAGTCAAAACCATTCCAAAAAGATGAAATTTTAAATATTTTATTCATCGCTAAAAGTTCTAACTTCTTCATATGATCATTTTCAAGGCAACTCAAACTGGTACCTTCTTTCTCTGAGTTTTTATTATTGTCAGCTGTGGGAAGGTCAGTTCTTTCACCTTGGGGAGGTTATTCAGGAAGGGAAAAAAGGAGATTTAGTCAACTAAGGTGCCAAGCCTAAGATACCAGTTTATAATTTATTATAATTTAACTATAAGGGCTGTCAATGAGAGAACTTTTTTGTTACAAGATAATGCAAATTCCAATCAAGTACCTTTGAGGTATGGTTTTATAGACTCTGTCTTTTTCCATTATCAGATATCTCAGTGTCATGACCAATCCATTTGACTGCACAACATCTATATTATTACTAGCATTGATTGCTCATAAAAAATAAGGTTTATAATTAGGAGAGCATAAAGTTACTACCTGGAAGAGTGGATAAGGAGAAAATGAAATGAAAAAGTCACTTAATCTTAGTATTGCAGTTCTGCAAAGTACCATTTATTTTCCTCCTAATATAACTGAGCTCTATGTTGATAACAAGCTACTGAGTTAATAAATCTATTGCAGCTATTGAGACTTCTCTTTTAATAACAGAAGTAAGGATGGAGCATTAAGGAAAGGAAAAATACATTTTTCAAAGTATAGTTTTTGCTAAAGTATTTCCCTCTCCCCTACTACTGTGGTTTTTATTGGTTGTGATTTCTTATGCTTACAGGAATGGATTTAAATTGGAAGAGAGCAGGTTTTGATTAGATATTAGGAAGAAATTCTTTGTTGTGAGGGTGATGAGGCACTGGCACAGGTTGCCCAGAAAAGCTGTGGATACCCCATCCCTTGAAGTATTGAAGGCCAGTTTTGACAGTGCTTGGAGCAACCTGATCTAGGGGAAGGTTTGCAGTTACAGGAGAATTTGAACTGTCACTTGCAGAAAATGTTTGCCTCTACCATGATGAAAAAAAAACCTGAAAAGACAAAATCTTAAAAAAAACAGTAAAACAAATCAACAGTTCTTAGAATCTCTTAATCTGTTTTTAACCTGTACAGTTGAAAGTGTTGAAATTATATCAAGAAATAGTCTAGTGGTGAAGGCACTTCTCCCCACTGAGAGCAAGTATCACTAGACTCTTTATGAATCACTGTCTTGGAGGAGCAGCAGCACATTTCAGTTGATAACTTTTCTTCTTGGGTTTTAGCATTTTTGTGCTTTAATTTCCAGTGCCTAGTGACACTGCAACCAGTGTAGAGATTTATTCCCGTGCAAAACAGATTGACTTAGGGTAATTTGAATAGTTTATGCATGGATAGATTCATTAGGAAAAGGAGGCAAGGCAGAACTATAAAAAGAACTAATAATCTTGCTAAAGGAGCCGTTAATTCCCTATAGCATTGGAGACACTTTCACTGAACAGGGAGAGGGAAGGCTGATTTTGCAGAGCCCTTTCAGTCTCCACGGGCAGCCTCTGTTTTTTGTCCAGAAACAGATCACAGAGATGACTTTCTTTTTCTTCTCCGGATCCTTATTAATGTACTTGGGCCATCTCTGCCTTTGTTAGTTTGCAACAGAATCATGGGATGGTTGAGGTTGGAAAGGACCTCTGGAGGTCTTCTTGGCCACCCACTACTCAGGCAGGGTTACAGCCAATTGTCCAGGACCGTGTCTAGACAAGGATTGAAAATTAAAGGATGGAGACTCCACAACCTTCTGGGACAATCTGTTCCAGTGCCTACTCACCTTCACAATAAGAAAGTGTTTCTTCTAGTTCAGAGGAACCTCCTGCGTTTCAGTTTGTGCCCATTGCCTTTGGTCCTCCAGCTGGGCAGCACTGGGAAGGGCCTGGCTCCAGCCTCTTGGCACCCTCCCTGCAGGTGTTTACATTCACTGCTGGGATCCCAGATTGCTGTGATTTTGTGCTTTGTGCTGAACCCTCAGCTTGACCCAAGCTCAGCCTCCTCCAACAGCACAAGTGGCACAGGCTGTTCTAGTCTGGGCAAGCAGAGAGAGTAAATCAGCTCCTTTGGAAAAAAGCTGAGAAAAACTGCTTGCCTGCAGTGTGTGTGTCAGACTTTTTGCTTCTGAAGTTTTTGTTTTGTTATACTCCAGTCCTGCATAGAAGTTCCAGCCATATATTGGGACATCCTAATGCTGTAGCAATCTAGACACTGTACTGATGCAGAGCAGCAACCTGAATGTGACATAAGAGAATAGAAAAGTCAATGTCAAAAGAAACAGTCCCTCCCTCCAAAAAAAAAAAAAAATTCACATGGAAGGACCACATTTAAAAAAAAAAAGATCCAAACCTCCAGAAAACTAAGTGGGGGTTAATCTTCTGCCCCTTGTTGTGTCTGTGCATGTGTATATTCATTGCTTTAAAATTTTATTTTAAAGGCATTTAGGAGTGTGTCTGGTACTTGGTGATTGTTTTCCTGTGATAGAGACATATTTATTATTCATTGCAATAATTACTGTGTAATATTTTATACTAAAAGTTGTTCTCATTGCACAATCAGGAAATGCTTAGGAAGTGGCTGATTTAACTGTTCTATTTTTAACTCTGCACCAAATTACAGTGAATGGTGTTCAGGCTTTTGTACTTGTAGCATCTTGTGTGGCTTCTCACCACCACACTGGTCACTGCATTCTCATGAAACTTGAAATGTATTTTTCCAGAGCTTCTGTGCATAAATTGTTGATAAAATTTTACAGATTTTTACCTAGCAATTTTAGTTATTGTGTGCTGTTTCCAAGGGGACTGTGTTTCAGGATTCTCCTAATGCTTTTATCACCCAGCTTCTCTGATCAAGAAAGTAATTTATTGCTGATTGCAGAACTCTTGAACTCAGTCTGGCAGCTGCAGTATGAAACTTCTCTGATCCAGTCTCCTAGTTACTTATTTACATATCATTCGAAATGATTTTCAGGGCTGTTTGAAAACCTCTTGACATTGCATTATCCGTGTTGCAAATCTTATGGTGATTTGTTTTTTCCTCTCTTTGTGTTACAGATAACAAACGAGTAACTTTGGAAAGGTCTCGTTCTCGCCACAATGGAACAATTGCAGCTGTATGATTCTTCTGATGCCAAAGAATTAATGAATTGTTTTATTTACAATTAAATGGATATACTTTGGAAAGAGTTTATCATATGAATTGGCAACGATCATAAAGGAATACTGGTATTGATTAAATGAGATGGTGTAAAAATATGTAATTTTAAAGCTGTTGCTAAATAATCCACATACTGTATCTTATTACCCCAACTACCAAGATCTGTAAACAGTGTTAAACAGTAGGATATATATCTTATTTTCTTATGTTCTTTCTTTTATTTTTGTTTTTACACCCCTTTTTTTTTAAGCTGGCAACTCACATGAAAGGAGTTGGGGATTTCTAGGTTTTGTTTTATATGGGTAAGAAAATACAGTTCTGTTGAAAGAGTACAGCTGTGGATTCCATTTGCAGTTCTGATTTGAACATGAAAGGAAAAAATAATAAAATTGTATGTTAATAAATTCAGAGATGAGCTGGTCTACATTATCAGAATCTTTTTTGTAACCATAAAAAAAGCAACACATAGCCCCAGTCAGGTTGCTAAAAACCTTATCTCAATGTAAAGCTTGGTGGATTCAGCTGTTTTAGCTGCAAGTAGGATATACCACATATCTACACTTTTGGTGATATGATGATGTATAGTTACTTATCACTGCTAAAAAAAAAAAAAGAAAATAAAACAGAGCATAGGATTTTACCAAAATTAAATGATGTCAAGGGCAGGATATGTTTTTAACTGTATCTAAGGAAGAATTTTTCTAATTATGCACTTCTATATTCTTTATAAAGATATTTGGGGGAAAATATGATTGTCCTATTTTAATTATGCTAAAAATACCTTTGTGTAGGTTTTTAGAGACAAGCTACATTACGAAGTTATTCAAAACTGCCTCTGAGTTTTTCCTCTGTTTCTCAGGTAAAATATGTAGCGGGATCTCTACTGGTGGATTTCAGTGCTGAGAGTTTAGCAGCTAAGAACAAATTTCCTACCTGGAGCACTCTCTAGCAGTGATCAATGATTGCAGCAGTTTGATTTTTTGGGAGGCTCCTCTCATTCTACTTTGTATACAGACCCCTTGCACTGCAGTACCTCAGGTGAGCAGTCAGTTCAGTAGCTGACACTGTATGTTCTGCCACTCACTGGGAAACCACAGTTCCCTTTGCTCCCCAGACTCCAGCTGAATGTACAGACTGTTTGGTGTTCGGGTCAGCCTTCACCATCCTTTTTACTGAAGGTTCATTGCTTATCTGATGAGAAGGAGGACTTGAAGTGGGAGTTCCAGTGGAACTACTTCACATGCTTCTCAGCTATGATATTTTTTAAAAATCAGGATGTCGTAGATGGCACTTGTTCTCAAATTATTAATGCTTTTCACTGATTGAAGAAATTATTATGAATACTTTTATTGCCTGGTGTTACGGGGAACTTTTTTCTGATGTTATATAGAGTGTTTGGAAGGTGAGGTGTCACATGATTTTCTGTGCACAAACTGGTAGCTCTAGAGGAACATTCGCTCCTGGGGCAGTACCTTTGCACTACTGCTTGAGCCAAGCGTCTTTGTACAGTAGGTTCTTTTTGCTTCTCTCGTGAGATACCCTTTAAGACTATCTGACTAGTTTGGGATAAATTCTCACAGTTTCAAACTACATATCCAATTATTGTAAGAAAAGATACAGCTCCTTTTCAATCTAGTATTGATTATTTTTTTTTTATTTTTTTTTTTCAAAACTTTTCTTCAAAGAATACAAGGGGTTTGCCCGTAGCTCTGAACATAGGAATACAACTGAAGCCTAGTGAAATGTGTACTGTCAACTAATTTTCTCCCTGAACTGTTCAGGGTTTTTAGTGACAAACTAAAGAGTTTTATGGTACTTCAGGAAAAAATAAAAAAGCATGCAACAGGATTCTGTCTCCCTGTCCATCAGTAAGAGATACAAAGAATTATATCCTGTTTTGTGCAAGGTCAACATCAGCCTTGTATTGAAGCATAACTTTTTTCTAAATGGAACTATTAAATTCACAGTTAAAAAAAATGTGCTTAATGTACAAAGCCAGTTTAAAGGATTAGGGTCATAATGTCTATATAAATCAATAGTGTATTAGAATTCAAATTTTGAAAGTAACATTTTACTGGGATTTACAAGTAGTGGTGTAATCTTTATACATGAAAACTCAAAAGCTCTGAACAGAATCTTTATATGGTAGCAGTAATTATTAGAGCACAAGTTTTTCATATCCATGGTTTGTTTTTTTTTTTAAAGCTCTGTGAAAGCTGGCTACAGATTTTCGAGAACCAAATCTTATGAAAAAAAAAAGGCAAATCCAAAATAACATCATCTGATGCTTCTATTTTACTACTATTTTTTTCATATTTGAAACATTTATATAATTTAATGGACATATCTGTTAGGGCAAAAGTGTCTTTCCAAGGAAAACTAGTTTAGAAGATAATTTATGTAAATATAGGGTGCTCGTATTTATGAAGTCTAAAATATTTTCTGAAATTGATGCTGGTCACTTTGTCTTTTGATAGTTTTTCAGTCTATATTAAATTGCAGATATTTTTAATGTTTTTATTATTGATCTAATTTTCAGAGGTGTCACATGTTTATCTAGAAGTGTAGAAGAGTAGCACCTTTTTCAGAAATGCACTTGCCTTATTTTCTAATTTTAAAAAAAATGAAATATATCAGTTAAATTATATTTGTATTCAAAGTAATCCCAGAAAGAAAATCGCTGGAGGGTTCATACATAAATTTCTTGCTAATTATGTTTCACTATATGTCCTCTGAGACATTACGTTAACAATATACCAGCACATCTGTTTGCATTCACATTTTACCAGTTACAAGTACTGAAGAGAGTTTTTTTTAATGATGTTACACTGTTTACATTTCTTAGTTTATTTAAGAGGAAGATAATTTTACCTTTGCAATGAATTGAACTAAATTTGCAAATGTCATGGGAATGAAATGTTTAAATCATATACAAATATACATCTCTGTTGCTTAACTACTGGCTGTACAGATCAGAAATGTAAAGACACTATAGACTTTTTTTGCTCAAGTTTCATGCAGTTTACTGAGAAAAAAAGTGCAACACGGTTTGTCATGTATGTTTGTTTGTGATTCAACAAATATCCTTTCCCAGCACACAAGTGATGTTTGGTTTGAGTGTTAATCATATTATGAGCTGATGCTAAAGCCAAAACAAAATTGGTGCCTCAGAGGGCACTGACAAACAGCTCCAGGAAGTATTCCCAGAAATACTGTTACATCGTTTGTTCTGGTTTTAGCTGACCATGGTCAATATGAAAAACGTTATCTAAAATTATCCGTTCTTCTTGAAAATTCAGATACAAATGCAAACATTCCCATAGTTCCCTTGTGTAATATGCAAATAGTCACGAATATCTGTATATTTTTGCATTTTTGTGTGTGGTATATGTACTACCTCAGACAAATGCTGTAAAAAACGTAATATTTTCATGGTTTCTATCCAAGCCACAATTCATTAGTAACCTACTTTAAATTCATCCCACAATATACAAATGGTTTGCAAAACCCTGAGAATCTGGCTGAGTTTTAGGTTTGGCTGGAAATCCTCCTATAGCTTTCGTTTAAGAAACTTTGCAACGTTCAGCTTTTGCATCCCTCAGGCAAATCCTGCTTTGATGGGTGAATTTAGTACTTCCTATACTGAGAATGATCTAGCTAGTAAATGTTTAAAGCTGGTAATAGTTATGTGGGAGCAAACTTACCTATGTATGTAAATTGCTTCTTTTCCATTAAACAAAGGCTTGGCTGAGTTATACTTTACTGTTTGCCTTCAAATTGCTGCGAGGTCAGGCATAACAAGTGCTAAGTGATACAGCAATGTAAAGCCCACCTCTGATGTGCCATACTGTATTTGCAAGTTACTCATTTTTAATTAAGTATTGTAGGAAAACCTCTACAGCTCTTCTTCTGCGGTGTCTCCACACATGCCCACGCATGCACACAAAGTGTAAATAATAAAAAAAAGCAAAAATCAAAGCAGACAAAGCCAAATCCCTCAGCTTCAGGTGTCTCCGTTTCAGATCACACATTGCTGCTTTTTGTGCTCAAGGAAGGGAGTTGTGTAAGCCTGTGAATTCTGCAGTCCTGCAAGCTGTCACTCGGCACCCACTGATGTCATTAGGAGAATGGCAAAGGAGAAAGATTTGTTCTTGTAGTGCTTCTTTTAGCACTGTTTGAGGTGATACATATGCCACAGAATGTGAACAATAACCTATTACAGCTCAGGCAGTCTGCTATCATGCACCATTTGATTTCCCTTTTGGAAGTCACAGGACTCCTGATGCCAAAAACAAAAAAGGATTAAAAAAAAAAGGTGACAAAACTCATGCATTTCTATTTTTTAAACAGCTCTGTGTTTGTATGTAATGTTTAAAATAGGAATTTGATGAAATCACAGCCTGGCCATTGTTAATCCATGTATTCTGAAAACTGTAATAAAGATATACATAACATGATTTTTCTAGGTGCACAAATGTTTTACTTGTTTATCATTATTATTACCTATTGAGTACCATCACCTCAAGCCTGGTTTTATTATATAAAATTGTCACACTGAAATTACATTTCATTTTAGCTTATTGACATTTTATGGATTTCTGGTGGGTTTTTTTCTCTGAGGTGTCAAGTATATTTGACTTGAATTTGGGGACAAAGGTACCTTTTCCAATGAAAGAGGACTTTCAAAAACAAATAATAAAAAAACCCAAGTATATAATTAAAATCCCCAACATTAAATCATGGTGATACCATTTTATTTTTACAAAAATAACAATAAAAGGGAATCACTAAACAAATTCCATGGGTCCATATTTATTTTAAATGACTGGATTCCAGTATAGACCTTTTAAGACAGACACATAATGAGTCAGACAGCTTAATGTGGATGTTTTCCAAATTATTTGATTCAGTCAGTCACAAAATGGTGAATTAACAGAATAGAAACTTGACAGACCTTTACGTTCAAAACTATGTATTGCACCTGAAATACATAACAGTATATGTAGAAAGCATTGAATTTTACTTAAAATTCTATTTAAATATAATTCTAATTAATATGATCAGCCATATTGATACAACTTTTCTCAAGTAACTTTTTGTATGTGGAAAAGATGTGCCAAGGGATGGTCAAAGGAACCATTTTATTTTTAATTAACTGAATTACACTTAGAATGCACTATTTGATATATGATGAAGCAGTAGGGGTTTATTTTCTTGTGGGATTAACATGAAAAAAAGTGAAAACTTTTAAGTGCCAGCTATAAAAGTAAATGCTTTGATTGTCCTGATTAAAAAAATGTGGTAATGGTGTCCTACATATACCATATTCTTGTTCCTTATTTTTAGGTAAATATTCTTGGCTTTCTAGTGTGGGAGCCAGGGATTCCCATCATCCTCTGAAAGATTTTTGCCTTTGGGTGATTTGCAGGCAGAATTAGTCCTGAAAAAAGTAGCAGGTACTTAATACCCCTCTCGATGGAAATTGTTTCTGTTGCTTCCACACATGCTTGAGAAATCCTGTATGTGAACTTCAGATTGATGGCAGGTTGTGGTGCTCTGCCATTTACATTAGGATATTCTCTGTAAATTTGAGCTGCACCACTCCTCCCCTCTCTTAGTTCCTCCAGTCATCATCTCAAAATCAGCCTTTCTGCATTTTTGTAGAGAAGTCAGTATTACTGGCTGTAGTAAAATTATTAAAACATTCAATTCTCTGAATTATTTGATGAATACTTAATGACCTTAATTAATCCTGTTCATTAGATATGAAGCTAAGATTAAGAAATAAAATCCAAATAAAGGATTGGGGGTTTTTTGCCTGTAGTCTGTGAGCAAACACTATTTTAGTCCAGTTAAATTCACAAGGTGCTGAAAGGTGTTTATTTGTGTTACTGTAATAATGAGGCCAACCTCAGAAACCCACCTGAGAGGCAAAGGATATTATCTCAGGCCCCATGCTAACAAAATCACACAGCTCTTGGATTTTACCTGGCTCTTGCTGAGCAGGTTCTGTCAGCCTGGGAATGCTGCTGTAGGTGAGCTCACACTGGAGCCAGGTCTGCAGGACAGCTTTTATGAGGACAATGTGCCCAACTTTATTCCAGTGAAATAATTGATCTGTGAGTCTCCAGGGGCAAATTATCTGCAAGGCACTCTCACACATCTGTGAGAGCTTATCTGCTTTTAAAAGTGCACAAGTTCTGAAGAAAAAATAAATAAGGCCTGGTATAAACTAATTTTAATACTCCACTGCCATTATACCAACCCCCATGCCCAGGCCTCTGACCTGGAGAAGTTACTCCTGCCACATTCACAAATGTGTGTGTTTTAACAGTCTTTGAGAGTACAAGGATGACTTGAGTAATTACCAGACCAGCAGTTCAGTGGCATTGGAGATTAATCTCAGGCTGTTGCTGTTTTAGCACTTTGGTGATGCAGGTGCCCTGAAGTGGCTCAGAAGACTGTTCCATTTGTGGAAAAAATTGTTAGTGATCCCAGTTTCCCAAACATTATTTATCTTCTAGAGAAGTAAAAAGGGAAAATTATTACTACTGTGAAGAGATAAAAACAAGACCTAGCAAAAGGTATATATAATATAAACTATTAATAAAGTTGTACGTTTAAAGAAATGGCATTTTAACTGCCCCAGAGCTTTATTGCATACCTATTCAGTGAAGTTCTTTTACTTAAGTGGTATGGGATAGGCCAACTTAGAGGACATCAGTTATTTGCAGATTAAAAACAGACTAAACAAAAAAAAACAACCAAACCAAAACAAACAAACAAACAAAAACCACAAAACAAAAAAACAAAACCTAATGAGAATTCAATGACTGAATTTCCTGGCAGGAAGAGAAATGAGATTACTTACAAAGGCATAAAGTAGTGGCAAATCTGCAAAAAGTCCTTTGCATTCCATTACTCATTACATTACATGTAATGAGTACTAAAACCAAACGGAAAACAAGAGAGGCAAATTTACCTACGTGCCTTTGGCACTGTGCAGAATAGATTGTGAAATTGAGCTGTTATACTTTAATGAAGGTTGTGGGACTTTAAAAGCTGTGGTAACATAGAATGGCCAAGTGAAAACTGTGCTTCCAGAAATATTTCAAAATTCTGTTAAGCCACGAAAGATCTAATTTAACCATAGGCAATGTGTGTGTAAATGTAATACAGATTTTTACCTGAAAGTAATTGAAATCTCTTCCAATAAGCTATAGTTTTAATCTTTTAATTGTTCTTTGCATTGACTAGATAAATTGGTCCAAATTAATTTTGTCTTCCCTCTCCTGGGTAAGACATGAGCAGATTGCTGTGGTTAGTCTGCAAACCCATTTCCCTCAGCACTAACACCTGTAGAATTCTGAGCAGTGAATTACAGTGGCAAGAAAAAAAATACTGTAAATAGTAATGGACTGATGAAATACAGAGAACACATTTTGTTGTTATGATCTTCACGTGTTATTTAACATAAAAATTTGTAAATGATCCACTTTAGATTCGTAAGTTTATTGTTGAGTTATTGGTGCTGTAATGATATGCAAGTGTCTGTCACACACACAATATGTTGCACCATGTTAATGCTTTCTGTATTGATTGACTCAGACCACTATTCCTCATAAGCAGCAGGGAGTCTTGAAGCCTGGTGCAGATGCTGGAATGTGATTATGTTATGATGGAATGGAGCTTATTCAGCAATCCTGTGATTATTAAGGCAATGAGGGTAATTTATAGCCTTTTACGACCTACTGGTACCAGAAGCTAAAATAAGGTGTTAGGAGAAACAAAACCCTACTTCAAGAGCTAGTAAACACAAAAGCATATCAATTTCTGTTAACTAATGATAATATACAAAATGTAGCTTGTATAATTTATAGAGCCTTAATTAGTTCATATTTGATCTTTAGGTCTTGTTAATATGCCAAGCCAGACATCCAAAATGCACTTCAGTTTAGTGTTATTAAAGCAGTTACCTGACTTATTATCATCATGTTTATGTGTACTATAGTCAGTCATCTGGATGTTGCTGTGCAGGTTATGAACATTAAACCTGGCTTTGCTGATTGCAGGCTGATACTCTGAAAGTGAATGAAGTAAATGGCAGCTTTTCTGTGGACTTGAGAATCAACCCTCATCTGTATATGGAATTACAGTTATCCATACCTATAATTTTAATGAGATAAGTTCTCCATCAAAAGCAAAGGCTTTTCATATAAAAAATTCCCCCAAACCATCTGCAAGGCCCCACAGTAATGTTTAACTGTATATAAGCTTTGATTCTGGAAGCATTATTAAATGTTTCTTTTAAAAAATCGATAATATCAATTGTATGGGTATATTAAAAATTTATTTCCTTCTTTAATACCCTTTACATACCATTAGAGTATTTATTGGTTTATGGCATAATTTTTTTCATCTTATTAATTCCTAAAAGTAGCTGATTCCCTGCATTTAAATACTCATGATCTGAAACTTAAAAGTAAGCTTAATTGTGGTATCAGGTTAAAAATTATTTTATAAATTCTTTATCCCAAAACTGAGCATGGATTCTGTTTGGGAGAAAAGATTTCCAAGTATCTAGTTCCTGTGAATTCAACTAAACATAGTAGAAGTGCTATCTGAATCATTATGTTTGCACAGTACGGTCACATAACAAAAATGAGTAATCTGCAGTCATTCACAACAACATAACTTAATAATTACTTTATTATAACATTCCTACCCAAATGGATATTTAAAGAACACACTGGTAGAAAAGAGCTCTCTCCAGTTGAGGTGAGTAGGAGACAAGCATCAAACTTTTTAATAGCGAAGGATTGACAAAAGGAGGAAGCAGAACAGTGATAATCAGCTGTCAGTCTGAGTTCTCAATCATGCTGGTAAAAATATCTCAAGCAACTTCATGATTTACATGGGAAAGCAACATTTGGTATAGCACATAATGCCATAAAGGACAGAAAGAAATAATGAGGAAGAACAAAATACATATAAAACAGTGCCATAAAGTGATTTATGAAAGCTGGTGTTTCACAAAGTAATTAAAATACATAAATGCCTCAAAGAGAAAACATGGGCACTGGTAGCACAGAGAGGCAAAGTCTGCTATATTAAGGAAGAAAAGGAGCAAGCTCAAAGCATATGGTTAGTTTTATCATCTAACACAAGGTGTTGCTCAGCTCTCATCCTTCAGTTTGCAGGAGGAAGCACCAGCATGTTTGTCCATAAGGTTGGTCCTGCTTCACAGCCTGGGAGAGGTGCCAGTGGGGGAGGGCAAAGGGTGGGGGTTAATTCACTCAGACAGAACTGGGTTCCAAATGCCTAAATTGCATTTTTCAAATAGTAACCATTCTTTCCTTGCCTGCTGAGATTTGGTGGTCATCTTTAGGCATTACTGCCACAACACTTCACTAACAAAATTCAATCCCCGTCTCTGTAAAGAGGAGTGGTTTCTTAAGAGATCACTTAAGAACTGCCATAAGCAAACAGCCATAGCTTAGAAAACAAAGTTTCTCTAATGCAATGTTTGACTTTATAATTTATAAACCTAAAGTTAGTTTAAAGGCTGTTTCTTTACTGTTAGATGGAATTAGATATCTAACTTTCTGAAATGTGGAAACAGAAGAAGTAGCTTTGCCATGGCAATACTTCTGTACCGTAGGACTCATGGACATGCTGAAGTGAGGTGGCTTAGTGCTTCTTTCAACTGGAATTCTTCCAGAGTATGACAATCATAAACTGGAGTAGACAAAAGTTACAAAAGGGGACAAGAGTATAACTATGCTAAATAATTCAACAGAAACTATTTCAGGTGCTTTTGAGGGTTTTTGCCCTTGTATTTGCTTCCTAAATCATTTCATTTCAGTAATCTCACTTTTACAGCAGCAGCCATTTAAAGAAGTGCTAAATCATAGGCGGTATAATCCCTTTTACACAAAGGAACAATTTAAAAAGGATAAACTTCATTTTTATGGGTTTCGGTGAACTCTATCAGGGACGTGTTTTCTTGCCATTCACTTAGTTACTGTTTTTGCCTTGAGCTGACAATGTGTTTTGCCCTGTAAAATCTGAATGTTCATGATTCCTGCATTTGGCAAAGAACTGACATAGCAGATAAAAGGTCTCTTGATCTGTTCCCTTGTGTGGTCCAACAAGTGACTCAGACTTCCAGCTACTTATCTGTGAGCCACACAGACTCCAATCTGAGTGTCAAAAACAGCTTCCCATGAAGGAAATTTTGAAACAATCAATGTAAAGTAAAGAGAACTTGTAGGGTACTAAAAATGTGTCTGCTGAACACTATCTCTGAAGTCTTGTTCTGGTTGGACTGTTAGAAAATTTTGGGCTTTGAATAAAACCTATTTATGCATTTTACTAAAATACCTGGTATAAAAGTTATGCCAGATTTAGTCTTAGATGTTGCAAACTGCCAGCATTATTCACCTAACCAGGTTTTTGTTGTTGCTCACAAGTTTCCCCGTTACTGGTTTTCAGTTTGAGCCAGATTGATGAACATTACTGCACGTGTGGAGAGGTGCATGTCCTTGATCAAGGTAGGAAGGAACTGATGTAGATAAGCAGGCAAAGCCTTTAAATTAAATTCTGCTCTGTCAGAAAAACTATATTTTTACTCTAGTGCATTGTATAATAAAGGAAGCAAATTATATAAAACATAGATCTTTGATCATGAAGATATTTTCCTTACATAAATATAGCCATGACTCCTAATGAACACATAGCCTGCAATTTTATTACAACCCAGTACCAACACAGTCATAATTTCCTTTCATTTTGATTTTAATCAGATTTCTTTAATGGAGGATCATTTGCAGTGCCTGAGTCTAGAAAGGAGCAGGTGTGAAAGATCATCTAATTTAAACGAAAAAGTTCCTGTTTAATTTCAGATTCTTTTCACCTGCAAAGCAAATTTTACTTTCACTGTGTGTTTTCTCCAGTATTCTTTCAATTAGGTTGTGTCCACGTAATTTCAGTTGTCACTGTGGTGGCTGCCCTTTGAAGAGCAGAAAATTGAAGTTGTCAGCAAACATCGGCACTACGCATTTTCTGACTAGAAAAGCAAGGAATGCCCAACAGAATGTGTGGGAGAATTTCCTAAAGAAACAAAATTCAGCAGTGAGATGAGTTCCTCACAGTTTTCATGGCAGCAGCCATCTTCATTCATGCAGGGAGACTTCACTCCAATGAAGCCCTGCTTGCCAGGATGTACTTTGAAAACACACTTCACTTATCTCTGCTCTGAAAAATGGCTGTTCCCTGAGGTAAGACTGAACAAGGTTCTTACTATGGTGTAGTCCTCATCCACATAGCTCCCTGTATTTCTTTCTCTACAAGCTGAAAGTCTTTTGCAGTATGACTGTTTTCTCTTTCTTACTCTCTAGAATCATTATGTGAACCAGAGAGTTTGAGTTCGGTACAGTGGGGAGAAACAGTCTGTTTTATGGACATCTCTGGAGGAGGCAGCATTGACCACAAGAAAGACTGACAGAACTGTCATTAGTTTATTGATGCAGCATGCTAGGAAACGGAATATTGACTCCTAAATGTGGAGGACTTTTTACTTAGTGCAAGGAAGACAGCAAGGTAAATATGTATGGAGGGATGAGAGGATGTGTATTTGCTCTGTCAGTGAGCAATGACAAGTATTGCATCCATCAATGAGGCAAGGGTAAAAGAAGCAGAGGTTTGTATTTCTCAGAAGGCATTGCTTGTCCTGACAAAATGTAAATACATCAATCTATAACTGCCCAGCAGTGTGTGATGTGAATAATTATTTTAGCCCCTGTTCATTTTTGGTGCATTTTAACATGGCTGGAATTGAAATCCAATCTGTTGACTTTCGGTTTTCACTCCCCCAGAGGAAACAGCCCCCTGTCTTGGCTAAATGTCCTTCTCAGAAAATCTTCACAGTAAAAATGAATCTCATTCTCTATGTTTCGGTGTTAAATGTGTCTAAACCCACCATCCTTATCCAAAACTAGTGCTTTTATTCCTAAAGCTGGGCCCAACCTTTTTGCAGCATTTTTTGCAAAAGACAATGATACAAGTATCCAGCACAGAGACTGATTAAAAAGTTTTCCATATAGCTTGTAGCTAGTTGCAATTTAGAATATGAGTTGCTATACTGAGATGCTGAAAACTGTAAACACTATTTGCATTTTGTTATGGATGTTTTGCATAACTTTAAGGATGTTTTCTTTATCCCCAAGTGGGTCTGTTTCGAGCCCATAATGTACTGTGAAGTTCCAGGAACAGAAAAATTTGTTGAGCACAAACAGGCCAGTATCACAGCAGACGTAACAGTGTTCAAGCAAAGAGTGTTTTGCATCAAAAATGTGTATATATTTGCATTTTTGATGCAAAACTCTACTTAATCGGCACTGCAAATGAAACCCATAACTGAGGCAGTGCAGAATTCTATGAAATTGAAAAGTTCTGTGTAATTTCTGAAAAACAAAGTCTATTTTGCACAGCTCTAACTATAGCTAATATTTAAACAAATTTAATCATCAGTGAACTAATACAACAGAAGTACTCAGAGCTTCTTTATCACTGTAAGTTTTTCTTGTCCTTGTCTGTGGAGTGTGCTTTTTTTTTAACATTTCTTAATTAAACGTTTATCCTATTTAATTGCTGGGAAAAGTGCAGAAAGATTGAGATCTGAATTTTAAACATCCTCATTTTAGGTGTGTTGATTTTTGTTCTCAGTTTTAGATGCTTAGGGAATTACCTTGGGGAAAATTCAGCACACAAGATCCCTCTTGAAAGCCAAAGGTGTTGCAGTTATTTATCTAAGCCTGTTGTACCACTGTTAATATGCCTGTTCTAGGGGTTTCTTTGGAAATGTGGTCTGTGGTAGCTGTCTAGAGTTGACTGAGAATTCCAGTATTTTGATCCCAGATTTCTGACTTCTTTTATCCTGACATTCTTTTATCCAGAATGAGTTCTGTTTTCTAGTATTTGTGAGTCCCCATAAATCCTTCTCCTGAGATGGATACTACCTGGAAAAGGGAGTGACCTTCATCCCAAAGCAGCTTTTAATCCAGTTAATAGTTATTATCACCTGCTAATTCTTTTGAATTTATAATTTCTTTCTTATGCAATTCTCCTTGCTAGTGCTGATTGATTTTTTTTTTTTTAGTGAACAAGTGTCTACATTATCAAAGTACATTATCAAAGTTCCACGCATTTAGTCTTACTGGAAGACTGACTGTACCATGCAAACTAAACAGTGTTTTTATACCTATTCTCAAACTCATCTCCCTGAGATGAGGAGGTTATAGGTGTGTGTAAACTGGCAAGAACTCCCCATGCAGGTAGATAATTACCAGTTTTCTTTACTGGCTGACATGAAGAATTTCTTGCTTGTTCTCAAAAAAAGAAAAAAAAAGAAGGAAAAAAAATCATTTTTTTAAACCGTCATTATACAATAAAAGTGAATTTCAACACAGAATCAAAAGAACCATGTTAATTTTTAAGTCAGTAGTGTGGGTTTTTTTCTTTTTTTTTCACTGACATTGTTAAATTAAAAGGAGATCCTTCTTTCACAGAATAAGGGGAGAACTATGCTGATATCCTTCTCTAAGCAGAATTTCTTGTGTCAAAGGTTTAAGAAATTTTGAAATAGTATAACTGTGTCAATACATTTTGAATTCTGTGCTTGTGATTTTAGGGGCTTCATTTCTAAACAATGTCATTAGCCTGAATAGGGAATCTCAGTCAAATGTTGGGCATCTTGTCTGTAAGGTATTTCCACTCTTATGTGTAGTGCAGAATGTCACTGTCATTCCAATTAGTGCAACTGATCAGTATTAAATTTGTTTTATTTGACATACTGCAATATTTGTGCTTCAAGCCAGACATTTTGTACAACATACAGAAACACCACATAATCACAACAGACATTAAGGCTAATGGCAGAAAGGACCTCTAAGAATTGTAAAATAGAAGAAACCAGCTTTCTAATTTTTGCAGTGTTTCAGCTATATTTGTTATAATAATATTGAGAGATATTTTAATTTTAGGAGAATACAGAGATTTAATCCACGTCATTTAGATTCATAATTTCCTGGTTTACTGGGCAGTAATATTATTCTTACAACTTTTCCACATAAGGACATCCATTTTTAACACATAACTCATTTCTTATTACGCTTTCTTTGCTTAGGAAACTGGGAGGATAAAATTTAAAGTAAGACTCTTAGTGTTACTCCCTCTGTTCTTAACTGGCTTCTGAATTGGTCTTATAAGGCTTTGGAATCCCAAGATCTGTCAGTGAAGGAGTAGTTCTCCTTCACTGTATATGGATTCATTGGCTTATGTGTTGAATTTGTCCTGTGAACTGGAGAACCATCATAGAATCATAGAATAAACTGAGTTGAAAGGCTCCCAAAAGGAATCCCACCATGTGCCGAGAGCATTGTCCAAACACTGGAAGGAAAACATTTGTACAATAATGTCAATCCTTAGGCTGAGGCATTTGCAAGTGACTGCTTTTATTCAAGGATAAAGGTGCAGGAAGAGAATCTTGAATGCTGGACAGATGACGTTTGGCTTGATCTTTACCTTCTCCTAACTGGCACACAGGGTCTCTATCTGACTGTCTGATAGGGGATCAAATCATAACAGTCAAATATACCATGGCTGCCTCAGGGGAAAATATTCAGTGAAGAATTCGAGAATCTCAATGGTTTGCAGAGACATCTGCAAACTTATTTGCAATTTTGAAAGAGATCTTAAAGGCTGAATGGACTTGAAACTGAACTACTTTTTGTCTGCCATTGTAGGCCATGCAAATTGAACATAAGATTTGCTGGCAAGGCACTGAAAAAGAAATGGCAGAAGAGGAGGAAACCTCCATCAACATTGCTTGTTTTTATATAAATAGACTTTACTCTGCCTGCCTGTCAGTCAAACATCCTTCCCTAGATTCACATAAGAAACATTTATGTATGCCTAACTTAACACTTTACCTTGCTACAGTGCACTTGGATTGAAAAATAAGGCTCAGCTCTTCCATATGATATTGGTGGAATGCAGTAATAGTGGGAGAGGACAGTTACTGAACCAAAGCAACTCCTCACACAAGTAAACACAGTTTTTCTTCCCACATTAACACATCAGTGTAATTACAGTGATAATGGGACAACTGATAAATTCTCCTCTGCATGACAGCTTTCTTGGGATCCTTTCAGGCACAAACCTGGTTGTTATTTCCATTATAGAGAGTCAGCAAGCTTCAGGAATTCCTTGGTAACAGAAAATGTTCTGGAGCAGAGTGATAGCAAATAGTTTGACTCAAGGGATGTGAGAAAAGAAAGGTATTATATGTTGAGAACATTTATGTAGAAGTATTTATAAAAATAATTCCAGAAAAGGCCATTTCTGTGTCTTGAAGTGAAAGTCATGAGAGGAAATTTTCAGAGGATAGATTCAAATATCTTCAAATGTTTCCTCTAATATTATTTATTGCACTGGCATTTGGGGAATTACTATTTTTGCTTTCACTTGCTGTGTCTTTCAAAATGTGATGCTACACTCCACATTTTCAGTCGATATGACATTTTCAGACATCATTTCTCTGAGATCCAGTGATGACCAGAATTTCAACCATCATTATCTTGGAATATAGACAAAGGACAGTTATATCAAGTCAAGCATCACTTTCCTTTCCTCAAATGTGCAAACCAAACTATGGAGCTCTAGTAAGCACAAGAGACTTGTCCTGAAAGAGGCTTGCCTCAAATTAGAACCCAGAAAAGGTTTTCATAGTTCAAAATTAATTTTTATGAATTCCAGAATAGAACAGAAAGAATCTTACAAGGTGTAGAGTTTTTTTTCTCCCTGTGAAAAAGAACAGTTATTACTACCATGTTTATCTGGGGCTAACAAAACTAACAAAAAAAGTGAAAGGGGGAACAGAATATTGTCATCTGGGAGGACAGTACACACTTGAAAAGATTAGTTTCCTCTGGCTGTTTTTGTTTTTATTTTTTCCGCAGGCTCACACACTTTTGTTTAAAAACAGTAACTATATCAGGCTTTCCTTATTTCCCAAATGAAGGTTACCTTTGAAGGTTACCTTTGAAATGTATCACTGCTCTTTTTGTCTGTCCTCAAACACTGGATAACACAAAACTGTTAGTTCCTGAGGGTTTCCATAGGCCTTTCAGTGAAGTTTAATCCTCAAAGCCAGCAGGGAGCCATTAGCCAGGAAG
Source organism: Manacus vitellinus (assembly GCF_001715985.3). Classification (NCBI taxonomy): domain Eukaryota; kingdom Metazoa; phylum Chordata; class Aves; order Passeriformes; family Pipridae; genus Manacus; species Manacus vitellinus. Next base: position 13,185,948 of record NW_021939395.1, on the reverse strand, counting down.
CCAAGTCTAAGGACATGAAGGTGTGTGTGTTCACATAGGCTGTGTACAAACATAGTGGCTGTATTTGGCTTTACAAAGAGAAAGGCATATCTGGAGGAGTCTGGTATTTCACTGCATGGCTTTAGGTTTCCTGGCATGAGCCTTCCCTGAGTGCCTTTAGCATTTGCTGCTAACTCTGAGGCTGAGAAATGGGCCATAGTGTCCTGACCTGAGACTTACCCTGAGTGGAAGCTCTCACTAAGCACAGCGTTCTATCAGCCTTACTGGGTGTCATCACAAAATGGTGTGAATAGTAAAAGTTTCCTTGAGGACACAGCACTATTGACTGACTGTCCTTAGGGCACTTCACTGATCTTCACTGAAAACTGCTGCCAATATGTCTTGACCAGATCTGTCTCAAAGCTCTTGAACTCCCTAAGTGACCAGTGAAAACACCTGTTTCTTTGAATCCTACTGACCTTTTCTTTGCTGAGAGTGTTTAGCCGAGCAATAGACAGGCCAGCCAAGACTGTAATACACTTTTAAATGTATAGAAAAGGCTATCAACCTGCAGACATTAAACCACGTCATGTCTAAGCCTTGCTTTCAGGCAAGGCTGTTCTCTGCATAGCAGTGGCACAGGAATGCCTGCTGTCAGAACAGCAAGGGTTCTGTGCTCAATTGCTAGAGATGTGTTTATGTTGCTTGCAGAGGTTTTTGTTTGCACTCCATTTCACCGTGGAGAGGTTGGTCAGAGGCCAGGGGAGTGCATGAGCTGGGGAGCACAGCTGGGTGCTCTTTGCACAGTATAGTGTTGCTGCTACTGCTACATAGGCAGCATAAAATTGTTTAGCTGTGCAAAGTGAGAAATCTGAGGTAGACAAGTAATCATCTTTCTGGGAGAAGGAAGAGATCCCTCTTCAGTGGAACCCAGTAATATGAGGGTTATGGCTTCTATTGGTTCCTCTGACTACAAGGGGTGTGAACTGAAAGAGCCAACAGAGACCCTGGGAGATTAAAACAAACAAAACCCTTCTTCATGCAGCTGTTCCACAGCTTTTAATGGAAATGATATGTGGATGGTGCAAACCTGTACCAGGAGCTGCTGTAATAGGGATAATATATCCCGTAGATAAACATAACAAAACATGTTATAGAAAGCATGCATGCTCCTCTGTGATTTTATGCTATAACTTTATGGACTTTTCATAGGAATTTGTATTAAATCTACCATATTAAATATGTGTCTAATTACTCGTATTTTTAGTGGCTGTTGACAGAATTTATTCCAGCAGCTCTATTTACTCATGTATGAGAGAAGAGACTCTATTATCTACTGCATGCAAAGACTACATCTGTTTTTGTTCCATTCTGCTGCCATGTAGCTTTAGTATAGCGAGTAGGAGTTACTTCATTCTGTCAGAACACATAATCATTCCAGGTTAATTCAGAACTTTCCTTCTTTCTCCCAGCATTACCCTTTTACATCCATTACTTCCTTTGTTTTGGGTCACTGGGCCAAGTTTACTGTCTTGTTATCAGAGTTTTACAGTTCACAGTCTGAAACCCCTCCAGTTCTAAACAGATGTTGCAGACAGGAGACTTTTAACCATTTTTGCTGCGCTGGTAAACAAAGCCATCGTGGCAGGAGGTGAAGAATTGCATTCAGAAATACAAGTGACACAGTAAGATATTTTACTAAGGCCCATCTTACAATTATTTGAGGTTTAGAAAAACTATAGTTTACTTGTTTCTAGTAATAAGACAAGAGACTCATTGTTTCTGTATAAATAAATATGTCAGCACAGTTTTTGTAACTTCATCAAAAACCATGGTAGGAGCTTCTTCCCAAGGGATGCAAAAAGTCTAAAGTAGTTTATCTCTTGATGTCACTTGTTCACCAAACTTTTCTTCTATCATCCTAGTTTTCTTTTTTTTTTCAAACATCATTTTAGACTGAATGTCAGCAGAAGTAAAACCTGAAGTTTGTTTTGTGGACAAATGTCTAGAAGTAAAGATAGGTAGAGAGAATGGAACTAATATGCCAACCAGTTTTTGTGATTATTCCAGTATAGCATTTTCCAGTCAGTTATTGATTTCTCTGTATAGGATGTTCACCATATGTTTCCATAAAATTTAGCCAAGCTACACCCTGAGTAGAGCCTGTGGACCATCAATAAAATGTAACTAAATCGTAGTAATAAGGATCTTTCAGTGATGACCTTCCCTGGTGGCAGATCTGAGCTATTCATAACCTTCTGGTAAACACAAATGATGAAACAGAGGAAAGTGATATATGAGGAACAGGTGTAACATCTGGGGAGCACTGTACTCTTGAGCTGTTTGACATGCTCCTTACATCTGCATTTAATAGAAGGGTAGAAATTATTACTTATCTTGGCAAATTGGATATGAGAGGTAATTAGAATTGTATTCCCTGGAAAATTTCATGAGCTTGTAAAATGAATGATAGAATTTTACATTTCCACTTCATATATTCAAATACAGTTGAGAATTGCCATCACCCTTTTAGTGGTCTAGTCTGTACAAACTAGAAAATGTAATAATCTTCAGGATCCAGCTAGATTTGGACTCATTGCTCTTTGCCAGCGCTGCTTTCTGATGGATAAATAAGCCATTAAGCAGACAGAGCCTGAGATTCAAGAGACCTGGGCTCAGATTGCTGCAGTGCTGTGACCTTAGAGCTGAATAGACAGCCTGTCTTGGTGTGTTGTAACCCGGTGGTGTGAGATCAACAGCTCTGAGGTAAGAAACTACCCTCCTGTGCAGTGAGAGGACTTAGGAAGTGGAATTTACAATAGTCAGCACAAAGAAGGGATATCATGCACATTAGTCAATAGGAAATCATGAAGAGGAGGATGTATATTAAAACCTAAATTCCTTGTGAGTTTACGAGTCTAATCCTGGTTTGAAGTTGTATATCATAGATCAGAATCCTAGTCGGAGTTGAATAACTATGTCATATATCCCAATAATCATCACTATTTTCTCTTAATACACATCTAAAGAAAGTTGTATTTCTGCTTCCTGCTATCTCCTTTCATATAACTTTGTGACCCTATCATTTTTTTGGGTTGGGGAAATAATCTTCCCAGAAGCAGGAGGTAGCGTTATCCCAGCTTTGTGTTAGCATTCCTCTGGAGTACTCTAGGCTCATGCTCATGTTTCCCACTCCATGGAATATGTTTATTCAACACCTTTTTTTTTTTTGCTTCCTGTAAAATGTAGAGACAATCCTTTCAGCTGTTGAACTGCTGTACTACAAGAAGCCCTAACTAACTGCTTTTACTCTGGTGAGATGCTGTGCTTGCTGAGTTTCCCGCAGAGCATGATAATGCATGTAAAGTATGGCCAGGAAAAGCCCACTGGGAAGTGTTGCATAGAAGGGACAAACAGCCTGCATGGGTTTGGATGTGATGCCTGCCTCTCAGCCCAGAAAGAGGCAGTCTTAAGTGTGTGGTCCTTGCAACTATATGGAAATGTAGGATTTTGCACACTGTGGACACCCCAGTGATCCACCAGTGTTATGAAGATAAATAGAATAAAAGTTGTGAATTTAAATATGAATGAATGTGAATTATGGCAGATTTTATTTCAGCTTGTGATATTATTACAGTCAGAGAAAACAAAGCTAATGCCATTGTGTCAATGCTGTGTCTGTTCCATAGGTAATTTGGAAGAGTTCAGGGTTGGATGGGGCTTTGAGCGGCCTAGTGAAAGCTGGTCTAGTGAAAGGTGTCCATGTCCATGCAAGGGGAGTCAGGACTAGGTGATCTTTAAGGTCCTTTCCAAGCCAAACCATCCTATCAGTCTATGAATTTCAGACTTTGGTCTACACTGGCACCTTTCACAGTTGTCATCTACAGGGAAAAATATGAAATTTAACTACATTTCCTGAAGTTGTACTTGGCCTCCTATTTCCCTGATTTTCATTATAGTATCTCTAGAAAAAGGATGGAGGAAAAAGAAGTATTTACTGTTTTTCCTGACTGTTCTAAGTGAGGGAGAGCAGTCACAGAAGGGACAGGGTTTGCCCACTGTCCAATTTCCAATTCTGGGTCTATTGTTCCATTAAATCTTTCATGCAAAAGCTTCATATGCTTATCTGATTGATTAAGTATACACTATCTTCTTTCATCTTCATCATTACACTGACAGTAATTACACAAAATTGAATGCATGACCTCTAAGTGTTTGCCCCAGTAAGTACACCAGAGAAGGACTGGTTACATTCTAATCCGCTGTCAGCAAAGTTACAAAGATTTAGTTCCTCCAATATAGAGACAGCAAATCCCATAAAAAAAAAAAAAGGTGCAGATAATTACCATTTATTACCTGCAACACAAATCAGCTCTGAATCCTCTATCTGTGTTGGCATGAAAAATAAGCACTACTCAGTGGAGCAAAAGGTGATGACCCACCAGTTAATGAAGTGTCAAAATGAAGCCAGTAAAAAGGATTGACTTTCAAAGTCAATGAAATGTACAAGGAAAAATAAAATGGTAAATATTTTTTTTTTTGTTCTCCGGGATTAACAGTAATTTGGTTTCGTATTTTTTTATTTGCTATTGTTAATTCAGTCCTGCAGAATAGGCTCAGTCTAAACCCAAACATTTTTATGGAAAATTGTATCATGTTGAGAAAGCTTAAAAATTAGGCAACCCCCCATATTATTCAAATAGAGACCTCTTCTACTTTTCTGCTTCTGTCAGATTACATGTTGCAGATAGAACTGACTATTTTATGGATGAAGTCAGACAGCACTGCCTCTGTGAAATCATCTCCCAGACTTTGACAGGCTACAGTATTACTGCTGATGCTTCCCCACAAAAATCTAGTTCTGCTTTGCTTTGTCTAGAAGGGAATGAAGTCAGACCCTGTTTGTTTTCAGCACAAGAAACAATAAGAAATGTCACTCTAAGCACTTTTCAGACAAATGGCTACATCTGTATTTACCATCTTGACCTACCTGTAATTGGGTCTAATCAATCACTAATAACTTTCAATTTAAGTGTACATGAAAACTATTAAAGTGCTGTTCTTCCAAATATTTCTCTGATAGAGCAGCTTTTATTTAAATTATTCCAAGAGCAGCTATAGTATCACAGGTCAACATCTATGCTACTTTTCAAAAATACAGAAGAATGAAAGTTAATTTACTTTAGCTTGAAACTATTTCTGCTGGCTGTTGCAAAAGTTTTGTTTGCTGCACGACAATGTACTACTTTGGTTGCTAACTTCCATCAGCTGGCAAATAATGAGATCAAGTAAGAGCTCAGCCTTAAGCTGTCTGTCTGTCAGCATATGAGCTGTTCTGCCATAGAATAGGAACCAGCAGAGCAGCTTGGATAAATCAGCTTTCGCAGTTGTCATTTTCCCGCTATATGGGGACTTTATGTTAGAAATGTATTGTCTAGATTAGGCACGGATTGATAGCTGTGCTCTCCAGGAATGATAAAGAAATATCAGAGATGATCATTATCCACATAGGCAGCTTCTGGCCAGTCACTGCTTCATGTTCCATGGGAATAGCTTTTACCCATCTCCTTCCATACAGCTGAGCTCATGTGAGAAGCAGTGAAAAATTACATCTGTGAGTGTTTTTGTAGTGGAACAGAATCTCTGAAAGCACTGCATTAGTTAGACACAGTTCCTTATAAGGTTTAAGGAAACAAGAAGGCAACATCAGATTTCACTCAACAGGAAGTAGAAGGAAAGGGTATAAGAAAAAGCAAATAAAATGATAAAATTCAATCTCTGCAAAGCATTGTGAAATGATGAACATGTCACAGGACTAGAGCAAAGGTTAAAATTGGAATGTGCAATATTGTACAAATCTTAGCCCCAGTTTCAATCCCAGTGCATATGAGAGCAAAGCAAAGGTGCTGTAATGGAAGTGGTGGCAGTCATACACCATGGAGTATGAATACCTCTTGTTCTCTGTGATTAGTTCTGCCTGGCAGGGTCACACAGTGCACAGGAGTGCTGCATGACCCGGAAACCCCCAACCATTGAGTAACAGAATCTGACCCAGTAATCATGTAAGATATGACACGTGGGTTCTGGTTTGAATTTTTATAACTTTTCTGTTACATCACTTTGTTATTTGTAGAAAAGACAGAGAAAAAGTTTCTGTTAAAATAAATTTCTTTTAAATTTAGAAGTATTTCATGTTGTCACGTTCTAGTTAACCTTGACCCATCACATCAGATCTTGTAATGTCTCCCTTTCCAGCTGTCCTGTCTTTAAACCCTCTTGTCAGAAAAGCTAGAATTAAAGAACTTCTGTTCTTTTAACTTCCTAATGAAGGCAACAAAGACCACTGACAAGTTTATCTGCAGTGCAATGTGCTAATGGTGATGATGTATCAGATTACTAATGTTGTGGCCATAATATTTCACAGTATTTTACTCACGGTGACTCTTCCATTCCTTGTAAAGTTGTTAGGACACACCTCGCTGGGGGAAACAAGCCTGAATTAAAGGTGCTCTCTATCCACTTCTGCCATTTGGAATGCATTTCTTTATAATGTGATTGCAAGTAGTGAGTTGAGAGTCCTCACAAAACTTTATTTAAGATGGCATTTCTGGGCACAAGGTGTTTCCACTCTGGCATACGATGGTGTTGAGAGAGGAGCAGATGAACTGCCTGTTGTGACACCAGCCTTAGCAATGGCTGTTTTAGTAAGAGTTGGCTGGGGATGAGCTGAAGATGTGACAGATAGCTGGCCATGCTCAGCTTTCAAAGCTGCAGAACATCGTGGTGGAAACCTTGGGATTTAGGATGCACCACGATACACAGAAATTAAAATAGCCTATATGGGCATGGGTTAATTTTATTTCATAGTAACATGCATCCCCTAAAACACACTGGTCTTTCTATTACTCTTACATTGTGGTTTAGGGGTTACATTCCTCTTCCTCTAAATTTTTGAGATAATTTTTACTACTAATTTTTTGACTACTGAATAGAGAGGCTCAAATGTGGTCTTCAAGTAGCTGTATGCTGTGTTTAGCCTCACAAAAGGCTCATGTATAGACAGGAATATATTTAATTGAATAGTTTTTATTATACGAATAATTACAAGGAGGTTTCTACCTGCTCGTCTGTATTCTGTTCTCATGCCTATGGGGCTCAAAAATCCTAGATGGATGCTGTCCCTATTATGTGGAGCACTGGCTCAGGTAAAAACGATCCTTACACATAGATCAGTGACTCTAAGAAAAATCTGATTTCATCGTTGTCCATAAGAATCCTTTGATTTGAAAATGCTGTTTTCCCATATGAGCTATCTGAAGCATGAATATTTTCACCAGTGATAAAAGATGAATAAGCTTTCCCCAGGAGCATCTCCCATTCCAATATGTCAATCCAGGGCTTTGCTAAGCTGAGCCTGCCATTCATGCCAAAGTGTGATCTGGTTCTGAGATGTGACATATGGGCACTGAGATTAAACCTTCTAACTTATCACTTACAAATTAAGCTGGGATTGAACATCAGGCACATCAAAGTTCTTTTTTGCCCACATCATAAACCAAAGAGATTTTTTTATGGTACTCTGAGAAGGCACAAATATAAGAATCAAATCAAGCAAAAATTGTAAAAAAGTAATACAAGAAATGAAATCAAATACTGTAGGAACTAAAACTTGAACTGCAGGGAATTGATAGAAGCCTCTTTTGTACTTGTCTAAGAATGAAATAAATACTATCTCGCAGTATGTGTGGCAATGTACTGGAGAAAAATAGAGGAGGTAATCTCTTACTCAGAATGATAAGATTCCTGACCCCATTTCTTCAAATGGTTGTTGTTCACACTCTGGGAGCTATTGTTATTTTTGTAATGCAGATGTGAATGAGGTAAAAATCTTATTTCAATCCATTACTACTTTTTCACTGCTCATCTGAGAACACATTGGAAATCTGAACTCCTACATGAAGGCCCCAATATTGCAGAGTGCTTACTCAGGTGCCAGGCATTAAACACAGGCAAACACTATTGATTTTAATACTGAAGGTCAGCAGTAAATAGAGAGACTTTTTGACCCCAGTTACCACCTTCATGCTACTATTGGACTTGACACGGTCTTCATAGAAGCCTTTCTAGCATCTCTACAGAAGCAGAGGCTGGCCTTTGCAGTTTAATTTGTTTGTTTACCTAATTTCCACTAAGCCTTTGAAAGAAAAGAAATATATGGATGCTATAATAGGAATTTTTTCTCTCAAAAGAAAGTGCAGCTATCTGTGGACTCAACAAAACAGCTGTTAAAAGATCACACCAATTTTCGAAGAAGGAAGAAAAACCATGATTTCAGGATCTTTGTGCAAGTCAGCAACATCTGTGTTTAATACAGCAGTCAGGCATCACTTTGTTTTTGCAAAAGTACAGGATTCAGTTTAAACCTTTGGGATTTAAAACTAATCAAATTAAAGATCAAGCCAGGGACTGATACTTTAAGGGTGGATGCTGATGTAATTTTCTTAATAGACTGTCATTACAGTTGGGAGGAAGGAGTGAGACACACTCCGTTGTCATGGTTCTTTTTTTGCAAAAGCTGCGTAAGTGACACCGAAACTGTGTTCAGACATTGCTGAGGGGACTGTTTAAGCAGTTTGGGGGGGATGTGTCAAACTTTTACCATTTCCACTTTGGCAATCAGTAAAATCAGAGGTAAATATAAAGATCTGGTTAATACAATGCTTCTGCTGGATTCCAAGTGAAAATAAAAAAAGTGCCAGAAAGGGTGTGTAGTTTGGTGTGTAGTTGTGATAGTTTTACTGTGCAGCCCATGCTCATTTCTCCCTCCTTGTAATGATCAGTGAAGACAGGGAAGAAGGGCATTGCTCTATGGCAATGTTTTCAGAAGAACTGGAGAAAGACAGTTTAATGTGTGCAGTTCCTAAGATTTAGAAGGGAAGTTTGCAAAGCCATTGGATAGCAGCTCTATCTCTGACACATAACAACTATTGCTATAATGAGGCTTGACAACAGTGAGCCTGTTGCAGTTTCTGCTTCTGACTGTGTTTGAGAATAGTGGACAGTTACTGTGCTGTTTGTACCCTGACCCTGTGGTCAACCAGCCAGGCAGATGCTGCTTGTGCACAGGAGAGAAGGCTTTAATCTAAGGAACAGCCTTCTGATTTTATCCTGGTCTCACTCTCTGACAGAACTGGGGTATAAAGCTGGACACTGTCCTTGCCTGATTCTTTCCAATGTCTTTCTTCTGCAATTCTGCAGCATCAGCGAGTCTGGGGTTCCAAATGATGTTTTCATATTAAATGTTTTTTTTATTTGCTTGTTGTTAAACAATATTTAAAAATTGTGAAATATTATGAGATGTGAAAATCAGTGCATTCTTTACACCCATTCTTTGCTGCTAGAACATTATTACCAGTAAATCAAAGAATTCGCTTTGGTGGTATTTGGTTTAACATTTTTTTCTTTCAAGTGAAAGATAAATCTTAAGCAAGCTGCTTACCACCTACAGAAGGGTTTGTAATACATAAAGGTTACATTTAAAATAAATAAAACCTAACATGCAAACTCATTCTGGCAGTAATTTTTCTTCTTAGAGCATCCCAGCTACTCTCTGTGTATTACAATATGTAGTCCAAAATATGTTTATTTCCCAGCTTAGTGCTGGGTATCATTTCAAGCCCATATCAGGTCAGACCTGGAGAGTGATTGTTCAGAACTCTTGAAGCTCTTAAGAAAAATTACTATTTTGGTCACATTAAGACTTTTGCCTCTCCCCCTTCCCATCTGTTTTAAAATGCCTGGATTCTCAAATATCCATGTAGGAAGGTGCTAAAAGAAATGCTCATCATTGTGTCGTGACGCAAAGGAACAAATGTCTTCTGAATGCTCACTCTGATACCTTCAGACATCCAGAGCAGTGATATTTCTGAAAGGTTTGTACTTCTCAATCTTTGCTGTTTCCCAAGCACAGTTCCAGGTTTGGAAGGCTTTACTTCCAGAATATAATTTTTAATGAATATATTTTAACACAAGTTTTATATTTAGCTTCCCTTGTAATAAATTACTTTGCTGCTTCTGAAACCTGTAGAAATAGGATGTTATTTTTAATGGGCATGAGGATATGATCCATGTTTTCTAGTAAGATTTCCAAAGTCTGGAATGGACATGTGTTGCTGGAATATGCCATTTGAATTTTATCTTTTGTTTTAAAGATCACAAAGAACAAGCTTTCTTTTCAGCATTCATCAGTTGATATGGTCTAGGTTTCTTTTCATTGGTGAAGCTTTAACAGTGAAGTGTGTTTGGAGGACATACTTATAACCCAGTTATGACACATCAAAACAAATAATATTACACAGTAACTATAGGAATGCTATCCAAAGATTGGCACCTTGGGATGGAGTTAGGTTTTTATTAATTTGGGTTCCTTCAATAAGATTAATTTGTTGACTCAAAGATTATATAATTCACAATTTTATATACATATATCACAGTTGTCATTACAAATGTATAGACACAACTACCAATCTTATGCGTACAACTGTTAAGAACTTTTTCTAGAAGAACAAATTCCTGTAAAAAAAAGTGATTCACTAAAAACAGGAATGTTCATTTTGATAACTAAATTAAGCTAAATCAATTGTAGATATTTATTTTTATTTGAATGTTGATGTTTAAATGTTTACTTTTTAGAAGGTGTTTTGGTTCATCTAGCTTTCTGTTTGCTTTGACTTTTGATCTTTTTTTTTTGTTCTGTGATGTATTTGAATATAATTATTAATATGTGAACCTTTTAATAGCTCAATATTATTAATATTATTATTGAGATTTCTCTCAGATTTCCACCTATTTTTAAAAAATACAAAACTGATATTCAATTCCATTCTAACCTAAAGTAAATATTAACTGGAATTTTTTTCATTTTGCCATGGAACTTAATATGTGACACAACCTCATTAGCACATTCAGAATTTAATTTTGTGTATGCAGTAAACTCTCTGTGTTCAGGAATGTTGGGGACTTTTTTTTGTGCAAGTACATTGAGACTTTGGTTTCTTGGAGGCTTCTTACATATAAATTCGAGTTGTAAAATTCTAATCATCACTGAAAAAAAATGATTTATATGTGATCTCAGCTGATTGCCACAAATTTGGTTCAGTAAGTACCAAATACAAACCCAAAATTTCTTTAGATTCTGACATCTTGTCAATACAAACTCATCACAGCTGGTGATGGCAAGGCTTAATTTGCTCAGAGTAAGCATTTTTCTGTTCTGATAATAAACTACTACTCAGTGGAAGGTATCTGGGAACCTCGCTGAGAAGCATGAATTTGAACAGAAGGCAATTTTTATGCCGCTAAATGTGAAATCATAATGTTTTTGCTACTTAAACCAAGCTTATTTCACAGCACAGGAAAAAAAAGAGAGAGAAAACACGAGATACTGAGTCACTGAAGTGAATCAATCTTTAAGAAAGTCTGAGGACTGCTGTTAACTTAAAAAATCTGCCTAAATATTTTCTGTGTAGAACATATTTTTATGTGCCACTGTATAAAATGGTGGCTGTTCTTTCTCAAAACTAGATTTGCTTTTCTTTTAATTACTTGTTTGTGGGGATATTTCAAAAGCCAGCTCTGCAGCACACAAAGATGGGAAGAAAAGCAAGTAAAGGAGGAAAGCTTCTCTCTGGATGTTCTGGAGATGTGCAAGATGCATAACCCGGTTTTTCATACAAAGCACAGAAAAGCCCCAGACCTCCAGAGGGACGAGGAATTGGAAGTTAAAAAGGCTACTTGGTGGTCACCAATAGAAACTAATCACCATTTAATCATCTGCTGATGGTACCTGTGCAGACAGTTTTTGACACAAGGTAAGTTCCTTTGCCTGCCAAAGTGTCTTCTCTTCAGTGAACAGAGTTTAAAGGCATGATTAGCAAAACACTTCAAGAAGGAAGCCTCACATCTCTTCAGAGGAATCTGTTTTGAGAATAATCATCAGAGAATTTACAAAGCCAGCTTTGTCAGAAAGAGAGAGAAAACAGCATTCTAAAAAGTTCTTCCTGTTGAAAGCATTGGGTTTGAGTACCTGGGGTTTTCAGCTTGGTTAAACTGCGCCCTGTGAAAGACACACAGGACTTGGTTTAAAGCAGATTTGCTGCTCTGGCCCTCCATCAGATGGAAGATTTAACTCCTCAGTTGGGAAATGTAGAGCATGACTGTCCCAACACACATAAATTAGTATCAGCAATATCAGCAATGGACAGAACACCTGACCCAGGCTTACGCCAGAACAAAGCTCCTTTCCTGAAAAGGAAGAGGTTTTACTACTGTGAATTGGGAATTCTTTTAGGGTAAATGTGATGAGACAAGCAGTGAGATTCCTTTTCACTTTCAGGAAAATAGCAGTGAGATTCCTGTACATTTTCAGAGAAATAGCAACTTGTAGAAACACTCTGCTCTCCCTGTGCCCTGTTTCTTCTCTGCCTTTAAAACTGCAGATCAGAGAAACACTGATTGAGGTCAGCAGAGCGTAGAAAGTGGCTGCCTGTGGCAGAATTTGGCTCGGAACATGAGATTTCCATTCTCATCTCTTCTGTGGTGGTGAGGAAGGTAGACAGTTGCTAAAGTCTATAATGTTATATGTGGTGGTTTTTAGGGCTTGTTAATAGTTTTGATGTTTTATAAGTGTTTTGAACTAAATGAGATTACAGAAAAAAGTCCATTCTAATTTAATCAAATTAAATGTAATTAGATTTTGTATTAATTTTTTCTTTGTCAAATTTATTACCTTTAGGAGGATTTGTAACATAGTATAAATTGTAGCTCATAATAAGAAGTTAGAGAAATAGTGAAATGAGTTTTTATTTTAATAGATTTTACAGTTATGTTAGTGATTAATTTCTCCTTTAAAAAGATTTTTTCCTTTACTTGACAAGTCAATGTTTACGAACATAACTTTTAAATTTAGTTACTGTCACATCACTCTCAAAATCAATACCTGTAGGTTTTTATTATGAACAACATTTGTGCTAATTTTAGTCTTATGACACAGAGAAGAAAAAGAAAATCGAGATTGGCTTGTTTCTTTCTGCTTCGCTGGATGAAGTAGAAATTCTGTCTGTTCCCCAGTGCATTAACCAGCACATGAATTCCATTTGTTAGGAATATCTTCCTTTTGTAGCCAAATTTTCAGAAGACTGGCACAAACCCAGATATAGATCCAGTGAATGCATGAGCATTTTCCCTGTATTTGTGTTGTTAATGGAACAAGTTGCATGTTGCTATTCTATAGATGCTGATCAGCTAAAACGAAGGGATTGTCCTACCCATGATTCCATGAAATCAACCTCAGTTAAAACAGATTAAGGCCATTGCAAAATGCTGCTGATAAAAGCAGCTTGTGTGCTGCTGTTCTCAGTCACAAATGTGACTTTGGTTGGCTGGAGGTGATGTGGTGATCGTTTCAGGGCTTATCTGGGCTGTCCCCCTCCCATTTTTTATGAGTGAAGACCTTTCACCATTCTCCAGATCACCTGCAGAGAACCAGAGCTCCTCCCTTTCATTTCTTCTGCTGCTTCTCCTGCACAATCTGAGAGTGAACCAGATATTAGCCATAAACCCCAACATTCCCATTTCCAGCTGACCACTGATTATTTAACTCCAGTCAGGTTATCAGATTTCCAGTGATCACTTTAACTTATTTCTAGAACAGGAAGGAATATTTTTGCTGATTTTCCTGTGTAAATTTCTTAACTTGCTGTAAAATGCTCTCAAAATTGGATTCATCAACTCTTGCCAGGCCACAAATTACTGCAGATGAATAATAGATGTTCCACGCTGCCAGGTTTGCTTCTTTCCTGCAGGTGAGGCAGCCTCCTGTGTTACCAAGTCCTCAGCCTGGCCCTGCTTCCAAGTGGCTGCTCTGTGCAGTCCCTTCAGTTAGTGATGAAAAACAAACAGTCGCCAAGGTGCCATAGGTAGCACAAATTCATCATCCATTTCTCCATTTCAGGGACGTCCTGCATTTTTGAAACTATTTTCATTCCTTTTGGAGCCTGGAGACTGCTGAAGTAATAATAGCTTACCCTAGGAGCAGATTTCTTAGTAAACACTATGCCATTGTGAAGAAATAGCTATTATTGCATTCGAAAGGAAACCAAGGAAACAGATTTATTGGGCTTTTTTTGGTTTGATGGTGTGGTGTTTTTTGTTTGTTTGTTTGTTTTCCCAGAATACTTGTCAATTAATTAAAATAAATAGAATTTGGGGGGGATTTTTATCCACCCATTGTGGCACAAATGAGTGTAATTTGCCTTTTATGTGTAACTGTATTGGTATTTAGAGATGTTTTTGTTCTCAACTCGGTGCCTCATAATGCAGCTTGCACCTCTGTACCTCAAAAGCCAAAATTACTATCCCCTGAGAAGAACTTTCACCTGTGTTTTAAAAGTCAGAGATCTTTGCAAGGAGGAAACTCAAAACTTATTTTGGAATTTATGTCTGTATCTTTCCCTGTAGTTTAAAGTATTCACAGTCAGTAGCAACTGGAGATCTAAGAAAAGCATTTCTATTTTGATACCTACACAGTTGAACATATCTCTGGGAATTTTATGCATTTTGGGTACTTATGCTACATATAAAAATAGGTATAACTGAATCAATATTATGAAAAAAATGACATTTTGTCTATAAATATTAGTGGAAGAGCTTCAATATTTGGTTTCACACTGCTCAAGCTAGTCCATGAAGTCTTAGAAATTAGTGTAGAAGTGACTGATGGCACGTAAAGTAATCAATGCATTTTAGGCATCCATAGTCATATCTGCCTCTTTTCACCTAACTGGGCATCGATGGAATGCACCCCAAGTTTCTTCCCCAAACAAAAATATTGATCTGTAAAGGGAGAGATACTTTAGTCCTGCAGTGACTGAACATTAATGGCTACAATAAATAACTGCTTCTTAGACAATTGCTGTCATTATCAAGTGACAATTTATTGCTGCACGTCTCATTGTGCACTGCAGTTTGAATCCTTCAGGATGCAAAGCTGCTAAATCAAACCTCACTTATCAATAGGTATAATTGAAAAGGCTTCATACAGACTGCAGTTGAAAATCAGCACAATTTGTTAGCAATTAAATGCCAGCTGTCCTTTGGATTTACTGATACAGATACTATTTAGTGGTAATAGCAAAGGTATTATCTCTGGATCAATTCTCCTTGTTTGTTAAATCTGATGATAGTGCCATCATAAGAAAAAAATGCTTGGAAATATAATTTTCTTGATAAGAAATACAAATGATTTCTGTCTCTTTTCCTTGCAATAAGGTATTCCCAACACAAGCTGCTAAGTAGCTGATATAATCTGTGGATGTATGAGTGAGCAGCTGAAAAGTACTGGCAATGTGGTCTTATATAGGTCTTAATTATAAGATGCCTTTCACACCTCTGATCAGCTGTGAGAATTCTTATATTAAGTCTAATTACTGCAAGTATTCCAAACCAAAGGACCATAATCTCACTAATTCAATAAAATATCTTTCTGTATGAGCAAACTACAAGTGATCTTTTGCAGGGTCTATTAATAGTTACAATAAAGAAGCAGAAAAGGTGTTATAAAAATATAGATAAAAATGGATAAAAAGGTACAGAGAAAGTCACTTCCTTTGCTTGCATGTTGATTATTATGAAAACTTAGGAGGTGGTCTAAGTGTTGAGAAGTCTAGAGAAACTTGGATTCTTTTGAAGAATCTTCAAGGCTTTTGGATTGTGAAGCCAATATATAAACTTATTTGCTTCCTGTTGATCATGGGGTTTGACTTTATTATTATTTTAGGAGAATATAGGAGACCTATTACAGCTGGAGTTGTGAGTTATTGCAAGGTTATTGCAACACACATATTTTGGATATTTAATGGAGAACCAAAAAGATGAATTAAATTACAGGGCTTCTTGTGAGTTCTTGTCTATCAACTCAGAAAATAATTTTAACCTGTCAGGGAAAAATGAAAACCAGAGTCCTAGTCAACAAGGTGCAAAATTGTTGCTTACTGTCATGGTAAATAAGCTCATTTTGCACTGCTATTTAGGATGACTGGTTTGCATCTGCTATTTAGGATATTGGTTTCAGTGCAAATGAGGCATTTTTCAATTTCAGAAAAAAATCAATTGAGATATATTTTAGTTCTTTTATGCAGACAAAATATACAGGTGGACACATATGCAGTGATCCTGAGTCATAGCTTCCTACTGTGCCCCAACAGGTGACACGGCACTGGAATGGAGAGAGACTTCTACTGAACTTGTTTCTAGGGAAGCAATTTTTTAACAGCAAATGCAGATTTCACAGAGTCAGTTTTGAGTTTCTGGAGTTGTTTCAAGAGGAGGAATTTCCTAACTGAAAAAGCAGATTTCACATAAACAGTGGGAGTTTTGGTTTGTTTGTTTGTTTGTTGAGAATGCATGATTGTTGATATTTGCAGTAGAAATCAAGGAGCTCATTGACCTGATTCCTTCCACCAAGACAGAAAACTCTGAGAGACTGAGTAGGCAGGATACTCCCAGCTTGCTCTTTGTCAGCTACCAGGTGGACTGGAGAATTGTTCCATTAGTAGACCAACCAAATTCAAACGTGTTATTCCACTTCACTAGAAATTCCAATACAACAATCAAAAAAATTTTAATTGACTGGAAATGTAGCCATCCAGCAGCCTGGTTCTATCCCTTGTTTATATTCATGGTATTTGCTTGGCCAGGACTTTTGCTTCTGATTGCTTTTGCATCAAAGCTGGCCTTGGCTCAGTGTCAGAAGTAGAACATGGATTGGCAACTTTTCATAGCAGTCCAAGCTCATACATTTCTCCTTTGCCTACCCACATAATCCTTGGTATGTCTGCCTGAGGTTTGTTCCTGGTGCCCCTGTCTCCACAGCACAGGAACAGTTTGGGTGTTAGCAGACAGCAGAACGAACTGATCACAGCTGTCAGGATCCCAGAATACATATTGACAATTTGTGCACTGTTAATCAAATTCACGTATTTCAAACTCTGTTATCTAAATAGAGCTGCCCATCTTGTCCCTAACATTATTGTCCAGGGATTGGATTGTGTCTGGTTATGCATTTAATTGTATTTGAGAATACTCAGGTATGTCTTTTAGAAGGATAGAGCTTAAATGTTTTGATTTTTGATAGAAGTTTTGATTTGATCTCTCATCTCCAACTTTACAGTGTCTTCCTGCTATCAGTACAAAACTTCAAATAACAAAACTCGTGGAAGCACCTGGACTGAAATTCCCCAGGAATATCAAATGTGCTGAGTGATTTAGATCACTGATTCCACCAGTCTCAGAGGAATGTATATTGAGCAATTACAGTGGCCTAATCCCTGCAGCTAAGTAAGATGTTTCTTTGTTTCCTTGTTTCTTTCATGTTTTCTTCTAATACCATTGCAAAAGATAAGCAGCAGTCTGAAGACATACAGCTTTAGCTTGTATCTCCTCCTGAAGCTAATTTATCCTCTACAAGCTGATCAAATGAAAAGTTCTGATAATTGTGCTATTCCTGCTCTACCTTCACCCTTTGTGACTTGCAATATAACCCTCCTTTCCCAGGGCTTTTGTGACTGTGGAAAGGATATGTCATATTGGCAGGAAGGATAAACACATGAAGGAATTGCTTCCTACAGTGATTCTTAAAATCCTACTTAACATTTATTGCACGCCTATGTAAAAAGGGGTTTCCATGCTGGTATACTCTGCTGACAGAGACAAGTTTCCCACAGATGAAGTCATGATCTTGTTTCCTTTCTGTGCATCTCTAGAGACACATGACAAAGTTTTACCTTTGGACATGGTGTTAAAGAACATTCTATTGTTAGGAAGAAAACAGATACATGATACCACATTTTTGCTAATGAACAGTTTACTTGCATGTACTAAGGAAAGATTTGCTAACTGGTCTCCTCTCAAAAAATTTTAATCTGAATCTATTATCTCTTTCTAAGATAATTTCATGTTAGCTCAATATCTACTATCCTTTATTTACAACTTGTGCAATTTTAACACCTACCTTTCTTGTAAGTAGAACTGAAGGATTTTATATTCAATTGGAGTAGGAAAGGCATGTGCTGCAAGATGGGACACTACTGACAGTGACAGAACTGCTGACCTTTCTCCTTCCCTCAGCCTTTGATTTTATCTGCTAACTCAGCTAAGCACCTTTCTAATTAAAGTGACCACAACGAAGGAGAGTTTTTACATTGCTTGATGTGGATATAAATAGCACAACTGCTATGCTGGAACTGAAATTCCTAATTTGCTGCTTCCCCGACCATCCAGTCAAGTTGTGTTTTGAGCTCAAACACACAGCACAGAGAGAATAGATCTGTAACAGAGGCATGAAGAATGAGTGCTGAATGAGTTTCTATCTTCTCTCAATGGCTGTTGAAATCTACCTTGACAGAAACAGCATCAATTTCCATCCTGGGATTTAGAAGTGATTGGGTCTTTGTTGTAAGTGGCCCATTTCTGAAAAAAAAAAAAAGTTTAAATAAATAAAAGAGAAAATCCTGCAAGATTTTTCCCAAACTTATGTCTTTTTTACTTTTTTTTTTTTTCATCTGAAAATCAAACACCATTCAGGTGTTTTCAATCTGTAAGTAACAATCTTATACAGAACTGGAGCATGTAACAGTCACACTTAACTACATTACACGCACTTTCTCTAGGAATTACGGTCTGTAATTCTGGCTCCCCACACTTCATCCTCCACCTACCTGTGAGCTGAAGTTATTGTCATGAATAACTGAAGGATAAGCAAGTGAGTTATTGTTCCTTGAGAGCCACTAAGCTTGGATTTTGGTTATTGGGAAGGGCAAAGTACGGCGTGTTCCATCTCTCCCTTGAGAACAGTGAATCTCTGCTGATCATCTAACCTGGTTTCTGCTGAAGTCAGAAGATATTCCTGTAAGCTTCAGTGAAGTAACATAAGATTTCAAATGCATGTTTTCCCCATTTTTTTAAAGGCTTTTAAAGAAATCCTCTGAGCAATTTAAGTAGCTGTCCAGCTTTTGGCTGGAACTGAGTTAGTTTTCTTCCTGGCAGCTGGTACCGTGCTGTGGTTTGGATTTAGGATGAAAAGGTGTGCTTTAGTTGCAGGCAGGGGTTAAACCATGGCAGTAGCAAATTCCACATGCTCCTGTGTTGCCCTTTTCAAAACTAGAACTCCTGAAAATTTCTATTACAAACAGTAATTTTACTAATTGGGGAAATGAAGTACAGCAAAGCTACTTCATCATTTTTCTCAGTCAATAATTAATTTGTTGTTACCACAGACAATGTTAGCGTGTTTAATTTTTAGTAACTCTTTAATTGCTTATGACCCTAAGAATTTTCTCTCTGCTAACAATGTACTGTAGTTTATTTCTGTTTATTTCTGTGTCATTGCTCAGAATGTGTCATTTCCCGTTTTGTAATAGAACTCTATTAATTTATCACTTATTTATACAGAATTATTTTTCTTCATTCTTCATCTCTATTTAGCCGCTGCAAATATATTTTTGTTCCTCTCTTTTCGTATTTTATTCAGCAATTTTATGTAAATGACATGACATTTTTCCTTTTCCTGCATCTGAATTACTGAAGATTTCCTCAAGTGTTTTGGTCCTAAATGTATGTTATGCTTTCTCCATATTTTTGTGCTTATTGCTGTGTTCTCTTCAATCACAGTTTTACAGTTCACTTTATTCTTTATCTTTTGTATTATATTTTCCAGCTGCAGTGCTTTTTGCTTCCACTCCTGGTTTTAGACACTATAATTACCATACAGACGTGATGCTATGTTATTAGCTTCCTTTATTATATTATTTTACCTACCTTTAATTCTCATTTTTAGTTTTGGCTCATACTAGTAATGTTCTCCTCCTGTTCCAAGACCTGTAGAGCATATTATGATTCTAGAACATCTCTCCCCAACCTGCTCTGTCTGTTTCTACTTCCCTTCCCCACTGTCGTGTCGTAGCTGATACCATCTTGCTGAATAAATTATCAAGATTGTTCTACAAGATATCTGTCATGTGGTGTGTGACCTCTTTTAAATCTGAGATTTAGCTATGAATTCCATATTAGTCCTACATGAGCTGCTCTGATGTAAATGTATAGGAACTGGTGTCTGGCAGTTTCTTCTGAAGACTTCCCGTCTTTGTTCTGCTTTTCCATCCTTGTATAATTTATCACTTTTAGGACACAGTGACTTTGAAAAGGATGTTTTGCCCCAATTACAGCTTGATTGAAGTCAAGTTCAAACAGATGTTCTCAATACACAATCTTGTAAGGAGACTAGTTATTACATGTTAGGGAATAAACACACATGGACACACGAAAAATGTGCAGGTTTTTCCTCCACCTTTATATTTTCACAATTAATAAGTGGTAGAAGTGTCACATTATGATTATGATAATCAATTCAGGATTTTTACCCCATTCAGGAGAAGGTAAAACTGGAAATCTCTTTTAAAACATTCTCTAAATATTTTCTCAAATGTTCTAGATTAAGAGAATATTTGTAATGTTTGGCTTTTTTTAACACCTTAAAGTACATTTTTTAGCAGTGAAACAGAAGACCCAGCGGTGACACAGCTTTCAAGGAGAAACATGAATTTTAGTGTTTTCTTTTTCTGTTATGAAAATGGTGCAATAATCTCAGACTTTCCATAACTGTAAGAAACATTAAAAAGTGACAGAGTAAAAATATATTGGAGGAAGATGAGTGAAAAGTAAAGCTTTTCAGTTATCTGGCCTCTCTGGGCTGTTTCTGAGAGCACAATAATCAATCTGATATTTAATCCCATGTGCTGCTCTTTCAAGTGTAAAGTTTCTAAGACATTTCTGCCTCTCTCTGTGTATCACAGCTCTTCACACAGTTGATGCCAAGAAGGGGTAATGATTAACTTGCCTCCTAATAAGGTTTGTATTTGTTGTGTAACTTCAGTTCCTGCACTAAGTTCTGAATCATGTTGTTAGAGTGAAGCTCTTGCTAGATGGACTTAAATTCAAGCCAGTTTTTGTTTCATAACTGAGAGTAGCACATTTGGAGTCCCTATATATAGTCTGTTCTTGATAGTATGACTGTTATTCATTAAACCCATGGAGATTTCTTAGGTCCAGATTGCCACTCAATGCACAAAATCTCCTCCCTTCACATATAGTCATATATACAAAGGATTAAAATCAATGTTCTCTGGTTTTTATTTGTGACAGTGGGACAAGCACATCAATGCCTCCTCAAATGTAAAACATCTGTTGTCCTATCCTAGGCTTTGGAATTCACAAACGCAAAAGTGAAATACAGAGGGAAGGTCTTATATTTTATTCTGCAAAGGAAGAGTATTTCTAATGTATTTGTGTATAAGAAATAAGTGAAAAATTGGTAACTAAGTAAATTCATGGACTGAGAAAGGATTGAACAGCAATGATTTTTATAAATTTTCATTTGCTTTAAAAATTATACTTTAACCTTTCAACTTAACTGTAGCTTAATCACTTATTTTACATGGGAATTAGTAGGCTCTGAAAATGTCCCAGAAGATGTTTGAAGGCACTCAGGTGCTGCAATGAAAAGCACAATAAGCTGGATACAGGTAAGGACTAAGGCAGAACTATGCAAGTGTTAGTTTATGATCATCCCAATTCCCACCCCCCAGTATCTCTCCTTTCTCTTCATTATTAGATGAAGGCCTTATCCTTTATGAGGTCTCTTTCTGCCCTTTCTGAAGCTTTCAGAGATTTGTTTTTATTACAGGAGCATTTAGAATTTAATTTCTTGTAATTGTGACTCTGTATTAACTGGGTATACTTTATGCACATGAATGTGTCTCATTATCCCTGTATCTTTCCCCAGAAGAATTATACAAGGGACAATATTCACTGTGCTCAACTAGGCAAAGCAAACTGGTAATTTCTGTGCCAGTAATTCTGAAAAAATATAAATCCACCACACAGAAAATCCAGTCTTGAACAGGCAAATCTTTTACAGGCAGTTTCACCCAGATTTCTTGGAAGCATTATTCTCTTGATATATCTTGCAGACATATCAAGCAGACAAATCAGTTTGATTTTTAAAAGTGTAGAGTACTGTGTGGGTCTGTGTGCATAGGTCTGACATCCAGGAAGAGAAAAGAATGATAAAGGACAGCTAATTCTTAGTTTGAACAAGTGTTTTTCCATATGTTGAAAGAATATGTTTGATCACAAAGTGAATAATTTACAGAAAACTTTAGAGTTTTTTCAGGGGAAAGGATGTATTTTGGGGAGTTGGGAAAAGAAATCTCTGCATATTATCAGAATGTATTCAAGCCTGAAGAATGACATTTCATACAGTATAAAGCTCTGAAGTGCAGAATTCAACTACGGGAGAGTTTGGTATAGATATGCAAAATGTGGCATTTCACATAAAGAATCAGAAGTGCACCAAAAGATAGAGAAATGTGTGTTTTGTTATAGTTATTAGATGGAGCTTGATTAGATAACAAGGTAAGTGGAGATTATAGTAAAAGTGTGGTGTGACATAATGCAAAAATGCCTGTAGTGGTACAGATGTATAAAACTGAGCAGAAGAGTATTCCCAGTTCATAAGAATTTGCATGCAAATTCCAGAAAATATTAGTTAATGTTTAAGGGCAAATACCTGTGGTTTATACAATGCAGCAGAGAAGCAGTGGATGGATTTGCAGGAGCCTCACAAAGAATACAAAGGAAAATAGGAATTAGAATAGAAAGATAATGACTTTTACCACACTTTAAACCAGATTGTGCTGTCTCCAACACCCACAGTAAAAGAGGAAAACAGCTGGGAGGTGGAGGAACAACAGACTCTGCTGAGTGAAGACTCTTACAATATTTAATTCCTCCACTGCACAGCACCTGCTGTGTTAATGCACACCAGTGTTGTCAATGTGCTGGTGCTGGAGTGCACTGTGTTCACCAACACAGTGGGTGTTTCCTATCTGCAGTATTTGGCAGTAGGCAGGAGATTTCTTGGGCTGGAGAATGTTCTTTTCAAGCTTTCTGTCCTAGTTTCACAACTCTCTTTCAGTCTGCATCTTGCAAGTTCTTTTTTTCCTCACTTCCAGTGCCTTACCATTTTTTTTTTAGTTTACTCAGATTTCACAGCTCACACCTAAGTAGTCTTACAGAAAATTGTCACCAAATGTTTTCATTAACAGTATATAGTCTAAATCTCCTTTATACCTGTCCATGACCTTTGTGATCTCACAGGAACATCTTAGATCCTGATGAGCTCTATTGATGAAATCTAGTGGCATTTTTGCCCACCTAAAGTAGCCTGGGCAAAATGTCTTCTCAGTTCAGATGGATAGGTTGGATATTAGGAAACATTTCTTCACTGAAAGGGTGGTCAGGATTGGAAAGGCTGGGAACTGGTGGAGTCACCATCCCTGAAAGTGTCCAGAAATCATGTAGATGTGGTGCTTGGGGATGTGGTTTAGTGGTGGGATTGGCTGTGCTTGGTTAGGAGCTGGGCTGGATGATTATAAAAGGCTTTTCCAACCTTAACAATGCTGATTCAGCATCTCCTTCTGCAGGTTTATGCATCTCTGAATACCCACTGAGTCCCCCAGTGGCTTCCCAAAGACTTGTGCAAATCAGATCTTTCAGTTCATATCAGTTTGTATTTGACCTTTATTCTTCCTTGTCCATTAACTGAATGAGGTAAGTTATTTTTATTGTTTGTTTGGCTTTTTTTAAAAATTTGTGTTAAATTTCAAGGCTGTTTTGCTTCCTCAGAGCCTGAAAGTTACAGAAACAAAAATTTTAGAAACTTGTGCCCAGCAGAAGCACCTTCCCCCCCTCTCTGATTCAGGCTCTTGTTCTCAAAGTAATTAATTACTGGAATATCCAGCAGTGCAGGTTGACATGCTTGTCTCTCTCTCAGAGTAACTTCTACAGGCACAAGCAAACGAAACAAAATGGCCAATGCACAGTAATTAGTCAAGTATTTAGAGCAATTCTGAATCAGCTGAGTGAGATAGTACCAATGTACCACAGTATTTTTGATCTGTAGCCTGGCAGTGCAAAGCCAAAATAACATTATTGTCAAGTGAGATGAAAAGTTCCTTGATGTTGAAGCAAAATACCTGGTCCAGTGTGTTCAGTCTGTACTTTGAGTCTGTGTAAGGCATCAGGATATAATGAAAGTGGAGCAAAGGCAGTTATGACTTTCTCAATTGATCAAATCATAATAGAACAATAATATCAATCTTTATCAGTCTAGTGATGTCTCTTGTACTTTTATGTTGTGCAAATAGGTTGATAAGGGGTACAGTTGCCTAAGAATTACTAAGGAAATGCATGTAAAACTCAGTTTTAGAGACCCAGATTGACCCTTTTTAGATGATAAGAATCAGTGCCATCAATAACCCTTCTTTAAATAGTATTGAATATTTTATGATATAACAGAAATTGGTTGAACATTTCAGCTACATACAGACTATAAAGAAGTCCATATGGAAAGCTTGAAAATGTTTGTCAAGTGCTATAATTCCTTGACTTTCACACTGGAAAAATACTTGAATTAATTTTACAAGGTTAAGATATTCAAAGTCATTTGGGCCCTCAAAAGATTATGAAAATTGAGTTCTATTAGTATACCTAATCTGATCAATACTCATCAGTATCTTTACTTAAGTCAGTAATTACTAAAAAATTTTAGATCAGTAATTTATTTTATCCTAATTTAAAGAGAAGCATGAAAAGTGCAGCACCTGCTACATTTATTACAGCAGTATACAAAATTTTGTTTCTGTCATTTCATGTAACCCCTTTTCCTTCCTGAAGGTTTTTTTTTTTTTGAAAAGGAAAATGAAAAACCTTTAAAAAAATTCTGCTCAGAACATAAATGGAGTGGCTCATGTCCCATTTCTTTTTCTCCTTTCTTTTGACTCTTCCATAGTAACTAGCGATTCTGAATTTCTGAAAACTGCTCTGCTCCAATTATATCTTGTTAGTACTGAGGGAGGGAGGGAGGGGAAGAGGAATTGCTCATTTTTTGAATCAACACAGATGAACTCCCTGAATTCATTCCAGAGGCTATACCCTTTTTGCAGGGAAACAATGAGAATGACTTTCAGTGACACTACCAACAAGATTTCTGGATTGCTTGGTTGTTTATTTACCAGCTTAATATACAGCAGTTACAGTGGTATTTTCCATCTGTCCAAAGTGTTTTGGGTAGAGAGAGAAAGTGAATCCAATGCTTACTTCCAAGGTAAAAATCGATTTTAACTAGAACCAATGCATTTTATATTGCTGTGCAACTCAAGACTAACTTAGTATTCACGATGCTTTTCTTCATGCAGTACTCATGTGGTGTGTTTTATTTGCAAAGTGTCATGCACAGGAATAAAGGCCCAGAGGAACAGAACCCTTCTACCTCATACAAAAAGTAAATTAGTTTTTCTTAGCATTCTATCTCTTCATCATTTGGAAAACCTGCTGCCAAGTGAAATTTTCTCCTGATGTCCAGTGCATTTTGTAATAAATTTGTAGCTTGTTTAAAAGGCAGCTGCAGTTTGCACATAATCAGCAAACATCTGCAGTAACTCAAAAGGAAAAGGCAAACCATTAGCACTAGACAAAATGATCAGGGAATATCAGGTACAGCAGATGTAAATGTTATTAATAACTGAAAAGCAAGTAAGCCAGGCTGCTTTAGGACGCTCAGTAGTGTCCAGGAAAAATAAGGGTTGTTGCCTGTCCTGACACACAGAACAGCTGTTAGAGGGATGCAATAATGTCCACAGGAGAAAGTCGAATGACAGTTCTCAAGATTGATGGAAAATGTTTGGTTTTGCTAACTTCAAACAGTGTAGATGCAATTTTGTATGGTATCCACTTAGTGAACATTGATGAATATTATAATTGTCCTCACGCTGATAACATGTCCCTAAGATCAGAATTTGGCACTCTCATGCTCTTGCTGTAGAAAGAGAACTATTTCCACACATACAGATGACTGTAATATGCATTTTGTTCATTTGTTAAAGTACATAACACCCCAGATATCCAGCTTTTATTAGCTTTTACATTTTCAAAGTAGTAGACAAAATCTTTGCTTGGACTCTGAATCTGCTTTGGAAAGCCTGTTTATTTTGGTTTTGTTTTTTTCCTTGGAGGTGCAGTAGGTTCTTAGTGAAGTTAAGTGACTTTCCCTGCAGCATAACAGTTGGGAGGGGAGAAAAAGAAAGAATTAAGACAGAGTTTTCTGGCTCCCAATTTCGTGTTATTATCCATCAGACCAAGCCAGCTCTCCTCTCAGCACTCAGCATGTTTCAAAGTGCTTTCCTGGGAGGATACAACTGATACAGAGGGGGAAATGTGACATTTGGGTGCGTGCTGTGTGTGGCCATCAGGTCTATCACACTGTTTCTAACAGAGCCTGAGAGTCACACCAAATCACAGCAACCATTAAGTCACTTAGTAAAAGTCACAGGGGAGGTCATCATGTCCACACCGGCTTTTTGTCCTCTTTCCATTCCTCCTACTCAGTAGGCAAACAAATATGGTCTGTGTGAATACACATCACAACAGACTGACAATCAGTGAGCAACCAAAACAAATTACTGACAAAATCCCTCTGTCAACTTAGTAGCAAATCTAAACACCACAAACTTTACTATGACGAATATAATAGAGAAAAGAAAATGCTGATTTCATGATGCTGCCATAAACTAAAGGAAAATAATTAATTGAAACCCTAAGCAGGAAATTACAACAATTTACCTTCTCTTCTACTGTCCTCATTTTAAAATTCCTTTTTTCTGTCTGTCTTAACTCCATCTCACATAATTTTTCTCATTTTTTTAACATTCTGATGATTTTTCTTTCTTCAAGATCAGTTTCTTGTATGCATAGTTATACCCACTCTTCCCATATGTGTCAAGATGCCACAGTTATACCTCTTACTAATTAATCTTCTCTGTTCTGGCTTTAAAATTTAAACACCAAAAGACCTTGGAAGTCTTGAAAATCTTACTACTTAATGGTTCATATTTAACTCATGTTAAACTGCTTTTCTCTTGAATGTCAGTCCTTCTGGCTGGTTGATCTTCCTTTGGGTTTCATGATCAGCTTGGTTTCATGATGAGTTACAGCATTGCAAATATTTAGTAATATATTTCAAGTTCAAATGAAAATTCGGACGACTAGAAGGTGTTAATAAAGAAAGGAAAACCTAGAACTTCTAGAAGATTTAAGTCACTCTTCTAACCCAAGACTGAGATTTACATTAGGACCTGAAAAGCAAATTCCACTAGTGACTGACATTTTTCTTTCCTGGAAAAAAAAGTTTTGGAAACTTTTAATTCCCCACTGAAGTGAAAATGGAGCCACTTAATAGTTTTCAGAAAGGGGAAATGTTATTACAAAGTTTAGATTCTTCATTGGCTTAAGAGTTTTGGATTCCATATCAAAATATTTTCATTCCACACCACTTTGAATCAAGCAGAACAGGAGATTAAATGCTGTCACAGACGACTATGTTAATCGGTCAGCAACAGCTTTTGATTCAGTATTCCAGCCCAGGTCTTTGGAAATGGTTTCAGTAGCTTTCCTGAACAATTGGTTCATTGTATGTAATGGTTTTAGACCAGTGAACCAAATCCTGCCTGCCTTTCTCTTCAGTTTCAGTGGGAGTTTATAGGCAATGTAACAGAGCTCAGAAAATGGCACACTACTTGAACTAAAGGGAGAATTTTGGGTAGGTGGAATGCAATTATGAGACTGGAATTCATCCAGGTTTCAGGCAGAAGGAGCTGTGAATCTGTCAAGTGGCTATGAAACATGTCTCAAAGTTGTCCCCAAAGTAGAGGGGAAACAGTATAAGACTAAGAATTCTGTTCCCTTTCTCTGCTTTCAGCGTATGGAGGTAAAGGGGAAAAGTGAGAAGCAGCAAGAGCTGCTTTGCAGAACATTCAGAGAAAACCAGAGGGGAGAGCTGAAGATGGGAGAAAATACCAGTGACTGCCACAACATGTATTTTATTTTATTTTCTGCCCCATTCTGTTAGCAGGTGGTACATACAAGCAGGGTGTCTGATGCTCACAAAGGTAATAAAACATCTTGAAGTATGCAGAGTGTGGGGTAGCTTTTTAGAAAATGCAGAGGGAGAGGAAATTAAGGTGCAGAAACCTCATCAAAATCCAATTTTCTGAAGCATTATAATTGTCTAAACAGAACTGTGTGACTAGTTGTCATTAAATTATGAGAAGTCCTTTATTTACCTCTCCCCACTTGCCTGGAGTCCATAAATCCTGTTCAGTGAAATGCCTTCTCAGGAATCAGGCAGAGATGTGGTTTAAGCTGAGGCTATTTTTTGGTTCTACTCTCTTGTAAGAAATAAGGATAGATTTTTGATGCTTCCAGTCAGTCTCCAAATTGACATAACAGTAATTAGAAGTGATTTTCCTGGTTTCTTTTTCCCCCTTACCAGTTCAGTCTTCCTAGGCAATAACATTCTCTAGAGATTAAAGTGACAGACTGTAGTTAAGTCAGAAACAACACGTCAGAAATAGCTGCTGATTGCTGGATTGGCAGTGTTGGACTCCAAGAAGCCCCACAAAAATATATGTCAGGAAGTGGAAAAACTTTTGTTTTTCAATCAATTTTCTCCCTGGCCCTTCTTTGCTCCGGTGAGGTGGTATTTTGAAAGTCCTGTCTGTTTTCATCTGTATGTTGAAATACCATGTTATTTAAAACGTTTCTGTAATTTTTCCCTTCCTTATTAATTTAAAGTATTTTTCTGAAGTTAAAATTAGTTCAGAGACTGTTAGGAACAGCAGTGCTCTTTTGTTTGGCATTTTTTTGCCTAATAGTATAACATTTCAATAAAAATTATGTACAGGTCAGATACATGTACAGGAAAAATATACGACATTTTCTTAATCAGATTGTCAAGAATATGAGCAAACCCAAAGCATAACTGCAAAATTCAGACATGTGAGAAACAGAGATATTCTTTGGAACCAAAAAATCCTAAAAGATAAAAAAAACCCTGTTTAATTCCTTAAGCAACTGTAATTAACTTTTGTAATAAATGTTCCTGCTAAATGGCTACACAGGGAAGCATCTTCTCAGAATGGAATATAAAATAATCTTAAGGCAATTACAAAGAAGTTTTTGATTTGCAGAATTTAGTATAATTATGTAATTTTCTTTTGTGTGCAAGCAGGCTTGGCATTGAACTCCCACAACATGATGAGTCATATGGAGCTGGTTATTTCCTTTAGAATAGCAAGAAGCAAGTGAAAATTATCATTTGAATACAACAGCCCATGAGTACAATGCATGAATCTAATTTTACAGTAGAATCAATGGCAAAAGTTCACCCTGATACTTGAAGATGCTGCATCAAAGGTGTTATCTGGAGCACTTGAAGGCCTGACAGGATGTGCAGTGTTAAAATGCTCCTTCCCTGAGATGTGAAAATGCTTTCAATCACCACCTTCAGATGGGTTCACTCCGTTAAAGATTTTGTTTCTTTGCCAGTAAGTTCGTAATGAAGGAGCTGTAAGTGTGTGTTTGACTTTATTATGCACTGTGAAAGGTGAACATATTGTAGACACTTAACAGGTTCCTTATATCAGACTTGTTAGAAATGGAGAGCTTAGTAAGTTAAATGTTGCCCAACTGAATACATGACAGTACATGTGTAGATATATAAATTTGTAGTATATGTAGGCAAAGTAAAAGTGTATCTAGTTAGTGATACACATAATCTGGACTTTAATGACTAAATGTGTAGTCTTGGAACAGAAAATTGCTGATCTCGGTGATATTAGTCCACAAAATAATTTGGATTACATCCCATTTTTGTTTAGAGCCAAGCAAATACTACTAATTTATTTAGAAATAATCTGCTATTTCTTTTAGTTTTCGAAGTCCTTTTTACTGCTAAATTTATTACTGAAAGATGCTTTATCAGATTCTGAAAACCCGGTGTTCACCAAGAACAGGGATTCAGCTGGAAAGACACACTTTGAGTTAAGCAGTGCCTTTTGTATTTTTCAAGAACTGCAAATACTTTTTTTTACAGTTTTTTGTTTCGTATAAACAATTATTAGAATTAAGTCCCTTTAAAAAACACAATCAGATGTTAGTGGTGCCCAGTGACAGGATGAGTGGTAATGGGAATAAATGATGATACAGGAAATGTTAAACATAAAAAAAGAACTCTTTGGCAGTTAGGGTGGTCTAATAGGTTTGCCCAGACAGGCTGTGAAATATCCATTCTTGAGGTTAATGAAAACGAGACTGGCCCAAGGCCCCTGACATCCCACCCTAGCTGACCCTGATCTGAGCAGGGGGTTGGAGTAGCTGAGCTCAGGAGGTCCCTTCCAATCTCAATGATCCTCTGATAAACATTAATCAATAAAACAGATTACTCACTGTTTTCAGAGAAAGGAATTTCTAATCAATGCACCCTTTTCAAAATGAAATATGCCTCTACTAACACAGTTTTTAGAGTAGGAATCTATATTGGAACTCATTTTTTTTCAGTGCATTCTGACTCTGGCAAGAACTTGTTGTGCCATCTCTCATCATTAAGACATACATGACATGTTCACAGAACCAAACCAAGTGCTTTTTACAGGACATATGCTATGTGACTTGAGACACATTAAAAGATAATTAAGCATATTAAACAATAATTTGATTTATTTCATATTTGTTTTATATGGGGATATAAAAATTGATTCATGCCTAATTCATTTCCAAGGCAATATCTTTTCATGGCACAGATGTTTAGTGAGCACAGTGAACAGTAACAATGTTGTCTGTGCTGCTCATGTAGTGGCAGAGAAAAACTTGACCAGACAGTCTGTAATCAAAGGATCAATCCCATAAAGAGGACAAATACATTTGTCCCTAAATACTTCTAAAATACGTTGATCAGAAGTTGACCACGACAAGTAATGTGAGGATTGATAAAAACACTGAAGGACATTTAACTAGGAGAGGAAAAAAATAAACCTAAATTCTGTTCCAAGAAGTTTTTTTCCCAATGATGAACAAAAGTGACTTTTATCATAGGCACAAACATAAATAAGTTATGTTAATTATTCTCTTCTTTTCTATGCATGAGGATGATTGCTTGAATAGATGAAAACTGCACAATAGTCTTAAAGTCAACAAAAATGATCATTTCTTCTTTATCTAAAGCAGGTACGAGTTTATTCTGATTTTACAGATACCAAAGAATTCTAATAATTGAAAATGGAAATATGAAGTTAAATGTGCAATATGTTAAATGCAAAGTTTATAATTAAAAAAAGACAGTGATATTCTACTTCTAAGGTAAAATATATCCTGATTTAGATGGCTAGTGTGTTGTGAGTAACCCCTTGCTATAAAATATCATTTACAAAACACCACTTAAAACATCTTGTGTGAAGTACCTATTATTAGGAGATTGTTGATTTGTAAAGAGGAGAAGAATATTCAAAGGTAGAGGTGAGATAAAGGATGAAATTTCACTTTTCTAAGCACAGTTTTTAACGAGGCAAAACAAGCCATGGAAAGTTTTAGCAATTATTATTCTGGAACACCATTATTTTAGGAATTCTTAAGAGAATGAATTTAGAAGTGAGATTTAGAAATGCAGAGAACTTACAACATGGATGTGAAAAACAAAATGTTGCATTTGAGAGCTTTTCCAATGCTGTCTTGGCACAGTGTCAGTCATTCTCAAACATTGTTGCACAGCAATCAAGGTCATCCAGCAAACATCACACTGCAAAGAAAACCTCCCACTGGCTTGGCCTGTGACACTGATGTGATTTGGAGGGAGCCCTGGAATGATTTTCGTGGTACCAAGTGACTCAGAGAACAAGGGTCTCTCCCTCACATGGTCCCCAAAGACAATGGTGTAGCTATCCTTGTCCTTCAGTCTTCATTTTGATGTCCTTATTGTTACTTCATTTTTTTAGAAATTCCAGATTTTTTCCTGGGGTGGAACTGTGTTAGGAATCCAGGAAGGCAAAGTATTATTAAAGGGGACATTTAGCTTATGCTGGCTAAAGTTTTGTATTCCACCAGTATTCCGAAAGCAGATTGTGATCTATTGAATTAAATGGAAGATTTATTAAAAATTATGTTATTTGTTTTACAAGAAAGAATGATTGTGTCTGGAGGCTGAGACTGTCGGCTGAGCAAGAATCCAGACTAATGAAGCTGAAAGGAGGGCAGGTCTGAGGTACTTCTGTGTTCCAAGTCCTGGCTTTGCCTGGTGTCCAGCTCTTCACACCACCTGAATTGAATCAATGGCTGAGAGTCATAATTCCAGTGGGAATTACCAGACTGCAATTATTATTTGACATTAGCAGTTCTTCACCAGCCCCATAATGATTTACAAAAAGTGCATTCAGATATTAATGTGTACTTCTATAATGGTCAGTTCTGAATAAATTGTATCCATGAAAACTGTTTTTTCAGGGTCAGACTTCGCAACACTTCTTTGTTTTCAATTCCAAAGAGTCAACCTCCAATTTCCCACACTCCTTTTGATAGACAGGAGAACTTATTAACACTTTTTTTCTCCCCCTTTGTCATTCTTTCAGAGATAGTCTGATTTTGAAGGCAGACCCGTGAAGTTTTTCTCATGATAGCTACAGCAGATTGTGTTGAAATATTTTTTTAAAGACTTGTTTACCAACATGATTTTCCTTCAGTGTTTTTCTAAATTAATAAGATCAGTGTTTACTCTCCATCAATCATCTATTTCTATTAGGATGTAAGTGCACTTTTTTATTCATATATATGTATGCTATCATGTAAACTCCCATTTTTAGATCATGGCTGGGTTATGCAGGGCTCTCTGCAGACCTATAACAAAGAAACAACTTTTTACTCCAGAGAATTTACAATATACATGAAAGAAAAGATGAAAAAACAGGGCAAGACAGACCATCACGATTGGAGAAGAAAAGGAAGATAAAATAAAAAATGAACAGAACTAAGCAAAAAAGCAAAAGTCACTGATGTCTCCTGCTAAAACAAGAAATATAAATCTTATGATATCTGATCAAAAATGTTCCTAGGTGCACAGATGTTACAAATAGTAATAATTAATAATATATACTTCATTTATTTCTAATTAACTAATTTCACAGCTTTCTTTACATTTTAGGGAATGAGACTCACTGTCTCTCCCTACTTTTTAGGCCATTTTTGATTTCTTTCAGAACTTTGAGTGCTTTTGTCCTCAGGGTCTTTGGCTTATCTGGTCTACTTCTCAGTTTTATCAGTAGTGTCCTCTGTGGACAGTTATTTCATTAAGTATTTTATGCAATAAATAACTGATTTTGAGAACTGATCTTTCCTGCTCTAATTACAGAGATGCTTAGAAGTAAGTTGTGTTATTTTTGTATTATATGTAGAATATGTCCTTGGTCAGCATTCTACATAATTGTAACTCTATATAATCAAAATTCTAGGCATGTTTCTTCCACTAAGAAGAGCTTGACCAAAGCTAGTTTCATCTTCAACAAAAGGATCCACTTCCCTGTTGTTTCACATTCTGCACTGGAAAATTTTAAATTT
Source organism: Manacus vitellinus (assembly GCF_001715985.3). Taxonomy (NCBI): domain Eukaryota; kingdom Metazoa; phylum Chordata; class Aves; order Passeriformes; family Pipridae; genus Manacus; species Manacus vitellinus. The sequence continues at coordinate 13,152,360 of NW_021939395.1, read as the reverse complement.
GAACTATTTCTTATTCTCTAGCTGTAGATTTACATCTACAGTCATACATCCTACACATGCAGATTTATGAAATCCTTGCATCTTCAGAGAAAAATACTAAATACACACAAATACACAGAAATTAATTCCTATTTCTAGATTATAATGCTTTTTGGTTTTTGGTGATTTGTCATATTAGACTATCATAGAAATAATAAAACTTTGCATTGTAGTGTTCTCTAATTCCCTCAACACCTGTGTTAAGGGCACACAGTTCTGCTGATGAATGTCCCATTCTTTAAGTAATGATATGTCATTAATCACATTAAGAAATAGACTTAATGAACCATACATTAAAAGTAAGACTGTGTTACTAGCTCTCTTTTTAGTAAAAATTAAATAGTCTATTAATATCTCTGCATTTAAGATAAAGGACCACTGGATATGTTACTGCCATGCTGGGTCCTTTTCCAAAGCAATGCTCCCCATCACAGTGACAGTTCAGTCCTTGCCCTGGACTTTGGAACTCTGACAGAATTCACTCTGGTGTCTGTGACTTTCCTCTGAAGATTGTGTTCCATATTGCACACTGTGCTAATCACAGCCAGGGGATGGGCAAATTACTGAAGTCTAATCCTGATTTATTCTTTCTGTGAATAGAATTAGAAAACTGTTTGGCATTATAGCCTGAAGCAGTCTGGGAATGATATCCACAACTGGAGTTATTTCCTCCAACAGTTATATTGAAATTGTGATTATCAGAAGCTGCATTATTTAAAAAAGAAAGTTACTGCAAGGAAGAGATATAATTAGCATAATCTGTTCTTTAAAAGCTATACCTGCCATTAAAGTTTTAAGAAAATAAAATCTTAGCTGAAATCATCTTTGTATTTTACTAACACTCATTTCCATACCATTTTGTCAAAACAGCACAAACTTGGTGTTGACAAAGTCTGAGATCTCAAAGTTGTGTTCAGTTTATGTAATTTTCATCAGTCTCTAAGACTGACTCTGGTTTTCTCAGATTTCATACAAATTTTCCATTTAACTCCCATCATTTTAAAACACTAAGATTCTGCCCTTGTCCTTCTGTTCTCAAGGCTGAACAACCCAGTTCTCTCCAAGAACATTGTGCTCCTGCTTCCTAATGGTCTTGATGGTCTTCTGCTGGACTATCTGTAGTTTATCCACATCTTTCTTGTACTGGCAAGCTCCAAACTGGCCACAGCACTCTTGGTAAAATCTTGCAAGAGCCAAATAGAGGTAATCAATAATTTATCCCAAGTTTTTGGCTATGTCTTTGCTAATACAGCCCAGGATGTATTTGGCCTTTGGTTCAAGAGCAACTTATTACTGATGCATGTTCAACTCCTTGACCACAGGACCCCCAGGTCCTTTCCTCCATGTTGGAAATTTATCCAGGGCCTGATACCTCTCAGATATGCTTCCTTGTTTGTATTTGAATTTTATAATTTTAAAAATGCCAAACATCTACAACATCTATTCGCTTTGAATGGCCATCTAAAAACTATTCCAGAAATTCAAGCCCTAAATTTTTAAAACACTTACTTGTCAGCAGGAGAAAAAAAGACAGAAATATCACAATCAATGAGAAAAAAATAGGAACTAAAACCATAAAGGTCACTTTTCACTTTTATCTGCAAAGATCTGTTATCTCAGGTGTAGAAATGCCTAAATTCTTTTATTCATTGAGGTGTCACCTCTCCTTAGGCATGTAAAAATTTCTCCTTTACGTATGTACATTTAATGAGGATTAAATAAAGAGGTTTTTTAAAGCCCTGGACTCTGCAGGAACCAGTACAGGTAGAAACAAGAATTGCTTTAATATTCAGGCTTTTACTCTGGAGCACAGTAGTAGTAAAAGGGGTGTTGTTCATACACTTTTCGGTGAAACTGTGGAAGGCCAGAATAGGTCACAGATGTGTTAAATGATGTTCTTTCTTTAAGTTTCTTAACTTTTTACCTAACTGACAGGTCAGGGACTCTACAGGTGAAATCCCATCTGAGGCCATAATTCTTTGCTGGCTCATGTGCTAAGGAAGCACCATGGCATGACAGAGTAGCCAGGGGGCTGTGGCACTGGTGACACTTCTGGTGCATGTCCTTCCCAGACACCCACTGCTGCTGTGGGAGGGAAGTCCATGAGTTGCCAGGGAATCCCTAAGGAAGGGATTCCCCTAAGCAAGTGCAAGATTTGGTTGGTTTTGGGGTTTAAAGGCACATTCCAACTTCTACTTGCCTTCCCTTCAATACACTCAAGCCTTACAGACAAGATTATGTGGTGGGGCAGAACAAGGAAAGACTAATTCAGTGTTCAAAGGGAGGACACGAGCCCTTCACATTCAACTATAAAACTGGGCAAATCATGCCATGATGAAACCTGAGTTTAGAAATCCTTGTTTATCCGAGTATGTTAGGGATGCTATAAAAAGCATATCACCATGGCATCCCAGCTCTTTCCAATTAAAGAAAAGTATTTCTACTATTTACTTAGCAACTTTGACAATAGCCTGCAGCAGCAGTAAAACAACCTGACTGCCTGGCATTTTACAAGATAAATTCTTCACTACGGTCTGTTTTTTCTTGCACTGTTGCTTGCAAAGACTTAAAAAGTTACTGCTTCTTCAACGACTGAGACTGGTATTGTTACACTCATTTGAGCTATGGATCACTAGGTACACTTTGTACCTTCACACGCCAGTTTGAGAAAAATCAATTTTAGTCTTGAAGAGATGAAACTAGTGTTGCAGAAGATCAGTGCACATTTCCAGGTGCTGCAGGGCACTGGCATCCTAACGTGGATTCAACAAAATATGACATAGGTATGGTGCAAAATTGCTTACTCTTATGCTAAGAGACCTTCTGAAAAAAATTACAGAGTAAATCACAATACTGTGGGGAAGTCTAAGGCACAGCAGCTGCAGTAAACACCTCTACATTATTTACAATCTTAGAATTAAAAACATGATTTATGCTACTAACTATAAATTACTATGTTAATAAATGTTATAGGTATAATAGAAAAAAACAGATAATATTTGATATAGAGATTAAAAATAGCATATAAATGATGTTGAAGAAAGAAGCAGTTTGTACTTAATAACGTTTAGAAGTATTTAAAATACTTCTGTCCAGTTGCAGCTTGATTATTACCTAACTTGGAGATAATGTTAAAACAGTTACTCTCAATCTTTTTCTTGATTTACATTTTAAATTTCTGCATCACTTTTATACATCTGCAAAACTTGAGAAAGGATCATTTACTTTCTTTGTCCTGCTCTATTACTACGCAGATAGACAGGTTAATTTCCAAATTCCCTTTTTGTAATTTAGAAGTGGGTGTGCCCTTCACTGTCTGAGGGACTCAGATTGCACTTCCATGGGATATTAACTGTGCTTCCAGTGAGCAGAGACCAGAAATGCTGAGTCCAGATAAGACATTCTGCTGAACTCATATAAATGTTCTCTGCCAGATCATATTTATTAACATTTTTGAAGGAGTAACTTTGTCTCAGAAGAGGTTATGCT